>NC_092872.1:501315223-501915223 GCF_028372415.1 Notamacropus eugenii | reverse complement strand
ACACACAAGCACTCACACACAAGGAGACAGCATTGCAGAAGGAAAGGTGAACTGGAATGCCCCCAGGTCCCTTGGAGCTCTAGGCTGACTTTTTTCCATACAGAAAGGTCAGAAATGAGGTTATATGTGAAGCAAAAACAATGCTCTTGCCCCCACTAATAATAACTAACATTAAAATAATGCTTCAACGCTTGTAGAGTACTTTATATACCTTCTCTCACTTGATTCTCAAAGTAATCCTGACATAAATGATGTTATTATTCTCATTATAAAGATTAAGAAATTGAGTTCAGAGAGGTTAGGTGATTTATCCATGATCATACAATTACTGTGTTAAAAGTGGGATTCAAATCCAAGTCCACCTGCTTTCCAGTCCAGAGATCTTTCAGCTTACTGTGTTATATATTTTTGTAGCCTTCTCCCTTGCCCCAAGTGCCTAGCATTGAACTGGGGATAAAATAATCATTGAATAAATGTTGGGTTATTGTTTGCAATTTCAAGTATTCTCTCTGGTTTTAGTCAAATATGGAAAAAATTTAACCCAGATTAGAGGAAAATTTTGCACCCTTAATATTTTATATGTTTACATTGCATATTTATATACTTTTATATAGAGCTTGCTATGTGCCTGGCACTGTACTAAGCACTTTGCAATTATTATCTCATTTTATCCTCATAAAAACCCTGGGAGGTAGGTGCTATTATTATCCTTAATTTACAGATGAGGAAACTGAGGCAAACAGAGATTAAGTGATTAGCCCAGGGTCACACAGCTAATAAGTGTCTGAGGTCAGATTGGAACTCAGATCTTCCAGGACTGGCATTTTATCCTTTGAGCCACCCAGCTGCCTCAAAAGATAGCATTGGAATTATGTTAGATATTTGAGAGGTAAACATGAAGATTTTTGTAGGACATTTTTCAATTTCTGAGCTGATCCAGATTTTGAATGTTGACTTTTAAAATGTCTTTTGAATTATTAATTATTGTGTTCCCATTTACATGGCATTTGTGACTAATAAAGACATAGTGTCCTGAAATCTCACATTGCTAGATGAAGAATGTTCAATAGGGAGGGAGCATTTAGTCCTGTTTCTCCTAGTAACCACTTATCCCACTGGTAAATGCTGGAAAATGGAGTGTGAATGAAGGGAGGAGGGAAGAAACTCAAGTTGAAGCACAAAAACCATTTTCAGGAACTTATGCTAAAGTAGAAGATCTTCCACTTCATCGAGAAATTATTTAAGTTTCACGCAGCTTTCCCGAATGCGACAAACTGAACAGTGTGTTCTGGCTGGGTGCTTGAGCACCATATGGCAGGCACCACTTCAGCTATTTGGATGTGAGATTATGGGTGAGAGTGTGAGAGAAGTGGAATGGGTCGGTTTCTTTGTGTTATATTGGCCTTTCACAGTGACTATTGCAAAAAAAAAAAAAAAATGATTCTGTTCTAAGAGAAGGGAGAAAAGGGAATAGTCCTGCTGTTTCCAATAGGCTAAGTACAATGAGCCAAAAGTGGGTTTCTCAACAGCTGCTCTCATGACTCCATGGCAAACATGACCAACTGATCTGCTAATTCTTGTGCAGGTGAGAGGTTGCCTCTTCCAGACATGCATTAAGGGAACATGAATGTCCCCACCAAATAGAGCTTTTCAGATATTATGTATTCAAAAGCACATTCACATTGGGGAAACATTGAATCAAGAATGAAAAACAGAAATGAGAAATATTTCCTCTCATTGCTTTTGTGTTTAGTAGCCACAATGTGCGGAACCCACAGGTCTGATCTGTGTTAAATTTTGTAGCAACAAGCAGGGTTGCTCATTAGCTGGGCTTACTGAGGTGTCACCTTCACACTTGAAGTGCTGATAATTGCTAGTCTTCATTGGTGCTAATTTACTGATAACAGACTTACAGATTTCTCTTTGTTCTTCTGTGATTCTGCATTAGCCAGTCGGCTCATAATATTAAGATTAGCCTGTCAATGTTGACGTTAGGCATTGTCTCTCTTTAATTCAGGTCTAGGCTATATGTTTTCCATGGGATATTTAAATGCTTCAAAGAGTCATGTCCACTAATACTTTACCTTAAAAATGGAAGCTATGTTAGGGCTACAGTGTAGATTGATAAGAAGTACTCTGGAAGGCAACTCAGAAAACCTGGGTTCTGACTCTAGCTCTGCCTTTTGTCCTATAACTTATTATTTCCCCTCCCTGAGCCTTAGTTTCCTCCTCTTTGTATGGGAAAAGTGCACTTCCAGTTCTGGCAATCCTGGGATGAGAGAATTTGGACTTTATCTGTATCATGTACACACTGTTACAAATGTATATTGATCACTTCTCACTTTTTATCTGTATGATTCCAAGGCAACAGATGAACTTATTAAAGTCTTTCACAGAGTGAGAAGTTGAGCTATAAACATCTTGTATGCAACTACAGACAGTCAAATGCCTTATTATTTTTAATTTATTGAATTCCACAAGAAACTGTCAGACTCTTCGGGGGGGGAAGAGATTCACTTTTCCAAGTACTGCTGGTCTGGGCATTCAAAGAAAAGCATTTGAATATTTGACATGATGAGATCATACAAACAAAAAAATACCTCTTAGGGGTCAGTGGATTGCAGAAGTTTATTTTTCATGAAAACCAAGTGGATACAAAAGTTACAGAGTGATAGCCCTTTATCCTCCCTAAAATGCTGAAGGACCCTGAACCTCCTTTCTACCTATCTTGGCATCACTAATGGAAAAAAAAGAGGAATTGGAACTCTCTGGATGAATTCAGCCCCTTTCATTTCCTTTGTTGTGAACAAGAAGTCATAGCCTTCCATTATAATCCTGTTTGTTAGGACCAGGGCTATGAAAAGCTTCTGAGGATGTCCCAGAATGGCTCTACCTACAATGGGCATGGTCTGTGGATATGTGATGTACCTGATGAACCTGGACTAAAGAGGCTCAGTCATGGCATTGATGTCCGCTATGCATCTCCCATTATGAATGGATTTTTGTGAGAAAAACTGGAGTCCTGGAACACAGCCCAATTACCAGAAGACAAAGCTGGTACCTCCACCAGTCTCAGCATTCTTCTATCTCTGCAATTATCACTCCACTTGAAGAGATAGTGAGTCTCACCTTGGTCTCTAAGAGGGAGAGGGAAGAACATAAAGCAGTGCAATGTAGGAATTTTATACTGAAAATCCAACTGAAGTGATTCGTTTAGGAAATACATTTTTAGTAGCAATCAAGGTTAAGTGACTTGCCCAGGGTCACATAGCTAGTAAGTTTCTGAGGCAGCATTTGAACTCAGGTACTCTTCATTCCAAGGCTCATGCTCTATCCACCTAGTTGCCACCCAGTTGCCCTTTAGGGAATACATTCTAAAATTATTCTACTATGCACTGACCTCTTCTTCTAAGCCGTAACTAATAATTTTGACACCCAGGGCAAGTAGCAAAAATATAGCTAGACCAAGCGACAATAACAACAAACACCCTTGAGTTAATGTTTTAAGACAAATTCAATTGGGGAAATAAAGAAGAAGTCTTAAGACACCATAAAGTTACCACTAGGGAGTGGGATGAACAGGGTAAGCCTGGGCCATTGAGGAGCTCACCTGAGATATAGTAGCAGTAGGAGGAGGAAGTGTATCATCTGTTATGTTCCTAGTTTAAGTAAATATTCTTAATTACTAGGTGAAAAACTTAGTTGTTCCAGCTAACATCTAGCAAGTTTTGTTATCATCCTTTAAAGTTCTACGCCCTGAAGCAAAGTTCCAACTACCTCATCCTAGTTGCAGCTTTACTCTTTATACTTTTTAGTGGAGTCATAATTTTGTAAGAGTGGCTACTTCCACTGATTCAAAGAACAGCCTCTTTGGGCAGTTTCATTCTATACAATTGTTTGTTATCATGTTTTCTTATCCACTGTAGAAGATCTATCTAGTTATTGGAGGCCTTCCCTTTTGCTTATTGATGATAATCATTTACATAGCACTTAAAAGTTTGCAAGGTACTTTACAAATATTATCTCATTTGAGACATACAACAATCCTAGGAGGTAGGTGCTATTATTATTGTCCTCATTTTACAGATGAAGAAACTGAGACAGAAAGAAGTGACTTGCCCAGAGTCACACAACTAGTAAACTTCTGAGATTATATTTAAATTAAAATCTTCCTGATTCCAGGCTTAGATCTCTATTGTGACATGATCTAGTTGCAACAAAAATTCTGTGTTAGTTTGCTATTTTACACACACACACACACACACACACACACACACACACATACACACACACACATACACACACACACACACACACACACACACACATGCTCTTATTATCCCCTTTTTACAGATAAAGAAATCAAAGCTGAAAGAAGTTAAACTACTTGTCCAGCTAGTAAATGGCTAAAGTTAGATTTGAATTCTGATCTTCCTGACCCCAATCTAGTGTTCTTCCCCACCCTGTCACCTAGCAGCCTCAGAATATCTATAAAGATTATCTTCTCTTACTCTTATTAATTGACTAATCCATCTCCTTTCCTGATCATACCTTCATAGATGCTCTAACGCCACTGCTTAATGGAAAGTGTTCTTTTCCACAGCCTTTGGAGTTTGGTAATTTTAGATCTTTAAGGCTTAGATATTAAAGGATACACAACCCTATCTAAAGGTTTTGGAATGATTGTATTCATAACCACATAGCATAATCAGGAGAATATTGATGTGAAAAAAATAAGATGTGCAGCTTTTGTAGTATCTTTTTTTTAATGATCTGCCAACCAGTATACAAGTTTTACCGAGTATCTTTTAAGTATTTAACCTATCCTAAGCATCATGGGGAGGAGTGATACATAAAAAAATATTAAACATAGTCCCTGCCCTCAAGGAATTTTGGTGGGGAGACAAGACTAATAATGCATATCAAGAAATAACGTAAAACACTCCATAACTAAGTTCAAAATGCTATGATTCATTCTACAAGGGTTCAAGAGAAGGTATAAAGTTAAGGTCAGTAAAGGCAAGAATGAATGACTTCTTTAAGGAGACGGGTTACAAAAGATGAGTAAAATTTGGGTAGATGCTCCAATCCATCTACCACTTAGCTGTCAAACTGATCTTTCTAAAATGCATGTCTGACTGTCTGATGCTTCTTCCCTTTCCTTGTCAGTAAGCTCCAGTGATTCGCTATCACATCCAGGATCAAGCCTAAGCTCTCTTATTTGACCTTTAACCTGGTCCCTTTCTACTTTTCCAATCTTCTTACACCTTACTGTCTTCCACATATTCTGCAGTCTAGTGACATTGGCCCTTTGGATGTTATTCATTTTTCTCCCTACTGAGCATTTTCATTGATCTTCCCTCATGCCTGGAATAATCTGTGTCCTCTTCTGTGCCTCTGATTTCCTTGGCTTCCTTCAAGTCTCAGCTAAAGTCCCACCTTCTGTCAGAAACCTTTCCCAGTCATCTTTAACCTTAGTGCCTTCCCTCTGAAATTACCCCTCCCATTTAGCCTAAATATATGTGTATGTATGTGTGTGTGCATATATATATATATATATATATATACATACATATATATAGTTGTATATAGTTGTTCGTATGTTATCATTCCTGTCAAGTTATCAGATCCCTGAGGATCGCAGCAGGAATATCTGGCCTGACTTTTGTCTTTCTTTGTATCCTTAGCACTCAGTGCAATACCTGACTTAATAAGTGCTAGTTGATTGACTGTATATTTTTGCAAATCAGAAATGACTGATTTATTATGATCCTGTTATTCTGACTTCAGAGGACACAGAATCAGGCTATGACAGGTAGAACTTTCAAAGAGGACAGTTTAGGTCTGATTGAAGGAAAAAAAAACTACTTAACAATTAGAGTTACCCGGAAATAGGATCAGCTTCCTTAGAGGACAGGTCTTTAGCAAATTGTACATGAACACTTGTTGGGGATGTTGTAAAAGGAATGCTTTTTGTTCATTTGTTTGTCTTTCGGTGTGGATGGACAAATACTAATTCCTAAATTTTAAGATTATGATTGATGTCAAAAATAAAGGTATATAGGTTATTACATCACAAATATTGATATTATAGAAGCAAATTCTTTGGTGGATCCTGAGGAACTATCCATTGGTTCTGAGGGAACTCATTTCCTGGTGGAAAGGACAAATGAAAAATTAGCTGTTTTAAAAAAAATCCTTATTAACCCATTCTTGTGAAGTAGGCATGAAGGTGACAGTTCCTTCACTAAAGTCTTCAGTCCCTTGGGATCTCAGCTAAGCTCCTATCCCACTTAATGCAAATTTAATAAGCCTTTAATATATGTTAAATAAATACAAGCTACTTGTCAGAAATGTGCTTACCGAGGATTAATTTATAGCTGCCACATTTCTGATCAACTGTTACTTGTAATTAACCTCTATAAATGTTTCTAAATAATCAGCTAATATTTGAAAAGCTTAAATAACTGTCTTATTACTTCTGATCAGGAATTGGCATAAAATAACTATAAATTAGTAATGGCAAAATGGTAGCTATGAATATCTGACAAGTTAAAAAAGTTGTTAGTTAATGTACAGCTGTTAAAGCTTTTTATTTTTAAAAAAATAGTTTTTAATGTGTTTCAGAATTCAACAGGATTCATTTTAAACATCATGAATTTGTTTTCATGAATATTTAGGGAATTTGAACAAGTTAAAAATGTTTTCATGACAAATCTGGCAATGTGCTATCCAGGTTTGCCTCTTATATCTTGTCATTTTTATTCAGGCTTAACCCTTGTCCTCTGTATTGGAGCAGGCTGAGTCAAAACCTAGAAAGTCTGGGTTTGATTTCAGGCTTCCTCTTCTACTAGTTATGTAGCAATAGATAACTTCTCTGAGCTTCAGTTTTCTCATGGGCAAAATGGAGATGATACAATCTCTGTCTCATGAGGTTGTTCCAAGAAAAGTGCTTTGTCAATCTTAAAACACTATATAAACATTATAACATTATTATTTTTATACTATAAAAATCTATTTCTTTTTCTTATTTCAAGTGGGTAGCTCACATACTGCAGAGTTCATTTAAAAGCATCATCCTATTATGGAAAGAGACTAGAGTTGAAGTCAGAAGGTTTGTTGCTGTTGCTTAGTCATTTTTCAATTGTGTCCTACTTTTTTGGGACCCCTTTTGGGGTTTTCTTGGCAGATATACTGGAGTGGTTTGCCATTTCCTTCTCTACTTCATTTTAACAGATGAGAAAACTGAGGCAAACAGGCTTAAGTGACTTGCCCAGAGCCAACCAGCTTGTAAGTGTCAGAAGCTGGATTTCAACTTAGGGTTTCCTGGTTCCTGATCCAGCACTCTATCCACTGCAACACCTAGCTGCCTGGGAAGTCAGAGGACCTGAGTTCAAATTGTATCAAACTGCATGATTTTAAGCAGGCTAATTCCCTTCTCTGAGTCTTACTTTTTTCTCCCCTGTAAATGAAGGAGTTGGAGCGATGACTTCTAAGGTCCCTTTCTATTTCCAAAAGTATGATTTTATGACCCAAGTCACCCAAACTCTCTGGGCCTCATTTTCTTCCTCTGTAAAATGCAGAGGATTGTGCTAGATGATCACCAAGATTGCTTCCTATTCTAAAACTTTTGTTTCATGATAAGAAAAAAAAGGGTTTCCCTTTTCTGCTCTAGTCAGCATATATAGGAGTTCCCAATGGAAACTCTAGGTTGTGCTTCAGTATTTCGGTAAATATTATTTGTCTTTGCCGAGAATTGCCCTTTTCCTTGGTTTCCCTTGGAGGTTTTCAGTAAATGATTACCTTCTGTTTCCTGAAAAGTCCTCTGGCTTGGACTTTGCTTTGGCTCTTGACCCAAAAGCTTCCTTTCTCTGCACCACCATTCTGAGCTCTTAATACTGACACCTTCAGATGGTTACTTGTAGAAGATCTCTGTGTTAGTGCGTGCGTGTGCGCCCATTCCCCACCCTCCCTGTGTTCTTTTGTGGCAGCCTCCTTACACAGCGAGAGCATTTTAACCTTTTCTTAATGATTGCCGGTTCCCTTCCTGCTGTTCATTAATCTATACTGGGCCAGCAGTGTGTGGGGTCACCTGGGGTGGTGTGTTCTTTTATCCATTATGTCCCTCGTCAGAGAAGTCCCCTACCTACCGTGATACTGGGAGGTGGGGAGCCGGGAGAGGATAGCTGTTTTCTACTTTTGAAGTCCCAATTTAAAACTGATTTATTTATTTTGCAAGCGAGAGGTTCACAGCCTGAGGGAGTTATCTTCCTTTGTTGAGCTCTCTGGATGCATGGCTGCATAAATCCAGGAATGGGGACTGCTCCTGAATGGTAACAATGATGGTAGCAAATGTACTGTAAGGGCAAGCATCATTTTCTTCTTTAAAAAAAAAAAAAGAAAGGGGTCCACATGACAGCCAACACTGGATAAAACAAAATGCAAGAAATAAAGAAGTCAGAGTTTGGCTTCAAGACCACATCCTAGGGGGTCTCAACCCAAAAAGGTGATTGACGTGACTACAAGAACACCTCTGGAGAGTCCATAACATTTTTCTGCAGAGCTGAAACGAGATCATTAAAAGATCATTCCCTGTGTTGAGCATGGTGTAGTTCATAGAACATGTTGTACTAGCTGAACTGAGGCCACCACACAAACTTCTGGTAAAGCCCCTGATTCCATGTCTGGCAAAGACTTCAAAGGTCACATCTTCAGCTGGGTCACAGACAAGAAGCTAATTGTTCAGAGATGCCTCTTGGTCTGGCACCTCCCACTGCAGAGGAGCCCTGCTCCTCTTCTTTCCTGCTCATTCCCATTAGAAATCTCCCCACCCCACCCCAACTCCCTTTCCTCTCCAATCAATACTCTAATTATCTCTGATGGTTTAGCTTTCACCTTGCAAAACAGCACAGTGTGTTGTAGTGACAAGAACATGTGACTTAGAGTCAAGAACCAGAATTCTAGGTCCAGCTCTGTCCCTTATGTATGTCTGACCTTAGACAAATCATTCCTCGCTCTGTCCCTCAGCTTCCTCATTTGTAAACTAAAGAGATTGGATTAAATTAAATGTCCTTTTGACAAAATCTTATGAGTTTGGAATATTTCATATATAGTATAATTTTTTATGTGTTGATCTGTTTTGCTGATTTTTTTTCATTCTTTTTTCTTTTTTTAAGTTATTTATTATGAAGGATGACTCTGGGAGGAAAAAGGATATAAAGAGGAGGAGGCGGGGGAGGAAGAGTAGGAGGAGGAGGAGAAAATTTAGGTTATGAAAAGGTAAAAGATGTCAGTAAAATTTATTTTGAACAAGAAAGTAAAGGACTGTGAGGGAAAAACTATAGTAGGAGTTCAGTTTCATGTATAATTCTTTTTCTTTATATATTTAATTTTGTGTTTGTTGATTATTAAATTCATAATAAAAAAGAAATCAAATACTAGACCAAAACAAAACAGTTGTTCTAGGTGACCTTCAAGATCCCTTCTAGGTCTAAAGTTCTCCACTTCTGGTAGTCAGTCCAGGATGGGCATTTACAATCCATGACACAACATTGTAGTACTTTTATTTGTCCCTGTCTACTGATCCCAGAGCTTTGGAATAAGGAAGATTCAAGCTCTGTAACTGTAGGCAAATCATATAACTTGTCAGATGTCCTTAGACAACAATCTGTAAGTTATAGCTTTACCTAAACTTTTAAATGTCTCATTTTGTACTTGGTTGGTTGTTGTTCTTCATTCTCGAAGTGGGTCAAAATGACACCACTATTGCTAGAGTCAAGTTTTAATGTGTGTGACTGTGACTGATCAGACCCATACAAGTTCAAAATGCTCTGCCACAGGTCAGGCACAAATAATCCGTGTGAACATTTGGGGTGGGATACTCTAAATTTGCATATCTTGCATTTCCTTTAAGCTGTTTCAATTCTGCTTTGCTCATTAAGCACAGCACCTTCTCTGATGTGGACGTGCCATGCTGAGCAGTCCTGTGCCAGTTATATATAACTTTTTGATAATTTACTGATCCACATTAGAAATTCCCTGATCCAGGGAAATCACAGGGGCAGACCAAAAAATGTTTAATAATCCAACTGGGTATTCCAAGTGAGAGCAGCTCGGTGGCACCACGCCTGGCAAGTGCCAGGCCTAAAGTCAGGAAGATTCAGATTCCTGAGTTCAAATCTGGCCTCAGACACTTCCTAGCTCTGTGACCCTGGACAAGTCACTTAACCCTCTCTGTAGTAGTTCTTCATCTGTAAAATGAGAAAGAAATGGCAAACAACTCCAAAAACCCCAAATGGGGTCATGAAGAGTTAGACATGACTGAAAGGACTGAACAACAACATTCCAAGTGAGGATGCTGTTTTGAAATCACTGACGAAAGGATAACAATAACCAACATTGATATTCCTATAACACTGTAAGATTTATAGAAACTGTCTTCAGGAGAAGGAAATTCCTTGGCTGGCAACACAACTGGCCCTGGGGGGACAACACCAAGACCTTGTAGATGGTGCTAATTCTTTGTATTCTTTGTATTCTATGCATGTAAGACAAGCTTCCTCTTCTACTCACTAGTTAGCAGCTTTTGGCCTTGGTGCCATGGATTCAGGGTTTTAATTCTGGAGCCTGCCTATCATGCAGTGTTTTCCTCTTGGAAACCCCAAGGACTTGGAACATTAGACTTTGTTAGAAAATTCACAGCCTCATAGAAAGAGCCAACTCTGCTTCTGATGTGCTCCAAATAATGCTTCCAAAACCCAGATTCCATTTGTTCCACAGCATTATTAATTAACTGCTTGCAGCTGAACTGGAGCAGCCTACTCAACAGCTATCCATCCTACTCCCTATACATCTTCATTATAGGATCCTTAAAGAAATGACTCTTTAACGTTCACCCCCTGTCTTGTAGGCCCTGGTTTTCTTTTGACATTATGTTATCATGAGTTTCTTTACTTGGATACAGATCTCAGCTCTCATTCTATAGCAGAGAAACCTCATATTCCCCCGAGGTTGTAGTCTGGGCCCCAGCCAGTGAGTCATTAATCAGTAGGGCAACATTGGGCCTGGGATGCCTACTCAACCTTTATTTGTCATGGACAAGAGAGATCTGCCTTTCCTCTTGGAGTCTTGCTCATTTGGATACATTACATTGCTTAAAAGGAAAAGTCTAGAAAGTGAGTGCAGAGCTAGGCTTCATGCATTCAGTGAAACTGGGATATTTACTGCTGCCTGAATGTGAGAAGGAAGGGGAGAGACAGGCAGTGAAGGCTAACTTCTCAAGAGCATTCCTGGGTAAATAGGGAATATGGATGACAGCTGGGAAATGTATCATGCTCTCATTTTCATTACTGTACTGGAAAGGATGACTGGTTCAAATCTTGTCTCCAACAAATACTACCTATATAGTCTTGGGCAAATCACTTAGCTTTTCTCTACTTCAGTTTCCTTAACTGTGAAATGAGATGGTTAGATTAAGTGACTTCTGAAGTCCCTGCAGTACTGTCTGGGATGTTAACCATCTCCGTTCTGGGAACTGCCCTGTGGATAGTTAAATCTTGTTTTACAGTATCTTCTATAAACATAGTTCTAATTACTAATTCTGTGATCTCATAGGTGTGAATACTCTTTCCACTGAAACAGACTGTAATTCCTTTAAACCATAGCGCAGCATTCCAGGAGTTGCCATAGTTGAAAGAATGATTACCTAGAGGCAAATATGGTGGTGAGGAACTTCTGGGGGAGGCATCAGGGCCAGGGAGATAGGGCACCGGACATGAACCCAGGAAGATTTGTCTTGAAATTATGCCGCAGATACTTCCTAGCTGTGTGACTTTGAAAAAGTCACTTAACTTCTCAATGCCTTGGCTTCCTCATTTATAAAACAAGGATGCTATCTGGGATGGGTATCTACTTCCTTCCACCTTCAAAACTATGATCTTATTCTTCATTTTTAATTTTGCTGACCTATAATAATGATGATGATGATGATGATGGCTTGCATTTATGTAGATCTTTAAAGTTTCCAAAGCATTGTACAAATATTTTCTCATTTGATACAACAGCTCTGGGAGGTAGGTGCTATTATACTCATTTCACAGATGAGGAAACAGTCAGACAGAGGTTCAGGGACTTACCCAGGGACACAGGGCTGGTAAGTATCTGAGATAAGTTTCTCAGTTCTTTCCTGACTCCAGGTCCTATTCCCTATCTGTAGCTCTGCCTGGCAATCAACCAAACAAACATTTATTAAGTACTATGTACTAGTATGCTAAGAATTGGACATACAAAGAAGGCAAAATCACAAGAACAGTCCAACCTCTCAACAAGCTTACATTCTACTGAGAGAGATAACATGTAAATAAATAGATATATGCAAAATACATAGAGAGTAAAAGGAAACTAACCCTAAATGGGGAGGCCATTTAATGCCTGGGGTCCTGGCAAAGCCTCCTATAGAAGGTGTTATTTGACTTAAGATTTGAAAGAAATCAAGAAGGGGAAGGAAGAAGACAGAGTATTTCAGGCAGGAAGGATAACCAATGCCAAGGCATAGAAGCGGGAGATGGATGGTCTTGTATAGAGTAGGAAGTGGGTCACTATTGTTGAAATAGAGCACAGAGAATGAGATGTCTGGGAAGGCTATGAAGAGCCATATATGTTGAACAGAGGACTTTATATTGGATCTTGGAGGTAATGAGAATCCATTAGAATTTTTTGAACCAGGGGAAAGACATGGTTAGACCCACACTAAAATTTCTTTGGGAAAGGGAGGTGGGATGGTGTTGGTATGTGTGCATTGGGAAATTGCATGACAGAGATAATAATAAAGTTATTAATTATTATAAATTACAGATAGCTAAGTGGTTCAGTCAATAGCACCCTGGACTTGGATTCAGAGAGACCTATGTTCAAATCCTGCCTCAGATTTGTGACTAGCTATGTGAACCTGGGCAATTTCACTTAACTTCTCTATGCCTTAATTAACTTATCTATAAATCTATAAATAGCACCTGCCTTGTAGGGTTGTTTTGATGATCAAATGAATTAACATTTGTAAAGTACATTGTAAACCTGAAAGCACTATATCACTGCTGGCTATTATTATGTTTTAAGAAAATAACTTCACTAGGCTGGCCTGTTACAGGATTTACCAGAGCTTAATCTCTAGCACAGCTTTTGGAACCCCAGGTTCTCTTCCATTATGAAAGACTAGGGCTTTAGCACAGATCATCATCATGACAATAATTATACTTTTATTGTTAATAATTGCTATCATTAATCTATTTCTTAAATTATGTATGTACTTAAATGCTGAGCACAAATGGTCTGGATATGTCTGTGGATATGCCCATACTTTTCCCTGGGCAAGATCATTAGGGCCTGGAAGAAATAACTTTATACCCAAGAAGAGAATCCTGGGAAATGCATGTATGTCCATGATGCAATAGGTTAGGAATAAGATTCCTTTCTACGGTATAGGAATAGGATTCGTTCTCTACGATACTGCTTTGAAGGGAAACACAATGCAGAGAAGAGGGAAGTAAAAAGAACTCTTCCTTGCTAAAGGAGGGGACAAGGAATCTGTATTTTTTCTCTACATCTGAGCTAGTCAGCCACAACAGCTTCAGGACAGATACAAACAATGCAGTGGTGGCAGCAACTCAAAAGTTGAGGAATGAAATTTATCAAGAAACATTGCATGTCAGAAACAATGGAAAGAGAGGAGTTCATAAAACCATATAGTGCCAAGAATTTGCTGTTGAAAGGATGGGGTGGGTGTGGGGGTGGTGATTGCGTGGGGGGAGGCATGTAAGAAACCTGTAACCTTCCTTACTGTGGTTTGATAGTTTCGCTATTGTGGTCTAGCACAAATTTGCTGTAATCTTCCTACTTGGCACCTTTAATGAATAATAGATTTTGTTTCCCCTGTCCCCATCTTTTGCATAATATCCACAGATCATTTAATGTTTACTGTTTCCCTTCATAATTCACTTGGATGTCAGCTTTTCACATTTCACATTATATAAACAAGAAAAAAGGTTGCATTTAATACATTATAGTACAGCACAGTATGGTATATTTCCTTTAGTTTAGTAGATGGAAAGTTTATAGAGATTTCCTCTTTGCTTCTCTTCATTTCCTCCATTACATTAGCTCACTGTCTCCCTCTCCCTTTTCCCCTCCACATTCTTTCTAATCCCCCAACTAATTCATTAATTAGCTGGTATTCTTGTTTATTTAATGAACTGTGTGACAATCTCAGCTGGTGCCCATGTGTGTACGATATGTTGTGAGGTCCTCTTATTGCTCCCCAGAACACATTTCCAGCTTGTTATGGGATATTGTTTAGCAGACAAATAGCAACATTTTTGTGGTAGTAAAAATATTGGCAAGTGGATATTCATTGAGAGGGAGTGGCTAACCAAATTGTAGCATAGGAATACAATAGGATGGTATTATATGGTCAGAAATAATGAATATGAGGAATTCAGAGAAGCATGTGAAGATGTATATGAACTGATACAGAGGAAGTAAGATAGGAGGTAGAATTTATACTGATGTCAATAATATACATAAAAGGAAGCAACAGAAAAAAAGCTATACTCAGATTAACTGCACTGGCTAATTGTCACAGATAATAGATGATGGTACATCTTCTCTATAGAGAACTGGGGGGCAGGGTAGGGGGACTATTAAAACAGAAGTTGAATATGCTGTCTGTTACATGTGGTCTTCTTTTGTTAGGCAATTAGCTTCTCAGTATAGTGTTTTTAAATGCATAAAATAAAATAAACCACACAGGATCATAAGGAAACCAATTATATTGAAATGCAGTTACCAAATATTATTTTAAAAAGCAAGATCACAGACACCAGGTTAAGAACCCCTGAATACCAATTTCCAGGGCAACTATACTTGGAATTTATATTTAGCTTCTATTAACAAATAAAACCTTTTACTATTTACACACACAAAGCTTTAAATTGATCACAAGTAAAGGTAGATTTAGCTGGGGTATTATAAATACAAAATCTTCAGTTTTTAACTAATTATACAACTACATTAACCCATCTCAGAGGTTTTTTTTTTTCTTTTAGTCTGTGAGAGGAACACAAGGTTGAGATATTTTGTGGTCAGATTGACCTATAAACAAGTCAAGAAATGTAAACCCAAGGCTGGATAATTCAAGGGGATCCAAAGGAACATACACCTACTTTTTGACTAAAATCAGAGCAACCTAGGAGGAATCTTAAGATAAAGTTTTCCTGGCTGGATGATCACTTGTTGGGAAATTTCCAAGAGGTAATTATTGTTTGGGTACAGTTGGGATCAGATTACTTTTAAAGTTTCTTTAAACTCCGAGATCCTGTGATCTGTGAGCAGATTATTGAACTATTAACATAAAAAGCCTTTGGGAGAAAAAAAGAGAGAAAAAACCCTTAACATAAAAAAAAAAAATTGAGTTTTAACTTATAAACTCACATTGGCCATGAGTTAGTACATTTTTGAAGAAAGAAAATATTGTCAAGTCATATAAAAAATAAGGAAACTGAATCAAAGATAGTTCAGGGCTCATTATTCCTTGTCTCAGAGAAATAGCTCGAAGGTAGGAGAGAGAATTTTATTACAAATGGATAAATTGTTGTTTCAAGGATAGAATCTTCTTCCAGGAAGTTGTCAAACTTGTCAATTATACTTGCCAACAAAGAAGCCTAGTTTATGTGTCCTACAAATGGATTTGTTTTTTCACAAGTAATAAGATAGAAAACAGAAAAGAAGTTGAAGTAACTTATTTTAAAAAGTGAAAACAATAGTTTGTAGGGTTCAGTTGGCCTCTGGGGTAGTTTGAGTGTTCTCCATGATAAGAAACAAAGACAGTAAGAGTCCCCTAGAGGGTCTCTGATATTGCAAAAGTCAATTATTCAGTTAACTAGCATTTATTAAGTACTTACCATGTACTAGGCATAGTGCCAAGCTTTGAGGATACAAAAAATGCAAAAAAAACAACAATAACCATTCTCTGATCTCGAGAAGCTTACCATCTAATGAGGGAGACAACATGGACAAACAAGGTATTTGTAGCATAAATTAGTGAAAATATTGGAGGAAAGAAATGATATTAAGATGAATCAGGAAAGACTTCTTGCAGAAGGTGGAACTTCAACTGAGGCCTGAAGGAAGCCAGGGACGTTTGGAGGGTGAGAAGAGGATGGAGAGTATTCCAGGCAGTGAGAACAGCCAGTGAAAATGCTTAGTCAAAAGATGGAGTGTTGTATGAGAGGAACCAGTGTCACTAGATTGCAGAGTAATAGAGGGCAGTGCATCCCAAAGCTGGAAAGGTAGGAAGGGGCCAGATTATGAAGGACTTTAAAAGTAAAAAGCAAAAAAATATATATTTTAACCTGGAGGTAATAGAGAGGCTCTGGAGTTTATTCAGCAGGAGGGTGACATAGTTAGAAAGATCAGTTTGGTAGCTGAGTGGAGGACGGATTGGAGCGGGGATAGACTTTATGCAAGGAAACTGACCAAAAGGCTATTGTCATAGAGCAGACATGAGGTGATGAAGGCTTGTTTCAGAGTGGTGGTTGTAGCAGAGGAAAGAAAGGGATGTACAGAAGAGATGCTATGAAGGTAGAAATGATAAGACTTGATAACTGATTGGATTTAGAACGGAGTGATACTAGAGAGGGAGGAGTTAAGGATGACACCTAGATTATGAGTCTGGGTGACCAGGAGGAGGATGACACATTCCACAGTAATAGGGAATTTAGGAAGAGGAGAGGGTTTGGGGAGGGGAAATAAATTTCAATTTTACACATATCTTAAATCTATGGGACATCCAGTTTGAGATGTCTCTTAGCATGCTAAAGAAGTGGGTTTAGAATTAGAGGGCTCTGACTCATACTATCTGTATGAATTTGGTCAAGTCACTTTACTTCTCTGTGCCTCAGTTTCCTCAACTGTAAAATAAAACTGAACTTGATATCAATGGTTCTTCTTTCTAAACCTTTGATCCTTTTATTATAATTTATTTATACTTAAATAACAATATTTAAACCAATACTTATATAATACATATGTTTGCTATGAGGTAGATACTAACTCCCGTTTTTTATTACTTCTCCCACAACACAAGGCAGATACTAACTAGCAGTTTTAGATTACTTTAAAGTTTACAAAGTGTTTTACCTGCACTGTTTTGCTTGAGCCTAACAACAATCCTGTGAGACAAGTACCATTGGTGTTAATATTCCCATTTTACATCTGAGGAAACTGAGACTTAGAAAAATTATTTGACTTGCCCAGGATCACACAAATATTAAATGTCAGAGGCAGGATTTGAATTCAGGTCTTCCTGAGTTCAAGGCCAACTCTCTATCTACTATACCATACCATTCCTGTTGGTAGTACAAATACTGTTTACCCCTACCTTGGAGATGATGAAAGTAAGATTCAGCTTAAATGATTGAACAAAAATAAATAAATACATTGGTAACCACTTACTATGGGGAAAGCACTGTGCTGACTAGTGAGAATGCAGATGGGAAAATTTAAGAAGGACTAGCATGTCAGGTGGGAGGGCTTGCTAAGTCCTTCTCAGGGCTGCTCATCGACTTTTGGTGTCTGCCTGGCACTCAACTCTCACCTGTGCCTTCAAGAAGTTGTGGTATTCACAATGGTCACAAACTGGTAAACCATTTCAGCCAGATGGATTAAACCATGTTGAGGGTAACCAATGGGCTTCAAACCAATCATTGAGTTGTGGGGAGGGGTATCTACCCCAAACATGTGAAGACTTCCCCAGGTGGAATGGGTAGATGAGAACAACAGTCATAAAGGTGGCCGAAGCAGGCACTATGCAGTGCAGGACTTCAGTGACTTGGGAAGAGAGAGTAAGGCTGATGACTTTGTGCAACTATATGCCTCACTTAAATCCAATCCATGCATGAGTCAAATCATCACTCCATGATGTCATTGGTCCTTTTCAAAAATGAAGGACAAAGAACAACAAAAAGGGGGCACAATGGATGGAGTGTTGGACTGGGAAGCAGGAAGACCTAATTTGAATCGTGTTTCAGACATTTGTTAGCTATGTGGTTCTGTGAGCCTCAATGTCCTAAACTGTAAAGTGGGTATAATAATTCACAGAGGTGTTGTGAGGAGTAAGTGAAATAATATATGTAAAACCCATTGAAATCTTAAAGCACTAGAGAGATGCTATCATCCTCTTCATCATTATTTTTCTTAAAAGGAGATAACATATTTAGGAGGTTTTAGCTGCAAGTCAAATGGAAAGATCCAGTAGGACTGTGGGTATGGCAGCAAAGCAGATGGTAACTGCATCTTCTTTACGTCATTTCCATGAATAAAATCTTATTTGTTTCTGCTCTTGAACCTTTCAACAATGCTAAAGATAGCTTTCTTTTTCAGGTCTCCAGTAACTAACTTCAGGAAATTTTCATCCCTTTTAGAATTATTGCCAATCATTTCTATTCCCTATGTGTAGTACTCAAGTTCCTCAGACAAGATGCTCAAACTCTGAGCATCCTTTTTCTTGCATGTAAAATGGGAATAAATAATCCTAGTTATGATCTCAACTTCATGGAATTCTTATATGGAAAGTGGTTTTTAAAGTAACAAAAAAGTGAATTGTTATTATTCTATGAATCTAAGTTGCTGTGAATTCTTTCCAGTCCCCCTCCATAGTCTTTATAAAGTGTGGAAAATAAGAGGCTAACAAAGGTCTACAAGAAGGGAAATATTTCTTTCTAGTCTACGTACACCCAACCAAGAAAGCATATTGCCAATTGGATAGAATTAAAGACAGTAATATCTAATAATTCTGGAAAGGTAGGCTGGAGCCAGATTCTGAAGAGCTATCAGTACAAAATAAAAGGGGAATGTATAGTTGATCCTAGAGGTATTGGAAACAAATGGAGCTTCCTGAACAAAAAAGTGGCGTGGTCAGTGCTTTGGGAAAATAACTTCAGTAATTAGTTAAAGGATGAATCAGAGAAGGAAGAAAACTTGGACAATTGTGAGACAAGTATAATAGTCTGGATGAGAGACAACGAGGGCCTGAACTAGGGTGATGGCTGTGGAAGTGGATAGAATGAGACAGAGGTGAAGGATGAAGTGGAGGGAGAATCAGCAACAGTTGCCAACTGACAACGTTCAATTAAGGAAAGTGTAGAGTCATGAATGACTGTGAACCAAGATGCCAGAAATAGAGAAATTAGGAATAATCATAGATTATGGGGGAAATATAATCTCTTTTAGAGAACTTTACCTTTATGACATTCAATCCAAGATGCCCAATAAACAGAAGTCAATGTTGCAATGGAGTTCAAGAAAAAAGACTCAGACTGGATATGAATCCCAGAATAATCAAAATGGGTATCATAATAAGGTTAAAAATAACAATTTTTCTCATTTCTACAACTTATTGAGATATATAGATTATTTTCTTCACAACAATCCTTAGAGATAAATGCTACAAAGAATCATTAGAGAATGATCTCTTTATTTTTGCCTTTCTTGGTATTCTCAATGCTTAACACAATGCTTGAAACATAGTAGATGTATAAAAAATGCTAGTTAACTGATTATCACCATATTACAGATGAAGAAACTAAGGCTCCAAGTCATTACTTGACTTGTATTTGGTCATACAGCTACTAAAAGAGCCCATTTTTTAAATTGAATTATTTTATTTGTTTTCAGTGTTCGAAAAGCACTTCCACATATCTTAGATTTTTTTCCCTTCCCTTCCCCTTGATCCCCTCTCCCTCCCTATTCTCTCCCTGACACAGCATACAATCTTAGATGGGTTCTACACATATATTCCCATGAAATTCATGTTGCATAGAAGAATTAAAATGAATTAGAGAAATCATAAAACAAAACAAAACATAATATAAAAGAAAATGGTCTGCTTCAATCTACAATCCAATTCCATAGTTGTTTCTCTGGATGTGAAAGACATTTTGCCTCAAGAGTCCAATGGAACTTTTTTAAGTCCTTGCATTGCAATGAAGTACCAAGTCTACCAGAAAAATTCCTTGTACATTGTGGATGTTGCTGTGTACAAAGTTCTCCTGGTTCTGTTCCTTTCACTCAGCATCAGCTCATATAACTCTTTCCAGGCCTCTCTGAAGTCTTCCTGTTCATCATTTTTCATAGCACAATAGTATTCCATTATATTCAGATACCACAACTTGTTTAGACATTCCCCAATTGATGGGCATCCCTTTGATTTCCAGATTTTGGCCACTACAAAGAGAGCTGCTATAAACATTTTTGTACATGTGGGAACCTTTCCCATTTCTATGGTCTCTTTGGGATAAAATCCCAGAAGCAATATTGCTGGGTCAAAGTGTATGCACATTTTTGTAGCCCTTTGGGCATAGTTCCAAATTGCTCTCCAGAATGGTTGGATCAGCTCACAGCTCCACCAACGATGAATTAATGTTCCAACTCTCCCACATCTTCTCCAACATTTATCATCTTCCTGTTTTGTCATGTTAGTCAATCTGCTAGGTGTGATGTGGTACCTCAAAGTTGTTTTGATTTGTATCTCTCTAATCAATAGTGATTTAGAGCACTTTTTCATATGATTATAGGTAGCTTTAATTTCTTCCTCTGAAAACTCCCTGTTCATATCCTTTGACTATTTATCAATTGGGGAATGACTTACATTCTGGTACATTTGACTCAGTTCTCTATATACTTTAGAAATGAGACCTTTGTCACAGGCGCTAATTGCAAAAATTCCCAGTTTTCTGCTTCCCTTCTAATCTTGGTTGCATTCGGTTTGTTTGTGCAAAAATTTTTCAATTGAATGTAATAAAAATATCCATTTTGCACTTCATAACATTCTCTATCTCTTGTTTGGTCATAAATTTTTCCATTCTCCATAAATCTGACAAATACACTATTCCTTGCTCCCCTAATTTGTTTATAGTGTCAATCTTTATGCCTAGATCATGTATCCATTTGGACTTTATTCTTGTGTGCTATGTCAGGCATTGGTCCATGCCCACTTTCCATCACACTGTTATCTAGTTTTCTCAGCCATTTTTGTCAAATGGTGAGTTCTTATCCCAGAAGCTGGGATCCTGGGGTTTATCAAACAGTAGATTGCTATATACATCGACTACTGTGTCTTGTGTATCTAACCTATTCCACTGGTCTACTCCTCTGTTTCTTAGCCAGTACCAAGTGGTTTTGATGATTGCTACTTTATAATACAATTTGAGGTGTGGTAGGGCTAGGCCACCTTCCCTAGCATTTCTTTTTATTAGTTTCCTTGATATTCTGGACCTTTTGTTATTTCAGATGAATTTTGATATTATTTTTTCTAGCTCTAGAAAATAATTATCTGGTAGGTTGATTGGTATGGCATGAAAAAGTAAATTAATTTAGGCAGAATTGTCATTTTTATTATATTAGCTCAGGCTACCCATAAGCAACTGATGTTTGTCCATTTACTTAGATATGACTTTATTTGGCTGAAAAGTGTTTTGTAATTATTCATATAGTCCCTGGGTTTGTTTTGTCAGGTAGACTGCCAGATATTTTATAGTGTATACCATAGGTTTAAATGAGATTTCTCTTTCTATCTCTTGCTGTTGGGCTTTGTTAGTAATATATAGAAATGCAGATGATTTATCTAGGTTTATTTTGTGACCTGCAACTTTGCCAAAGTTGTTTATGATTTCAAGTAGTTTTTTACCTGATTCTCTGGGATTCTCTCAGTATATCATCATATCATCTGCAAAGAGTGATAACTTAGTTTCTTCTTTGCCTATTCTAATTCCTTCGATTTCTTTTTCTTCTCTTATTGCCACAGCTAGAATCTCTAATATTATATTGAATAACAATGGTGATAATTGACATCCTTGTTTCATCCCTGATCTTAATCAGAAATGCATCTAGCTTATCCCCATTGCATATACTGCTTGCTGATGGTTTTAGGTAGATGCTGCTTATTATTTTATGGAAAGTTCCATTTACTCCTATACTTTCCAGTGTTTTCAATAGGAATGGGGGTTGTATTTTGTCAAAAGCTTTTTCTGCATTCATTGAGATAATCATGTGGTTTATGTTAGTTTTATTGTTGATATGATCAATAATGCTAATAGTTTTTCTAACATTGAACCAGTCCTGAATTCCTATTATAAATCCTACCTGATCATAATGTATTATTCTCATGATAAGTTGCTGTATTTTTTTTGCTAATATCTTATTTAAAATTTTTGTATCTATATTCATTAGAGAAATTGGTCTATAATTTTCTTTCTCTTTTTTGGCTCTTCCTGATTTAGGTATCAGAACCATAAAAAGAATTTGGGAGGACTCCTTCTTTCCCAGTTTTCCCAAATAGCCTGCATAGTGTTGGAATTAACTGTTCTTTAAATATTTGATAAAATTCACTTGTAAATCCATCTGGTCCTGGAGATTTTTTCCTAGGGAGTTCATTGATGGCTTGTTCAATTTCTTTTTCTAAGATGGGATTATTTAAGTATTCAACTTCCTCTTCTGTTAATCTGGGTAATTTATATTTTTTAAAATACTCATGCATCTCATTTAGATTGTCAAATTTCTGGGCATAAAGTTGGGCAAAGTAATTTCTAGTTATTGTTTTAATTTCCTCCTCATTGGAGGTTAGTTCACCCTTTTCATTTTTGATATTGATAATCTGGTTTTCTTCTTTCTTTTTTTAAATCAAATTGACCAAAGGTTTATCAATTTTATTGTTTTTTCATAAAACCAACTCTGGTTTTTATCTATCAATTCAATAGCTTTCTTAATTTCAATTTTATTAATCTCTCCTTTGGTTTTCATTATTTCTAATTTGGTACTTACTTGGGGATTTTCAATTTGTTCTTTTTTCTAGCTTTTTCAGCTTAATGCTCAATTCACTGATCTCCTCTCTCCGTTTTATTCATGTAGGCATGCAAAGATATAAAACTTTCCCTAAGAACTTCTTTTTGCAGTATCCCATAAGATTTGGTAGGTTGTCTCATTATTGTCTTTCTCTTGAATGAAGATGTTGATTGTTTCTGTAATTTGTTGTTTAACCCACTCATTCTTTAGGATTAGATTGTTTAGTTTCCAATTGGTCTTTGCTTTATATTTCCATGGCCTTTGATTACATATAATTTTTATTGCGTTATGATCTGAGAAGGATTCATTAACTATCTCTGCCTTTCTGCACTGGATTGTGAGGTTTTTATGGCCTAGTACATGGTCAGTTTTTGTTTCTGTGCCATGTACCACTAAGAAAAAGGTACATTTCTTTCTATTTCCCATTCAGTTTTCTCCAGAGATCTATCATATCTACCTTATCCAGAGTTTTACTCACCTCTTTAACTTCTTTCTTGCTTATTTTGAGGTTAGATTTATCAAGTTCAGAGAGGGGGAGGTGGCGATCTTCCACTATGTCTGTTGCTTCCTGTAACTCCTTTAACTTCTATAAGAATTTGGATGCTATACCACTTGGAGCATATATGTTTAGTAATGATTCATTGCTTATGGTGTCTTTTAGTGGGATATAGTTTCTTTCCTTATTTCTTTTGATTAGATCTATTTGTGCTTTTGCTTTGTCTGAGATTAGGATTCCTACCCCTGCTTCTTTTACATCAGTTGAAGCACAGTATATTTTGCTCTAACTTTTTACATTTACCCTGTGTGTATGCCCCCATTTCAAATGTGTTTCTTTTTTTTTCTTTTTTTTAAATTAAATTTATTTATTTAATTTTTAACATTCATTTTCACAAAATTTTGGGTTACAAATTTTCTCCCCTTTTATCCCCTTCCCCTGCCAAACACCAAGCATTCTAATTACCCCTATGACCAATCTGCTCTCTCTTCTATCATCCCTCTCTGCCCTTGTCTCCGTCTTCTCTTTTGTCCTGTAGGGCCAGATAGCTTTCTATACCCCTTTACCTGTATTTCTTATTTCCTAGTGGCAAGAACATTACTCGACAGTTGATCCTAACACTTTGAGTTCCAACTTCTTTACCTCCCTCTCTCTCCACCCCTTCCCTTTGGAAGGCAAGCAATTCAATATAGGCCAAATCTGTGTAGTTTTGCAAATGACTTCCATAATAGTTGTGTTGTATAGGACTAACTATATTTCCCTCCATCCTATCCTGTCCCCCATTACTTCTATTCTCTTTTGATCCTATCCCTCCCCATGAGTGTCGACCTCGAATTGCCTCTCCTCCCCTTGCCCTCCCTTCTATCATCCCCCCCACCCTGCTTGTCCCCTTATCCCCCACTTTCCTGTATTGTGAGATAGGTTTTCCTACCAAAATGAGTGTGCATTTTATTCTTTCCTTTAGTGGAATGTGATGAGAGTAGACTTCATGTTTTTCTCTCACCTCCCTTCATTATCCCTCCACTAATGAGTCTTTTGCTTGCCTCTTTTATGAGAGATAATTTGCTCCATTCAATTTCTCCCTTTCTCCTCCCAATATATTTCTCTCTCACTGCTTGATTTCATTTTTTTTTAAGATATGATCCCATCCTCTTCAATTCACTCTGTGCACTCTGTCTCTATGAATGTGTGCGTGTGTGCATGTGTGTGTGTGTACTCCCACCCAGTACCCAGATACTGAAATGTTTCAAGAGTTACAAATATTGTCTTTCCATGTAGGAATGTAAACAGTTCAGCTTTAGTAAGTCCCTTATGACTTCTCTTTGCTGTTCACCTTTTCATGGTTCTCTTCATTCTTGTGTTTGAAAGTCAAATTTTCTTTTCAGCTCTGGTATTTTCATCAAGAATACTGGAAAATCCTCTATTTCATTGAAAGACCAATTTTTCCCCTGAAGTATTATACTCAGTTTTGCTGGGTAGGTTATTCTTGGTTTTAGTCCTAGTTCCTTTGACTTCTGGAATATCCTATTCCATGCCCTTCGATCCCTTAATGTAGAGGCTGCTAGATCTTGTGTTATCCTGATTGTATTTCCACAATACTTGAATTGTTTCTTTCTAGCTGCTTGCAATATTTTCTCCTTGACCTGGGAACTCTGGAATTTGGCCACAATGTTCCTAGGAGTTTCTCTTTTTGGATCTCTTTCATGCGGTGTTCTGTGGATTCCTTGAATATTTATTTTGCCCTCTGGTTCTAGAATCTCAGGTCAGTTTTCCTTGATAATTTCATGAAAGATGATGTCTAGGCTCTTCTTTTGATCATGGCTTTCAGGTAGTCCCATAATTTTTAAATTGTCTCTCCTGGATCTATTTTCCAGGTCTGTTGTTTTTCCAATGAGATATTTCACATTATCTTCCATTTTTCCATTCTTCTGTCTTTGTTCTGTGATTTCTTGGTTTTGAAAAAAGTCATTAGCTTCCATCTGTGCCATTCTAATTTTGAAAGAACTGTTTTCTTCAGTGAGCTTTTGAATCTCCTTTTCCATTTGGCTAATTCTGCTTTGGACAGCATTCTTCTCCTCATTGGCTTTTTGAACCTCTTTTGCCAATTGAGTTAGGCTAGTTTTCAAGGTGTTAATTTCTTCAACATTTTTTTGGGTCTCCTTTAGCAGGGAGCTGATCTGCTTTTCATGCTTTTCTTTCATCTCTCTCATTTCTCTTCCCAGTTTTTCCTCCACCTCTCTAACTTGATTTTCAAAATTCTTTTTGAGCTCTTCCATGGCCTGAGCCCATTGGGTGGGCTGGGACACAGAAGCCTTGATTTCTGTGTCTTTGCCTGATGGTAAGCATTGTTCTTTCTCATCAGAAAGGAAGGGAGGAAATGCCTGTTCTCCAAGAAAGTAGCCTTCTATAGTCTTATTTCTTTTCCCTTTTCTGGGCATTTTCCCAGCCAGTGACTTGACCTCTGAATATTCTCCTCACACCCACCTCGCCTCCTGGTCCTCCCAGCCAGCGTTTGGGGTCTGAGATTCAAATGCTGCTTCCAGCCTTAGGGCTTTTGGCGGGGGCAGGGCTGCTATTCAGTATGAGATTATGTTCAGGTGCTCAGGTCAGGGCAGGGCCGCCTCTCAGGCTCAGTTTCCTCAGGGGGTTTATGCACAGACCTTCCACAATGGATTCAGGCTCCCACCTGCTTGGGGAGCCCCTGTCTGCAGCCATCTCTCAGCTTCTACCTCCCGGGGGGGCCTGAATTATGGGGGCACTCCACTCCCCTCTCGACCCGCCAAAGAGACTCTCTCACCGACCCCCGTCACCTGTGGGTGGAGGGACTTGTGTGGCCGCTGGAGATCCCGCTCGGATCTGTTTCTCTTAGTGCCATGGCCGCAGCAGATCTGGGCTGGGCTCTGCGTCTGCAGCGCGACGGACCTTTTGTGAGAGGTTTGCAGGTCCCTCTGTGGGTGGAGGGACCCGCGTGGCCACTGGAGATCCCGTCCCTGAAGCCCGCTCGGATCTTTTCCTCATGGTGTCACGGCTGCTGCAGGGCTGCCCTCTGTTCCCAGTCCCAGTGCCCAGTCCACAGCGCGAAGGACCCCCCGCAAGAGGTTTGCAGGTCGCTCCGGAACAGAAATCTCCCTCGCTCCAATATTCCGTGTCCTCTGGGTGCAGAATTCGCCGTGAGTTACTTCCCTGTAGCCGTTCTATGGGTTGTGGGTTCGGAGCTATGTGTATGTGCGTCTTTCTACTCCCCAAATGTGTTTCTCGTAAACAATGTATTGTTGGATTATGGTTTTTAATTCATTCTGCTATCTGTCTCCATGTTGTGGAAGAGTTCATCCCATTCACATTCACAGTTATGATAAATATCTCTGTCTTTCCCTCCATCCCCTTTCCCTCATTTATGCTTTAAGTTCTCCTTTCTCCCTTCCCCTCCACAACAGAGTTTTAATTTTTGACCATTGCCTCCCTCAGTCTTCCTTCCCTTCTTTCCCTCCCTTCCCCCTTCATTTTAATCCCCTTTTCCCTTCCCTCTCTTTTAGGCTCCCCTCCCTTTTCTTTCCCCCTTACCCTCCTACTACCTAAAGAACTAGTTAAATTTATATACTTAATTAAGTTTGTTGTTCCCTCCTTGAACCAAGTCAGAAGAGAGTAACTCTCATACAATGCCCACCTCCTTCCCCTCTTTCCCTCTACTGTAATATATTTTTGTGCCTCTTCCTGTGGTGTAATTTTATCTTTTTCTGACTCCTCCTTTTCACATCTCACATTACAATCCCTTTGCACCCTTAAATCACATTTGTTTTCATCACAACATTTAATTTATACCCACTCCCTCTATCTATGTATATCCCTTTTATGTTTCATAATAAACATACAATTCTCAAGATTAACAAGTATCATCTTCCCTTATAGGGATGTAAACAGTTTGCCCATATTGAATAACAAAATTTTTCCCCTATTTACCTTTTTATGCCTCTCTTGAGACCTGCATTTGAAGATCAAATATTCTATTGAGCTCTGGCCTTTTCATCAGAAAGATGGAAATCCCTTATTTCATTGAATGTCCATCTCCTTGCCTGAAATATTATGCCCAACTTTGCTGAGTAATTGATCCTTGGTTGTAGTCCCA
Source organism: Notamacropus eugenii (assembly GCF_028372415.1). Taxonomy (NCBI): domain Eukaryota; kingdom Metazoa; phylum Chordata; class Mammalia; order Diprotodontia; family Macropodidae; genus Notamacropus; species Notamacropus eugenii. The sequence continues at coordinate 501,887,714 of NC_092872.1, read as the reverse complement.
GCTCCTTTGCCTTATGGAATATCATATTCCAATCCCTCCAGTCTTTTAATGTAGAAGGTGCAAGGTTCTGTGTGATCCTGACTGTAGCTCCTCAGTGTTTGAATTGTTTCTTTCCACTGCCTGTAGTATTTTCTCCTCCACTTGATAGTTCTGAAATTTGGCAATGATATTCCTTCGTGATTTTAGTTTAGGATCCCTTTCAGTAGGGGAATGGTAGATTCTTTCAATGACTATTTTGCCCTCTGGATCTAGGACTTCTGGGCAATTTTTCCTGATGATTTCTTGGAAGATATTGTCCAGGCTCACTTTTTCATCATGGTTTTCTGGTAGACCAATAATCCTTAGATTTTTCTTTCCTGGATCTATTTTCCAGGTCACTTGTTTTTCCAGTTAGATATTTTACATTTTCTTCTATCATTTCATTCTTTAGATTCTGTTTGACTGATTCTTGATGTGTCATATATTCATTAGCTTCTACTTGCCTGATTCTAATTTTTATCAAATTGTTTTCTTCAGTTAACTTTTGCCTCTCCTTTTCCATCTGTACAATTGTTCCTTTTAAGGAGTTATTTTCTCTAGTTAGGTTTTGTACTTCATTTTCCATTTGTCCAATTTTCCTTTTAAATTCTTCTGTGATTTCTTTTTTCATATTTTTAAAATTGGTTTTTCTTCTATTTCTCTAATTTGGCTTTCAAAATCCTTCCTGAGCTCTTCCAAGAAGGCTCTTTGTGCTTCAGACAAGTTCATATTCCCTTCTGAAGTTTCAGATGGGAGTACAGTCTCAATGATGACCTCTGTGGTATTTTTGTTTTGGTCCTTGTCCCCATAGAAAGATTCTATGGTCTTTTCTTTTCTGCTTTGCTTCTTACTCATGACAATCACTCTTTTCCTGGCTTTTAAAGTAGATCTCTGCATCTGGGGCACAGGGGGCTCTGTCTCACAGTTCTTGCACCTAAAACTTGAGGCTTTGTATGTTGTAGCCTCTGGTTCTTTCAGCTAGAAGCTAAAATGTTGGAACTTATGTGGTGCTGAGCTGGCTCGTGTTGGAAAGCAGAGGCCAGGTGAAGTCTTTTTGAGTTTCCCTGGAATTACCCTGGAACTAACTGCCTTAAGTGTGGGGAAGGGGTGATCTGGCCAGAGGAGGTTTCCTCTGCTGAGCTAGAGCATATGCAAGCTCAGCAGTTGGTGATCCCATCTGCACTACTGTCTTCCCAATTCCCCTGGGGTGCTGAGGTACACCTGGGGTCCTGGTGTTAGCAGTTGCAGGCTTTACCCCCCAAGGGGCTCAGAATCTTCTCTTGCTTTGCTGAGGTAGGACTGTTTGGGACAGCTCTGATCCTGCACTGGTCCCCTTCAACCACAGCAAGAGGGACCCTCCTTAATTTTCCTAGTCTCACAGGTTAAGAGCCTATTTATCCCTTCTGCTGCTCCCACCGTTCCAGGATTTTTCCTGGGGAGATTTTCCCTGGGCTCTTCAAGGTCAACATGGAGAGGACGATAGCAATTACTGATCACTATGCCATCTTGGCTCCCAGAAGTCCCAGGAGTCAACAGAGCCCATTTTCAAAATCAACTGTGCTGACCCAAAGTCCACTTTTCCTTGTACTGTACCATAGGAAGAAAGTAGTATGAAACCATGTTGTTTTTAATCTATTCTGGAATCATATTATCTTTTTTTTCATAGTGACTCAATAATGCTGATTCATTTAACTTCTGTTCAATTCTAAATCCCTAGTTCTTCTCTATTTTAATCACTTAATCAACAAGTACTTATCAAGTGCCTACAATTGGTCAAGCATTGTGCTAGGTGCTGGCAATACAAGTACAAAGAATGAAATGATCCCTAGTCATATGAAGCTGACTTTCTAATGTGCAAGATAACATGTGCATATGTACATATATACAGAAAAAATGAATACAGGTTAGTTAGATACAAGGCAGTTTGGGAGGGAAGATAAGCAGATGGGGCATCAGCAAGGGGGGGGGGTGAGTATCTACAGGAAGGCATCATGTAGAAGGTGATGCTTGAATTGCATCTTGAAGGAAGAAAAGGGTTCTACCAGGCAACCAATACAACAGTCAGCAAGCATTTATTAAGCACTTAATATGTGCCAGGACATGTATAGAAGTGAGAAAGGAGTACAATCCAGATGTGTAAGAAGGCTAGTGCAAATACATGGAAACTGGAGTATATGAGGAATAGAGAGGTCAATTTGCCTGTATAGCACAATACAGGAGAGGGTATAATGAATAATGAGGCAGAAAAGATAGTTTGAAACCAGGTTGTAAAAGATTTTAAAAGCTAAACAGAGGAGTTTATATTTTATTCTGTAAGCACTAGTGAGCCACTAGAGTTTACTGAGCAGAGGAATGACATATTCAGATCTGTACTTAAAAGAAATCATTGTAGCAACTTGGTGTAGATTACAATAGGAGGAGACTTGAGGCAGGAACACCAATTAGGAAGCTATTGTAATGATCCAGCTAAGACCTGATGAATCTCTGAACTAAAATGGTATTGGTCCCAAAGTATATTGTTTTTCTAATATCCGTAGTGAATTTCATACTATATTTTCAGGACCATATTTTCCCCAATGAGCTAAAGTCATTTTGAATTAATTTTACTCTTGACCTTTAGAAGAATAGCAACCCCACCTAACAATGTGAATCTGATGGGTTTTGTTTTGATTCCTTCACCCAGACTATCATTGCAAAGATATTGAATGGAATATGCCACAAAACTAATATATCCAACCTTAGGTATAATGAAAACACAACTTAACTAGATTTCTGGAGACCCGAATTTCAGTCATGATTCTGTCATTTGTTAACTGTCTATGATGTTGGGCAAGTTACTTCCTCTCTTTGGACTTTCTCATCTGTAGAGTAGGAGAAAGAAAAGGATTAGATTTTCTCTGAGTTCCCTTCCAACTTCAACATTCTGTGGTCCTGGCTTCATATGTACCACTAAATTAAATTGGAACTCTATTTAATAAATATTTATTAAGCACACAATTGCTATTTGGCCCTGTTCTAAGTGCTGAGATGATATCAGTCTATTAATAAATTACACTTTTTGATCTGACCCAAAGACAAGAGTATAGGCAAGATCTATGTTGTTTTCTCAATGTGTGGTTCATGCCTCTAAATATTCTTAGAAGAAATATTCTTTAGGAGTAATTAATTGTTTGATGTTACCTTAGAAGAAAGTATCTAGTTGTGCACCCCAAGGATCTGTGTTTGGCCCTATGCTGTTTTGTGCTTTTTATTAATTCCTTGGATAATGCAAAGATGGTATGGTTATTAAATTTGCGAATGATGTAAAAAACTTGAAGGGGTATATTTTACCACTTGATAACAAATTCAGGATTCAAAAAGATTTGGAGTCTAAAACATTGGCTCATTTGAATAAGATGCAGCTTAATAGGATGAAAAGTCCAGCCTTGGTGTCTAATTAAAAAATAATTTCACCAGTGATAAATGAAGGCTTAGCTAGTTCATGTGAAGATTGTGGGCTTTTATTGCACTGTGAGCTCAATACAAATCAACAGTATGATGTGGCATTCAAGAAAAATAATCAAGAAAAACAGCTTCAATAAATGAGGTTGTCATATCTGTATACACTCCCTTGGTCAGATGATATCTGGGACAGCATATTTCCTCATGAAGTAATAGTATTTAGTAATATTACAAATATTAGTTTCTTGGCCCCATTTAGGAAGGACATTGATCAACTGGAGAATGTCTGGAGGAGGACAGACAAGATCGGAAAGAGTTTCAAGTTCATGCCATATGAGGATTGGTTGGAGAACCAAGTTATGTGTAGTCTCAAGAAGAAAGGCCATGAGGTGTCTTCAAGTATTTAAAAGGAGGTAGCATGGAATAGGATATAGATGTGTTGTGTTAAGCTTCAGAGTACAAAAACTAAGAGTGATGTACAGAATCTGCAAAGAGGCAAATACAGGTTTGATATAAGATAAAACTTCCTAACAATTAGAGCTCTCCAAAAGTTGAAAGGGATACCTTGCAGGAAATGGGACACACACACATACACATACACACACACACACACACACACACACACACACACACACACATATACTGGAGTTCTTCAGGCAAAGGCTATATAACAACTTGTGAAGTGTTCTGTAGAAGGAATTCCTATTCAAGAATTAGTTCCCTTTCAGTCCTAGAAATCCTATGGTTTCAATTTTCTGTTCATCTAAAATACTTTGAATCATGGTCATATAGCCAAATGTTTCTTCTTAGAGACTATGCTACACATCTTAAAATACTGCTTTGGAGTTCCATCCCCTAATGTTCCTAGTATACTAGCTTCCATAAGGTACTTCTTCTTCAGTCCTCCTATATTTCCATAGCTGAAGAGTTTGCTGGCTTCCTCTGGTCCCATTTGGAAAGGATAGAAGGAAATTCTCCTTTGCTATCTGCTTTCACCCTAAGGAGAAATTGCAACTCTTGATACTTAAAATGATGGTTCCCTTTGATCTGGGGATAAAACAACAATCGTAAGAGTTATTAAAAAGGGCTTCATGTTCCTTTTTTGCCAACAGCACTTTGAGCTCCAAATCATATAATAGATAATGTATTTTTGATCAGTAATTTATATAATAATATAATTCTGATCATCTATTATCAGAAATAACTTCATCCCTCAGCCTAGATTAGATGAAATAAGAGGTGAAATCATGGCACTACTCAAATAAAAAGTAAGAGAAGTTGAAGAACCAGAGGTCATGAAAAATCTTCACTTAATACAAACTCTAGAAATTATACCTAATAATGAAATATGACAAAAACAATATTGATGTCACAAATGATTTTAAACACACATTGGAATATTTAGACTGGACTTTCCAAAAGCCCTTCTTTAGTTTAATGGCTGGAATCCAACTAGCAGACCTATTATGCCAAAACAGAGTAATTAAAAAACTTTATCATTTACTATAACAATCAAAAACAGATACAACATCCCACAATATTTGATGGAAAGTATAAAAAAAAGATTTTAAGATCTGTGTTCAATATCATATGCAGTGGATTTTGCCACAATAAGAACCATAGGAAGAAAGATAGAATTCTCAAGGAATTTTTGTTGTTCAGTTATTTCTCACATCTGACTCTTTGTAACCCCATCTGGGGTTTTCTTGGCAAAGATACTAAAGTAGTTTGCCATTTCTTTCTCCAGCTCATTTTATAGATGACGAAACTGAGGCAAAATGGGTTAAGTGACTTGCCCAGGTTCACAGTAAAGTGTCTGAGGTCAAATTTGAATTAAGATCTTCTTTACTCCAGGCCTGGTGCTCTATCTATTGCACCACCTAGTGGCTCCTCTCAAGGAATAAAACCTTAATATAGTAGGTATACATAGGCCTCATATATCTGTTATTAAAGAATTGGAACACCAATGACTCCTCTGCATTGGGATGTTTATGTACTTTATACAAAACGTTCCAAGCTGATATCACTAACAACTTCTAGAAACACAAGAAAATTATATAGTGGCTAAGGAGCCAAAAGGGTGTGCCAAAAAGTCCTAGGAGTATAAAAAGCAACCTTTTTTCAATTTATTAATTATTGAACAAACTGCTTGAATCTGCGGCAACAGTTATGCTACCTTTATTTGAACAGTCTTTGACATAGATCCATACTTATCATTTTTCATATACTTTTACATACATGTGTGAACTAGACCAAAATGTGATAAGAATACTATGATATTTGATGTCTATATGGAAAACTATTTTCTACATAAAACACACTGTGAGCATAATAATATCAAGAACAATTAATATAACACATGACCTTTCTCAATGAGAAGGTTTAAGTCAATTATTGTTCTACCTCCTCTTAAACCTATTATTGTTTCTCCTAAATAGAAATGTTTGGCTTCAAAAGCACTGAGGAAACCAAATAAAAACATCTGATTATTGATATATGTTACATATATTATGTCAAACTATATGAATTCACAGAAAAATCATAAAAAACAGCCCTCCATCTTATGAAATCTTTTTCCAATGATATGAAAATGTCATTTGGACTAAGTAAATGTAAAATTCTTTATGCACTTTAATATACAGACTTTGAGCTTCAATCTTCAGATCAAATTGAATCAATGGAGAAAGGTGATACTTACAAATATCTTCATCTCTTGCAGGTATGATACATTAAACATAATTATCACAAGAAGAAACAAGTAGCTGAATATGTTAAAACCGTACTCATTTTTTCAAATCAAAATTCAATGGGAAATTAAAGCAGTTAACACCTATGTAATACCACTGTTGATATATAGTAAAATTGTGAAATGAACAATAACAGATTTATAAAGTGCCTTCACAAAGTTTATATACAACATTAATGAGTCACAATGCCTTTCACTCTGAGGCAGATATAAAAAGATTAATATTTTCTTTTCAAAAAAGATGAAGAAGATTGATAGCCTTTCTCAGAGCATATGATATAAAAGATCAAAAACTTACAAAAACTTTTGGAACAGACACCACTTTATTGAGCAAAATTAAAGGCTAATAATATGTACACGCCATTGGATTTGTTTAATGTTGCCAAAAGTGGTGTACTTCTGGACAGAGCCTATGAAATGGCCAAGATACAAGAACAAAATCCTAAGTCCCTCTACGGTTAAAAGGTACACGAACTCAGCCAACAAAATGTCAATAAAGGTGTGTCAAACAAGTGGCTTAGTCATGTAGATTAGTTTATAGAAATGAAAGTGTTTGTGAATGGGAATTTTGGACGAGGACATCACCACCAAAACTAGAGTGGTGGACCTTATACAACATATCAATGCAGTTTGCAAAAATTTAGCAACCCCCAAATACCTACTAAGACATGCCCTACTAAAATTCTACATCAGAAACACATATCTAATGGGCTAATAGATGACAAATCTCCATATCACAAATACAGGTCTTGAGTTATCCTTGAAACTCAACCAATAAACGGAAGTTAAACTGGAACATTATCTCAGGTCATACTGTCCCCCAAAATGGTCCTTAAAACCAATCTATATCAACTTAAGTATAATTTTTAATAGATGTTGCCATAGCAAATACTCTCCAATCTTCATGGAATGAAAAGCTTTCAAAATACAGATATCTAGAAGTAGAAATAAAAATCATATAGGAACATGATAAGATATATATCATCCATGTCATCCTGTCTGTTAAATTTATTTACACCAAGGATGTATCCATTGATCCTACAAAAGATAAGTTTATATCCCAATTCTCTTATTTAATTATGAAAGGCAATCATTTTATCCACCTGCACAAAAGTTTGCTGAACATTAAACATAAAATAATATTAGTAGGATGGTCAACCATCACAGAATCATTTTGATCTGCACTTCATGAAAAGTACCATGAAAACAATAATACTAAAATAATAACTGACATTTATATAGCACTTTGTGTTTTACAAAATGTTTTATATACATTATCTCATTTGATCCTCACAACAATGCCTTGGGGTAGGTGCTATCATTATCCTCATTTTCTAGGTGAAGAACCTAAGGTCTCAGAAATAAAGGAACTTTCCAGAGTCATACATCTATTAGGTACCTGAGGCAAAATTTGAATCCTTCTAATGTCATTTCTCCTTCCTGATTCCATATAGAATGATAACAGTGAAATCATACTAAATACCTTGAAAGTCATCAAAAGTTCATGGCCATGACCTTAATGTTTCTTATCCTTTATTTCTGGGACCACAGGCACTTGTAAGTAGCCAGAATTTCTGGATTGTTTAGTATCATAGAGTTTAGAACTAGAATGTTGGAAATTGTGTAATCCAACCCTCCCCATTTTATAGTTTAAGGCTGTGATTTCTGAAAAGTAAAGTCACTTGCCTGAGCTCATTTGGGTATCCAGACAGAGAGCCGGGATTCAAACTCCAAATTCAGTGATCTTTCCACTCTGTCATGCTTGAGCTCAAGTTAGTTTGAAGCTATGAACATCTTTCTTGAAAAGAAATCTTCCTAAATAGTCTGTCTAAAAGCTACGTTCCAAGTCAAAAACAAGGCTCAGTTTTTAGAAAGAGTCCAGGTTCCTTTTACAACGGCCATGGTATGGAATCATTCATAGGATATCACACATATGAGAATTGTGTGTTTTCACTTCCTTGACAGTTTTTTATTTTCCAAACTTAAAAGTGATGACAAACACAGCTTTGTTGTGCTGCAGAGCTCACCCCAGATTACCCCAGATTCCACAAAAAGCTTCCTGGAACCAAGGAGAGGAGAAGAAAATGACAGAGATTGGAGACAAGTAACAGTGATTTGTAAAGTCATGTCCACCCTTAGAAAACGACAAGATTTTAGGTCTGTAGGAAATTTTGGTGGTAATTTAGTACTACCTCTTCATTTTATAAATGAAAAAATTGAGGCCCAGAAAGGGAAAATCATTTGTTGGAAGTCACATGATCGTTAAGAGACAGGATCTGATGTGCAGTCTTCATAATCCAAGATTCCTTGTTCTTTCCCCTCACCCACAGGGCTCAGGTGTCTCAACAATAATGCTGCAGAGAATTGGCACACTTCTTCTCAGTTTCATTCAGCCAGTGGACTGGGGAGCAACCGAGAGACTCACCATGAGTTCCCTTCAGTCACCCCCTTCTACTCTACATCTATCCATTCCAAAGTATGCCATATTTTGTTATTTGTTTCATCTGTGTCAGATTCTTTGTGGCCCTACTTGGAGTTTTCTTGGCAATGATACTGGAGTGGCTTGCCATTTCTTTCTCCAGCTCATTTTACAGATGAGGAAATGGAGCCAAACATGGTTAAGTGACTTGCTCAGGGTCACACAACTAGTAAATTCTAGACTAGATTTGAGCTCAGAAAGATGAGCCTTCCTGTGCCATCTATGCAGCTAAATAAATGTATACAACTTATACCTCACTCATCAAGAGAGAAAACCTTTGAACACGGGAGATACCAAGTTTGGATAAGAGGGAATCCTTGTGTTGATGGAGTTTATAAGCCAATAGTGTTGCATTTAGCTCTGTAGTCAGTGAGCCTTTAATTTGTACCAAGTGCTCTGAAAGAGGGAATTGAAGGAGCATTCAAAGTTGATGCCTTTATTCTAGCTCACTCTAATATCACACACACACACACACACACACACACACACACTCATTACTTGGTGGTCCTTACAGAAGAGACATTTAATAACATGTTGTCACTTTGCCACGGGGGAAAAACCCAACAGCTATACAGCTTGGATTTATGTTATAAGCAGAACCCCCTATGCCATGGGAGGAAGGCTTGACTCTTTGCCACATATCTTTAAGAAACCAAAGGCTATTTAAGAAAATGGTCTGTCACCCATTGCAATCACTGCTCTAAGTCAAATTAGGTCTTTACGACATGCTGCTCTGGGTATGATATACTCTAGAATTTCTTTCCATGAGGTCACTCTCTGTGGGGCACACAACTCATTTCATTTGGATAAGTGCGATGTGATAGACTGAAGGAACAGTAGCAAAGTATCAGGATGTCTGCGCTTGATTGGCATCTCATATATTCATGAAAATGTCTGCTAATCTCTAAACCTTTGGTTCTGTGCCCCTCCATCCACTCCTATCTAAAACCATTCTCTCCTTCCTCAAATACTCTGAATCTCCCCCTTTGTTCCTTCATTCCTTACTTATATGTGTACACATACTAGGTTCTTAATAGGATGTGTGCCCCTTGACAGTACAGAATAGTTTATTTTTGTCTTTTATCCTCAGTACCTACTAAAGAGTATTGCATCATATATGTTTTAAAAATGTTTATTCAAGTAAATTGTATCTCTAAAATGGAGATAATCATACCAGCTCTACCGTAACTGCTGAGTTATTGAGAGGGTCCCATGAAATAATCTAAGAGAAAAGTCTTGTAAACCAGAGTCATCCAACATAAGCTATTAAGATAAAAAAAGCTGTTATTTATATTGTAGATTATGATCGAAAATGCATGTAATCTTCCCTGTCTCTGTTCTGTCTTTCTCTGTCACTCTGTCTCTCTGTGTGTCTCTGTCTCTCTTCCCCATCTATCTCTGAAATGCACTCAGACCCCTTATAAAAAGAATTTCTTCTAGAATAAAAACTTTTTTTCTTATTGGTTGAAAGGAACTGGAGATATTTAGCCTGAAAAAGAGAAGGAATGACAGGTTAGGGCTGGGGAGAAGGATAGTTCTCTCTTCAGCAGTTTAAGGGGCTGTCAGGTAAAGGGAGTTAAAACTTGCTCTTCTCGGCCTCAAGTACAGAACCAGAAATGATAGTTCAAAATTACAGAGGCTTTCTATAAGAAAAGACTTCTTAACAGTTTGAGCCTACACAAAGAGAGATGGACTACCTCAGAAGACAGAGGTACTATGTCACTAGAGGTCTTCAAGTGGAAGCTGATGACTCTTTGCCAGCTGTGTTCTAGAGGAGATTTCTACTCAGGCATGATGTGGACTAGAAGGCCCTTATGGATCTGAGATTCTGTGCGTATTGAAGTGACGTTGGCATAATGACAAGATCACAAGTCAGGAGATATGAATTCTGATTGGAGCTCTACCACCTGACTTTGACTAAGATCAAAAGATGGAGATATCAAGTGGAAAGGACCCCAAAACTCCATCTAGTCCAAGCCCTTATTTGTGTGGCTTTGAGCATAACACTTTCCCTCTCTGGGCTATGGATTCCTCATTTGTAAGCTACGGGTCATAATGGCTGCACATGACCAGTAAATGGCACAGCAAGGACTTAGACTTTTTAACTACATGGTCTCTTCACCTTCTCCTCTAATGATGCTGATCATGTTAGGATGATACTAATGCCTAGGGCGTTAGAATTAAGGGCAAGTCTTGATCTGTAGGAGCAATATCCTAACTTATTTTTCTTAGGAATTCCTCCATATTCAACAGGTCACAAAGCCAATATTCCTCAGGCTTTGAGGTGGTGGTGGTTGTTTTCCAGAAGGCCATCTTATGAATTGATTGAGGAATGTTTGTTAATATATGCACCGTAGTGTGATTTGGTCACAGAAACTCATCATGCTGTGAAATTACCTTTTTTTCAAGAGATTTATAAAGGAAACACCATTTACAGTAACAAGCCTGCTTAGGGTTTGCTAAGAGGGAGAGTGGCTTTTCCTGAGGTGTGTTGACGAGTCTTGCCTGTGATTTTCCTGGAAATTTTTTCCTGAGGAAGTATAGCAGGAGGGACTAAGTTCAACCTCAGTAAACAGTGCCACCAGCCTCCCCCTGGCTCTGAAGCAGAGGTGACACACATTATGTAAAATGAAATTGAAGGAAGTAAAAACAGATTATCCTAACATACCTTTTCCTCCAGGCTGGGGACTATTCAGAGCATCTCTGCAGCAGCCTAGCCTACACTGACTGGAGGATATCTGTCTGGGCCACTGATTCTGTGCCAGGCATATCAGAAAACAAAAATTCCGGTTTCTCCTGTGTGTACAGAGCGAGGTTTCTGTCATGATTATAATGCAGCTTCCTGGAGAAACTGGGAGTGGGAGGTGGGGGATGGAGCAAGAGGTAGCTAGAGACGAGCAGGAACAGGGAAGAAGGGAAATCTCTCATTAGCACCATTTGAAAACCTTTTGGTATTTTTAGGCAACAAAGCAACAACTAGGTCAAGGCTGCCAGAGCTCTATCCCAAGGCACTAAAAGTTAGAAGGCACCGACAGCATTTGTATCTTTAACAGATAGAAACAATTGACTTTAATACTTGGGTAGCAAAAATAAAGTGGTTGAAATATAAAGTTATCACCTAAATTTTTCCCCTACCCTACTCTGCTTAGGGGTCTGTTTTCCTGCCACAGGGCAGTGTCTGTTGAATGTAATGTTTCATTTATTTTGTAAAATGTGCACAGGCCTGCCAGTTTCCATGAGGCCTCACTGAGTACATACTATGCACCCAGACCTGTTAGGTACATGCACGCATGGATGCGTGTCCGCTCACACACTCTCTCTCTCTCTCTCTCTTTCTCTCTCTGTGTCTGTCTATCTATCCATCTATCTATCTATCTATCTATCTATCTATCTATCTATCTATCTATCTATCTATCTGTCTATCTATCTCTATGTCTTTGATTAAAGCAGATCAACCCAGCAAACACTTCTAATGGCGTCTATCACATTTCATATCCACAATCCCCTTCTTTCTACTGAAGAAGAATATATGTTTCATTATCTGTTCTCTCGAACTAAGATTTTTTGTAGCAACTCAAGAATTCACAAAATTACAAAATCTTTTACAAAGAACTTCAGAGGTCATTTAGTTTGATCTATACCTTGAAAAGAGTCATCTTTACAACATACCTAAGTGGTCATCTAGCTTTTCCTTGAAGATTTCCATTGTGTGTGTGTGTGTGTGTGTGTGTGTGTGTGTGTGTGTGTGTGTGTGTGAAAATGGGTGAGAGCAACAGGGAACCTCCTTTTCATTTTCAGACTTCTCTAATTAATACACTGCTTTAAAGTATGCAAAGTACTTTACGGGTATTATCTCATTTGATCCTCAGAGCAACCTGAAGTAGGTGCTAGCATCCTCATTTTACAAATAAGGAAACTAAGCATAAAAATGGTTAAGTTATTTGCCTCAGCTCACATCCTTAGTACCTGAGACAAGATTTGATCTCACGTCTTTCTGATTCCAAGGCTATCATTCTATACATTGCACTACCTAGCTATTAGAAGGCCTTCCCTTCATAAAGCCTAAGTTTTGTCTATTTGCTACTACTTAGGTACCAAACTGTGTATTTGCTATTTAACTGAGAGATGTCCATTATATACTTCTCCCCATCCCCTGGTCTGCTCTTCCTCAAATTAAACATACCTAGTTCTGTCAATAAAGCTTTATGTAGTTTAGAGTTGACTCCTTTACCTTTCTCATTACCCTTCTCAGCATACTCTGTAGCCCGTCCTTGTTCTTGGTAAAATGGGGCAATCAGAACTGAATATAGCTTTCACACATGGTCTCACCAGGGAAAAATAGATCAGAACTCTTATCTCCTTCTTCCTGGAAGCTGTGACACTCTTAATGCAAACCAAGATTGTGTTACTTTTTTTGGGTCCCACATCACACTAACTCATAATAAGCTTCCAGTCCACTAAGCATCCAATTCTTTTTCAGACAAACTGGTTTCTGGGCATGCCTCCTTCAACTTGTATTTTAACTAGACCTGTGAGGTCAGTGGTGTGGGGAGTTTCCAACGAAGGCCTTCTACTGATGAACATTAGGATCATCTCTGTAATGAATAATTTTAGAGAGTTGGCCAGGACACTAGTAAGTTAAGGTATTTGCCCAAGGTTTCATTTCCAGTATGTCTCAGAGGGAAATGATAATATATGTACTTCCTTCTCCTAACCATATGGACCTTGGAGAAACCTCCACCCTGAGGCCCTCCTTTTCTGAGGATTACCCTTTGACCTAGAACAATATTTCAGGAAGGGTCCCAGTCATGCTTCACTTCACTCATGCCTGAGTTTACTCTCTGGATTTACTCTGCTTCTCTTCATTGTCTTCCCAACTAGAGAAATCTCTACCCTGAGACTAGCTCTCCTAATTCAGGACTCCTTACCTGCCATCTCCTCTTCCAACTTCTTTTATGTGTTGTCTTGAAATTAGGGACTGTATTTTTATCCCTAGTCACACCTCTCAGGTAGAGGTGACTGAGCATAGAAGCCAGTACTCAAGGGTAATTAAGCCCAGAATTCATACCTCAGGTAAACTGACCTCTTGACCTCACCCTGCTTGATCCCTCTAGGTGGCACAGTGGATAGAGTGCTGGGCTTAGACTCTATCTTGCTGAGTTCAAACCTGGCCTCAGACACTTACTAGCTGTGTGACCTTGGGCAAGTCACTTAACCCTGTTTGTCTCCATTTCCTACTCTGTAAAAATGAGCAGAAGGAAATGGCAAACCACTCTCATATCTTTGCCAAGAAAACCCAAATGGGATCACAAAAAGTCAGACATAATTAAAATGACTCAACAACTGTCCCTTACCGCTTGCCACCCCACCACCACCACCAGAGGGCAATGTCCCAAGAAGGTGTTTTATGCACAAGCCCAAGGTTTCTTTATGGGCCAGCCTCTCGCTACCCACATCCAATTAAATTCTGTTGACTGCCTAATGTGAACTGGCTTCCAGGGAGAGGATTGCTAGTTGATGGCTCAGTCAATAAATATTTATTAAATTGTAATTTTTTTCAAAAGATATTTTTAAAAATATGATCAGTTGTTTTCTGGAATAACCTAACTAAAAGTATATTGAATGGTCTTTCAAAACACTTTGCAAATGATTTCATAACCCAATTCAAAGAGCTCAGAATCCTCTCTTTTGCCTAGTAATAAACTCTAACCCCTAAACTCCAGAGCTTATTTCAATATATTCATGCATTGTCCTCTGGGGAATGCCATCAACTGCTGCCATGGCCCATAGTGAGGGGTAGTCCTAGGTTCCAGGAAACCATATACCCTCATTTTGACTTTCTGCTTCAGCAATTCCGAATTCTCTGCCCGTGTGCTCACTCTGTTGTTTTTTCCTTCCTGAATTCACTAACCTTTTGGCAAAGAGTAAAAGAAATGTTTGAAGAAATTACAGCAGAGCTATTTCCTACCATTCGGTCTGATATGCCCTCATAAAAGAGGGATTGGAAACCCCTTAGGGCAGTCTGTCTCTCCCAAGGGTAAAATATAAAGAGAAAGGAATGGCTTTTACTAGCAGACAAGGAAACTGATTAAAGAAGAGACTGAGAGTAGGAAAAAGTGAAATAGAATGAGGCACTGAGGGAGATGATCCTGTGTGAAGTTCAACATCATTCTAATTCTTAGAGAAGCTTTAAGGGAGGGGGGAAGGTGCTCCAGGGAAACCATCACCTGATGTCCCGCTTACTAGAGCCTAGATGAACTTGTTAGCTTTTTGCAATCCTAACTAACCCCATCTGCTTCCCCGTTCAAAAAACAAAACAAAACAAAATGCTATAAACCTTGAAGGTTCAGAGTCAATTCTTCTAGAAATATTGCTTGTCCAAGTAAAGCTCATCATAAAGGAGGATTATGCTCTCATATTTACCATTTGCATAAACTGATATTCTCTTTAAAAAGTGGAGAGGGGGAATGGAATGTAGATTAAAGGAAGACTGTCATTCCAACAGAGCCTGGCTGTATTTTCCCTTCAAATAAGAAGTGGAATGTGGATAAATAATGCCTCTGATTGCTTTCAGAGATGGAGCTTGTGTCAGCCTGGCATTCCAGTCATGAGTGGGTTTTTGTATTGCCTCTGCCAGTCATGAACAATATGGAACTTTTTTTAAAGAAGTATTTAATTTCACATAGTAATTACCTATTTGATCGGACAAAAGATTCCATGAATGAAAGTCATTTGCTTGTTTGATGGAAATGGGGCTGAGAGTCACCACAGCTGCAACACTTGTCAAGTGGTTGATTAGATAAGCAACCCCTGATGGTTGGAGAAGAGCCCTGGTTCTTTGGAGAAAAGTTTTAACTTTTCTTCCCTCTGGGTGGGTGGGAGAAAGAGCTCCGAAGAGTGCCTTCTATATTCAGTTGTCAGCTTATACTTCCACTCCCATGAATGTATCCACATGTGTCCATGATAGACATCCACCCATGATCCAGCCAAGCTGGATCTTTTTTTTTAAGAACTAACAATCTGGCTGCAAGTTGCTTAACACCTGCTACTGTTTCACAGACAGATGCAGCAATAGAAATTGTGCTACGAGGACGCAGTAAAGTATCATTTTCCTGAAGCTGATACATGGTATACAGTACAGACAATGATTTGGGCTGCTTGAAATCAGAACTATACTACGAAGGGAGAGAAATCTTATTTTAACTGCCAAGAAACCCTCTAATAATGGGTTGCTAAGAAACTGTTACAGAAGATGATTTTGAAAATACAGTATTTATACAGTACTATTTGAATTTTAGGAGGCCAGTGTAGCTCTCCAGATGGAATGCTAATATTGAAGGTCCTGTGGGCAGCTAGATATATGTACTCAAGCTCAGATACGTTGTAGGGTGGGTTTTCTTTGATTATTTTTTTTTCTTTTTCGCTGCACACAGTAGGAATGGCATTTTGAGATATAGTGCCCTAAAATGAGGTTGGTTCTGAAATGACAAGGTGAATCTTTTGCATTCTAACTATTCAGGTTTAAAAAATATTTCACATCACCAGAGAGCCACAGTCATCAGGATGCTCACAGAAGTGCTGTCTCTGGTTCTGATTTAGTTGGTTTGATGAAATTAACCTTTGGGGAAGGAACAACTAAGAGATATGAGAAGAATAAGAGTTCTAAAATCTCTTAAGTGCATGGAATCAGCCCTTCTCTCTAACTTAGGTCTTTTTGAAGATATTTTATTTGTTTTTATATTACATTCTCTTTTATTATTGTTGTCAAATTCACAAATATTAATATTCTCTCATAGAAAGAGAGAACAGGGGGAAAAAAGAGGATTGCATGTGTTAGAAGCTAGCCTAATGCCAGCACCCTGTTCAGCCTCCAGGCATGACAGAAATGAACTGAGTCATACCCAGATCATTGAAGAGTTAGCAAGAGGAGGTTTACTTTGTCTTAACCAAGCAAGGAAATGCAACAAGGATATAGTAGAACTGAACTGGTGTGAACACAGTTCCCTTATCACTCTATGAAAACGTAGGTCAGCATTGGGGAGTAAGGAGCACTTGGATCCATATGGATACACACCTCAGCAGTTGCAGGCTATTGTGATTCTATGGCCTTCAGAAGTCCAGGGAATCAGAGAGACCCTGAGGTGACTAAGAAGCTGCTTAGGTAGGAGCCAGTCAAGTCCAAAGGAAATTTTTATTGCCTTTTAGGAAAAACTATTTTCTATGGAAAGAAGAGCACTTGGGTCCTATCACACCTTGAATCTCTGTTATGTACAGTTTTTCTTAAAGGTATATAGTAAATTTAATATGATGGTTCCCACACTGCCCTGATTATAGATTAGATTCTAAAAGGCCAAGGTGAACATATAAAAGATATGCCTGTCTCCACCTATGTTTTGAAGCTGGTAGAGGACCCAAAAGTATGGATTACAGAATGGAGTTTGTTAGTTCCCCCCTTCCCCATTGAAAATATGCCTCTTCATGCATTCTCTGTTCTAAACAAGTTGTCCTGTTCGATATTCCTCAAATAGGACATTCCATCTCCCACCCCTTTGTAAGGGATTCTTCACATCTGTAATGTATTTCTTGCCCACTTATACTTCAAAGAAACCCATCCTTTCTCCAAAATATAGCTCTAGCATCACTTCCTACACAGATGTCCCCCGATTCTTCCTTATCTCCCAGGTCTTCAGTTGTTGGCACTCCTTCTCTCTTAAAATGACAATTTGCTGTATTCTTGCTGTTTACTTATTTGCGCATCTGTGATATTACCCAAGGAGTATGAAAATTCTCTGAGAGGGGGAACTAGTTTGCTTGTGTTTCTTTAGTGCCTAGCTCAACAGTGCCTTGCACAATTATTTGTCCAGACCTGGCATTTCATTGGTATAAGGAACTCTGTTAGCCAATACAACTCTGCAGCTGTTCTGCAACTTACAGTCTTAGGGAGTTATCTCAGGACCTTGAGGTTAAGTGAATTGTCCAGGGTCACACAGTCTGTGACAAAGGAGTGACTGAGAGCTGCTTTCTTTTCATCACTCCATGCTGCCAGAACAGGGGTTAGGGAGGAAACTACTGGTAGTAGAATTTGAGAATCAGAATTCAATTCCTACCTCTGATGTTTACTGTGTGATGTTAAACACCATGTTTAACCTCTCTGGGCCTCAGTTACCTCAACTGTAAAACAATCAGTTTGGACTAGATGACCAAATTTAATTTAACAAATTTAAGTTTATTGTATATATAAATAAATTTATTAAATTTAAAATTTAATAAAAGTAATTTTTATTTTCTTCTGTAAGCAAAAAACTGCCTTTTTTCCCTCCCACCCTCAATTCAGAATGAAAGAAAAACAATATCCCCATTGCAAACATGTAGTCAAGCAAAGCAAATTTCCGCATTGGTGCTACACACACACTTTTGTATATATATAAACAGATATGTGTCTGTGTATACAGATGTGTGTGTCTCATTCTGCACTCTGAGTCTTTCACTTCTCTATTAGGGGTGGGGGAGTATGCTTCATTATTGCCTTCTGGTGTTTCAGTTCTAAGAGTTTTTCCAATTTGAGACCTATGATCTTACACTAAATAAATGTTTGTTGAATAGAATCCTCTGTTCTTGCCTGGTAAGATCTGCTTCTTAGATCTGAGGTTCCCCAGGCTAGGAATCTGGCTCATCACCTTTGCTCATTTCAATGTTTTTGCAAGATCTGCCACCATAAGGAGAAAAGGGCTTCTGTGGGTCAGAGGCTGTGTCCTATGTACATTCCCTTCACTAAACCACAATGTGGCACAGTGATTAGAGCACTGTACTTAGAATCAAGATTCATCTTTGGAGTGCAAATCTGGCCTCAGACACTACTAGCTGTGTGACCCTGGGCAAGTCACTTAACTCTGTTTGCCTCAGTTCCTTATCTGTAAAATGAGCTGGAGAAGGAAATGGCAAACCACTCCAGTATCTTTGCCAATAAAATCCCAAAATACAGTCACAAAGAGGCAGAAACAATTGAACAATGAAACATTCTGTTCAATGGCAATTATGCCAAAGAACTCTCAGTAAAGATTAAATATCACTTCATAATTAACAAATGTGTCCTGGCAGAAAGAACTTTCCCATACAAGTAGTGAATACAGTAAGAAAAAAAATAAATGAAGTGATATTTTTAAGACTTGAAGAAATGTAATGGGGGAAAACAATATGGAATGTACTCTGTAACAAGGAAATGACTGGGAAATGACAAGGAAAATAGAAAAGAGCAAAAAGGACATGTTGATCTATACACAATCAGTCTTTGGGATATAGACAGCACTGCATGAAGTTGAATAGAAGAGTGGGAATTTTTAAAGGGCCAGATGACTCAGGTCAACATATCATGCTAAGCCATGTCAATTCATTACTGGGCTTGCAGATATAACTAGGGTACAGAGTAGAATGCTCCCAAGGAACAGTGCACAGTTGGTTAAGTGCCTTCTTAGAGAAAGGATTACCTTTGAAACAACAAGCACAGAACTGAGAAGATTACCAGTCATGGGAATGAACCTTTGATTCACAACAACTTAGTCCTGGATAGAGAAGCGAAAGACTGATGAATGTAGTTAGAAATATTTCTGTTCTATTTAAAGCACGGAAAATTTCCTTTAGAGGAAAGTTGAGTTTACAAGTAGATGTGAGGATTAAGAAAAAGAAGTTAAAGAAAATGAAAACAGTTCCCCCAAAAAATTACCCCTTGGTAACCTTTAAGTGATTCTTTGGGAATGGACTAAATTGATTTAAAATAAAAGGAATAAAACAGGCTTCCTGGCTCTGGTCAAAGACCCTAAGTTTGTTCTTGCTTTCAAGAATATTACATCTTAGCAGGTTACCATGAAATGTGCACTTTAAAAATAGGGACTTTGATTTCTAACCTAAAAGATACAATCTGTTTTCTTGGATTTGTTTCAAGCTTTGCAATGCCAGCTGCATAAAATACTGCTAAGCCGTCTCACAAAGACACATTTATAATCACTATGCCCTGTAGCAGAAAAAAATGTCTCCATTTAGACTCTCATTTTGAGTTCATAGGCACATTAAGGACAAACTTTAGATCTTAATGAGGTGTAGGGTGTTTTTCCCCCTGAGTCCTGTTTTCTGTCCTCCTATAGATCACGCTACATTTCAGAACATTAGGAAAATAAATGCCGAATTCTTAATGTGATTTGAAACAAACAAAATTCTGTATTGCAGGAGAAAAACTTACCATTATATCCCTTCTCCCCCAACTCTTCTCCCTCCCATAAAAAACAAGACTTTTAAAACCCTCATTTCCCCTTTGCAATAATGTATTTCTGTTTCATGTAGGTAAATATCCAAATAGTAAGGATGGGTGAATCTTATTAACATAGAAACTCCTAATTTTATGCAAAAGCTTGCTTTCGAGGTAATAAAGGTGTGGGGGTAACAAAGTGCATAAGAAGTTGGACTTGGGTCTCCAACTTGATATAATGCTGCTGACTTGTGTGTGTGTCCCTCTTTTGGTGTGGCACATCTCTGGGAAAGGTGTAACGTATGCCCCATATTAGCCCCAGTCTTTGGATGGAACTTGATGATGGCTTCAGCATGCATGAGTATCAACAGGACTGGCATGTCACTGCCCTTCAGACGTTAAAAGTAGTGCTTTTGCACCCTTCAAGCAACATACCACTCTCCTTTAAGAGTAAAAGAAAACAAAATAAGAAAGGAAGGAAGGCCTAATCAACTGCTTGGTTTATGTGACCAATATTAATTCGGAGCAGCATGGAGGAAGGAGAAATGATACCTCACTAAAGATCAAAATCCCAGTATGCCAGATGATTAAATATAATTAAATCTATATATACTGTATACTAAGGTGAGTTTGCACGTAAAAGAGGAGAAGCACTGTATGTATAAATTTTATGAAAAAGGCATAATTAAGCATCCAGTTAAGAATTTTTTTCCTTCCCCTGACAGTGAGGAACTATTGGATGAGAATATTGAAACTGGTAACTTGTTTTCTGCAGAAGGTATGAAGTGGTTATCAACAAAAAACCAAAAAGCAAACCTGGACCTGCGATTTCTTTGATATAGAGAGCCCAATGGGAGAAAATCCCCTTTCCTCATGCAGATGAACTTGGGTGCCTGCAACCTGTCATCACAGGGAGCTGCAGTCACACATTCAATCTGGAAGGTGTTGAGGCAGACCTGAAACTGGGTATCTCTGATACAGAACCAGTTCACTATCTGCTATCTCATGCTGCTTCTCACCAACATTTTTATAGCCACATTACTACATATTTACACTAAGACAGATCCCTAAATGGGAACATACAAGTATCTTTTAATTTTTTGAATTTATGAAGCATTTCTTTATTCCTCCTACCCTACGCCCAACTGAAAAAAAAAAGAAAAAGAAAACCCTTGCAAGTAATATGCACATCAAAGAAAGCAACCTCTTATATTGTCTGTATCCAAAAATGAACACAAAAATAACCACTAGCTTATAAACATGAGGTAAGATGAGAATAGCCTCCCCTCAGGACTATATAGTGGCAGAGAGTAGAGAATGCCTTGCTTTGAGAAGGCAGGCTTTGGCTCAGAGTTCACTGCATTAGTATTATGAAATGCCATGGCACAGGTGTGCTTGGATTATCCAGAATAATAATACCCTTATAAATAATAGTATAATAATGTACTACATTAAAGCATTTCCATGTCTTCGCAACTACTCTTTAATACTTTATAGATAAGGAAATTGCAGCTTGCTGAAGTGGTGACCAGACCAAGATCATACAGCCAGTCAGTAACCCAACTGTGTGTTAGAACCCTAGAGTCTGACTCCTAATCCAGTCCATTTAAACTTTTGGAAGGCACTAAATACTTTTGAGAGAAACACCATGGATGAAATGCTAACACAGATTCTCGACAACTCCCTGGCTGCAGTGTGCTTCTAAAAAGTCATGTGGACTCTTTTAGAGCATCAGCAGCAGTTACTGGAGTACTTGCTTTGTGCCTCGTTGTAATGGGATTCTACCCACAGGTGGACGACTGTGTTTCCTATATTAAGCCTGAGTTTTGGCATGTATCTAAACTATCAGCGAACCCATCCAGATTCATGTATAACCCTCCACAGTCTGGAGAAGGAGAAGAGAACAGGGATCACTGGAAAGAAAAAGCAAAGATCTACAAGCACCATAAAATCATAATAAAAGGAGTACAGGAACTCAAACAGATCAAAAATATCAAGCCTTTAAAATCTGGAGTGAAAAGCAGACATTGGGGATCTAGTCCAATCCTTTGAGAGACGAAAAAACTGAGGCTCAAAATGAAGTTTGGACTTGTCTACTCAATAGTAGATTCCTCCAATAGACTGGAAGGCCTCTGAGGTCAGGGACTGTTTTCATTTTATCCTTGTAACCCTAGCATCTAGGGTTAATCAATCTCTCCAATACTGAGTTTCTGGTTTTTTTCTGGAAGGGAGACCTAGTCTTCAGTCTTCTTAGGCTAAGCTTCTTCTCAGATTCTTCCACCTCATTTTTTTTCTGACTTACCCTGTTTTTCATCCCTAAATCCCTCTCTTTCTTCAGAGATTCCCTAATAATTCTCTCCTTCTGGTTGAAAACAGTCTCAGAAGCAACACTGCTTCTAAGCATGTTTGTTTATTTCCAGTTTGTTGTTTGTGTAAACATTGTTTGTTCCTAGGTGACCAGGTGAGTCATTACAGGCTTCTTGGTCTGAATGCCACTGCAGAACAGCAGGCAGGCCATAGTCTCAGAGAATAAATTGAGAATTCAGCTTCTGCATACATAACCTTTAGCTCCTGTATGTCTTCTCATCAATGAGGCTGCAGTTTCCCAGGAGCCATTTCCACCCCCTGCTTCTTGAGGACAGAGCTTTGAATTAGTGCTAGTGATTGAGAAGTAAATATTCTACTATAACAAACAATTGGAGGCCAGGGTTGAAAGGGACTGGAAAAAGCTGACATTATACTGCTCAGTGAATTACACTGACTTTGTATGGAAACCGGGAGCAACTCAATCAAATGAAATCATACCTGCTTCATCCCCTGAAAAACTAATGACGTTTTCCTGACATTGATTTAATCAGCCCCTTCCTTTGTTACCTGTCAGGCATGTTGTCAGTGGAGGAACACCAAAAATTCAAATGAAGAGGAAAAAAAATTCTAACATTTCTATACTCTTAAATGAAAATGGAAACCAAAAAAAAAAAAAAAACCCGGAAAGCAAAGGGCTAAAGGAATGACCTAAATGATTCAGGCTGGAGATGAAGGGTCCCTGAATGTCATTTTTTTGATGTCTGCCCTGATCAAGGTTATAGGACAGTTGCTCAGTTACCCACTTCATTTTGTCTGTAGACATACCCAGAAGAGAATGTAGTAATGATTTTTCATGCTCAGTGAAGATCAAATTTCTGTAGGTCTAGCGCAATGAGAAACCCGTAAAAATACCTAGACGTCCTGCGGATGAGGGGGGCTAGCGGCCACAGAGCAATTATAGAAGGACTGTAAAAAATTTATTCAGTTCCCAACTGGGGAAAACGTTGAAAAAGTTCATACATTTCTGATAGCAGCTTCAATACTTCAAAAGATCCGTGATTCCATTGGTACTCATTCTTCCAATACAGATCTAACCTCTCCATGCCTTGGTGTAGATCCTTTGATGAGTTGCTTTGGGGAGAAAATCATCGTCCAATGACCTCATTCTGGTGAAGAGCTAGGATGATCCTTGGGTGGCAGGCACACAGTGAGTCAAGGGGTCCACAGAATACTTTACCTGTTTGATAGGACCTACCACAGCCTATGTTCCACTGGCAAAGCCTTAGAGAATCCAGGGTTACCCCACACTATGATGAAGACTTGAAGGCTGACTTAAGAGGAAGAGTTTGTTGTTTTTTTTTTTTTTAATGTATTTATTTGTGTTCCATGTAGGAAGTTGATGACCAAATTTCCCCAGATCAAGTGCATGAGCTTCCACGGTAGGGACCGTCTGTGTGGAAGTTTTAATTGTATTGTTCTTTGAAAAGAATCCTCATGAGCTCTGCTCATGAACTGTTCTCAGGGTAAATGGCATGGCTTGCATTTTCGGGAAGATCAATTTTGGGGAGGATTTACTCCTTTTACTGGCCTATAAAAGCAAGTAAACCAACTTATCTAGCTTTTTTTTTCCTTCTCTCTTTTCATCTTTTCTCTAGAGAGATCCTGAAAACAAAAAAAAGTGGGAAGACACCAGCACTACCCCTAGAACTATGAAGGCTTATTTGGAACATAACCGACATACCTTAGTGCTTGTTTGCCTAAGAGTAGAGTTCCTAGACCTCAGCCTCCCACTTAGAGGAGAGGGATTTTCCTGGGCAATGCTAATTTCAGAGGTTGCCTTCTGTTTAACAGCAGAGTCAAGAATTCAATAATCTGGCTTTCTGTTGAGGGAAGGAGATTTTCTAAGGGTTATCTCTGAGCAAAAGAAAAAGATTGCATGAAGTTTACCAGTGCTTAGTAAAGATAACAAGAGGTAAAGAGTGATTTTTTTTTTTTTGAGAAGAAGACCTCAAAAGCATACTTGGTCCTTATAATTTCCCAGAAGTTGGGGAGAGGTTGAGAGTTGTTGAGTCTTGAATCACATACATAATAAACAAGCACAGACCAAAGACCACATTGATGTCAACGTGAATGGCAGTAACCTGTGTATTTTCTCCTTAACCACAGATGTCTCCATAACTTTTTCTTAGAAAGAGGATGGAGAATAACTAACATGTATATTTTTTTTTGCTCCCTAAACATAAAACAAAAGGATGATAATAACAATGTGTAAAATAGAGGGAGAGATTTAAAAGGTGCTAAGTGCTTTACATACATTTTCTCAATTGAGAATTCTACACTAAGTCAAATTACAGCCTATACCAATTGGTCAGTAGAGGTAACCAGAGTCGTAATTGGCTACATCTGAGCAGGAGACCTAGAAGTGAGTTGATAGGGAAAAAGATTTATAATAAAAACATTAATTCAGACTGTACTGTTATAGATGTTATGGTCTGTTATTACTTTGTAAGCCAAGGCTAATCTCCTGTTACTGCACCAAACTTCTGTTAGTCACTTGTAGTCATCAGTTCTTATCCTGGGGGATGTATGAAATGACTTCTCTATCCTTCCCTCTCAGGCCTTAAGAATGTGCTGCCTCTAGGTTTCTGGTACTAAACATTTGGTAGGTGGGTATTCCAAGCAATGATCCTGTCCCATTTGGGGTAAACAGTCTGATTCTTACTGGAACATGTACAGATTTCTATCATAGCCCTTGAGTCTCTGAGCAATGTTTTTCAAGTGCTATTATAGCAATAAAGAAGTACTAAGAGGGAAATTCCGTTGTACTTTGTTTGTAATACTAAGAATGTTCTTTTTTTCTCCTTCTAGTCCTGTTTTCATTAAAAACAACCCAGAAAAGTTGCCTTAAAGAAGGCAAGAGAAAGAACATCATCCTAACATTTGCACTCAGGCTACCCCTTCTGGTTCCAAGATCCTACAATGCTATGACTTCCCCAGAACAATGCTCAAAGAACTGAACACTGACGTGACCCTAGCAGCTTGCAAAAAAAAAGTCCTTGATTTACATTGTCCAGTGTCAATTTTGGTTGGGGTTGCTTTGAGAACTGCTATTACTAACTTGGATACATGATACCAGTGGCACTCTGCAAAGGTACTCTGACATGAAGACCAGGGTTCTAGTCCATATTCAGCCATTTACTATTTGTATGACCTTAGGATGGTCCTCTTAACCCTCTGGACCTCAGTTTCCTTCCCTGTAAAATGAGAAGATTAGATTGATTAAGTTCAAAGGTCTCTTCCAGCTCTAATAGTCTATGATTCCAGATAGTGTACCCATGTGTCTATGGCACTGGAGATTGACACAGACTCCAACTCAGCTGTTCCCATTAACTTCCAATGGCTCAGCTGTGTCCCTGGCATTGTGGTGATCCTAACTTGGACCTTCAGTCCTCATAAAACTCCAGATGGAGAAAAGAAGCAAAGCCAGGGATTAACAGTGAAAGGAAGATGACCTTTGAGTCCCAGGACCAGGCACAGGAACCAGAATAAGTAACTTGGTTGTATCAGTCATGGGGTAATGAGCATTTTTTTTCCTGTACTTGCAGAGGAAAATTATCTCTTAATATTTCTTCTCAAAATTGATGGGGTCTTCTAACTGTGTTGGAGACAGAATCCCTCCCTAAATCTACTATACTACACTCTCTCCTCTGCTGGCAGGCAAGAATGTGTGTGTGTGTGTGTGTGTGTGTGTGTGTGAGAGAGAGAGAGAGAGAGAGAGAGAGAGAGAGAGAGAGAGAGAGAGTGTCCATCTGTACTACCACACATGTTTTTGGAAACTCTCAAAATAACTCGCAGAAAACCTAGTCTTACTTGGGGAAGAGACAAAAGGCAGAGCCTGTAACTGTGAGCACATTTGTAGTATACAATTAAATCCTGCTTTGAAATGATATGAAAATGAGCCCTGTTAAAAGAATATATTCACTAAATACATATTTAAAATGTTGAAGTTGTTTGTAATTGCTACCTTCATAAATTCCCGATTTTGCATGTTCCAGCAGTTGAATGGCTTCTGCATTTGGGTGATGAGCATTTAATAAAGTAGCTTTTAAATATTCTTATTACCAGGCACATTATATTGAATAAACATTTTAAGAGAGTCATATTCTCACCCCTATGACTAAGGATTTATAACATTTAGGTTGGTTGGACAATATTAATTGTATCATTTCCTTGCATTTAAGGGCCTTAATGAAGACCAATCTTCCATGCCCCATTTATAATCCGGGGACTCGCTGCCCCGTGGCAGGATATCATTTACTTCTACTACCACACCTGCCTTATGGCGTTATAAATCCCGTGCTCCGTAATGCACCAGGACTCGGGTAGATGTGTGAGCGCAAGTGTAAAGGTTGGGGAACAGCTTCCTAAAGTAGACTTTTTGAGGGCTCTAGGCCAAACATTCCCAGCATTAATGTTAGAAACCTGAATTTTTGGACTGTCTGTTCTTGGGAAATTCTCCAAACCAACTGGATTTTTAAATCATTTTCATTTAAATATAAACTCTTTTTTGTGGTGAGAGAAAGGGAAGAGGGAGAGATGGGCAAGAATTTGTGGTAAAGAGAAAAAAGAACATAATCGCTTACCATAATTCCACCAAATACTATTCCTTTGAAACACTATTTTCTTGGTTCTACCTTACTCACTTATCCTTCCCATTCTCCTGAAAGACAACATGGAAAACATATTGGATCTGGAATCAGAAAACCTCAGCTCAAATACCAGCTCTGCTAATTACCACTTCCTGATTCCTTGGGCACATCCTCAGTTTGATTATATGTAAAATGAGAGGGTTGGACCAAATGATCTAAAAGGTACCTTTCAGTTCAAAATCTGTGAGCCTTTGGGCTAATGAAGCAACAGTTTTTAAAAGAAAGATAGGTAGGTAGATGGATATATAGAGAGATGGATAGATCTGTAGATATAGATATGCACACACATATACATACATATACATATATATGTATATATATGTACACACACATTGTTTTGCAGAGATCATTAATGGGCCTTTGAAAATTCTAACCACATTCATAGCTATTACTTTGGAGGAGTTCAGTCACATTACTGACTCTGACCTGAGAGCAACCTTCCTCTCATTTATCCCCAAAAAGCCTTCATCATACAACAGAAAAACAAAAAAAAAATCATAATCACATCACTGGATCTAAAGAAGTCTGAACCTTGTGAAGTTAAAGTCCTTGTAATCCTGTGACCCAAAAGATCTCCTACTGAAATATTTCCTGAAGTAGAAAACCTCCTTCATTTTAATGTATCCCTTTAAAAAGAGAAAAACACCATCGCTGTAAAGGCTTTCCAGCTTATTCTTCCAACTGTCCTGGAAGGCATAGTTAAGAGAATCCTAAATCCAAATGAAAATAAGCAAAAAGAACTCTGATTTTCTGAATTAAAACAGTTGAACCTGCTAATCCGGCATTGTCAAGCACAAAAGATGCCCCCAGACAGACATGAAAAGATCACGATGTCTGAGTTTTCAAATAGGGAAACCATCTATCAGGCCAGCTTAACTAAGCACTAGCTGCATTGTGATGCATTGTAGTTGCATTTATTTAACAGACCTACAGTTTCCCTTCTTTTACAAAGAAAGGTTGAAAGAACCAAATTTCACTTGGCCCTAGCACAAAACAGGAAAGACCAGGATAAAGCAGATAAGAAGAGGCATGCATCAATTTCAAATATGGCTAGAAAACTAGAGAGCTTCCTTCTACTGGTGTTTAATGTCACGTGCAGTGGCAAAGAAGAAACATCCCACTAAAGAGAGTTTAGATGAAGGAGTTAAAAGTTCTGTGATGCTGGTGGTTGGCTAATGAAGCTAAGGCAGGGGAGCCACCATAAAGAAGACAAAACAAAACAAAACAAAAAAACCATTAGAGGAAAAGAAGTTGCCGTTGATGAATTAGAAACTGAAATATAGAATCGGGCATTGCTTTCTTCCTCAGAAGCCCTTAGAATGGTTTGGTTTTCCTTTTATCACTTGCTCCTTAATAATAATATCAGTTCTGTGCTATATTGTACATCAAGGAAAAAATACACAGCAAAACTGTATGGGCTTCTTAGCAAAAATCTGATATCTGAAATGCAAAGCAGTGTTTTTTTTAGCATCTTGTCATGGCCAGAGTACTCTGTACACAATAGAAAGGAAATTCAGTTCCATATCTTCTTCCTTACATACTAGCACTGCATCCTTCTTGTCTATGGGCTATTAATTTTCATGTTTTCATGTGCAACACAGATGACATATCAGTAACCTAGGGCCCTGAATTGGCTATGAAACAAATCAGTTGACAAATTCAGGACATATCTCATTATAACAGATTGAAAAGGACTGTCAAAAATAGACATTTTGGTTTATTAGATATTACCTGAAGTGGGTCATCACCTAAGTTTCAAAATTTTTTTTGGCTACATGAAAATTTTATTTATGATGGGATTTGACCTATAGAAGTGGGACTTGACCCTGTTTAAGGAGAGAATAGCTTGTTTACAGATCCACTGAATCTACCTAGGGTTAATCCATTCAAGTTGGCAATTCTGTCCTGGGATTTAACTTCCTTTATTGGTGAGGAATTTAGTGAAAACTCACCAGATCCACTGTAGCAAGCTGGTCCCAAACCAGTTTTCTGGTCCCATCCAGACACAGACTCCAGGATGCACCCAGACTCAATATTTTGCCAGCTGCCCTGCCTACATTTGTATCCTTTCTTCCTTTCTACTGTCCCTAATTTCCACATATTGCTCATGCTTGGCAAACAATAATCAAATCAAACTACTATTGCTACTCAAAGAACATAACAATAACTATGCCATAGTTCCACACGCAATCCCTGTAACAGCCTAGACCAAAACTCCTTTTCTGAGCATAGCCCTCCTCTATGTGTCATTTACCCTTGGCTGTTACTGTAGGATCTAAGCTTTCTAAAGATAGGTTTGTATTTCCCTCCCTGGAACCTAACACAGATGCCTAGCATATAGTAGGCACTTAATAAATGTTTATTTATTGGAACATTTGACAGTAAATAATTAGGATTAGTTGAATAGATGGTAAATAATTATACACTTTCTCCTTGGTTCAAATGAACTGTCTATTGAATTCCTGCTATATTCTCAGCATTGAGGACAATATTAAAGGATATATAATACAATTTCCATCCACAAAAAGCTTATAGCCTTCTCATAGAAATAAGGTATATGCCCAAACATAATAATAAAAATAGGATTTGATTGAGTTCCAAAATAAATAATATAGTTAGTAAGTATGCTAGAGTTATTCCAAGAATCAATCGACGAGCATTTACTAATTGCCTACTTGTTCAAGGTACTATGCTAGGGTTACAGCTAGCAAAATGAAACTGTCCTCACCCTCGTGGAGTTTCTCTCCTATTGGAAGGAAAATATATAGGTGTAAAATATATACAGATTGTATACAGGGTAATGTCAGGGATGATGGCAGCACTAGCAACAGGGGGAATCAGGTAAAGCCTTATGTAGGAGATGGTGCTTCCCCTGAGCTATGAAGAAAGCTACAGATTTTGAGACAAACATGAGGGACATGGCATGAGGGACAAACTGTGCAAAGGTACATAGGCTGGAAATGAAATGTCAAGTCATTAAAGTGAATTTGAGGTTATTTCTATGGCTGTTCATATACATAATTGCCCATGAATGGTATGGTAGCCTGGTATGTAAACACAACTAGGTGGCTCAGTGGATAGAGCTTGGAGGGCCAAGAGTCAAGAAGACCTGAGTTCAGGTCTAACCTCAGACAGTTATTAGCTGTGTGTCTCTGGGGAAGTCAGTTAACCTCTGTTTTTAATCCACTGGAAAAGGAAATGGTAAACCATTCCAGTTTCTTTGCCAAGAAGATCCCATGGATAATAGTGGTATACTACAGTCCACAGGGTTATGAAAAGCTGGACAAAACTGAACTACTAAATAACGAAGACTAGCCTGGAAAGATCATATAGACCCTCGAGGTTGAGCCATCCTATGGAACTTGTACTTGAGTGCTAATTGAGTCCTACTTTGGACTCTTACCTCAACCAGGTGATGGGACAAGGTGGGTAAAATAGCCAGTAAATACAAAAGGTAGGGCTTGAATCCAGTATTTCTAACTTTCAGGTCCACTCTCTATCTACTCCACAACTGTGGCTCACACCGCAACCAGATTCTGAGCAAAAATCACTAGTCTGGGACGGCTTGATTCCTTACACCAATTCCTTCTCTTGATCATGATTTATTTAAGGATGAAGTTTCTATTGACCAAGCAAGATATGTCCCTTAGCATGTATTTGGAGGCTTTTCACAATTATGTTTTAAGATGTGGGAATATTTTAAAAATAAATTAGTTTTAGTGCTCTTTCTTTGTGCCTCCTTTAATAATGCAAGCAGAAAACATTTCATGTTATCCTAATTAATGACAGAAATGGAGAGTGGGTTCCTTTGAACTTCTTCTCATCAAGCTTTTCTATTCAGTCTGGTTTGGATAAATAAGAGAAGCTAGGGATGTTTGGAGAACTTCCTTTGGTATTTTGATACCATGAGTACACAATTCCAAACCTTCTCTACATTTTCTTGTCCTGTGTAATTTTATACACTTTTCCTATATTTCCTACTTAGAGAATCTGCTCAATGTGTTGTAGGCCTTCCTCTAGTTCTTTCAATAAGTGGAAGGTTCCAGTATACCACCTGGGCATTCTATCTCACTCACACTACAACTGGCCTGCTTCCTTTTATGGTCCTACCTATCCTTGATAACATCTTTGAACGCTATCTCTTGTATGTAAGTTACCATATGGAGAGCATCCCATCATGTGCAGCAACCACAGTCTCCCCCCCCCCCCATTACAAATAGTGGCCTAGAAATAGAGAGTCCTAAAGCCGACCCAACTGAGTTCTTAGCCTCCCATATCAGAGGCACATATCACTCTAGAGTATTGACAATATTTTACTCAAAGCTACTTGATTTGTACTTGGTCTCAATAATTTATCTTGGACAGTACTTATAACATATTTAGTTGTGACTAGTGAGGACTAAGGATGGGGCATAAGTGATTTATCAGTGACCAGCTGAATCCTGATAAGGTATTGATCTTTAAGGCATTCCAAAAAAACATTTAATAGAGAGACAGAGAGAGAGAGAGAGAGAGAGAGAGAGAGAGAGACTGAAATTCTTTGTTTTTTTTCAATTCTGTTACAATATGCCATCCATTTCTCCCAAGGAAAATTTCTAATGCATTCATATTCCACAGATTCCTTTAACTCTGTAATTTATCATGTCTTTTCAAAATACATCATTAAGATGATCATATGCGTTTATGAAGGCAGCAAAGCTGGAGTCAGAAACTCATTTTGTGATGACATTTTAGGCCCCCTCTTTTTTTTTTTTTTAACATAGCACTGTTTTGCCATGATTTAGTACTTGTATATATCAGTTATAAGAAAGTATCACTTTTGATATCCTTGTTTTTTTCCCCTCTGCTACTGATTGGTATAATTTATATAAATGCTTTAAGCCCCCTGCCGGGCTGAGACTGCTTATAATGCACATATAATTACAAGCCCTTCTTTCCAGCTTTGTGTACTGCTCTGAGGAAAGACATTTTTAAAAGATCTATTTTAGTTATACTGATGAAATACATATTCATTTTGGGGCGCTCACTTATTTAGCTATTATTACATAGTACAACTCATCTTTCTTAGCAAGCCAAGCCAGACTGAGCATAGGAACATGAATTAAATAGCCTGACAATGAGTGGAATGGGCAACATAGGACATACAAGAAAAGGTAGCCTGCTTTCTTAGTGGAAGCAAAGATCTCTGTGACACTGAACTGGCACCGAGTTTAATGCAATTCCTCAGGTATTTATTAAGCACCTATTATATACTGGCACAAAAGATGAACCATCTTCTGCCCTCAAGGAACTTATATTCTGCTGGGAAAATATAACACATACACAGATATGTAAATACAAAGCAAATACTAACTTGCTTTGGGATAATCATTTGAACTGGGATTTAAGGACAAGTGAGAATTCAGCAAAGAAAGAAGGAAAGGGAGTAGATTCTACCCATGAGGATGTTGTGAACAAAAGCTTGCAACCAGAGAGTCTGGGGCTGTGTTTCAGGGACAGAGAATAAGTCAGTTTGGCTGGAGCATAGAGAGCATTTTTGTTCTTCAGTCATGTCCAACTCCTTGTCGCTCCATTTTGTGTTTACTTGACAAAGATACTGCAGTGGTTTTCCATTTCCCTCTCTAGCTCACTTTATAGATGAGGAAACTGAGGCAAACAGGGTTAAGTGACTTGCCTAAGGTCACACAGCTAGTAAGTGTCTGAGGCTGGATTTGAATTCAGAAAGATGGATGTGTCTTCCTGACTCCAGGCCCAGAACTCTATTCATTCATTACACCACCTCATTGCCGCAGTAGAGACCAAAAAGTATTTATCAAGTTCTTACAATATTCCAGGTACTATGCTACGGTCTACGGATGCAAAGAAAAAAAAAAAATGCACCAAGACTTTTGGGACACCTTATATAGGTAGATACAAACAGAAACAATGTTGTTTGGGGGAAGGTGCTAGACTTAGAAGGCTTAAAGATAGGGTATGGTTAGACTGTGGGGGGCCTTGAATGCCAAGCAAAGAAGTTTAAATTCTACTAACTCCACTAAGTCCCTGAAGATTTTGAGAAAAGGACTGACATAACCATTTCATTCTACTTTATCACCCAGCACATAGTCTTCTTAATAAAAACATTGAGTAGATGATCCGTTGGTTAGTTGAACCAACAGAATGTGGTTTCATATAAGAGGCCTTAGAGATGCTATTTGTAGGCAAAAATCAAAGTCCATGATGGACCATCCTCTGACACTCTACTGATGCTTCCACATGATGGCTGAGTGGCAAACAGCTCTGTACCATGAGATAAATCAATGATCAAATGAGATAATATTTATACAATGTTTAGCAGAGTACCTTGCTTGAAGTGGGCACTATATAAAGACTTATTCCCTCCTTTTCCTTTTTTTTTTCCTTCTCTTGCCCCCTGACCCTGCACCAAACATAGCCACTGTCACCCAAGCAGGGAAAACAGCACCACATTTCCTAGATTCTGTAGGAAGCATTTGCACGCCTAATGATGTCAGGAGGGAACACAAGGTCACACACACAAAAAAACAAGGTGTAGGATTGTCCTTAAAAAAAAAGTGCCAGTTTGCACACAATCCCATTCTGGACTTGGAAACTGTGGAAATTTGTTTGTGAGATGCTCACTTTCTCCTGGCAGCTTTTCTGCATTGCCAACACCCCAAAGTTGCCAGCTTGGCACTTTTAAAAGAAATTTTGTTGGATATTTTTAGTAGCAGAAGGGGGCAAGGAAGCAGCCTTTCCAGGGTGTGGGTAAGGACCAGGCTGAGAAAAGAAGCCTGAGGTGGGCGTGTTGGGGACACAGAGCTCAAACATCAGCTGGTTGTGGCTGTCACAGGGAGTAGTGCGTCCCCAGCTGCTCCTTGCCTCTGGGGGATGTGGGGAGTGGGGTGGGGGAGGAATGTCTGTAGCCTGCATGTCGGCTTTACTGACTCCACAAACCGTCATAGAGCCTGGCTAGAAAACAAACTAGATCTCCATTATACCTTCAGTATACACAGAATCTGTGGTCTTAAAAATGAAAGGCAATGATACCTGACAGATTTTTACACTGGTTATGTCCCGGGTCCTGTGCTATTCATTTTTCTCATCAGTGACTTGAATAAAGGCAGAGACAGCAACAGCAATAGCTTCACATTTATTTAATGATCTAAGACTGAAAAGTACTGTACACAAAACAGTTCTATGAAGCAGTTAGTACAAATATTACACCTGTTTTGCAGATGAGGAAACTGAGACAGACAAAGGTTAAGTGACTTGTCCAGGGTCTGAGAGAGTGTCCGAGGCCAGAGTTTTACTCAGGTCTTCCCGACTCCAAGTCCAGCATTCTGCCTACTGTGCTTTGTTTCAAGGATCAAATGATACTAGCTAATGTTTTGTAGCCTCAAAGCATTATATAAGTGTAATAGCCCTGCTGTGCTCAATCCTGGTCAGATGACCTCTGTTCCATTCTAGGTGTCATGTTTTAAAAAGTGCATTCATAAGCTGGCAGGTGCCCAGACAATGCTGAACTGGGAGAATTTTAGCCTAAAAGGTAGACAACCTAGTGAGTATGTTACAACTGTCTTCAAATAGAAGGGGTATTTTATCAAAGAGGAAGTGATCTTGTTCCAGGTTAGGTAGCAGTGGAGAGAGAGCTGGACCTGGAGTCAGAAAGACCTGAGTACAAATATAGTTTCAGATTCTTACTAGCTGGGTAACCCTGGGCAAGTCACTTGTCTGCCTCAGTTTCTACATCTATAAAATGGGGATAATAATAGCATTTAGGAGGCTAGGATTGTTTTAAGGATCAAATGAGATAATATTTGGGAAGCAATTTGCAAACCACTACAAGTAGAACAAACAACTTTTTGGAGATGTTTAAAAGGTGATTTTTGTTTTGCATATGGGCTAGAAACCCTGCCCCAAAGTGATTTTGGTTAGTCTAGAATAGACTGTGTCACCTTATTTTGGTTGTCTTATTCAGTTGTTCTTGGACTTCTACAGATATGATACCCTTGAACATCTGTTAATATGAAATCAGAAGAGCAGTCTCCAACACATATCCATGTTCCAAGAGTCAGAGCAGTGTATTGGCAACTAGTAAGAGGTTTAATTTGGGTCTCATGACTACTCTAAAAAACACTCCCTCCAAACATACAGTAGAGGCCTCCTAGACTTCCTAGGACCCTGAGGTATCCCTTCCTTCCAGGGGAATTTAACAATAGAGTAATTTGAGAGGCAAAAAGCTATAGTGAAAATGATCAGACTTCTAGTAACTCACTAGGCAACACTGGGCAAGCCACTTCCTTCTTTATCTCAGCTCAAGGTCTTCTTCAGTTCCTCTAGTTCATACAGTACTCTCCTTTCTCTGAACTTCTACAGTGCTGAGAATCAGAATTTACTTATCAGAACTTATTCTTTTGTGTTGTTTTGTGGTGCACGGAAAGTGACAGCAACATCATGGGCTGCCAGACAGATCATAAGCTCCAGTAAAACTGAGACCATGTCTGATAATTATTCATAATCTCACACAGCACTCAGCATGATACTAGGCATACAAACAGTACTTAATTAACATGTTAATATGTAATGGATCAATGATTTCATCTCTAGGAAGATGTCCACTACTAATACATCTATAAGTTCATAAATAAATCTTGTTGTAATTAAGTTGTTTTCTATCCTGTCAGGCTCTTTGTAACCCCATCTGGGGTGTTCTTGGCAAAGACTAGTAGTTAGATTAGAGTAGTTTTCCATTTCCTACTCCAGTTCATTTTACAGATGAGAAAACTGAGGCAAACAAGGTTAAGTGATGTGCTCGGGGTCGTATAGCTAGTAAATGTCCATGATCAGATTTGACTTCAGGCCTCCTCAACTCCAAGTCCAGTGCTCTATCCACTGTGCCAACTGGCTGCCCCATATGTCTATGTAACCTTAAAAATGTCAAAGAATTAAATGGCTGCCTATGGTCATATGGCATTTGAACCCAGGTCTTCCTGACTCAAAGGCCAGCTCTGCCATCTGCTCTGCCATATTGCTTCTTTTCAATAAACACTTGATTGAATGATTTGCCCTGTGACTGACTTCTTCAATTTGGCTTAAACTGGCCTGCATGTATGCCTCCCCTGATCTGGAATCATAGAGGATGAGAGCAGGAAAGGACCTTATAACCATCTAATCTAACCTCCTCAGTTTCCAAATGAGAATACTAAAGCCCAAGGTGTATATGTGTGTGGTGGTGGGGGAATGACTTGTCATGTTGAAATCTAATGAGAAAGCTGGAACTAGAATTCAAGTTTATATATTCCCAAGTCCAGTGCTCTCCAGTTCCATTATATTACATTGCCTTAAAATCATAATTTAATAATAATGATGGTGGTGGTAGTGGTAAGAATGATGATGGTCATGATGATGACGTAGTGTTTTAAGGATTGCAAAATACTTTGCAGATCCCATCTCATTTCATTCTCACATCAACCTGGGAGGCAGGTGCTGTTATTATCCCCATTTTACAGATGAGGAAACTGAAACAAACGGAAGTTAAATACTTTGCCCAGTATAATATAGGTAGCAGATGACTGAGACAGTATTAGAATTGAGTTCTTCCTGATTCCAGGTCTAGTGCTCTAGCTACTGTATCACCTAGCTCCCTTACCACCCTATTTATTGATCCCATCAAATCCCCATTTCATATTATCAAACAGAGTAGAAAGAAGAGACAATGTAGAAATCAGGGTCTGGATATTCAGTTGTCAAAGTATGGTGTCCTATAGCAGCATCACAGGCAGAAAACTCACCTCCACTGTCAAACAGCCGTGACTTGGACTCTGAGTGTGTCTGGAAAGCCCACTTCCTGTTCACAAAGCCTAGCTCTTCCTGGCAGGCATAGGGTGATTTGGAAAGACTTTGACAGTCCTACTGGTAGACAGTGATCGGTTGACTTGGGAGTTATCCAGCTCTTGGGCGAGAGGTAGGTATAAAAGTGGATAGCAAGTGGTTGTCTTTAGCACAGTTTGCTCTTTCTTCTAGCACAAGTTGTCTGAATTTCAGCTTCCAAGCCTTTAGACCAGCAAGGCTGGCTCCTCTCCCCAAAGTTTAGAGGTTCAGAGGAAGCTAATTGGATATTCTAAACAGAGCACATGCTGACAAATTTGGATTGAAGAAATTTCTCCCCCCCCCCACCTCCAACCAAGAGACAATCAAATGAATATACATGAATTATAGCCATGTTTTAAAACCACTTGGTCTACAAATGAAGGCCCAGTTCAGCCTATGCAGCTGTCACACCAACTGTGGGGAGGAAGAGCCAGTGGCCACTAAAAAGATGGATTGAATCTGGGTATGAATCAAATTCCTGATGACAAGCTGGAAACAAACAGGCATACAGTTGCCTCATATCCACTGATTTCATCTCAAATCCCAGAGTCCAATAAAAGGTAAATACATGATAAGGAACAAAACTATGAAAGATTTATTTTCTGCTTTACATGTTGATATATGTCACATATATGTATGTAAGCATAGATATAGATTTATAATCTGTACTAGTATATAGCTAGATACATAAATAAACGGTCAGTGATAAAAATGGTAAATACAAGATCAAAGACAGATCCCTGTGATACTTCATTAAAGACCTTTCAATATGACATGAGCCCATTTGCTACATTTTTGGTCCCATCAATCAATCAGTTATGAATCTAAATCTGAATTAGAGCTGGAAGAAACCTTAGAGATCATATAAACCAACCCCCTTATTTTATAAATAATGAAATGCCCAGAAGTACGTAAATAACCTGCACATGATTCATAGCTAGTATGGAGCAGACCCTTGGTCCAGTCCATATCTTCTGGCTCTAAATCCAATGCTCTTTGCTCTCTCCCAATGCTTTTGTACATTCTTACAGCACTGAAATAAATATTGTCTTGTGTGTATCTCTATGGTGATCATATCTCCCTTCTACATTCCTTGAAGACCTGGACTGTCTTGGTTATTCTTGTGTCTCCCTCAGGATCAAGCATAAAGTAGATGTTTAAGAAATACTGGTGGAACTGAATGAATTTGGCCTTCCAATGGCATGTACTTGTGAGGTACATAGGCCAGAATTAGTTAAGAGGACAGCTCTTGAGCTATAGATACAGTGAAGCTTCCTGTTCCTAGAGGGGTGCTCTTGTAGGGATGGCATTGTACTCTAACTGTTGAGCTAAATGAACAGATATCTCTTCACTTTCCTTTTCCCACAGGGTATGTTCTGGGAACTTTAGATACCCATCTAGATAAAATTATTCATTCCCTCTCATAATTTATCCTCAGTATCATTCTCCTCAGCTGCATGTATCCTCTAAAACCTTCAGAGGACACCCAACAGATGCTTAATGAGTCCAAGCATGCTTTGTACAGTGCTCCTATTAGAACACAGTTCTGTACCTTCTTGTGCTCTATTCCAGAGTAGGAGAGTCAGTAAGTATACCAGGTGATAAACTTGAAAATTATATTTGACTCTGATAAATTCATACTTCTTCAGAGTGTGGAGATGACTGCAGCAATGGAGCAACACAGAGCTGTGGGAGGCCATGCCATGTGGGAAAGACTTGAAGGTGGGTCCGATGAAGAACTATTTCTGCTGTTTGATGGCCAGCCCAATTTCAAGATTAAGGAAGGAAAGGGTTATGTCAGTGGAAGGAGAACACCCATGAATAGAATCTCAAGTCCTCTAAGTATTGCCTTAAAAACACTTCAAAAAATCATTTGTTGTAAGGAATGGTTCTCTGGGATGGAGGTGAGAAAGGAATGCAGGGGGAAATTTAGATGATGTAAAAGCAGAAGATAGCAACAAAAATGATTTTTTTAAAGGATTTGAGAGATTTGCCAGATTTTTTTCTTTTTTTTTAGTCAGGAAAGCAGAATTTGAAGCCTTTATTTTTGGACATCATCTCTTTAATAATTTACTCATTTTCAGCGACTGTGCTTTGAGATACTAAGGTCTGTGCCCTAATGCGCTCGTGAATTATGTGTTCATTATTCCAGTATAGCGTAAAAAGTATCTTGGTGCCTAGAAAATCACTCATGTAATAAAACTTTGTCATTTATTCATTTTAATACAATAACCGTTTTGTATCATGTTGTGCGTGTTATTATGGAGCTTTTGATGATGGCAATAACATGAAGAGACAGTCATTTTTATAGCAAAAAAAATATTACTGTATTTAGATTATCAGAATTTTTACTAGGTCATTAAAAGGAAAACTGATAAAGAAAAGAAAGTACAATCCAAGACACCTGTAGTTCAAGGGCTCTTCCAAGATTTCTTGCCTAAAAAAAAAAAAGAGATATGTGAACTCATTGTATCAGTCAATGAACCTTCCAGTCCCCCTGCTTAACCTTGTGGTTAGTCTGTAAAATTATCTAAATCAACACAGACAAAGGGATGGAACACCACATGTCTGGTTATGTGGAGAACCAGATAATTATAGACAATCCATCTCAAATCAATTTGAATCAATAAGTATTTATTAAACACCTACATCATGCAAAGAACTGAGAGCTAGGTATGCAAAGTCAAAAATGAAGCAATCCCTACCCTCAAGGAGCATCCGTTCTACTGGAAAGATACAACTGGTAAGCAGACAGGTAAACACAGAATACGTACAAAGTTCTAGGTCATGCTAATAGGAAGTAGACTAACAAGACTGAGAGTATCTGAAAGGGACAACCAAAAAAAAATCAAGGACTTCACATCCATGGCACATGAGGATTAGTTTAAGCAGGGATGCTTGACACAGAGAAGGGAAGACTCAAGATGGATAAAATGGCTTTTCTCAAGTACTTGAAAGTCTGTCAAGTTGAAGAGAAATTAGACTATATTTTTAAAGCCTTTCCCAGTATTGATTATGCCTATCTTTCTAATATTCTTACATTTTACTCCTCTCCATGTACTCTATAGTACAGCCTTCTTGCTATTACTTGTACATGATATTCTGTTTCCTGTATTTGTCTTTTCACCATGCCTGGAATCCTCTCCCTCTTCGCCGTCACTTACTCACTTCCCTGATCTTCTTTGTTGCCGAAGAAGACCATGCCATCAGAGAAATAATGACATGACTTGCACTGGACTTTGTTTTGAGTGAGGGAGGGCTGTGCAGGTCACCAGCCTCCTTCTCCTCCAGAGCCATCTGAATCCAGTGACCAGATATTCATCAGGATGACTGGAGATGACCCAAGATGCACTGGGAGACCTTGGGCCCTTTAGGCCAAGGTCTTTGCAGGAACACACCTAGGGTGAGGCAACGTCCATTCATTGATTAGATCTGTTTAAGAAGTAGTCAGGGCATGGCCCCTTTAATGAGGCCAAGAAAAAGAAAGACCTCAGGCTGGGAGGGAAACAGTAACAGTTATTACTGATAATCACTCTAAAGCTAGGAGGGTCCAGAAGAGTCCTTAGGCAGGGGCCCATTGGCATCCCAGCTTCAGAGTGCAGTAGGTTTAAGGTTTTAGGAAAGGACAGGACAGGGAAAAGAAAGGGAAGGGAAGGGAGAGGGAAAGGGAAAGGAAGAGGAAGGGAAGGAGAAGGGAAGGGAAAGGGAAGGGATGGGAAGGGAAGGAATGGAAAGGAAGGAGAAGGAAAGGAAAGGAAAGGGAAGGGATGGGAAGAGAAGGGGAAAAGAAGAGGAAAGGAAAGGAAATTAAATGAAAGGAAATGAAAGGAAACAAAACAAAAGGAAAGAAAAGGAAATGAAAGGAAAGGAGCCTGGAAAACTCAAGTCAACTGGGCATCCAAATTTACCTTCCTTTGGAGAGGTGAAGGAAGGGGAGGGGGAGGCAGACAGGAGAGGAGGAGTTGAGTTACCCAGCTAGCTGGGTCCCCATTCAGCCAGCTGCATCTATTCACTGGGTCCCTGATTTCCTTTAAGCCTCAGCTCAAATACCATCTGAAATAGGAGATCTTTTCTGCTTCACCCTACTGCTAGTGCCTTTCCTTGGGAATTATCTCCCATCTATTCTGCATAATATATGTCTTGTATGTAGATAATTGTTGTCATGTCAGCTTCCCCAGTATAATGCGAACTCTTTGAGGGGAGGGATGATATATTTGCCTTTCTTTGTATTCCCAGAATTTAGCACTTAATAAATGTTTGTTGACTAATTGATTAACTTTATCTCTTTCATACTCAGAAATCAGAATCAGGAACAGTAGCTGGGGGTTGCAAAAAGGCAAAAATGCAAGTTCCATGTATCTATCTATCTATCCATCCATCCATCCATCCATCCATCCATCAATCAGATTTCTGTCTTCTATCTTCTCTCCTCTACCTTCTGTTGTCTACCCATGCTATATGACATCCATCGTATACATGTGAAATTCATGTATATGTACACATATACACATATCAAACAAAGAATCTTGAATGTGAAGAAAATTTTCCTGAATAATTGGAGCTGTCTAATCATGGAATAAACTACCTCAAGAGGCAGAGTACTTTCACTGGAAGTCTTTAAGAAGAAGCTGAATAATTCATTATTGAATATGGTGTAATAGGGATTCCTTTTCTGGAACGGGGTGGACTAGATGGTCTTTGAGGTCACTTCTAATTCTGAAATTCTGTGATTCCATGATTTTGGGGAGAGAGAGTGTTAACAATTATGGAAATCAGGAAAGACTTCATGTAGGAGGTGCCTCCTGAACTGAACTTTGAAAGGAGCTAGGGATTCTAAAAGTCTGAAGTGAAAAGGCACAAGGAAGTGATGCAAGTTTGTCCTTTGCCAAGGCGTAGTATAAATTATATGAATTCCTTGAAAATCCTTCCTTTTCTTCATTAGGAACAATGCAGATCATGTGGGTCCCCATTTTCTCCCCTGTCTCTCACCATCAGATTAGTCATAGAGGAAGCAAAGGCAAAGGTCCATTTCAGAGGCCAGCAGGGAATTTTCAAATGACTAAGAGATTGGTCAAATCCTCCTCTTATACTTTTCTACCTGTAAGCATTAGAAATTATCCTGGGGGAGAGTCAAATTTAAGAGCAGAAGGCTACTGCTCTCTAAGCAGACATAGCTCAGAGAAAAGAACATTGGATTTAGAGTCAAAATACCTGAGTTTTAATTATAAAACTTCTTGTTACCTTTGATCAGGTCACTTTCTTCTCTGAACTTCAGCTTCCTCATTTATAAAATAAAGAAGTTAGGCTAGATCAGCAATCCTGAGACATTTTCAGGACCCCTTAACACTCTTAAAAATTATTGAGCACCATCAGGTTTTGTTTATATGGATTGTATCTATATTAGAAATTAAAACTTCTTAGTATTATAAAAATTACAAAAAAATAGTTTTGACCTTATAGACCCCCTAAAAGGATCATGGGTCACCCCAGAGATCCTCAGACTAAACTTGGAGAATCACAGGTCTAGAAACTTCTTAAGTTTTCTTCCAATTGGATATCTAATAATCCTGTGATCATGGCAGGATTTCCTTTATAGACTACTCTCCCAACTGAGCCTGGTAAAAATCTCTGTTTTAATCCTTTCCTAGTGGAGAGAGAATCTAATTCAGATCGGTACCTTCTCTGTTACTTGAACTCCTAGAGTAAGTTCAAACCTGTAGTTTGCTGATCCCTCTTCTAGAGAGTTGTTTTGCGCATTGAGAGACATAAGACTTGTATGTGTCAGAGTTGGAACCTGGTTTTAAGGACAGCTTGCTCTCTACTCCATACTGTTATTGTTATCATAATTCTTATTATCTTTTCCCCAAAATGACTTTATATTTTTCCAATTTTTTAAACATTTTTATTAAAAGTTTTGAGTTTCAAATTCCATCCTTCCCTCCCTCCTTCCCTACCTGAGATCAGATATAGGTTATACATGTGCAATTATGTAAATAAAGCATTTCCATATTAGTCATTTTGTACAGGAAGACTGGAATAAAAAAAAATGAAAGAAAGAAAGTGAAAATAACATGCTTCAGTCTGTATTCAATCAATATAAGTTCTTTCTCTGGAGGCAGATAGGACGCTTCATCATCAGTCCTTTGGGATTGTCTTGAATCATTGTATTACTCAGAATGGCTAAGTCATTCACAATTCTTCATTAAACAATACTGCTATTATCAAGTACAACATTCTCCTGGTTCTGTTCACTTCACCATGTGTCAGTTAATGTAGGTCTTTCCAGGTTTTTCTGAAATCGTCCTGCTTGTCATTTCTTATAGCACAATAATATCCCATTACCATCATAAACCACAGCTTGTTTAGCCATTCCCCAAATGATGG
Source organism: Notamacropus eugenii (assembly GCF_028372415.1). Lineage (NCBI taxonomy): Eukaryota > Metazoa > Chordata > Mammalia > Diprotodontia > Macropodidae > Notamacropus > Notamacropus eugenii. Next base: position 501,844,521 of record NC_092872.1, on the reverse strand, counting down.
GCATCCCTTTAATTTCCAACTCTTAGTTACCACAAAAACTTGCTAGAAATATTTTTGTGTAGATAAGTTCCTTCCCCTTTTTTTGGATGTCTTTATGGTATAGACTTAGCAGTTATATCACTAGATCAAAGGGTATGTACAGTTTTATAGCCCTTTGCACTATAAATGTTTCTTCAGAATGGTTGGATCAGTTCACAACTCTACCAATAATGCATTAGTGTCCCAGTTTTCCCACATCCCCTCCAGCATCTGACATTTTACTTTTTTGTCATATTAGCCACTATTTTTCTAACTCTATAAAATAATTTTTAATAATTTGAGTGGGATGACACTGTTGACTCAACATACACATGAGCAATTAAGTTTTTTCGAGTTGTTTAGATCGGTTAATATGAAATCAGAAGAGCCTTACCTTTACCATGTATGACTCTATCTGCTTCAAATGTGTTTCTTGTAAATAATATATTGTAAAAATATGTTATATTTTAATTTATATTATATTAGAAATAATATATTATAGGATTCTGGTTTTTAATCCATTCTGACTTGTGCTGGGAGTGGAGTTCCTGAGGTGAGGCCCTGCTACACTGTACAGACTGCTCCCTTGCTTAGGACTGCTGATTTGCAGGAGGGTGGGGCCTCACTTGTGTTCTGCTGTGAGCCTGGTTGCTGCTACTCTTGGACCTTGAACCCCTTCCACTCCAGTGAGACCCACTTTTTCTGCCATGCTGGTAAACTGCTTCCCTTCTCTTTGTTCAATTCTGAGGCAGTTTTCTAGTTGTTTGTAGGGCAATTTAGGAGGGCTTCAGAAGGTTCCTTACTCACTCTGCCATCTTGGCACTGGAAGTAATGACTTTATATTTTTAAAAATATATTTTACACATATTTATTTACATATAGAGAAGCAGTGTGCCATCATGGATCAAGACCTTAGAGCCAGGAAGACCTGGATTGAAAACCCTCCTCTGATGCATACTGACTGTGTGACTCTAGGTGATTCTCTGAGACTATATGTTGCAGAGATTGTCCCAGACTGCATTGGTAGAAGGAGTTTCCTTATCCAAGAATTCCCTATACCAATAAAATCATAGTCAGTGTATCCATAGTCCCTACCACAAAACCTGGCACACAAAAGTATTTAATAAATTTTCGTTACATGATTATCAGCGATGTTTCTTCTGATCACATGAACAACTTTGATGATTCCCTACCAACCCCATCATGAGTAGATCACATCAAAATTTTTTTAGATCATTGAAGAGCAGGCATGAGCAAGACATTCCTCTAATTTTTCTTCAAATGTCTTGTCAAGCCCAAGGTCTCCAAACAAGACTGAGAGGGAGAACAGAAATGTAGCAGGACACAGTAGCAGGGTTGTGAAAGAAGGAATTTCAGGAGATGGCTTAAGCCTGTTCATCTGGTTTAAAGCCCTATTTCATAAGTGTGGAATTTTTCCCTGACCTGATGTCCTAATGCCCACAGTTAGTTCCAGAAATCCTTTGTCATGCCACATTTCTTAGTGCCTCACTGTGCCCTTGGTGTCCTCTGAATCAGCTGTTCTTTGGCTCAGGGACCAGGGCACTGGCACAGATAGGGATTTCTGGCTCATACTTCTGGGTACTGCACAGAATCCAGGCACAAATGCAGCTGTGTCTCTGGTGCTGGCCAAACCCAGAGGACCATTTGAGAACCTATTCAAACATCGACCCCTATTGTCTGGGTATAATTACAGATATCTTTAGTAGGACAAAGGAGCCAGCTCAGCCCAGTGTTTGTTTAGGAATAAGTGGCATGTGCCATCTCCTTTGATTGTCCTGGGAACCAATGGCTTTGCCCAGAGCAGTGAGCTATGAAAGCCAGAATTCCCTCAATAAGTTCTTTCTTAGCATCACTCAGCAGTTAACCAAGAAACTTCATGGCCTGGTTCCTGGTATCCAATTTAGTAAGATGCTACCCTCTCTTCCACCCCAGTATAGACCTCCTCTCCATTTTTTACCTCCCCAAATGACGAGGACGTTTTCTACAGGAACAAAAGTGAAGTCATGGTTGGATTCTCTGAGTTAGAGCCTACGAGTGCTATTTGAAGGTCACTCTAGATTGGATTTTCACTTGTAGACCAAGAGAAATAAAACACTTCTTAAAAACTGTTCCTTCCTTAAAGAAAAACACACACACACACACACATGCGCACACACACACATACACATGCACAGCCAAAAACTCAACACCAATGACTAGACTGTCATCACAACTTCTCTTTCCTGAAATTTCCTGTATATTTATTATAAACAATAGGACTTTTGTTAAACATAGAAATAGTCATTAATGAATTATCTAGGAGTTAGATTCTTCATTATACTTGTAACCATTATATCCAAGACATCCACAGGGATCACTTACCTTTCAGTAGGTCAAATTCCTATTGGTTCAGTTTCCCTTCCTTGAAACTTGGAGAACTCTCCATATGACTTCTCAGGGATTTCACACTTAAGCACAGTGGACACAAAATACTAAATGAAGATATCTTCTATATTAAAAAAAAACCAATCAATAGGATATAAAGTCAATATGGAGTCTGACATCCTCTTTCAATATCCCCCTCCCTATGTACTCCTTGTTCCTAAAAATTCTCCCTCATTTAAAGACATCTTCATAAACCTGAATCATGTTAAATGTGTTTTCAGCTAAATCCTAAAGGGTCCCTTTTCTCTTATCACCAAAGCACTAAGTACTTAATCTACTTACTGCTCCTTACTGGTCAGATTGTCCTACCCAGATATGAAACTCATTGTGGGACTATAGGCAAATCGCTTAACCTCTCTGACATTCAGTTTCTTTATCTGTACACTGGAGTTAATAATATTTGCATTACTTCACAGGGCTCTTTTGTGGAAAGTATTTTGTGAGCCTTAATGTACCATTGAAATGTGATTTATTGTCAGATGGTGACCAGAGAAGTGAGTGAAGACAGAATTGCATAGTGGATAGAGTACTGAACTTGCGAAGGTAGTAGTTGTGTTATTGAAAATTGGGTTGATTTAAAATCAGAGGAACTGGGTTCTCATCCCACCTTTGCTGTTTACTACCTGTGCAACTTTCAACAATTCACTCTGTGGACTTCAGTTTCTTTACCTTTAAAATAAAATAGCTGGACTTGATGACCTCCGAGATCCTTTCCTAAATTTATTATTCTGATTCAGAAAGAGCTATAGTCAAATCCCCTATCTGACATTTAATAACTATGTGATCTTTGATAAGTCACTTAACATCTCAGAACCTCAAACAACTCATTAAGATGATACAATATAGAAAGGTTGCTATCTGAATTGTAACAGAAATTTCCAAATGGACTAAAACCTGGCTCTTCAATGTACTGCCCAATGCGTCTTTCCATCTCTGATGTCCTTCTGTCTTCTCTAGCATAGAGTAGGACACCTCCATCCCCAAAGGGGAGCAGCTTTCCTGTTGCTGCCAAGTCAGCTCCTCTGTTTACCCTCCATGAAGCACAGCTAGCTTAGGGTCACACACTCAAGCACAAAGAGACAGAGACAGGAAACACAAACAAAAGGAAAAGCTACAAAAACACATAGAAACTGAAGGGAAATAGCCCAAACTTTTCTAAAGTTAGAAAAGTCTAAAATTATTTTGGTGCACTTAAGTCATTTTCCTAAAGGACAGGATGACTTTCTTAATATTTGTGGATGTTCAATGTAAGTGAAACACCTGCCTGGCAGGGATTACTGTATCTGACACCCACAAGAATTGTTCACAAAGTTTGCCAGTTTAGAGGTAAATAAATGTGCTTTCCACCTCAGCACGAACACATTCATGTAAGCTCTTTCATAAATAGACTATACTTCTATGCTGAGTGGATTTCCTATGGTATGGAACAGCTCCAGATTCTACATTAAAATTATTTCAGAGAACAGCATCAATCCAATTAGTCTCTATTGAAGTTTATTGAATTCCCATAGAATGCAAGAGCCTGTGCCAAGTACTGAGAAGGAAAGAAAGGTGGGTGAGTTAAGACATGGTCCTGCCCTCAAAATGCTTATAATATAAATATATCATGTTATGTGCAAATATTTATAGAATCAAGATTTGGAAAGGACCAAATAAATCATCTAGTCCGACTTCCTTTATCACCGAATCATAGATTTAAACCTGGAGAGACTTTAGAAGTCATTGAATTCAACAACTCATTTTATAGATTGGGAAATTGAGGTTAAATGATTTGCTCAAGGTCTCACAAGTTGTTAGGATCAGAGAAACTATTTGAACTCAGGACTTCTGACTCTAAATCCAATGATTTTTCTACTACAGTGCCTTCTTTATATCTAAATTATGCATCTTATTGGAAAATTGTAAGGAGAGTTAGCTTTTTAGGACAGATACAAAATTTCTAGGGGGAGTTTTATTGTTGTTAAGATTTCAGTTGTATCTGACCATTTGTGACCCCATTTGGGGTTTTCATGTCAAAAATATTGGAGGGGCTTTGCCATTTCCTTCTACATAGGATTCATTTTGTTAAACATTCAAAGGTTAAATGACTGCTCAGAGTCATGTAGCTACAAAGTGTCTGAGGCTAGATTTGGACTCAGGTCTTCCTGACTGCAGGTCCAGTACTCTGTCCACTGAGCCATCAACTGCCTCATAATGGGGAAAAAAGTCCCCCAGTATAACTTTTATTTGCAATAAACATTACTTCTTCACACACCTCCCCCAACCCATGTACTTCCTCTACATGCTTTGGTAGTAGCAGGTTCTGGGATGGAAGAACCTTTTATTTTCCTTGACGTTCAGATTTCTGATCAATTTTCTAAGTGCATTCCTCTCTGCTTTTGTGGTTGTCCCAGAACACAAAGGTCTCCAAAGACGTGTATCTAGTTCTCTCACCTTGGCCAATAGGAACAGCTTGTTGGGAGCTTGATATCTAAATGACTGATATGATTTGAAATGAAAAAAATTACTCCTGACACTTGCAAAGATGAATAAAAGCAAAGACGAAATGATCTCCCCTGGCTACGTGAATTACCTGAACTGATGCTGTGCGAAAAGGCAAAGGAGAATTAAAGCAGGGAGCAGTAAAGCAGGTATCGTTAGAGAGTGAGATGCTTTATCCTGAAGAGATAACATTCCTATCGCTCAGCTCCCTAAGCTCAGTTGCCCAAGTTCTATACATGGGGTGTTTTTTTAGATCATGCTCATTAATTTATTTGGAATTACTCAGCATGAAAACTTAAGAGAAGAAAAGTCTTGATAAGAAATAGAGTAAGCTGGTGCTGAAAAAGAGACGCAGGTCAATGTTAATCCTATTGCAAGCATCCTTAGGAAAAAAATGAATTCTTTAATTCAAAGGTATTATTCATTTGTAACCTTCTTCCTTCTTATTATTGGGAGGGAGGTATTTGATTATGAAATAATGCTGAGGGAGGGCAAAGTGAATTATGGATAATGATTTATTAGAAGGTGAAATTCTGGTTTGGGTTCACCATCTCAAATAGTTTTGGAGTTGAGCACAAGGCCCTTTTAAATGTTGCCATAGTCCACATTCCTAGATATTTGAGGAGGATCTTGCAGCCCTCTGCAATGAAGAGACCTGCAGTCATAACAACAAAAAATATTTATAAAAGGTGTAATTTTCACTATGTACTTTCTTCAATCCTGTAAGGCAGGCTATGACAATAGTGAGGTGTGCCAAATATGGTTCACATTTATAAAGAGCTCTAAAGTTTTAATAAATTTTTTTCTTCACAGCAGTCATGTGAGATAGGCAGGTACTTAATAATGTCCCCATTTTATAGATAGGGAAACTGAGAGTCACAAAGGGGAAATGAGTTGTCCAAGATGAAGAATGTTTGTAAGTAACAAAGCTTGATCACAAGATCATAGATATAAACCTTGAAGGGAACTCAGAAATCATCCAAGCCCAAGTGTCTTGACTCCAAAGCTAGCTTTCTTTTCCAGGATACCATGCTGTATCTCAATTCCTCAGCCATACTTCAATTTCTAGAACTTATAAAGAACTTTGCTAAAATATTTATTCAATAACTATTGTGTATATATGTGATATTGTAAATACAAAGCTGAGCATTTAATCCCTATGTGGAATTTATACTCTAAGGAACCAAAATTCACACATAGACTTCAGTAAGAATCCAGACACTATCTGATTAAGTGTTCAACAGTGGCATAGACAGAAAGTGATGCAGGGATTCAGTATGAAGGGATCATGAAATACTACATGACATAGTAAGAGAAGCATTCCTAGTGGAGGTGAGATGTGCCCTTATATTCTGAGAATGTCAGGAGAGGATGGGTTGAACTAATACTGACAACAATAATTCACTGAGGTTGGACCTGGAACGACTTAACAATGAATGAGTGGGAACATCAATGGAGCTGGCAACATTGCTCAAAACACTTGAGAGAAAATGTGGGATTTGCTCTAATTTACATTGAAATGGTATTGTGAACTATTATTGCCTGTACTGTACAATTTATGAGCACATAAAAACCCTAAGTGGCATTCAGATTGAATATAGGCACAGTTCCTCTATATTAAAAAATTAAAATGTATTATATTCTCCTTTCAAAATAAATGTGTGATGTCTTGGAAAGAGCACTGGCGAGTAGAAAAATTAGGACACTGATGCACTGTTGGTGGAGTTGTGCAGTGGTCCAGCCATTCTGTAGAACAATTTGGAACTGTGCTCAAAGAGCTATAAAACTGACCCAGCAATACCATTACAAGGTCTGTATTAAAAAGGGATGAAATAAAAGGGAAAGAGACCTATTTGTATAAAAATATTTATAGCAGCTCTTTTTGTAGTGGCAAAGAACTGGAAATTGATGGGATGCCCATCAGTTGGGAAGAGGCTGAACAAGTTGTGGCATATGATTGTGATGGGATACTCATGCTATAAAAAATGACAAATAGGGTGGTTAAAAAAACCTGGGAAGTTTTTTTTATGAACTGATGTAAAGTGTAATGAGTAGAACCAGGAGAACATTATACACAGTAACAGCAATATTATATGATGATCAACTGTGAAAGACTTAGCAACTCTGATCAAGAAAGAAAATGATCTATAACAATTCCAAAGAACCCATGATAAAAAATACTCACTTCCAAGAGAGAAAACTGATGGTCTGAGTACACATTGAAGCATATATTTTTACTTTCTTTATTTTCCTTGTTTTGTGTATGTATGTCTTTATTTTGCAACATGACTAAAATAAAAATATGTTTTACATGACTTCACTTGTAAAACTGATATATTGCTTGCCTTCTCAAGGGGGTGAAGGGAAAGAGGGAAAGAATTTGGAACTCAAAAATTTTTTTTTAAAATGAATGTTTTAAAAAAATCATTGTAACTAGGAAATATTTAATGAAAAAGATCTTTTTTTAAAGAAAAAGAGCACTGGTCTTAGATTTGGAAGACTAAAGTTCTAGTTCAAATGTAGTCACTGATTTGTGAGTTCTTGTACTAGTCAACACTGCTAATATTCTGTTTTTGTCTGGCATTTGAATGAAGGGTAGATTTTTGTGGAGAATAAGGCAGGAAGATCTCTTAGTTTTCCCCAATTCTTCCTCCTCTAGCATCCCCCTCCAAACCCTAGAGATCTCTTACAGTTACCTAAAAGAGTGCTGTTAATGGACCAAACCCAAGTAACTCACCTAGAATTATCAATTTCTCAAAAATAAAAAAAAGGCCAGTGTATTTCAAATCTTTGGATGTGAAAAATAAGTTACCAAATCTCGTTGATTCTATGTCTGTTATATCTCTCACCTATCCCCTCCTCTCTTTTTGCCTTATTATCACCCTTTGGGACTACTGTAATAGCCTAAAAGATCTTCCTGCCTTATTCTCCATGAAAATTTACCCTTCATTCAAATACCAGACTAATTTCTTTTGTACAGAGATATGATTTTGTCACTCTCTGATCAAAATCCTTTAATACCTCCCTATTGCCAGTTCATACTCCTTTGCCTGGTATTCAGTACCCCTCACCATCTGGCACCACCTTATATTTATAGCCTTTTCTCATATTACTCTTCTCTACTTATTCTAGAATTCAGACAGATTGCGTTATTTGACTGTTACCTCTATATTTATGCCCTCTTCCATGCTACTTTCGGTCCTTCGGTCATATTGTTTCTGTGCCTGTAATAGCCTTCCTTATTTAATCCCTGCCTACCCTTTAAAACTCTAGCTAAATACCACTTAGCGCATAGAGCCTTCTTTTGATGCCCCATACTGTCTCTGCCCTTAGGAATAGCCTTTCTCCTCTTGGATCAATCTCACATAGTTCCTTGTTTACATTGTGCTTCTGCATGCATCCAATATTGTCTTGTTCTAGACTTGTATATGTGTGTATGCATACTGCATATATTTGCACATCCTCTTTCCCTATTATCCTGTAAGCTTTATGAAGGTAAGGGCCATCCCTGTCTAAACTTTGTATTTCCCTAAATGGCTAAATTCCCTAAATCTCTGCAGTGAATGCTTTTTTTCTCATTTGAATTGAATAAATTATGGAACTAGAATTCATAGAAGATACATCACAAGGTAGCATCTGTAAATTGAGAATTTATTTATTAACACTAATCCCAAAGATTCAAGAACCTATGCTCTGTGTGTGTGTGTGTGTGTGTGTGTGTGTGTGTGTACTCACACACAAACCCCTACATAAATAGCTGTCATACCGTCTCTGGGTCTTATTGCACTTTGCTGTTATGTTATGGAGAGAGAGACAGAGATAGAGAGATAGAGAGATGGAGAAAAGGAGGGAGGGAGGGAAACAGAAGGAGAAGGAGACAGGAAGAGACAGAGAAAGGGACAGAGAGAGAGAGGGAGAGAAAACTTAGCTAGGGTAGCAATGACATACAAAAAAGAAACATCTCAGAACACATTGTTTCTAGAACCAGTGAGAGTGAAGAGACAGCCTGTTTTGGTAGAATCCAAGAAAGAAAACAGGAAGGAGATGATGATCAAGAACTGCGCTTTGGAGAAAGAAAAGGAAAAAAGTAGAATGATGCAGCCAGTTGATGAAGGTGTGTGGGAAAGAAGAATAGAAAATGTTCAATTCAGATTAAATGCCTGGTGCAAAGAAGGAAAGGTCAAGAGATCTCACTGCTTAGGGCCAGTAGTCACTAGACTTGGAGGAGAAGGAGGAAGAGGAAGAGGAGAAAGAAGAAGAGGAGGAGAGAGAGAGAGAGAGAGAGAGAGAGAGAGAGAGAGAGAGAGAGAGAGAGAGAGAGAGAGCGCTTCACATCATCACATTGTGGAGTTGGTAAAGACCTGATGTGCCAGGGAAGTATTGGCCTCCTTTGACAGGACTAGTATCCTGACATTATGTCAGAGCCTGAAAACCTTCGAGCTTGTGTGGTGGTTGAGCTGTCTCCTTTCATTACAATTCTGGATGACTTGAAAACTCCTGCATCTGACATGTACATCTTGAAACATGCTTGCTGTCAAAGTCAGAAGTTGTCCCTAGAAAAGGGCAGCCTCATGTCAGAAATGCCCTTGAAGGAGATCTTCTACCAGTGGTATAAACTATTTTCCCAGGGTGTCCCTCCAGAAACCCTCCAGAAGCACAGAGGCATAAAAATGTCATTTTACCTAGAAGCGCTTGCCTTTCCACAAGGGATTAAAAGAATCCATTTACTATTTGGACTTACTGTTGACATTTGGTAAGCCCTTGGGAGAGGCAGGATAGGAAGTCATTGATGAAAGGATTCTTCCTTTCCTATTGACCTGGAGAGAGGCAACTGGAGCAATGGGATGGACTCCGACTTTAATTCTCTTTTTGCCATGATCTCAAGATATTTGCACTTGTCCAAATCTTTGGGAGTATCATAGTCTATGCCTGGAATATCCTCCTTCCTGTTCAGTGAGATCCTACCCATTCTTCAAGACTCAGCTAAAATGACTCCTTCTCCCTCATCCCTTCCTAACCCAAGTTGATAATAAGTTTCGAACACAATAGTTCCTAGAAGGGGGAGGATTTCATGAAACTGAATTACTCCACTGAGCACTGGAGATACAAATATAAAAGTAAGATAGCCCTCACCCTCAAGGTACTTACATCTAATGGAGACGATACATATAAAGCAATGTTACAGTCTGGGAAGTCAGGCGGATAATGAAGGGAACACAGGAAAATGAAATGACATTTTCCAAAAGCAATTGTAGTATTGATTTGGTTGTGAGAGGTATATATATCCTGTCTTCACCTTTGCCTTTTAAACCAGGAGTCAGCAAATAATGGTAGGAGGCCAAACTTGGGCTTCTTGTCTGTTTTTGTAGGGCCAGGGAGCTAAGAATGGTTTTTACCATTTTATATACAATTTTATTGTACAGTAATTTTTTTATTTAAAAAGATAAAAACCATTCTTAGCTCCCTGGCCCTACAAAAATAGATAGGGACCAGATTTGACTGTGAGTTTAGTTTACCTACTTTTTTAACTCCTTTCCACTTTAAAGCCCAATTCAAATTCTATCTCCTCCATGAAACCCTCCAGGCCTAATCAGTAACAATTTTCTTCCTTCAAACTTCATTTTGCTTTGTATATTTAATTCATTTAACATCTATTACTTTGTAACATTGTAATTATCTGTATACTTTGTCTTATTTTATTAGAATAGTAGAGTAACTCGTGTTTAATCTGTAAACTTGTATGTCTACCTAGTGCCTAAGATTGCCGAGCACACAGTGAGTACTTTGTAAATGTTTGTTGAATTTTTGTCACTCTTGTTGAAAGAGGATCACTCGTGTTCTCAGTTCTATGACCAATTAGCCACATAAGGACTTTAAAAAAAACATTTAGGCTTCCTATTAAAAGTTTATATGAGTAATTCTTAATTATTTGAATCCTAGGAGGAAAGGCTCAAGTAATTGAAACAACAGATAAGCCAACATTTATTTACTTTTTATCTGGATTGCATTATGCAGCTTGTTTGTGTATATTTTCTAATCTATCTTCTTGAATATGTATGGATTAGACTGACATTTAAATTATTTGTATTCCTTTATCAGCTCTGATTTGGAAGCAAATAGAGAGATATTCTAGGCAGAAAAGTCAACTGTTGTATCAAAGGGGCTAGAAGTCATCCTTGAGGGTAACTAGGAGATGAAATAGATAAATATCTGGAGTTAGGAAGACTCATCTTCCTGAGTTCAAATGTGTCCTCAGACAATAGCTGTGTGACCCTAGGCAAGTAACTTAATCCTATTTCCCTCAATTTCCTTATCTGTAAAATGAACTGGGAAGGAAATGGCAAATAACTCCAGTATCTTTGCCAAGAAAATCCCAAATGGGATCCTGAAGAGTAAGACATGACTGCAAAATAACACCAAAGTCCCCCATACAGTGAATCATCTGCCCACATGAGACACCAAGAGTTAGAGATTAAGGAGATGAGGTTTTTTTTAATTAAATAAAATTGGCAAACATTGATTGAGAACCTACTGTTACCCATTTCTGTCTTAAATAGTGGGCAGAGCTGGGACTGGGGAAGAGATGGTCACAGTGACAATTTTTAAGAGTTTTTTTTTTTAACAAATGCAAATATTTTTAATACAAGAATATTCTGCTCTTACAGCACATAAATAGTTATTTTTTGATATCAGTATGTGTTGCCATGGAGGTGCAAGACTCTACAACGGACATTCAAGGAATGAAATTTTCAAAATTTGTCCGAAGCCTATCAATCAACGCCTTATCTGGCTGTAAGGGATATAAAGATGTCTAAGATAGGTCCATGTGTACCCCAAGGCCTTATATTCTAGTAAAGGCATTAAGATTTAAATACATATAAGTTAAATAGCAAAAGTTCTAAATGACAGTTTAAGAGAACCAGAAGGATAGGGATTGGACCTGTGCTTCGTGCATATAAGAAACAACCATGTGAGGAAGCTACTTCTATCAATGCAGAGCAGCATCTTCTCTGCAATTTAGAATCTTAGTGAGCACCCTAAAAACATTGAGAGGTTAAAAAAAGCTTTCCTAAGGTCACACAGCTAATGAGTCAAAGATAAGACTTGAAGAGCAGTCTTCCTGGCTCTGAGGATAGCTCTCTGACTACTATGCCATGCTGTCTCTCAAAGACAATAGAAGTGATTTTCTGGACCATAATCATATCATCAGGAACCTACACATGCAATTGATGATGTGGTATTTCCCATAGGCTTCATTATATTTATTAAAAAAAGTCATAAGATCTCAGTATTGGAAGGGACCTGCAAGTCCAACCCATAACTGAATAGTAATTCTGTCTGCAAGAACCCCAGCAAATACCAATCCAACTCCTGCTTGACAGCTCCTATTGAAGGGGAATTCATTATCTCCCAAGCCAGTCTATTTTGACTTTAGGTAACTCTAATTGTTAGTAAATCTTTCCTTGCATCAAGCCATAAATCTGTCCCCTTCTAGTCCCTAGCCCTTAATCCTAGTTCCTCTTCTAAGGCTAGCAAGCCCATCCAATCATCTTCTGAGTGAGAGTCCTTCAAAAATCTAAAATCGTCTCTCTTCACTGTCACCTGCCACCCCCAAAAAGAAATAACCATTTCTTTCATCCAGTCCTCATCTGGAAGAGTTCTCCTATCCCCCTTCCCTCTTCTCACTCTCCTGTGAATATGTTCTAGCTTGTCAGAGCCTTTCCTAAAATGTTCTTAGAACTGAATGTGATACTCCAGATGCATGGTCTGCTCAAGATAAAATACAGCAGGAAAACCACTTCCCTTGTTATGCTTCTAATTAGTGTATCTATTCTATTATACTTCAATGCTCCTTGAGAGGAAATACTACTTCTTGCTTCTTTGTGAGCCTTATTGCACACATCATGTAATATGTATTCAATGCTAGATTGCTTAGTAGTGCCTTCCCTTCCTTTCTTTGATCTCTTCCTTGAAAACAGAGACTTGTCATTTATCTTTCTTTTTATCCCTGACACTCAGCATAGTGCCTGTCATAGAACAGGTATTTAATAAATGCTTATTGACTGACTGATAAAGTGACCTGATATCATTGACCTGATAAGCCCAGGATCAAATATTAGAAATCACAGTGTTCCCCTTAGCAGAATCCCAAAGATGCATACAGGGAACTGGTCAGCATCAGAGACTGGCAATCAGGCAGAACTATGATGACTGGTAATGGAGATCTCTTTTTAATTAAAATTTTTCTTTCTTATATTACTATGATTTCCTAATCTGCCCCCTCTTCATTGATCCCTCACTTAAAACAAAGGAAAAGTTCAGAAAATGAGCCAGGAAAGTGAACACATGTGACTCTATATATCTGTAGTCCCCCTCCCCACCCCACCTCTGCACTGCAAGGAGAGATGTTTCATAATCTGTTCTGCAGGAACAAAATTGGTTGTTGCAATTGATCTGAATTCAGCTTTCTCTTAGTGTTGTTTTCATTTGTACTATAATAATCATGTATATTGTTTTCCAGTTTATTTATTCACTATGTACAAGGTTTCCAATATTTTTCTGAATGTATTATAGTCTCAAGATTCAATAATGTTCTATTATATTCATATACCACAAGTTGCTCAGCTATTCTCCAAGTGATACTCACTTTGTTTCCATTTTTTTATTGAAATATACATGCACACATGTACATACACACACAACATATGTGTGTATACACAATGTGTGTGTGTGTGTGTCTATGAGCTAGATGACTTAATGAATAGAGCACTGGAGTCAGGAAGCCTTGAATTCAATCTGACCTCAGACATTTGGGATCCTGGGCAAGTTGCTTCATCTCTGTTTACCTTAATCCACTGGAGAATGAAACGGCAAACCACTGCAGTATCTGCCAAGAAAACCCCATGTTTCCATAGAGTAACAAAGAGTTGAACATGACCGAGTAACAGCAACATATATGTATATACAAGAAGGGGAAAGGAATAAAAATCATATGTACACATTTTATATGAATATATATAGGAAGAAAGAGCATATTTATATATATACATATACATACATGTATGTCACTATATGTACATATTATAAGCATATTTTATATGCACAGTGTATACAGATATATATATATATATATATATCCATATAATCTTTCTTCGTTTCTTTGATCTACTAAGGGTATATGTCTAATAATGGAATTGCTGGGTCAAGAGTATGAACAATTTAGTGACTTTGTTCACATAGTTCCAAATTGTTTTCCCGAATGATTTGACCAGTTCACAGCTTCATCAACAGTATATTGCTATTCTCCCCCTTTTCTATAGCTCCTTCAAAAAAATTGTTTATATTTTTTATCTTTTTTTCCACCAAGCCTTTGGCCCTATGAGCAGTAGCCTGGTGATAGACTCATAGGCTAGACTCTGGTACTCACAGCTGGTCCAGAGAGTAAGCCCTAAAGACCAGATATAACTATTGTTTTACGTGGCCCACAAAAATAAACCAAAGAAAACAATCTATATTAATATGTCTATGTAGGAAAGACATTTTCGGTGTTCATAACCATAGAGCTACTCTGTTTCTCTCAAAGACAGAAGACAAACTCATTTAGGTTTATGTAATTTTCAGAAGTCCTACTTAAGAAAAAATCCAAAACCAATTCTCTTCTATCACTTTTGCCCTTATCCCTTTAGGAGTGATGTCCCCTACATTCATTCTCTTAGTGTAGAGTAGATCTGACATCAATCATTATCTCTTTATAAATTATAGTCAATGTATTATCTCTTTTAGGAGTATTTACTTTTCAATCACTCTCTGATGAAAGTATAATAAAATGTTTTGTCCAGGTTAGAGGCATTTTGGGTAAGATCATTCACCTGAGAATTTTTTTAGATAGGAAATATGTAACCTACCTAATCAATGAGGGTTGTTAGTTATATTCCATTCCATTCTCCAAACATTTAGTAAATACCTACTTTTCTCAGAACACTGTGTGATAGGTCCTGGAGGAAACACAAAGGTTAAGTAAGGCATGGTCTCTCCTCTCCCAGGATTTACAAGCTCGTAAGAGTATACACACATAGACAAATAACTATAATGTACAACTTCTTACCTTATAGATTTTTACTGTTATTAAGTGTAAAATCTAGTAAATCTGAAAATGAGTTGTCATCATTGACAGGAAGAAATCCTGAAGGGGTAATACATACAGAATCTCAGAATATCAGAATTGGAGAGGACGTAAGCAGTAATTGAGTCTAATCTATATTCCACAAAGAATCTCCACCCCAGCTATTACTTAGATGACAAGTAGTCACCCAGCCTTTGCTTAAAGACCTTTAATATGGGGAAACTTACTCCTCCTGAGTCAATCCATTCTACTTCAGAACAGTTGAAATTGTTACTAAACGTTTCCTTATACCAAGTTTGAATCCATAGTCTTAAAACTCCTGCACATTGCTCTTAGTTCTATCCCCAAGGTCAAGCAAAAAAAGTTTAATCCCTCTTCCACATGATAGCCTCTAAAAGGGTAGAAGAGACCAATAATATCTCTCCTAAGTCTTCTCTTCTTTAGATTAAACATCCCCAATTTCTCCAACTGGTCTTCATGATTTAAAAGCCTTTCACCATCCTACTCATGCTACCTTGGACCTTTCCCAACTTTTAATATCCTTCCTTAAATGTGACACCCAGAACTGAACATGATACTCCAATCGTTGTCTTAATTAGGACTGAATAGGGTAGGATAATTATTTTCCTGGTCCTGTGTACTCTATCTTTTTTAATACTGTCTACGATTGCATTAGCTTTTTTTAACTGTCATCACCTTATTGACCTGTACTGAGATTGCAGTCCACTAAAAAACCAAGATAGTTAGACAAAATTCTATGCAACCACAATTTCCCCACTTTGAACTAGTAAAGTAAATCAACTTTACTAATTACATAAAACTTTATTTTTATCCCTAAGTTTCATCTTACCAATTCAGGGGCAGAAAGTAAATGAAGTTAATCTGGCATGATCTGTTCTCAGTGAGACCATGATGGCCCCTTTGATCATTATTTCTTTCTCTAGATTAGGGCAGCTAGGTGACACGGTGCATAGAGTGCCAGTCCTGAAGTCAGGAAAACTCATCTCCCTGAGTTCAAACCTGGCCTCACGTATACCAGTAAGTCATTTACCTCTGTTTGCCTCAGTTTTCTTATTTGTAAAATGATCTGGAAAAGGAAACAATTAACGACTCCAGTACCTAGCTCGTGAAGAGTCAGACACAACTGAAACAATTCAGCAACAATCTTTTTCTGGACATTGACTATCTTCATAAGATTCATTTTTCTGACAAAATCCATATCAAGTTCACTAGCCTGTCATTTCCATTTACTCCATTCTCTTCTCTTTTTGAAAATTAGAATATTTACCTTTCTCCAGTCCTTCGGTACATTTTCTGTTTTCTTCACTCTTTCAAAAATAACTGACAATGGCTTAGCACTCACATCTATCAGAATTTTTGATACCCTTAGATGTACTTCATCTGGAGTAACATGAACTCCTCCAAGACAGCTAGGTACTCTCTTGCTATCGCCCTGCTTTTCTTTCCTCCTGTCTCATAATCATCTTTATCACCTGCGCTCTAATCCTCCTCTGCTCTCCATGGAACTCAGACTCCTGCCCCTAGGACCCTAGACTCTGATTGGTGAACTCTTACCTTAACTTGTCTGGAATTAGGTCTCTGTACCACTTCCTGGCCGTCTCCATACCATGCAGCTTTCAGTATAGCCATCACCCTCATCTCCCTCCTGCTGGAAGGTTGGACTCTGTCTCTGGGCCACTGGGTTCTAATAGGTTGGAGGCAGTTTCCATGCCACTTCCTGGCAATCTCTATACCATGTCCCTACCACTTTCTACTTGCCATCTATGTATTGTCTTTCCCAGTTAAAATGTAATTTCCTTTTGGGAAGAGACAATCTTGCTTGTATATTTATATTTCCAGTGCTTAGCATGGTGCTTGGCACATAGCAAGCCCTTAATAAAGTATCTATCTGTCTGTCTATCCATCCATCCATCTATTACTCTATCTCTCTGTCTGTCTGTCTCTCTGTCTATCAACCTAATTTTCCTAGAATCAGGTCACTATGTCACTTCTTGGCTATCTTCAAACTATGCCATCACATACCACCCCTTCCCATTGTCCTTTCCTACTCAAGCTTCCCTATAGAGGTTGTTTCACTTTATCAGAATGTAAACTCCCTGAGGCCAGGGACTGTCTCAGATTTGTGCTTGTGTTCCCTTATCATGGTGTTTGGCACATAATAAACACTTAATAACTACTTTTTTCATTCATTCAGCTTTGGTTTCAGCTCTTCAAATGAAGAGTTCAGTTCTCCACTTGAATTTGGACTGTTTTTGTTTCCTATCAAAGATGTAACAACCTTTAAGAAATGAGAGCTGTAAAGTCTAGGGGACAGGTTTACCGTTGAGAAATAGCATTTTTATCCGCTAGGACAAGATTTCATTCTCCCAATCAGTTCATCATGATTAGCGTTAATGAGAATAGTAAGCCCTAACTAATCACCCCCGTGTGGGGATGATGATCATTACCCAAAGCTCCAAAAGAATTTTGTTCCACATCCCTAGCTCTTTGCTCCCAAATCTTGGAGTTACTGTAGAATTTTTCCTACTTCTACAACAAAGAATTTGGCAAAAGTTAATCTATTTATAGATTTCTTGGCATGTAGCTTTGAAGACATGCTCAGTAATGATGATAATCATGGTGGTGGTAACGATGATATTAATAATGATGATGATGATAGATAACATCTTTATAGCACCTACAGTATACCAGGCACTGTGCCAAGTGCTTTACAAATATTATGGTTCCTCACAACAACGTTGCAAGGTAGACGCTATTATCCCCATTTCACAGTTGAAAAAACAGGTAAACAGAGGTTAAGTGACTTGCCCAGAGTCACACAGCTAGGATGTATCTAAGGCTAAATTTGAATTCAGGTTTCCTTGACTCTAGATCCTGTATTCTATCCATTGTGCTACCTAGGTACTCTACCTAGCTACAAAATAATGGTGATATTGATTATATCTGTCTAGCACTTTACATTTTGCTAATGTGTGTGTGTGTGCATAATCTCATTTGAGACCAAAAATAACCCAATAAAGTAGATATCATTCCCATTTTGTGAATGAGGTTAAGTGACTTGCCCATGTTCACACAGCAGGATTTGAGCATAGCTTCCTCCTGACTCCAAGTCCAAAAAAGATGATCATATTTTGATCTTCTAAGAAAACAGGATATAGACAGAAATCCAATTTTATTTAAAATTTTTTTTTAATAAATAGGAGGGATGAGGAGTGATTTGTTGGTGGGCTCCTTAATATAGCAGAGTTTTCCTGATACTCTAAAAAACCTGTTTCCAAATGATTAGTAATAGAGAAATAGGGGAGGGAGGGTTGGGAAGGAAGAACTAAAGTGTCAGAAGTCCATTGAAGAGTAGACGACCATACTATTCATGGCAGCACTTTTTGTGCAGAAAAAAAAAATATGGTAACAAAAGTGGATATTCTTCAATTGTTGTTCAGTCATTCCAGTTGTGTCCTACTCTTCATGATGCTATTTGGGGTTTCCTTGGCAAAGATATTAGAGTAGTTTGCCATTTCCTTCTTCAGTTAATTTTACAGATAAGGAAACTGAGGAAAGCAGAGGTTAAATGATTTGTCCAGGGTCACACAGCTATTAAGTGTCTGAGGCTGGGTTTGAACTCAGAGCTTCTTAACTCTAGGTCTGGAACCTGTATCCCCTATGCCAACTAGCTACTCAAGCTACAGTTGGGGAATGGCTAAACAAATTGTAGTATATGAATATAATAAATATTATTATGATGTAAGAAACAATACATGTAAGAATTTGAAAGACGCTTCAAGGAAAGCAGAAACAGGAGCACAAAATATACAATGGCTACACTCAATTTATGGTGTAAATGAAAAATGACAATAAAGAAGTGGTGCTCTAATTTTTTGTGCTGACTAGGCTTGGTCCAAGTCAACTGAAGAAGAAACATATCTCTCCTGACAGTTGAGATGTAGGGGACTACGGATATGGAAAATGGCATACACTGCCAGACCTGCTCCTTGTGTATATTGGCTTTGTCTAAATGTTTTTCCTTGTTTCAGAAGATGATTAAATTGGGGAATGGGAGAGGGAAGGATTGAGAACATTAAGGAGAAACTCTTAGGATGTAAAACAGCAGTTATCGATGAAAATTGAAGGAAAAATAAGCCCATAAAAGTTTGACTTACTCATAATATTTAAGAAATCTGAGTATGAAACAAAATGACAGCAACTGAAAGCTGCCAAAGCAAATCTTCCATCTGTATTCTAGTTCCTGTTTATCCTTAGTCATCTAGTCTCTGTGTAGAATTCCCTTGTGTGCAATGCAGGATGTCAGGATATCGTTTGTTATCTTGAGGCTCAGGGCCAGGTGCTCGTCAGCCTCCTGCCCACCAGCCTTTAGCATGAAACAGGATCAAGTCATTGACCTGGAGGTGAATTGCAGTTTAAAAGCAATGGGTAGTTCTGAATTACTAGAGACACAAAAATGACTCTTAATTTAAGCCCCTTTGGTATGCTCTCCCAACTAAAAAATGGTTTTAGGGGGGTAAATAGGCACTTTTTCACAGCATGAACAGTCAGTTCTTTTCATTAAACAATTCATAAGGGTTTTTAGCAGGTGAAGTTATTACACATTCATCTCTAGATTAAAAACTCCCCAAGTGGCTATTGATACAATAGACCATAACGACTCCTTTGGAGTCATTCCGAGCTGTTACCGCCATCCCTGTCGATGATCCACAGATAATAGGTCATTAGGAGGTTTCTGAACCATAACTCTCTTTCCCTGTACTGAGGATTCAAGGCTGTGCTGAGGTGCCTATTTTGGGCAGTGTCCTATTCACTGCTACTGAGATGCTGGCTTAGCAGGGGGATGAAAGTGGGGTGGGGGTGGGGAGGTGGTATTCACAGAAGAGTAAAATGGTAACTCAAATCAACTGAATCAAGTACCAGCTGGTGCCAGAGCTCACACTCCTGGCTCCATTCTACCAGAGTCCTTGGTCCACCATTTTAGGGATCTCCCAGCATGTGGCACACCTTTCCTTTAGTCTGCCATATGGTTGTGTTTTTCTGCCGCAGTCAAATTCAATCCTTCCCAGAGTTACAGAATTAACTCTCCTGAGAAAGCCTAGCGAGCAGGAGGAGGAGAATCAGGAGTTTAATGGAAATATAATCGCAAAGGAGAGGGGAAGAGTTTGGTACAATTTTGACTGCTGTATCTGCCAACTTTGAACTGGAATACTGTAGGGAAAGAGTCAAAATCAAAGCCCCCAGGTATGAAGGTAGAATAAGGAAGCAAACTAAATGTTGAGGAATTCAGCATGGAATCAGTGTTCTTTCCAATTCACTAACAGTCAGAACGACTTACTCCTGGGTTTATTTTCATTAGGAAGGTGAATAGCTGCCCTGCCTGAATATTTAATGAGTACATGAATTTTAGCCAGAAAAGTTCTTGTATGGACTTGCTTTAGTTGGATCTTTATTTCCTTCAGTACTTAGTGTGACCAAGGGGATTGATACCACCTTTTCCATCATCCAGAGGGGTACAAAGGGCTAGATGAAAATGTGAAATGGTCAGATTGTAAGATGAAGAAGAATGTGACCTTCCCAAGTCAAAAGTGATTTTTTTTTAAACTTCCCATTTAGCTGCATTTTTTAATAGAAAAAAAAACCAAAACTTTTTTTTTTTTATTTTTCATAGCCTTAGTGTTTTAAGATCATTGGATTTAGAGTAAGAAACACTATATGAACCTATATGCATAAGTTCATTTAAATTCTTCAAGCCTATAAAAAGAGTTGGGTTCTAGATGGGGTCTAAAATTCCTCCTAGCTCTATGTCCTTTGAGCCTGAATCTCCTGTATCTGTGGGTACAAGAGACAAGAATCACAGCATTTAGCCATCCTTGGCTATTGCTATGAAGTATAAATATATAGTGATAACAATAATATATAATAATAACAAAATAATATAGGATATATTAATACTTAAAATACTAATAATTAATAATATAGTAATAATAAAGTAAAGTATAATAGCCATTTTAGCTATGGCTATGAAGTATAAATTCAATTCTGTAATGCTGTAGATCTTTCTCATTCTTAATATATAGGTTAGGATGTTGGTTCTACTCTAGGAGACCCTGTTCTGAAAGGAAAACACATTTTTTATGGCTATGGAATATGCTTCAGAAAAAAACAAACATTTAAGAAGTAACTGCTGTGTGCATGGCTTTAGGCTAGGTTCTGAGAATACGAACACAAAACATCTTCTGACTTCAAGGGCCTTGCATTCTACTGGGGGATAAGGGGAAGAGAGAACATGTACAAAGAGAAGTCTATACGCAGCAATTTGAGGAAGGAGCCAACTAACAATTGGGAACGGGGAGAGAGGAAAGTGGCCATCAGGGAAGGATTTATGCCACTTAAGGTGACACCTGAATTGAACTTTGCAGGATAATAAGAATTTTGAGAAGCAAAGATATGAAGGAAGTACATTCTAGGAATGGGGAATGAAAAGTAAATGCATTTAAATAGAAGATAGAATGATGAGGTTGGTTGGAATATGAAAGGAAGTTATATGAAATAAGGTTAGAAAGAGAAATTGGACCCAGATTGCATTTTAAATGTGTGGCTGAAGGATTTGTATTTTTTTCCTTAGGGCAATAGGGAGCCACTGAAGGTTTTTGAGCAGGAAAATAACCTGGTCAGATCTGTGCTTCAGGAAGATTATTTCCTATGAGCAGGATGTATTAAAGAGAACACAGGAAGCAGGGAAACCAGTTTGGAGGTCATTTCAATAGCTCAAGGAAGAAATGATGAGGGCTTGAACTAATGTGACCATTATGGAATTGGAGAGGGAAAGATGGATTTAAGAAATATTGTAGAGCTAGAGTCAATCAATAATCATTTATTAAATGCTATGGACATAGCAC
Source organism: Notamacropus eugenii (assembly GCF_028372415.1). Lineage (NCBI taxonomy): Eukaryota > Metazoa > Chordata > Mammalia > Diprotodontia > Macropodidae > Notamacropus > Notamacropus eugenii. The sequence continues at coordinate 501,822,531 of NC_092872.1, read as the reverse complement.
TTGGGATAGAAAAAAAGGAACAGAATTAAAAATATTTTCAAAATTGAAAGAGAATTGAGACGCAGGGATTTCTTATCTTGTTATATTCAAAAGAAAAGTTGGATTAAAATTGTATCTAAGAGGCCAGGAACAAGTGATTTAAGGTCTGAAATCAGCAGGGCTGGTGCTGATGCCAATGGCCAGTCTCCCTCCCTGTCTTCAGTTTTTCTGAATTGCCTCCACTTCCAGCAGCCAGGGAGACTCAGGAGAAAGAAGAGTAAGCTCTTGCCTGAAGGGAAAATTTTCTAACCACTCGATCATTCTTTGTCACAATCCGTCAGTTATGTCCTCATCCCTCTGCCCATGTACAAATGCATGTTTTCCTCAAGCTAAGATTTCCCAACAGGGGGTATAAGTAGACTAAGAGACAGGGTATTAGAACAGCAGAGAATAAAGTTTGATGGATAGAATACTGGATCGGTAGTGAGGAGACTAAGATTTTATTTAGCCTTGCTGCCACCGCTGACTTGCTCATTACCATTCCTCCCAAACCTACCCTTCTTCTAAACTTCCTTAATTCTGTCAAAGGCACCACCATTCTTTCCATTACCCAGGTTTGCACATGTCACTCTCCACTCCTTACTCTCACTCACATCACATTGCCAATCAGTTATCAAATAGCTTTCTTTCTACCTCCACGATCTATTCCAAATTCATCCCCTTCTCTCCACTCCCATAGCCACCACCCTAATCTAGGTCCTGATCACCTATCACTTGTACTTTTTTTCCATCATTTTAAAAATGTTCTTTATTTTATTCTGAGCTTAAAAAAATAAAACAAGTATTTCCATAATATAGTAGAACAGAAGAGAAATGATTATTGCACATACAACGGCAAATCTATTATGTACTATTGCAACAGCCTACTTTTCGGTCTCCTTGCCTCAAGTCTCTCCTCACCCAGGAAGCTGCATATTTCTTAGACACAAGTCTGACCATGTCATTCCTAATCACAATAAACCCCAATGGTTCTCTTTTACATCTAGGATCAAATATAAATTCCTCTGCTTGGCTTTTGTAGCCCTTACTTCTGGCCCCTTCCTACCACTCTTATCTTCTCACACATGAGTCTCTTCCATATATTCTATGGTTCAGCCATACTGGTCCAGGCCAGTCAGAACAGCCCACTTGTTGTTCTTCATACAAAATAATCTGCTCCTGGGAGTGGTTTGAGCTGGCTCCAGCACAGCCCTGCCTCTGAAGAGTAGCTTAACGTATTTGTTTCCAAAAATAAGGAAGGAATATTGGATATGGAAATGCTGAAGTCCCTTAGAAGGGAAGCCAGCTTTAACAGAGGCCTTTATCCTCACCTGGAGAGATGTTTGGGGTCAGGGGGAGGGCCTGTTTCTAGGCAAGGGGCAGAGTGACAATCCTAGGAATGTACCTTACCATACTGAATGGTACCCAGGTGATCTCTCACACAATTAATTTTTGAGGAAACTGCACTGGGCTCAAGATTCTACCCCTACACTTCCCCTAATGGGTTCTAAATGTATATTTTTGCAATAAACAAACCTCTCTTTAATAAGGCATATATGTGGAAGCTTATCAGTGCACCATTAAATATAGAAAGGCTATTGCTGAAATGCATTTTGTGTGGGGAAGTCACACACATGCACACACACATGCCTCATAAGTGCTGACTGACAAAATCACCCCAGAAAACTTTTGGTGTGCAAATATTGAGTTCCTTGGCTCCTGGCCAAACTCATCTTGCATCCCTTCAGTGCAAAGAGTTTTGAATAAGGGGGCTTCAGTCTCCTGTTTACAAGCATGACATGTAGCTGATTCCAAACCACTAGTCATTCAGATAGAAAAATCTTTTCATTCCTTCAGGAAGAAGAGGAACAACAATTGGGAGAGCTGAGGATCTTGGTAAGATCTAGGAAACCCTACCTCATAGTACTTATTGGGTGAAGAATAAATGGACAAGGGCCTTTTGTTGGAAAGAAATACCAAGAACCATAGGACTTGCCCCCCCCCCCCCCCCACATAAAACCATGGCATGTTCTGGAAACAATGAAAAAGAGAGAAAAAAAACCAATCCTAGAAGGGCCCTTACAGGTCACTAGCCCAACCCCTTCATTTGACAGGTAAGGACACTGAGGCTAGAGGTCTGAGGTCTGACTGGAACAAAATTATGCATCGGAAAGTAACGGCAAGATAATCTGTGCCCCTTCTAACAACTCCATGCCATTGCTATGGCTGATGGGGCAAATTCTGTGCCTGCTTCAACTGCCCCTCTCCACTGCTTTACAATAGCTTAGTTTTGAACTCATGACTCAGAGCTGAGGGTGAATATTTTTAAAATGTCTTGAGCCCCTTAGATGTAAGGTACTATTCCAAAAAGAAGTCAGGCAGCCACAGGTGCTAGCAAGGAATTGAGAAGCGATTGTGTCTAAGGCTCCATTCTGCTTTTAAGTCCTTTTTGGACAAGTGGACAAACTGAGAATACCATATCAGCTTATTGTATTTCTTCTAGGTTCTTTTGCCCTAGCCATCGAATGAGAAGTTATTTAAGGAACAAATCTTAGGAGTACAACTGCTGCATTGCAGATGTAGATTTGGATCTCTAAGAGCCTGTCCTAATCCATTAAGTGTGTTTGGCAAGCAGATCAAAACTCCTATTAAGTGTTTGTGGAAATCCATTTAGTTACTTGACTTAATCCCTTTTTCTCCCCTAAACTTTCTCTCCTATCCCAGCATATACCTACACAAAATCGGGTCTGGAATTTCTACATTTTATTAGTCATTCAATCCTTCTTTGAGTGGCTGCCACATGCAAGGTACTTTCTTAGGTGCTGGCACTCCAAAGAAGTGTAAGAAATAGATCCTACCCTCAAGAAGCTTACGATTGAGTCTACAGAACATGAATTTATATCACAATATTTTTGTTCCATGGTAAAAAGCCATTTTTGTATATTTTTTGTTTTATATGGGTTCAAGAACATGATGAGTGGAACGTGGTACACCTTGATCCATATGAATACTAGGTCATGTCATTGTACTGTGAGAACTGTGTTCTGGGACTTCTTGGACCATGGAATGGTGTCTACTTGATAGATCTCCTGATTTAATCTCAGGACCTCAGTCATCATAATAACCAAACCCTGTTTCAAAGTGGTTATTTGGCTCCCCAGGACAGAAGTCCATAGAATATTGAATACAATAGGATACTAAGTGGATAGTGGCTTGTGCCAGTACCGTTTCTATCATAATTCCATGAAAAGCAATGAGAATAAGATGATCATCACCATTGTCATAGATGATATGGGCATAGTACCTTAGAGTTTTCAAAGCATTTTTGATACAATATCTCATTTGAGTCTCATGACAAGAAATCTGTAGGTTTGTGGTAGGTGTGACAAGCATCATTATCTCTGTTTTGCAGACTGCAGACTTTCAGATTTGATATGACAGCATAGTAAATTAAGTGAGGAAAGGAGGTAGAGTTGAACTAAGTATGGAATTAAGGCTTACTCTAAAATACCCACCTGACCATGTCAACGAGAGAGACCCTTTTAGAGACAAACTGACTTCATTAAAAAAGGGTCATGGTGTAGTGGAAGCAAAACTGCACTTTGAATCTATATGTGTTCTAATGTTTACTTTGTAACCTTGGACATCCATCTTTTCCTCTTTCAGACAGCTAGGTAGTGCAGAGCCTTGAAGTCAAGAAGACCCGAATACAAATCCATCCTCAGAAACATACTAGCTATCTTATCCTGGATAAGACACTTAACCCTTGGCTCCCTCAGTTTCCTGGTCTGTAAAATGGAGATAATAATAGCACTTTTCTCCCAGAGTTGTTGTGAAATCACATGAGGGCAATACTTGTAAAGTGCTTAGCACAGTACCTGGCACTTGGTAGGTACTTAATAAATGTTTATTTCCTTCCTCCCTCCTTCCCTCCCTCCCTCCCTCCCTTCCTTCCTTCCTTCCTTCCTTCCTTCCTTCCTTCCTTCCTTCCTTCCTTCCACCCTAAACTTCCTTAGATAAAGACACCCAGATGTCAAAGGTTTTAGATCATGCGATTTGAAAATCAGTGGAAGGAAATAAGGATGTTTATCTTGGAGAAGACCTGGGGGACATATACAGATGTCTTTAAATATTGGAAAAGCTGCCATGTGGAAGCATGATTAGACCTGGTCTGCTTGCCTCCAGGGGGCAGAACTAAAGTAATAGGTAGAAATCATAAAGACCCAAGTGAAGCTAAGGAAAAACTTCCCAAGAGTTGGAGTAATCCATCAATAAGAATTTATTAAGCATGTACGACACTCCAGACACTATATAAAGCACTGAGGATACAATGACAAAAGGGACACTAGTCTTGCCCTGAAGGAGCCCACATTCCAACAGGGACAATGCACATACATATATAGGCATATACAAAATGGATGTAAAGTCATTTTGTGGGGACGGTATTAGCATCTAGAGGGATCAAGAGGGGTCTTATGTACAAGGTAACATTTGGACTGAGTTCAGTATCAAAGGAAATGAGGAGTCCAGGAGAGAGAGCTAAGGGAGTGGGGGAAGCCACATGTGGCCCTCTACGTTCTCAAGAAGTTTAGATTGAAAGGACAGCCCTTGAAAACCTAAGAAGCCACATGTAGCCTCAAGACTGCAGATTCCCATTCCTGCAATCTACACCATCTAAACCTGTCTTTCCCTACTTTTTTTTTCATTCTCAAACCATAAGGGGGCAAAAAAGAACAGGAACTTTTGAGAGGTCTCACCTCTCAAACTCTAGGACATGATAAAGAATGATAGCTAGAACTGAAAATTCTGTCCCATGAGGTTGAGCATCTTTTCAAACAACCAGGAATCATATTGTAGATGAAGTTTTCTGTCAACTGCCCCAGCTACTTCTCCATGCATAGCTCTGACAAAACTGCTCTTTCCTCTTTCTCCATTCATCAACTTTTCATTCTTAACCCCAGCCTCCTATACCTTTCAAATGCTTAAATAAAAACCTCTGGCATTCAGGGGCACAGCTAGGTGGAGTAATAGTCAGAAAGGCCTGACTACAACTTTGGTCTCAGGTACTAGTTGTGTGACCCTGGGGCAATCATTTAACCTCTCTGAGCCTCAGTTTTCTCCACTACAAAATGGACCTACATCCTAGGGTTGTATGAAAATCAAACTAGATAATATTTATAAAGTGCTTAGCACAGTGACTACATAGTAGATACATAATAAATTGCTTCTTTCCTTTCATTTAAAAGGCAACAACTCACCAAATTTCCCCTATGAAATCTATAGATGTTTTGAAATCAACTCTTGATCTCTAAGCATTTCTAGCAGGAAGACTTGAATCCAGATCTCTCTGTCTCTGTTTCTGTCTCTCTGTCTCTGTCTCTCTGTCTCTGTCTCTCTCTTTCTCTCTCTTAGTTTTAACCTCTTTAGTCTTTTTTTTTAAATTTATTTATTTAACTTTTAACATTCATTTTCATGAAATTTTGGGTTCCAAATTTTCTCCCCATTTGCCCCTCCCCTCACCCCAAAACACTGAGCATTCTAATTGCCCCTATCACCAATCTGCCCTCTCTTCTATCATCCCTCTCTGCCCTTGTCCCCTTCTTCTCTTTTGTCCTGTAGGGCCAAATAACTTTCTATCCCCCATTACCTAACCTCTTTAGTCTTAAAAACAGTTATACACAAATGAATTAGAGGGCACTAATAATCTGCAGCTCTGAGTTTTCATTCCAAAATCTCATTTTGTGTCCTTGAACTGGTATTTCTTTATACTTTATACATTTTTAGTTTTTAATAAATAAAAGTTCTTTTTCTGTCCTCTTTAAATCATCAGACTGTTCAGATACAAATGAAACATCACCCTACAACTTGAGCAAGGTGATTTGAGCCTTTATATTTATGCCACAGTTCATTTTCTGTCCAAAACTGTTCCAATCCCATCTGAGAACCATATTTCTTCATACATTTATTTTAGCAATTTTTATTAAATCAAAGTTATTTTCCTACTTTTTTCAGCTATCAAAATGTTCTTCTTTGATAGAGGTAATATCTTATATCCTTTATTCTTTTTTTTTTACACAAACATACTTGTTCTACTGCTTTTAGCACTAAACTGCACCATATGTAAAGGACATTATCTTAAATAGATGGTGGGTTGGGGCCAAGTTTTGAAAGTCTTTAAATGCCAAAAAGAGAGGTTTATATTTGTTCCTAAAGGTGATTGAAGGCAGGATATAAGGTACTTTAAATCTCAACAGGATAGGTCCATTTGACTCTAGAAGTAAGAGAGAGTCAATAGAATGTAGTGAGTAAGGGACTTGCATAATTGAAATTGCATTGAGGTTGATGGATAGAAGAAGAATCTGTGTGTGTTTGTTCTTCGTTGCCAAAGAAGACCATGCCATCAGAGAAATGACGACATGACTTGCACTTGACTTTGTTTTGAGCCGGGGAGGGCTGTGCAGGTCACTAGCCTCACTTCTCCTCCAGAGCCATCTGAATCCAGTGACCAGATATTCATCAGGATGACTGGAGAGGACCCAGGATGAGGCAATTGGGGTTAAGTGACTTGCCCAAGGTCACACAGCTAATGAGTGTCAAGTGTCTGAGGTGAGATTTGAACTCAGGTCCTCCTGACTCCTGCACTGGTGCTCTATCCACTGCACCACCTAGCTGCCCCATAGAAGAAGAAAAAGACCTGAAGAAGGAAGATCAATTAGGAGACTATTACAATAGTTAAGAAAAGAAGTAATGAAGGCCTGGACCAGAGTAGTGGCTACATGGGTAAAGGGAAGATGATGTGTTTTGCCGTATGACTTTATATGTGAACTGAAAGAGACCGAGAAGCTGAGGACGATAATGAAGTTGTGATCCAGGCTGGATAGGAGACTGGTAGTGCCCTGTACAGTAACATGGGAATTCAGACAAGGGTAAGTTTGAGGTGGGGAGGAAGTAGATAATGAGTTGTATTTAGGGGCATGTTTATTTTGCAATGTCTATGGAGTATCCAGTTAGAAAAGTCCAAAAGGCAGTTGATGTGATGAACTAACTTGAAACATAAGTTGTCCCTCAGTAAAGATCCTCAAAGACATAGAAGATGACCTCCCATTTCTCAGGTATTGGGTCCTGGTTCTTACACCTATTGTGTAAACTCAGTGAACTCAGATAGGATTTTTGTTTGGGTAAGAGTTGGACAAGGTAGCTTCTGAGCTCCTTCCAACTTTGAGGTACTGTACTTCTGTGCTGCTCCCAGATACTCCAAGCCAGTAGTGCACACAGGAGGTTTAGGCATCTTTTGAGATTTTAATGTGATATAGCAGGATCAAGTACTTTGCCAACCCCAGGCAGCACCTAAGATTTCAGAGGTCCATCTTAAAACCATGGGGGGGGGGGGAGAGAGAGAGAGAGAGAGAGAGAGAGAGAGAATGGAGTGTTTATTAAGTGCCTACTGTTGTCTCTGTTTTGGCCAGAAACCCTGAGGGTCTTCCCCTCCCAGATTAATAAGCGTGTGTGTGTGTGTGTGTGTGTGTGTGTGTGTAAGTAAAAGAGGTTATTCTTTGCCCCATCTCTTACCTAGCCTTAACCACTGAATGGGTGCTGCCTCAGTTAAACTGAGACCTGAGAAAGACTTTAGCTTAAAACTTGAGGCCATGATCTCCCCACTGTATCTAGGACCATCTCCAGTGATCCTGATCTATATCTTGCCACTGGATCCAGATGGCTCCAAAGGAGAAAGTGAGGCTGGTGACTTTTCACAGCCTCCTTCATTTAAATGCAATTCACTTGAAAGTCGTGGTATCACCTTCCTGATGACATGGTCCTCTTCAAGAAGGAAGGACAAACAATAGTGTTCTAGCCACTAAGCTGAACTCTGCAGAGATAAACACAAACAAGCAAGATAGTGCCCCCTTCTGGGAAATTTATGTTCTCGGGAGAAAACAACACATAAAGGGGAATTGTAAAGGGACAATGAGGAAAAGTTTCAGGCAAGGAGGAGGAGGATCTGAAGAGAAATCCTAGTTGTGGTCTTTTGACTGAGTCCGAGTTTTATAAAACAAATCCTTTTATTAAGGGGATTTGTCCTGTGAAGTTTGGATTAAGTCAAAGGGCTGCACTTGAGGACCTGGAGGGCCACATGTGGCCTTGAGGCTGAAGGTTCCCCACCCCTGGAGGTTATAAGCAAGGTGAAAGAGCATTGGCGTTCTTCCAAAAATGATGGTTTGGAGAAGAGAGTCACCAATCAAGAGAGGATGGCCCCAGGTTACAGATTTCTCAGGGTGTAGATGCAACAGGCAAGGCAGGAATAGGGGAGGGAGGGAAGAGAATAATTTAAAGGGACAATTCCTTTAAAAGAAAAAAAATGGCAAAAGCCCTGTTAGAGTTGATGATTGCACAGCTGCAGACAGGTGCATGGAACAGTTTGCATTGCTGCATCACATCAGGACCAAGCCCTGCACATTAAACTCCCAGGCCAGGTGCTGGGGTGTGATCACTGTTGGGGTGTTGGAGGAAGAGCTGTGGCAAGCAATTCTGCAGTTTCCGCAGCTGCTCCTAATGTCAGGTGAAGGACTGATGTCGCCAATCCAGCCCCTTCTGTAGGAGTTTGAAAATGGAAGAGAAGGGAACAGGCTGACTGGACCCCACTGCTGAATAAAACAGGCCCAGACTTTCTGGTGCATTCTCCCAGCCTGGATATCCATTAGTCCTTTGCGTATCACTCCAAATATCCCTGGGCTTCACTTTGCTTTCCAGCCAGGCTCTATGGAGACAGACAAGGAGACAGACAAATGCATCTTCTCCCCTCCAGGCCTTCTCTGCCTGTTGGGGCTAAGGCTCCATTCGGTCTCTGAAGAATCATATGTGCCTATCTTTTAGACCCTAGATCAGCTGTAGATGAGAGCTATTAGTTAAAAGAGCTTGTGAAGACCTCTGGGAATGAACTCTTGGAGCTGAGTCAGAGATGCAAGAAAGTGCTTCCGGACTCTATTGTGACTGTTAGATTGTCCTAAAACAAAAGGCAACTTGCTTGACCTTGTTAACTTCTTGATTTGACAGAAAATGGTCACTTGGTGATTAATTCAAAGAAAACCTTCTGCTAATATAGTAGTTAAGGAAATGCAGCTGAGTTAGTGGGAGAAAAAAGGAGCCACCCATGTTTAGTACCCATGACGAGTAAGCCCTCCTCTTCTCCATGCTGGAGATGGACATAACAGAAAAACCTGGACTTTCTGGTGAACTCAAATGAGGTGAACAAGGACGTATTGTTAATAATGCAGAGAGAGCTTTGGGAGGAATGCTCAAGGAGCAAGACCCAAGCTAAAGTGGAATGAGTAATACAGTAGGGTGATAGCTTCAGTATTTTGCTTCTGAGTGTTTTGTCTTTGAATGTGTATGTGTATGGGTGAGCACAGTTGTGTCTGATCTGAATTAATCGGCAACGGTGTTGTGCTGTTCCTGATTCCTCTGGACCCTGATCTCACTGTTAGAGGAGGTGACGGATGACCTTGTTGGGTCAGGTACATCTTAGAGCCGCCTGTTTGATTGTGCCAGCTCTTCTCATTTCCTTGGCTGTGAGAGGAGTACCCTGCTGAGGACAGCCTTGTAAGTGCCTCTTTATTTGTTGGTTTGTTTGTTTGATGCATTAGAACACAAAGCAGTTCATTGAGTGGTGAGGCTCATCTAGAAAGTCTATGAATATCAAGTCAATTGCCAAGTATTTATTGACCTAACTCTGTGTAAGGCACTGGAAGTCATATAAGAAAGATATTGTTTCAGACTTTAAGGATTTTAAGGGGTTAACTGGGAAGGCAAGACAAATACTTGTAAATTAATTGTATTTGATGTGATAATATATATACATAATATATGAGATTATATAATACATATTGTATAATATGATAAAATATAATATAATTGTATTTGAAATTTTAAGACCTGAGTTCAAGTTTGACCCTGCCAATTGCTGCCTTTGTCACCTTGAGTAACTTACTATATCTCTTTGGGCCTCAGTTTCTCTTGGCTAATGATTAAGAGGTTACACTGCTGAACAAGGATACTGAATGCTGTAAATTATACTGACCAAGTTTGAGCCCAGAGACAAGATGCAAAAATGCACCTTCCTTTCCTTGTGAGGCTGTTAATAGTAGATGTAAAACACTACATATAATGGTGGATATGGCCAATATGTTGCTTAGTTGTGCTGAATTGTTTTTCTCTTTTTTTCATTCTTTATTAAATGGGATGGCTCAATGAGTAAAAGGGGAGGTATATCTTCAGAAATGTATTTAATACAAAAATAGAAGATAACATTTTAAGAGAACTTTAGAAAGAATATTAAGGATTTGGACTAGTGGGTCTCTAATTTTCCTAATCGGAAAATAATATGAACTGAACATCATTGAGGCAATATTTACGGTGTAGGCTTCAGTTTCTATAAGGTGGTCAGGAAGGGGAACAATCAACATGAGTTAGATTGTTTAAGATCTTCCTAGAAGCAGGAAAACATAAAAGAGAGTGGGAGACTTGTAGCCACAGAGGAAGGAAAGGAAAGGAAAAAGGAAACTCTAATAAAGAGGGAAATCAGCAAGAGAAAAGTAAGAGTTCTAAAGTCAGAAGGGAAAAGGAAAAATGATGGCTCAGGAGCAAAGCAATCACCCTGAATTCTTGCACACTAGGAAAGGGGAAGATAAGAACTACTTATTAGAATTAAGTGCTGTGATGACTGGTTTTGTTGTGATAACAGTGGGGATCTTAGGTCAGTTTCTATGCCGAAAGCCACATGGTGTCTTGTCAGTCTTTCCGCAACTAGACAAAAACTTACCACTGGTGAGATCAAGAATGTGAGTGTAGGGGATTAGCAGGCTAATTAGATATATTCAGAGAGGTCATCTGTTGTCACAAAGTGATTGCTAAGCCCTAATTCTGGCCATTTATCACTCCTTCATTCACTGAACAAATGCTTACTGTGTACCTACTGCATGCAAAGTTCTGTGCTGGACACTTCCAGGCTGATACCAATCACTACTACTGGAAAATATGACAACAACAACCACCAGTTAGATTCCAGTGTGAAGGTTTGGAAAATACTTTGCATAAGTTATCACATTTGACCTTCACAATAAACCTGTGAAGTAGCTGTGAAGCTCAATTGAAGTATCAATTGAGATGACTTTTGTAAAGTACTTAGCACGGTTCCTGGTACACAGTAGGTTCTTAATAAATGCTTGGTGTATGTAGATAGATAGATTGTACCTACAGGCTTGCATGTGCGTATGTTTTTGTTTTTCTTTTTAAGTGGATACAGTGCTAGGCCTGGAGTCAAGAAGACCCAAATTCAAATGTGGCCTCAAACATTTGCTAGCTATATGACCCTGGGTAAATCACTTAATCTCTGTTTGCCTTAGTTTTCTCAACTATAAAATGGGGATGATGATAGCACCTACCTCCCAGGGCTGTGCTTAAGATCAATAAGATAATATTTGTGAAGCACTTATCATAGTATCTGACATGCAGTGGAAGATGCTTAATAAATGCTTGTTCTCTTTTCCTTCCCATTTTAAAAGTGAGTAAATTGAGGCTAAAGGAAGAAAATTGATTTGCCTCTGGTCTCACAGCTGGTCTTACAGTCTGCGGCAAGATTCAAACTGAAGTCTCTCCCTGACTCCATGTCCAACACTATCTACTGCATCACCAAACTGCCTGAATGAAGCCTCATGTTTACAAAGCACTCTGACGCTAATTATCTTGTCTAAACCTCCCAGGAGCTTCAGGAAGATGGCAAGGGAGTTTTGAATTTCCCCATTTTACAATGGGTAAATGTTTTGGAAACAAGAGCGTATATTCAAAGACTGAAGCTCCTTGGGAGACCAGAAATGTACCCAAAAACCCTGGGATTTTTCAGGTTTCTAGAGTTGTTTGAAGATGGTTTTATCTTGAGAATTTTAATTTCAGCTACTTGGCATGCAGTTTCTCCCCAGTAAGTAGTACCCTTGGTATTCATAATTGTGTCTTGTGGTTTTAAGCATTTACAATCTGCTTCCCTAAACCATTCTGTTCTGAACTTCTCATGTCAGTAATTTTGGAGAAACTGGAAGTAGTTAGGAAATTAAAATATCAATTAATAGATCAAGTTATATTGCAAGGAAGGAAGAGGAATTTTGCTCTCTCTAGGAAACATGAGAGGAAGGACTGGGAAATTTTGATCTAAAACATCACTGGCCCCTCTTTATATTTCTCTTTTGAATCAACAGGCCTTTTCTGTCCAATGTTTTAAGTAACCCTAAATTCTAGATCCCCCAGCATCCCTCTATCACATCCTTTCCAGTGGCATTATTTGGTAGGGAGAGGAGACCTTTTCATTTTTGGTGGGACAGAATGAGGCATACAGGATGACCAGGCATGGATGAACTGTGATGGCAATCACAGATACCATTACAGATATCGTTACATCATGTTTCCCACCAAACGAACCCATCTTCCAAATTTCTGTTATTATCACCACCACCCTTTCATTTATCTAGGTTTTCACATGCTTAAGTGTCATCTTCAACTCCTTTTCCCTCCCCCCACAACCACCTGTCCAAACCATTATCACTTCCACCTCCTCATCTCTCACATCCTGTCCTTTTCTCACATGGACACTACCTTATTTCAAGCCTTCATCACCTCTTGCCTGAACCTTTGTAGTAGCCTCCTAATGGATCTCCCTGCCTCAAGACTCTCCCCCATTCCTATCTATCTCCCACACAGCTGCCAAACTTCAAGTCTAGACCATGTCATTGTCCTGCTAAATAAATACCAGTGACTCCCAATTGACTAGAGGATCAAATATTATTTTGCCTTCATTCCATCCTTTTTTAGTTATATTAGTCGGTCAACGAACATTTATTAAGCACTTACTGAGCACCAAGCATCATTGTTAAATGCCAGAGATACAGAGAAAAACACAAAACAGTTCAGATTCTCAAGAAACTCATAGTCTATTAGTCTGTTTTACAATATTCATAATTATTAGTACAGTAATCCATTGTATAATTTATAGATAAGTAAGTATACACATTGGGATTGCATGCTCAAAATGTTTTTGCTAGTAAAAGTGTATAATCAAAAAGAAATTAGTAACCACTGGGACAGACAAATCTTCATTCACTTGCTTATTCACTTGTTTTTGTTTTGTTTCGTTTTTTCCTTTGTAGCTAGGAGCTAGACTTGTGAGTTCTTTGGTACAAGGAACTCCCAGGTAAGGGGAACTCCTATCAAAGCAAAATAGTGCTTTCTTTCAAATTGGGAGTTTTCCACAGTTGGCCAGGGCAATGGTGTCAAATTCAAATAGAAAAAGGGCTGCTGAACCATGGATAAGAATTCCTGTGAGCACATAATGACTTAGAAAACCACAAATTAATATTACCTTTGTTTTATTATATTTTTCTTTATTTTGTTAAGTATTTCCTAATGACATTTAATCTGGTTCCAGACTTACTGAATGTTTTAGGCTGCAGGGTGCTTGATATCTCAGACTTAGAACACTAGGAAGTGAAGTGACCTTCCTAGGAGCACACTGCCAGTATGTGTCAGAGCCAGGTCTTCCTGGCTTCAATGCCAGCTCTCTATCCACTGTGTCCTCAGCTGCCCATCCATTAACCCAGACTCTTTTAAATGTTTGTGGATCTCTTTTAAAGGACTTCGCAATGTTCCTATGCTAGATGAAATCAACAAAATATCATTTGCAAACAAGACCTTATCATCTATAGGGAATCTCTCCTAGACTTGGACTGGGTATTGAATCTACTCCAAGAGAGTGACAACATCCTTTGACAAACCTACTTTTTCCCATTTATGTTTTACTTGGTATTAATGATCAGATCTTTGAACAAGGTTACTTCTGTTGTTATGTCTTTCATGGAAATCTTGTATAATCTGTACAGATGCATGGGAGACATCTTATTATAGAAGAACCTTTAAGGCAGAATTGTGTTCTTCTGAATCATCTCTGTGAGATTTCAACATGCAAGTTCATATTTTAAATTAATATTGCCCTTGACTGTCTTATCTTGCTAGTTGGCAAGTAAGTCAAGTGTTTGCTGACTAAAGTGATTTGGGGGCTCTTTTGATCTCATTTTGACAATTGATTTACGTTGATTAAACTACAAAATTGCTATGATTAGTATTGATATTCTTCCTTCTTGTTCCCATTTTTTGTTGGCAATAACTTAGCTTTAAAAGGTAATATGATACAGTGGATAGAGAGCTGGCCTCAAAGCCAGAAAGACCTGGGTTCCAATTCTGCCCCTGACACATGCTGCAGGTGTCATCCTGGGCAAGTCATTTAAACTCCCAGTGCTGTAGACAACTCTTAATACCCTCAGATATTTTTCTCATTTTTTCATTTCTTCTAATTTTCTGCTACTTTTCATCTCTGCTCCAACAAGTCAGTGGGCTGACACTGCACAACTGATTCCTATGTCAACTATGAGTTGTTTCCTGTGTATTAGGAAAATATCAATTTAATTTTACTGATGTTATTCAATGCTTATCATGTCCAATGCCTTGTGGGGATTTTTTTTCCTCAAAGAAAATATTCATGACCTATTCATTCTTTATTCCTGAACCATATTTTGGTTGTCCTTGCATGTGCCTACCCCAACATTGAAGTCACCAAATATCAAAATTGATTTAATTTGGAGAGTATTTTCAAATTCTTCATAGAATTTCTCTACCTCTTTACCCTCTGAAACAGATGTTGGCACTTAAATTATCATTTTAGGGGGGACTTTCTGCAAATATTTATCATGAGCACTAAGATACAAGACAAGCAATTGTTTCATGAAATGGTATTTCTTGTTTTCTTTGGATGCATGATAAAACGAACTTCTCTCTTTTCCTTTCTAAGGACAATCTGTGGATTTTCTTCCCATTTAACTGCAACTTCTGTCTATCTTCTAGTTTAACTCATAGTGAGGATACCCAGATTGGTACAATCCAGTTCCTCCAGTAGTATTTATGTTCATTGGTCAATGAATAAGAACCTCACATTGTGAGTACCAACAATTGAGTTCATGTTTATAGATGATCTGAAAAATCTAAGGATTCTTATGTCTCTTGCTCTCCTCTGCCTCTCTGCCACCACTATCACTGTTTCATGGGTTGCTGGGGCTAAAGAACTCCTCACTAAATGACTAGACTTTCAGTGATGAGAATCTCCATACTTAACTAGTCTGGTCTTCTAAAAGCAGACACAGGCTGTTGCTGGAACTGAGCTCAATGCCTTTCCAGGGTGGCAGCAGCAGCCTGAATTCAGGAGCTAGATAGACACTGAGGCTGGCACAGCCTCTGAAAAACTAAGGCCATGTCCATTCTAAGGGGTCAGAGGACTCTTCTGGCTTTTAAGAACTACCTTTAAAAATCACTATACAATTGAGTAAGAATTTTGAATTCACAGTGAACAGTAACGTGACACCTATGCCTAACAACTTTCAGTGACTCCCAGTTTGCTACCAAATCAATTCTAAACTTCTCTTCCTGGGTCTAAAGCCTGCCATAATAAGACCCTACCCTACATAACCAACTTTACCCTAACATACATCTCTGCTTCACTCAGGCTAGTCTCATTGTCCACCATGGTCAACTTCCTATTCCCTTCTTTGTGCCTTTGATCATATCAGAAGCCCTGCCTAGAATTCCCTCCTTCCTCTTTTTCCTCTTATTCCATTCATCCTTCAAAGCCCAGGACCAATTACATCTCCTGAAACATTCCTTTACTATTGGTCTCCTTCTCTGGCATTCTATAAAATTTAGAATAAGGGTTCTTAACCTTTTGGGGGTCATGGATACTTTGAACAGACTGATGAAGCCTATAGATCCCTTCTTGGGAACCTGTGCATTTATTTAAGTGCATAAAATAAAATACATAGATTATCAATGCAATAAATTTTATTGAAATAGTTATCAAAATATTTTAACATGTTTATAGACCCCTAGGCTAAGAATCCCTAGCTTAGAGACTATACAGCATAGATTATTAATTAATTGTAATTTACTTTGCAATATTTACCATTATTGCATAGATTATCCATCTTAGTCTTCCCAACGAGAGTATAACCTCCTTGAGGGTGCATTTGGATTCCAGCTCTGTCACTTATTACCTGTGTGACCTTAGACAAGTCATGTACTTTCCCTGGCTTCAGTTTCTTCATCTATAAAATGATGAGGTTGAGCTAGATGACTTTTCTACTCTAGCTTTTTGGTCTTATCATCCTATGATTCCTTCTAGCTCTAAAACAATGATGCTGTGGTCCTATGGTCGAAGTCAGCTCTAACATTCTATGATTTCTGTTGTCTGATCCTCAGAGCAGCCCACAGCTGGGGGTGTTACCTCCATTTCATAGAGCAGAGAGAGTAATGACCTGTGTGGAAAGTGACACTTCATTCTCCTGCCTCCTTTGGCCTCTGTGGAATTGTCTTATCCTTATTGACCACTGCCTCCTGGTCAGAGCCCCTTCTCAATCCCTTTGTTGCCTTTGTTCCTTCTGCTTCTTCCTCTTATTTCAAGTATCCTTCGGATTCTTCTCTTGTGCCTTTCTAGGGCAGCTAGGTGACATCATGAATAGAGCATTAGAGTTAGAATTAGGAAGACCAGTTCAAATCCTGCCTCAGACCCTTTCTAGCTAGGTGACCCTGGTCAATTCAATTAGCTTCTTGGAGTCTCAATTTCCTTATCTATGAAATGCAGATGTAAGTAGAACTCAATATTCTCTAAGGTACTTTCTGACTTTCAACCTCTGAACCTGTGATCCCTTATTAGTTTCATCTACTCCACTGGAATCCTCACCTGTATGCAGATGATTCCCAAATTTGCATCTCCAGCCTCAATCTCCTTCCCCTAAATCCCTTTCCTCACTTTCATTCAATTCTATTCAACAAATATTTGTTATATGCTTACCATATGCAAGACTGTATACAGAGAGCTTGGGCTATGGAGTTGTTTTTTAAGTGAGAGACAAAAACAATCTATGTTTGTTGATAAATACAAATTATCTTGAGTAAGGAGAAAGACCAGGAAAGAGAAGCATTCTGAATATAATCCCCTTCAGGGGCAGCTAGGTAGCAAAGTGGATAGAGCACTGGGCTTAGAATCAAGAAGACTCATCTTCATGTCTGTGTGACCTTGAACAAGTGACTTAACTCTATTTGCCTCAGTTTCCTCATGCTTAAAATGAACAAGAGAAGGAATGGCAAATCACTCCAGTATCTTTGCCAAGAAAACTCAAGTGGGGTCACAAAGAATTGGACACAAGTGAATAACAAGCTCCTTGAAAGCTTTGTAGTTGCATTCCTAGCACCTAGGACAATGCCTTGTACAGAGGAGGCATTTAATAAATGGTTCTTGAATTAAACTGATCTGAGCTGAATGGAATGGAGTATACTGAAAGAGAATGGAAAAGAGCGATTATGAGGGAATGAATTGTGGAGACGAGGACACCTCCATCCTCTCCTCTTTCACATGCTTTCCTCTGTGTTTGAAACAGACTCCCTCCATGTTTCATCTGTTTAGATCTTTCTCTTGCCTCAAATCCCAGGCCAGGTCTATGACCTCTGTGAATTTTCCCCTGACCTATCCCCACAGTCCAGTTAGAAGTGATCCCTTGTCTAATCTTTCATACAACTGATTTAATGTCTCTTGTATACTTAGTTACCATCTGAGTTATAACCTAGTTATTCTATACATGTCTGTTCCCTAGTAGTAAAGGTGATAAACTCCTTAAGGGTGGCAGCCATATTGGTGGGGGGGGGATTATCTTTGCATCAACAATGTCTGCCATAGTTTCCACACATAAGAGGTGTTTAGTGTCTGTTTGCTAAATTGTTTTTGAAAGGGAATAACCCATCCCACCACAGACTTTGGTGTCTCAAACTGGGAAGAAGGAAGTGTGGTATATAGTTCAGAGATCACTATTTCTGGCAGCAGAAGATTTGAGTTCAATGCAACTGATTTTTACTAGCTTTGTGCCCTGGGATAAGTCACTTGACCTCCCTGAACCTCACTTTCCTCACTTGTAAAATGAGAGAGTTGGATTAGATAGCCTTCCTTCCAGTTTTAGATCTATAATGATCATAATAGCTACTACATGGTTAGTGCTTTAAGGGTTTCACAGCATTTTACATATATCCTCTCACTTGATCCTCACAATAACCCTGTAAGGTAGGTACTTTTATTCCCATTTTATAGACAAGGAAACTGAGGCTGAGAGGAATTACCTGTGACTTGCCCAAGGTTGCCCAGCTAGTAAATGTCTGAGGCAGGATTCTCCCTGATTCCAAATATAGTGATTTATCTACTCTGTCTTATTTGCATGAATAATTGGGGAAGGGAGGGAGAATTGGTGTCAGCCTGGAAACTGACTAATTAGACACAATGTTTTTCATTTAAAATAATAAAGCCATACAGATAAAAACTATTTAATAATTTAAAAAACATGCTCTTATCCGTATTCTTGTTTGAGCCTGTAAGGTGAGGAGGGAATCCCTTCTAGGCTGATGAGGAAATTATGACCTGGCAAAGTGATAAGCCTTTCCCAAAGTCACACTGATGCTTGGTTACCGAGCTAGGTTTAGCATCCAGTCCCAATTCAACTTTTTCTACTGTGACCCACTGCTTTCTATATTCTCTCAGACTTTAGTCCTTTAACTATCCTCTAAATATCTCCTTTCTTGAGTTTATAACAGTAACCCCGGCCTCTTAAAACCATAAAACCTACTCTAAGTGTTCCCAGCTGAACTGGAGCAATGTGATATATTCTCTGGAAGCAGAGCAAACATCTTTTGACTTCTGGGTATCAGAGAATGCATCAGAAAGTGCTCTAGGCCTCTCCCATCCTTCTAAAGGAGGATCAGTGGACCAGGCAGGGGAAGGAGTTGACAGTCAAATGGGCTATTGACTCAGATAATTTTATTTTTTTAGAGATTAGCTAATGAAACAGGAAAAAAAATTCCCAAAGATGCAGTTCTATGAATAAATTTCAAATCAGTGAAGTTCAACTAGCTTTGAAATTTTCTGGGAGGCAATGTCATATTCCTAATGAATTAAACAGCTCAGTCAGCTGAAGCAGTAGTTGGGGAAGACTGTGAGAAAGGTATAGAGGAGATAGGGTTAGCAGGGACGGCAGCTAGAGGAGGAAGAAGACAAATGAGGAGAACAGATTTTGGAAGAAAGGGGATAAAGGCCAATAAGTGAAAAGGAGAGGGGAGAGATTGTTATAGAAGAGATTCCTGAAATCGGGAAGCAGGTTGGACTAAGGGTTAGGTACTGAACCTATGATATCATTGGTAGAGGGTCAATACAGAGTTGCCTAGAGCACTGAAGGGTTAAGTGACTTGCTCAAGGTCATACAGCCAGTATGTATCAGATGTGGAACTTGAATCCAGGTCTTCCTGTAAAGATAGTTCTCTATTCACTACACAAGAGGATTGGATTAAGTTATCCCCTAACATCCCTTCCAACCAGGGATGTGCTCAAGCCAGGGTGGGCTTTTACTCTTCATAAATCAGAGCTTGATCTATTGATTTGTTGATTGTCTAGACATTAAATGGTCTTCTTTGACAACGAAGGACAAACACACAGACTTATTAAAGTGATGGAGAAAATGTAAAGTAGACTTAACATAAAAGTGTGTTGTACATACTTTTTTTGTTGTTTTTTGTTTTTCTGAAATACTGGTTGTTAAATACAGACCAAGATATTCCTTGTTTCCAGCTCTGAGATTGAAAGAGTCTGGGAGTCTAGGTCACTCTAGGACCCTAGGAGAATCTGAGGGCATCTGTGGGTTGCAGGAGAAGAAGACCCATGGCTGGGTTCAAGAAGCCAGGATGGAGGAATGTGGAAGCCCAGCAACAGAACCCCAGTGAAAAGGGAATATTAATCTATTGAGGAGGAGAGCTTTAGGAAAGCAAATTCCAGAGGCAGTGTGGCACCAAAACATACCAGGAGAGGGGTAATTAGTGTTGGTTACAAAGTCTTTTGTGCTCCTGCAAATCATTAAGAGGGAAGAGATAGAGAAAGAACAAGAGAGCACTATATCTCACACACACACATACACACACACACACACACACACACACACACACATACATACACACACATGAGTTTCAAACTCCCAAATAGTTCAGATTCACTTTGGCTGAGGGTTAAGGGTGAGGACCATGCGGCCTTGAGGCTACATGTGACCTCTAGGTTCTGAAGTGAGGCCCTTTGACTGAAACAAATTGTTCTGTGAAGTTTGGATTTAGTCAAAAGACTGCACCCAAGGACCTAGAAGGCCACAGGTTTCTCACCCCTGGAGAGTGTGGTTAGCAAATTGGCACCTTCCCCCAGAGTAATTAGATGAGGTGAAGAAGAGATGAAATCCAAGATAAGTCTTTACTCCTCTTCAGATTTTAAAACCATCAATAGTTTGGTTGTATTAAACAAGTGTCAAGTTGTAGTTTTCAGTTCTTCTGACAAGACAAAAAAAATGTTGATTTGGGGCTTTCCAATAGACCTTTTGATGGGGTACAAGGAAAAGGTTAAGGAGTTTTACCTAGTACCGTACATTAAGTTTGTGGAGAGGTCTAAAAGTCACTCTGACCACTGTAAACTGTCTCCATTTATACCATCGGACCACTTGGACCTCACCCTTGTAGTCTGGAAGCCTGGCTTAGCATATGAATTAGATAGAACTACTGTTAGATCAGTACAGGATAGTGAAACAACAGGGAAAACACATAACTTAATATGAAAGTAAAGGTCACACAAAAACAAATTATATCCCATGAGACTGAGGAAGGCAATCAGTTGTTATTCACTCTCTTAATCTGAGGAAAGCCATCTCTTGGAGAAATAGAGAAACATCGTGTGTGTGTGTGTGTGTGTGTGTGTGTGTGTGTGTATGTATTTTACATGTCTGTCTCAGAAAGATCCCAGGGGCTTTGCTCTCTGGGCCATCTCTTTTTAAACATGTAAGAATACCTTTATAGCCCAGAATGCAGTAAGGAAACAGCGTCAGAAGTATAGTGATACATAGATTCCATTTCTTTTTGTAAGCTTAAGGCCTAGCGCAGTGCTTGGCACTTAGTGAGCCGTTAACAAAAGTTCAGAGATTGACTGATTCACTTCTGTGGGACTGGAGGGCTCTCTCCCTGTTGGTCAGATTTGATGGGACACAGAGCTGACACAAAGGTGATCATTTTGATCAAGAACTGAACCAGCTGCATTCTCCTTGGTTACTTCCTGCTGCTGCAGGCCCAAGAAGAATGGAAACTTGCTTAATCAGCATTTCACTAGGCAGAAACAGTAGGAACTGTGGGACCTTGAGTAGATCACTTTGCAGGTCTGGGTCTCAGTTTCCTCACTTAGATTTGATATGCTTGCTTTCAGAGGGCAGAACTAGAAACTATGCGCAGAAGTCAAAAAGAAGCAAATTAAGACCATGTCAGGAAAAATTTTTTTTACGGCTGTGCAAAAGTAGACTGGGCTGCCCCACAAGGTAGTAGATTCCCCCTCAATGGAGGTATTCAAATAGAGTGGATGGGTGTTCTGTGGAGGATCCTTATTCAGAATCGGTTCTAGGATTGAAGACTCAGACCTGGAAGGAATCTTAGGGTTCCTCTGGTTCAACTTTCATTTTTCAAGTGAAGGAACTGAAGCCCAGGGACATTAAGTGACTTTCCCAAGGATAAAGAAATAGATGGTTCCTGAGGTTCCTTTCAGTTCTGGTTAATGGCATGTAAATTCTGTGTATAAAAGCAAGAGATTGGGTTATCTGCTGGGGTGGGAAACCTGCGGCCCTCCAGGCCACATGTAGCCTTCTAGGTCCTCAGGGGTGGCCCTTTGACTGGATCCAAACTTCACAGAACAGGTTCAGTCAAAGGGCCAGACTTGAGGACTTCAAGAGCCATATGTGGCTTCAAGGCCTCAGTTTCCCCACCCCTGGCTCAGATGATCCCTAAATCCTATGATTCTATATAATATTAAGATTACTCTCTGAATCCTGTCCAATCTTCAAGGCCCATTGTAAGTCATACCTCCTCCAGGATGCTTTTCCTGACTTTCCCTTCAGTCCATAGTGATTTTCTATTTCCCAGCTCTTCAGGGTATCTATGCTTTATTATTTGTAGCTTTTATTTTGCCCTGCTTTGTTTTGTTCCTTAACTTTTCTTGTTTATAACTACTATCTGTTAGCCTGCTTTTAAGACCTAGTAGAATGTAAGCTGCTTGAAGGCAAGGACTAATTCATTTTTTTAATCTTTATATCTCTGCTTCCTAGAATAGTACCTTTGCAACTCCAGTGCCTTTGCATGATATGTGCTTAAAAAATGGTTTTTGAGCTGAGAGTATAGACCATGATTTCTATTTTTCTTGAACCTTGAGCAGCCCTATGTATTGGGTTCTCCTTGCCCACCATAAATCCTCAACCACTACTTGTTAATTCATTTTCTCTGTGGTCTATTTGTGCCCCAACTGTGGTAGAGTCTTCTGAGCTCATATTGGTCTTATCAAATCAACTGCACATTGACTTTGCATTTGCTCAGTCATTTTTAAATCATGTTTGACACTTTGTGACCTCATTTGAGGTTTTCTTAGCAAAGATACCAGAATGGTTTGCCATTTCCTTTTTCAACTCATTTAACAGATGAGGAACTGAGGTAAGCTGGGTAAGTGACTTGCCCCAGGTCACACAACTAGTGAATGTCTGAGGTCTGATTTGAACTCAGGAAGATGAGTCTTCCTAATTCCAGGCCCAGTGCTCTATCCACTGCTCCACCAAGCAATCTTTTTGGTCGTCTTCCAGTATGAAGGATAAAAATCAACCAATTTGTTGATTCATTATCGCCATGCTGTTGAGTCATTAGTTTGTAATGATATAAAATGAAGCAAATCAAAGGCCTCCATACACCCAGGAATTTGGGGTCTCCTTGTGCCATTGGCAATAAGGAGGAAATTAGTAAAGATCTCAATTAAAATGATAAATCATCCAAATGGGAGATTCAGGGTTTCTTCTGTTGCCAGCTAATACTAAAAAACAAGAGCCCCCAATTTTCATGCTTGAGTTCCAATTTGGTGGTAGCCTTTTTTCTTTTAAAAGATAAGTTGATTTATTAGAAGATAACCAACTTCTCTGCAGAATCACAGGGAATAAAGAAAGTAATTCTGCTGAAATACCTGGATTCATTACTGTGCTGCCTTTCTAGGGGCACTTCCATGCCACAAGATGACACAATTCACTTTCCCACCACCAGGGCCTAAGTATTCCAGAGTGGGCAATATCAGCTGAGCACATCAGAGCCAAGGCTGCCAACATGATGGGTGATACCATCGCTCCCAGATCTTTTATTAATATAGTCTTTTCATTTGTTTTCCCCTTTCTTGCAATCCTTCACTCTGATGACACAGAGTGTCACCAACTGCATTAAATATTGATGTACTAACAAAACAATGCGACAGAGCATATTCAGAGCATTGGCACCAAAGCAGATTTCACAGAGGGGCCCTGCAGCCCCATGCTGCTTCCTATTTCCAGTGCAGCCACTTTTCATGTTTCTAATGCTAAGCAGGGGGACAATTATGGATAATGAGCTCATCATCATGCCAGATCTGCAGCAATTGAAGCTTGCCGAATCTACACTAGTCAAGGGAACAAGGTACATTGGCGTACCATGCTGCCCATTCCAAATCCCTCCTCATTCTTACCTCCTCATGGTTTGGCACAAGTTTGACCAAGTACACAAGTTCTCTCTGTTAGCCAGCCATGGAGGTTCATGGCATCCTGACAGCTGAGCAGTTGAAGTCTTAAGCTTATCCCTTCCTGGGTCATGAAAAGCATCTGGTGAAGGGTGACACATCTTCTCATAGCCAATGCAGGGGTATTTGCCCAGGTTTCCAAGATGCCTATTCCAAGAGGGAGTGCCCAGAGTTATTAAAAGATCTGCATGGATCCCTGCTTATTTGTTCACTTTATTATGTAAGTATTAGGTTTAGTATTATGTGCCTAGTTCAGTCGAGGAGATGCAAAGCTAGGAGACAGTCCTTCAATTGGCTTGCATTTATTAAGCAACTGCTCTGTGTAATGCATCATCTCTGAAGCTGGGGATGCATAGACAAATATGAAACAGTACCTTCCCTCAAGGAGCTTCTGTTCTATCAGAGGAAACAGCACACACACACATATAATCCAATGCAATATGTATGCTATAGATTACATATACATAATATATAAAATGCAAGGAAATTCAAGTTGGATGGGAAAAGTAGTAGGAAGACCAGGAAAAGCCTTGTGTTGGTGGTGGAGTATAAACTGAGCTTTGACAGAAGCTAAGTAATCTTAGAGGGGAAGATGAGGCTGGAGTACATTCTAGGTATGGGGGACAGCTATTGATTGCAGAAGTTTGGAAATAGAAAATGAAATGTTTTCTATGAGGAGTAGCAAGTGATCCAGTTTGACTGTAAGTTTGTGAAGGAGAGTAATACATAATAAATCTAGAAAGTCAGCTGAAGCCAGATTGTCAGAGGCTTTAAAGGCTTAAAAGAGGACTTTATATTTGATTCTAGAGGTAATAAAATACTGCCAGAGCTTCCAAAGCAGGGGAGTTTCATGGTCAAATCAGTGCCTTAGGAAAATCATCTTAACAGCTGTGTGGGCGATAGATTACATAGGGGAGAGGCTAGAGTCAGGGAGACCAATTAGGAGGCTATTGCCATAGTCTTGGCAACAGGTGATTAGAGCCTGAACTAAGATGTAAGTGGAGAGAAAGCAACAAATGCTACATATGTTGTGGAGATAATGTCAACAAGACTTAGGAACTGATTGGATATTTGGGTTAAAGTTGAGAATGACTGAGACCGAAAAGCTAGGTGACTAGAAGAATGGAGATGAATTCGTGAGAAATAGAAAAGTTAAGACAATGGATGTGTTTTTGGGAAAAGATAATGAGTTCGCCTTTGAGTGTGTTGAGTTTGAGATGCCTGTGGGACATACACCTGTAAATGTTCAAGAGGCAGTAAATGATGTAGGAAAGAGTTTATAGTGTAAATGGGGAGATAAGTTTTTTGATCTACTCCTTCCCAACTGGATTCTCCCCTTTCCTTGGCTCTCCCAGTTTTCTTCCTAGAGTGAAAACTTCTCTTTACTCTCTTTCACTGGTTCCTCAGCCTCTTCCCATTTTCTCACTGTACATATCTTAAACTCAACATGTCCAAAATGGAACTCATTATCTTTTCCCCTGAACCTTACCCCCTTCCTAAGTCTCCTATTACTGTCAACAGCACCACCATTCTCTCTACTACAGGCTCACAAGTTAGGTGTCATTCTTATCTCCTCACTATCTCTTCCCCCTCCCCATATCCCATCTCTTGCCAAGGCCAATCAATTTCACCTTTGCAATATCTCCCAAATATACCTGCTTTTCTTCTCTGATGCTGCTACTACCCTCGTACAGTATCCTCATGTGCAGACCATTACAATAGCTTGCTGGTGAGTTTGTATACCACAAATATCTTCCCGCTCTAATCCATCTTCCATTCAGCTGTAAAAGTAATTTTCCTGAAGCACAGGTTGAATCATGACACCCTCTCCCCCCATACATGCGTGTGCACACACACACACACACACACACATACACACACACTCTAACTCAATAAACTCCAGTGGTTTCCTATAACCTCCAGGATCAAATATAAAATCCCTTATTTGGCATTCAAAGCCCTTTGCAGCCTAGTCCCCTCCTACCTCTCCAGTCTTCTTATATCTTACTCCCTGCCCTGCACTGTTCAATCCAGTTACACTGGCTCCCTTGCTGTTCTATGAGCCAGACATTCTATATCTTGGGTGCAAGCATTTTCACTGGCTGTCTGCCATGCCTGGAACACTCTCCCTCCTCAGCTCTACCTACTGGCTTCCCTGGCTTTCTCCAAGTTCCAACTACAATCCAATCTCCTGTAGGAAGCCTTTCCCAATACCTCTAAATTTTGGTTCCTTCCTTCTCAATTATTTCCTATTGCTCCTATAGGCAGAGAGAACTTCTTCATATATATATATTTGTCTTGTTATCTTTCCCATTAGATGGTGAGCTCCTTGAGCCCAAGGACTGTCTTTTGCCTCTTTTTGTATCTCCAGTGCTTAATATTGTGCCTGGCACGTAGTAGGTGCCGTCAGTGTTTATTGACTGAATGACCTAAATGTTTTCTTTAAGGGTCCCTCCTTTTCTCTATATAGTCTTTCTTTTTGCAGGGTCATTCATTCCCACTGATTCTTCTACTACCTCTAATCAAAATGATTCCCAAATCTCTATCTCCAGGTATCTTTTTTTAGTTTATTATTTAATTTAATTTTTAATTTATGGAAGAAAAGCATTTCCATAACAGTATAATAAAAATATGATTGTATATGAAACTGAAAATCTATAAGGTACAATTTGCATTACTTTTAAACATATAACAAAGTTATCATGTAAATTTCTTTTTTCTTTCCTCCCCCCTGCTACCATTAGACACAAATAAGTGTGTGTGTATGTGTGTGTGTGTATGTGTGTGTGTGTGTATGTAAAATCATTTATACATACTTCTATTCATCAGTTCTTTCTCTGGATGCAGATAATATCTTCCTTGATATTTCCGAGCTCTAGACCTATCGCTCCAATTGCCTGCAGTACACATCTACCTGGAAGTCTCACCAGGACCTCAAAGTCACCATTTCCAGAACTAACCTTATTATGTCTCCTTGAAATCAACTCTTCTCTTTCTCTCCAGATTCACTTCTATCAGTGCTACCACCACCACCTAGTCCCTTATGTTAGGAACACACCAGGATCATTTTTTACCTTTCCCTCTCCCTCAGCTTTCATGCCTAGTCATATCCTAACAATTCTAGCTTGTCAGCAACTCTTGGTATTTATTCCCACTAATACCATCTTAGTACAAGACCTCATTACCAACTGCCTAGACTATTGCAGTAGTCTCCCTAATAGGTCTTACTTCTCTGTCTTCTCCTGTAATGAATAATGCATACCATTATCTGACTAATCCTTTCTTATGCTTGGCCATGTCACCTTCTGCTCAAAAGTCTTCAGTGGCTCCCTATTATGTACCAAATAAACTTCAAATTCCTTGGACTCAAATTCAAGTTCTTTCATAATCTACTACTATGCAAGCTACTAAACTTTATTTAGTCCTGTACCGCTCCATACATCCTACAATTGAGCTAAACTGTATTATACTCTATCCTTAAGCATGTCCTCTACTTTCCTGCCTCTATGTATTTGTTCTTTCTGCAGTGGCTACTTGGGCTATCCTACCAATCTCTCTTTCTGTTAAATTTCCTTTAAAACTTAATGATGTCTTCTCCATGAAACCTTACTTTATACCCCTTGTGAAAAACATCATTCCCCTTCGGATCCTGGATAACACTTTCTTTCACACCTCTCATAGACTTACCATGTTTTTATTTTACTTGGTATTATAATTATCTGCATATATGTTTTAATCCATTACCTGGTAAATTTCATTGTTGGTAGGAGCCATAGCCTTCACAACTTGATATCTTCTCAGGAATCTAGAAAACTTCTCTGTACTAAAGTTCAGTAAGTACTTCAACAAATCCAATTATATGTCCTTTAAGATACTTTTAAAACATTTACTTGAATTTGCTGGAGTCATACATGCATGAAATAGTTCAACAACAATCCAAGACAATATAGGATAAGTGCCATCTGAGTATTATATGTGTTGAGCCCGGAGGGAAAGAGATAGTTATGGGCCTGCTTAATCAGGGAAGACTTCATGGATGAGGAGGCACTTGGCCTGGACTTTGAAGAAGTAGGATTTCAGTAGATAGAAAAATCAGAAGAGCAAACTTTCCGCTTTTAGATTTCTACATTTTTCGGTTTCTTAAGCCTTTGTAAACAGAGTTAACAATAAACCAATTTTTATCGAGCTCCCACCCTAAAGCCATTCCCCTCCTCCTGCTCAAAGCTTTGATTGATGCTATATTAGGGTCTGTGCCAAGCCAATTACAGAAAGCCAGTGTTTGCCCACTCAGACTTATCATTTCAGACAGACCAACAGAAGTAGAACATATGGACACACAGACAACTATGCCCATGTTGAACAAGTCTGTAAATATGTGGATTAAATCCCATATCTGTATGTTTGGCACTGTGGCAGTTGGGATGAAAAGTCGCAGTGATGCCTGACAGATTGATGTCCTTTGATGTTAACAAAAATAAAATAAAAATTGCATGTGGGAGGCACCTGCTGAGGATGGGGGTGATATACCAAAGCATTAAGTATTCATAAAGTGAAAATTTTCAACCAAGACTTTTGAGTCAACATTTTGGTGATTTGAAAACAATCACCAAAACAGCTGGTTAAATGATCAGGAATGAACCCAAGGAATGAACTTAAATTCAACAGATCATCATGTTCTCCCGTTTGTCACTTTTGTTCTCCATCTTAGACAAGTTGAGACAATGAAGCCTTCCAAAGGAATTTGTCTTACACCTGGGTGTGGTTTTATTTGTCTGGACTAGATGAAAGACTGGAATGTTCTTGGTTTACCCCAGCCAGCCAAAGCTGTTATCCCTTTCTACTAAAGGATAGCAGCATATCCTTTTCCTTCTCAAGATCTAGTGTCTTCTTTGACGTCTAAAAATCTATTGTTTTCAATCAAGAGCTAACTGATTCCTAAGTGTCTTCAAGCTTTTAAAAGATTCCATCTTTCTTGGTATTGTGTTCTATAGCCGGAGTTGCAATGACTGCCTTCTCACTCCAGTACATTGAAGAATTTCACCTCTGATCCACATTCCTCTGGTCTCTGATATTTTTAAAGTTCATACTAACATCTAATTTTAGAAACTTCAACCTCATTTTTCATTAAAGACATAAATTTAATTGATTTTAAAAGAAAATTATGAAACGGTAGCCGAGAAGTTCATGAATCACTTTAAACATACCACAAAGTGTATTTTAAAAGCACTTTGCCCCAGAATTGTGTGAGTGGTTAAGATGTAGTTGCAGTACAATATTTCCACTCAAATGAATGAGTGAAATTTTGGGGAGAAACTATGGGCATATATATATTCTGGAGAGCCATATTTGATTCTAAAACATCCTACTTTAAAGGATTTGAGGATGTTTATGTTTCTCATGCTTTATGAAACACTTTCTATGCATGATGGAATCCAGTCTTCAATTATTTTCAATTAGGTTCTGGTAATGAGCAGAAAACCCAAGGATGTAATATGAAAGGTGTTTGTTGTGTAACATTGACACCATTATACATTACCATTCACAATTACTGTGAGTTTTATAAATCATGGAAAAACCCTCAAAGTCCCATGAATACTAATGAAAATCATGAATATATTTGTACAGGATTTGCCTGGTAGGGAATATTGAGTTAGAGATATCTTTTCATGACCCAGATGGGCAGTGAGGTGTAGAGTGCCTGACAGAGTTTGGAAAATAAATTCCAATTCTTCTACCTTAAATGTTTACTAACTGTATGACTTTGGGCAAGCCATTTAATTTGTTGACCTCAGTTTCCTCATCTATAAAATGGGAGTAATGATAACTACCTCAGAGTTGTTGTAAAGTTCAGATGGGATAATATCTGTAAAGCCCTTTACAAATATTAAAGCTTTATATAAATGATAGCTGTTATTATTATAGCACTCAGTTAAAAGTAAAATAAGGTATATATTTTGTTTGGATGTTGTTTTGTGTACATGCTAATTTATATCAGATGCTTTTGTCTTTTTCCCACTCAACAGCATTTAGAGACTTCCTCTTCCCTGTTACCTTAAGCGACTTCTCAGAGTAGGCACCAGATGACTGAAATTTTTGGGTCTTGTGCCAGCTTCTGAATGAATGATAAATTGAAGTTTCTTTTAGGGTTATGATAAAGATATTTATATGAGAAGACCTACTTAGATCAAATGCAGTCAAGACCTCTATGACAGAGAGAGCTGAATAGGTTTCATGAATGCCATCTGGGTAGATGAGTACTAGATTGCCCCGGTATCAGAAGGTTCAGAGTTAGAATGAAGCTTAACCCTCATCTAGTTCAATCATTTGATTTTACTAATAGGAAAACAGGTTCAGAGAGAGTAAGGGACTTGCCAAAAGTTAGACAAGTGACTAGCAGAGAAGTTAAAATGTGCCTAGGTCTTCTAACTCCAAATTTAGTGTTCTTTCAGTTGAGGCATAATGGATAGAGAATGAGCCTTCAAGCCAGGAGACATATGGGTTCTGACATATCCAGGCCATGTTACCCTGGGAAGACACTTGTCTTAGTGTTCCAAGCAACTGTCTAAGGCAAAGTTGCAGAGAAGATGGTGAGTGACCTGGATGGGTAGAGGAAATTTCTTTGCCTAAAAATTTACAATAAAATGAAATCCCAAGTCTCGTCCTGTCCCTTCCTCCATCTAACATGCCTGCCCTACTACTCCATCATTCTAAACTTTTCTGGGTTTAACCTCATTCTCTTAACTGGTCTGCATAAGCAATCCTACTTTCATTCTTATGAAACCTTTTTCTCCTCTACTGCTTAGAAACCAGCACAAGATAACAAGCTAGTGGGTTTTGGCATCCTTTCTCCAGTATGCATGGAAGGAAGTAGCACAGGAGTGCTTAGATTAAAGTCCTGAGTCCAAAAGTTTTATGTAAAAGAAATAGCACACCAACTTTTATGGACAAATATTTCATTTTATGTGTATATATAGATACATGGATAGATTAATGGGTATATGTATGTAGTATGAATGTATATATGTAGTATGTAAGTAGCAGTATGAATGAATGAATTTGAAAGTATTCATTTTATTAAGTGATTACTATGTGCAAAGTACTATTTTAAATACTAGGGATATAAACAGAAAGACAAGTCACTCACTGTTCTCAAGTGGGGCTCACATTCTAATAGGGAGAGATAACAAATATACCAAGTATCAACTGTAAGTCAGATGGGAAGGTCTAATGGCCGGCCCGCAGGATGTGGTTGTTGTCCTTCATTCTGGAAGAGGACCAAAATGACATCACTACATCAGAGTCAAGTTACAATGGGTTCGACTATGGCTGATCAGACCAATAGAAGCTCCAACGGCTCTACCACAGGTCAAGCACAAAAGCACATGTGACTATTTGGGGTGGGTTCTCTAAATCTGTGCATCTTCCTTTTGAACTACTTCTATTCTGCTTTGCTCATAGAGCACAACACCTTCTCTGATGAGGGCACTCCATGCTGGGTGGTCCTGTGCCAGTGTCTCCCATGTCACACAATTAATACCAATATTTTAAAGAGAGACCTTGAGAGTGTCCCTGTATCCCTTTTTCTGACCACCACATGAGCACTTGCCCTGTGTGAATCCTCCATAAAATAGTTTTGTAGGCAAGCACGTTTGGCATTTGAAAAATGTGGCCAGCCCATCATAGTTGCACTTTCTGCAGTACAGTTTGAATGCTTGGCAGCATCCTCGGGGTATAGCAACAAATCAGATGGCGATGTATCTTCTTTATTGTCATGTGAATTGATAAGAACATAGTCTGTTTTTGAGTTTGAACTATTTGATGGAGCCAAGAATTTTAGTGCTAAGTTTTGTTTCTGCGATATGTGCTTTGACTTGTACTTCCATATGGACTATACTGAGGCTATTTTCCCTTAGGACAAATAACAACAGTCAGAATAAGAATAATAGCATTTATATAGCACTTTAAAATTTGTAAGATGTTTTACGAACATCATTTTGTTTTACCTCACAAGTAACCTGGGAAATAGCTGCTATTTTTATCCTCATTTTACAGATGAGGAAACTGGGGCAGAGAGAGACTTTGTGATTTGCCCAGTGTCGCTGGGCTGCTAAGTGTCTAAGGCTAAATGTGAACTCTTCCTGACTCCAGGGTTTGCACTCTATCCCTTCTGCCACCCAACTTGCCTTTTGTGAAATGAATGGCTAAAAAGCTGAACATTTTTTTCTGTGTTAAACTAACCAGTACCTATGTGGAGTAAGCCTTTATTCTATCTTCATTTACAATATATCTGACACCTGAACTAACAAGTCTGGAATTATCTTTTTGGTACAGTGAAAGAATATTCCATTTTGGAGTGACAGAATCTGGGTTTGAGACCCCACTCTTTCCCTTAGCAATTATGTGACTTTGAGCACTTCTGCTTTCTGGGACTCCATTTATTCATCTGCAAAATGGGAGTGAGGACTAAATAACATCTAAAGTCCTTCCTAGAACTAAAATTGAGAATGAAAGAATGAATGGACTGATGAATGAATGAATGAATAAATGAGTGAGCATTTATAAGGAAGTTACTTCATGTCAGACACAGGTCTTTGCCCTATGGGTATGAATACAAAAAGTGAGGCTGTGATAGACCACAAGGAACTGGTGCCTGGGATGAATTCACAGGAAAGTCAACCAGCTAACCCGCCATTTCTAGAAATAAGGGTCCTGTTGTTTTGGTTATTATACCCAGAGCAAGAAGTGGAAAACTTTAGGGGTGAGGAGGAGATACATTAAGGCTTAAGAATTTAGTCCTCAATCAGAACTGTTTGGCCTCAGGGCAGAGTTCCAAAAGTAACAGCATTAACTTTCCCGTGGCCAGAGGCATGGATTCTATGAGAAAGGGTGATCCTGGAGAAGAGAAGTAGGGCAAAAGCTATAGGAGAAATGGTACTGTGGCCCAGCTGGATGGTGTGGTGAAATTGGAAGTAGAACATGGTCTGATGGACAGATAGATATAGAAGTCACTTCCACAGTCCCCCATCTTTGCTAATGAGAATCACATATCACAAAGTTTTGAACAAAAAATAACTTACTCCTCTACTTCCCCTTCTCTTTTTCCCTTTTATTTTTTTTCTCTTTTCTTTCTATCTGTGCAATCTTAAATAGGTTGCTTTCACTTACTAGTACTCAGTGGTTTGAGTTTTTTTTCAAAGCAAAAAGAGATTTGGATTAAGTGACCTTTAAGGCCATGGTTTTTAATTTTTTTTTTAATGTCATGGACCCCTTTGGCAATCTGGTGAACCTTATGAACTCAGTTCTCAGAATGTTTTTAAATGCATAAAATCAAATACATAAGATTGTGGAGGAAGCCAATTATTTTGAAATACTGTTATTAAAAACATATACATTTTAAAAGATAAATTTGCAGACCCCATGTTAAGAACCTTGCTTTAAGAGAGTTGTCTTTCAACTGCAGCATTCTGGAATTCAAACTCTAAATATTTAAGTGTCTACTGTGTGCAGAGCACTTCAATTTTGTGATTCTATGATTCTCTTTATTTCTTCCCATTCCTTTGTTTCTTCCATTGATTTCTTTTCCTTTTCCCTTTAAGCCCACTAGCTACCTAGCAGAGTAGCCCTGAGAGGCACTGTTGAATCCCTCAAGGTTAGAGAACATGCTGACCCCTTGGCTAGATGTTATCCTGATTCCCATAAAGAAAAACTACTGTCCCTTTTTGTAGCTTGAATTCTGGGAAGAAGCAAACTATTGACCCCAGGACCTTGTGTTATAAGGTGGATAACAAGTGAAAAAACAGGGTATGAGATCAGAGCATATGGTAAAGTGATTGCAGACCGTGGGCCAACAAAAAAGCATAATCAGAACACCTACATAAACTGAAGGTCAGGGCCCAATGGCAAGTCAGACATGTAGCAAGCAAATAAGAAGTTAGGGCTTAGATACTGAAGGTCACAATAAATCAGCGGCTAAGAAACAAAGCAGGTGGGCAAGAACCAGGATAACCCAGATGTCAGAAAGACAAAGCAAGGCAAGCAGTTACAAATGCAGATAGCTAATAGGAACCCAAGTGTGATCCACAGGCAACAACAGGGTCAGGGCCAGGTAGGCCAGAGAACAGATGTGAGGCAGCAGTACCAAGGAGACCTTGACTTTGAGTCTATGTGGAAGCATAAGAAGAGTCATGGTAAAAATGTTCTTGGAACAAATGGCAGCCACCCTGACGAAAGCTGGAAAATGTGTCTCTATAAACTAATCTTCCTACCGCTAGGCCATAGTGAAGGCAAAATGTCAGAAGAAAGTTATCCTAACAGGCCATAGTAGCCACAAAGAATAAAGTAGTTTCTGTTCAGTTCCCGTGATACCTCAAAGGATATCTCGATTGACCTAAAATTCCTTTAGAACTTGGTACCCTCTATCTTCTTTTGCCCTTGTCCTTGTAAAGGACATGTTCATAGGATTGTAGAATGTCAGAGTTGAAAGAAGCCCAAAGATTCATAGGTTTAGAACTGGAAGGGACCTTACAGATCACTGAGCCTTCCTCCTTCAATTTACAAATAAGGGACTGAGGCACCGAGAGGTTAAATGATTTACCTAGAGCAATGCAGCCAATAAATCTTTGAGGGAGAGTCAAACCCAGGTCTTCCTGGCTCCAAGACCAGCTGCACTTTATCCATGAGGTCATGCTACATCTCTAGCTCAAACCCTATCTGAGGCATGAATCTCCCATTTTGATATCAGTCAGCTGTTTTCTGATCTTTATGAAACTTATTCAGAAATCCAATCCTTTGTATAAAAATCAAAGCATTTCACTTGTCTTCTTGGCACAGTTTTCATTCTTGTATTTCAGATAAAAAGACTGAACTTCAGGAAAGGAGGAGGAATGACCAGTAAATGCCCGTGGAGGTCTTGACTTCTGGCCTCCCTGCTTCACTCCTTAATCATCTTTATGATCTTGTTATAATGGACCAAAAATACATAAGCACTAGCAGCCTGAAACCTCATTTAAAATCAGATTTTCTTTGCTCCTTTTATCGAGTATGCTCAAAGTTTGAAGTTATTCAGCATTTCAACAGTTCCTTCTTTGCTCCATTGGTACCATCGCTGAGGCCAATATTGCATCATTTGCTTTCTTTTTCAGTATATTTTATAATCTTTAAAAAAAATCATTAGGGTCAAGCTTTTCTATAGGACTTGATGTTCAAGGGAATTGTTGTTTCAGGTTTTCCCCATGGGAAATTAATCCCAGTCTGTACCTCCTAGGGAAGAGTCCAACTACTGCTGTGTACAAACCTTTGGTCCTTTCTATAAAGGTCATAAGGAGGAGGATGGTTGGAGGTAAAGAGTAGCGGCAAAGGCTGGAGGTCAGATTGGATGGTCAATTATTTCCTTTTATTTGCTTATAGGATCATAGAATCACAGATCTAGGGAGCTCAGATATCTCTTCATTTTATGTGAGGAAACCAAAGGCCAAGCAGGTTAAGGGACTTAGCCAAGATCATATAGGCAGTGAGCATCAGAGATGGGATTTGAACTCATGTCCTCCAGTATTCTTCCCCACTCTTCCTTGAGTTCAGGGTATAAGAGCTTTTCCAAGATAAATGGATGTGATGCTTTCATTTGGGGAGATTTCTTTGGTTTCTGAATCACTCAAGAGGCCAACTCAGGAAGAATAATTTCTTGAGAATGCCAAGATCTGGGGCCTGAGACAAAGATGAGAGCTAGAGGCAATATAGATATTACAAGTTAGAGATAGTCTTCGTGAAATTAGGAATCTCATGTTATCATGGATTTTGGCTAAACAATGGATTGTCTGACATGATCTTCCTTTTCAAAGCTTTGTCCTTTATGGAGGGGTGATGCTACAGAAATAGGCAACTTGGGCCTCAGTTTTCTCATCTGTACAATGATGACATTAACATTTTGTGGTAGCAAAAACCTAGAAAGAGAGTAATTTTCCATCAGTCAAATAATAGTTTAACAAATTGTGGTACATGTATGTAATGGAATATTATTGCACTGTACTAAAAGTAATAATGATAAGTAACATTTATAAAGTATTTACTAAGTTATCATCTTATTTCATCTTCACAGCAGCTTGGAGAAGTAGCTGCTATTCCCTTTCTAACAATGAGGAAATTAAGGCAAATAAAGGTTAAGTGACTTCTTTTGATTTTTATATTTCTGAAAACTGACTGTTCATGTCCTTTGACTATTTATCAGTTGGGGAATGACTCAAATTCTTATAAATTTGACTTAGTTCTCTATATATTTAAGTAATGAATCCTTTATTGGAGAAATTTGCTGTAAAATTTTTTTCAAGTTTCCTATATTCCTTCTAATCTTGGCTGCA
Organism: Notamacropus eugenii; assembly: GCF_028372415.1. Taxonomy (NCBI): domain Eukaryota; kingdom Metazoa; phylum Chordata; class Mammalia; order Diprotodontia; family Macropodidae; genus Notamacropus; species Notamacropus eugenii. Next base: position 501,786,393 of record NC_092872.1, on the reverse strand, counting down.
TTGGTTTTGTTTGTGCAAAACCTTTTAAATTTAATGTGATCAAAATTATCCATTTTACATCCCATAATTCTCCCTACCTCTTGTTTCTCATAGATTCTTCCAATACCCTACTCTTTTTGGAGATGTGGGGGATTGTGGGAGTGGAATGTTGTTTATACTCTCAGTCATAGTTGCTATATCAAGTGCTTTTGCTTAACTATTTTGACTATTTCTCTTTATTAACATGGAAGGGTCATTTTGGGGATAAGAGGCAAGAGTATATCTGGAAATGTCTAAAAGAAAAACAAAAAGGTACCAGTAATCTTTAAAAAAAATTTGTTCTTTAATGAGCAGCTTGGATTATATGATCTCACAATCCCCTTTCTGCTTTGACATTCTGTGGTTTCACTTGGAATGTGGACATGTCCCTTTTTTTCTTTGTTTCTTTTTTTACTCCTAGATCCATTGAGTACTGTGAAAAGGGGGTATATTCATTTTTCTAAGAGGAAGTCTGTCACATGAGTAAAAAATTAAAATTGTGACTTTCCTCTGTCTTCAAGTTCATTTTAAATTAGGAAAATATCTCCTCCTTTGGGGAGAGTTTTCCAGAATCCTGTATTCTAGAATCCTACATATTCCTGGGGATAAAAGCTTCATCCTGGGTTCAGAGCCAAAATCCCTGGATGAGCACAATCACTGGGCATCGTAAGTTATTTTAATGAAGACATCACTTTAAACTAACCTTTTACCATCTGTTCTGTCCTTTAATAACAAATGCAAAAAAGCATCATTCTCCGTTGCATCATAAAAAGTGAGCTAAGAGATTGAAATGTGTGTGTGTGTTCTTTATTCATAGCTCCATCATATGCTGGTGTTATGTTTTTCTCATTTTCCAGACACAAATCAAGGGGAAAACTGCTCTCCTCTGATCTGGGTGAATTCTCTCACACAGTATTTCTTTTTAATATGGTAAACTATGGGAGAATTCATAGCATTCTGTGAAAGACTGTGCTGATCAACTGTATAGGCAAACCCCGCATAACAGTCTCCTAATGCCTTTCCATATTTCTAAAAGATTTTCTGAATAGTCACTGGAGGGTTAGGCTGGTGAAGTATGATGGTCAGAATTCAAGGTGATTATTTGGCAAAAAGATTCTGTTTTAAAATGTGATTATTCTAAGAGAGTTGCAGTTAAATTTCCTCATTTAAAAAGTAGCATAATGTCGGTACATAGAGCATATCATCATGCATCATCACAGCTATCATCAACTACTCATCTCTATCCCAAGTCTCAAGAAGTTTGTACCTTGATAAGCACATTGAAATGCCCCAGTGTGGCTACTACTATCCTGTTAAGGTAAGTTCAGTTCTCACGTGAACGGTCTCGGGTCAGGTAAAGGTGAGGGCTTCTTGAGCTCTCACAAGACCCCCCAGAGAACAGCTGGGAATTGAGGAGTGAAACATGAGTTATCTCGTTTTCCACCTCTTCTCAGTGGAAACTTGCTGGGGAGAGCATCCCACCCTTGAGATTAATCCGTGGTCTGAGCACACCTTTTGTTAATTGGCTAAGGGGCTGAGAGCATGTGGTCCATGAGAGAACTATGCAGCTGGAAGAGCTTAAATGGGGATAGGAAAGCCTGAGAATTGTTGTTGGTCTTTTTTCCTTGCTCCTCGGGAAGGAAGGAGAAGACTCCCATGGGGGGAACTTGCCCTGCATGCTGACATGTAGCTTGTATCCAGAATAAAGCCTACACCTCTGTTTGACTCTGGAGGTCTCTTCTCTCATTTGTTTATCTGGCTGGCCACCAAAGACCTGAGATAGGTAAGAGGACCCGGGAAGCCCACGGCATTAGACTGGACACTATCCCATGAAAGAGATAATGGAGGTACACAGGAATTGTCCAGAACTCATCAAAACATGGGGTTGAGGGGAATAGCCTATCCTTTCACTTGCTGTCCTACTTAAAAAGCCACACAGGTGCTCAGCTCTCTGAGGAAGAAAAGTCATGAGAGGGCTCTTTGCTGGAGTTCAGACACCTTCTTTATCCTACCTGCTCACTCCTCTCCTTGGCCTTGGACAATCAGTTCTCCCCATTCCCTCAGATCCCAGTGATTCAGACTGTAGAACCACAATATACAGATATCAACACCTTTGTCTCTGGCCTTTCCTAGACTTGATGCTATGTATAAAGCCCAGTCTTCTGCCTGTCTCCCTCTTATCCTTACCAACCTCATTATGTCTCTTTACTGAAGTCTTTCTCTTCCCATCCAAGGCCCCATTCTCATGGTGCCTCAGGAAATTTCTGTGGAAACATCTCATCTCCAACATCCTTTAGCCCACTCTGGGCAGTCTGAATTGAACTAGAAATGGAGAATATTGAACTTCTTTTTAATGCCCTCTCCCTTCTTAAAAGGTCCATTATTTACTGATTTGGGGGTTATATCCCTCAAGAGAACCCAAGTTTCTTAAGGGCAAAGACTGTTTTGTTTTTTTTTGTTTTAAATCCCTAGGACCTAGCACAGTACCCTGGAGATAGTAGGTGCCTAATAAATGTTTGCTTAATTGAATTAAATTATGGTGTAATAAACAGAGAGGTGAATTTTAATTCAGAGGACAGAGTTCAAATCCTAGCCTTGCCAATTTGCCATCTGTGTGACCTTGAACAAGACAGTAAGCTAGGCCCAGTTTTCTCATCTATAAAATAAGGAGATTGGGCTTGGTAGACTCTGAAAACTCTTCAATCTCTCGATTTATGATCCTTTGATGTATGAAATCCTGGAGTAAGGTGATGATATAGGAGATGGTAACATTGGATGGTAGGCTGCCAACTTCAAATCTGAAACATTTGTCATTATGTCACCTTTTCTTTTCAAAAGAGTTTGATCTAATCCATTTTCTTGGCACCATAGACCATATCTAGTAGGAGTTTTTCCTTATCTGAACAAAAACGACTTCTCAGTTACTTCATTATTAGCACTAATGTAAAATGTGCAAAGAAATCCTTCTGTATAGAAGCTGAACCCCAATGAAATGAGAGGTTGAACCTGCTGCGAAGAGAAGACCTATATTCCATCAATGTTTCCTGAAAGGATCACATTATGCTTTAAGCATGTGTTTCAATATATTTCCTGGATGTTTTTCAGTTTGCACATCCAGGCTTTTTTTCGTATATATTGATGGCCTGAAATGGCTGCATTTTTTTTCTTAAAGGAGAGGACACCATACAGTGACCTTCAGTGTGACACCAAGAGGTATAATGTAGACTCAATTCCAGTCATTTCTAGTGCTAACCAATACTGTTAGCAAGGTGACCATGAATGAAGGCGGGAAGCAGAGAACAAAATGTAAATTCAATAATGACAGAAGGCAACAGGATGATTCTCACTGTGATGATCTGGAAAGACATTTGAAAGTTCCTCCTCATGAGGCCAAATTTGCAGGTGTGATTTAGGCATGTGACTAGTGTAGACTTGGGTGGAATAAGTAGGAGCATGCCTCTGCCAGAGAAAAACACAACAGGACTCAAAGGCAGAAGGAAGCCCCTAGAGAGGAGTACAGGGAAGGAGGAGAAAGAAGAGGGAGCTGTTTACCATGAGTAGTGGAGACTTCCCCCAGACAGTTTTACCTTTGGTGGGAGAAGGGTATAATAGCTACAAGTTTCACTGTGAGCTAACATTTCTGAAAAGGTATTTAGAAGAACAAGAATAAATGGATTGGAAATGTTACATTATTACTCCCACTAGCCTGACTGCAGTGTGAGTAGGTGGTGAAAAGTGGTGAAAAGATTGTGTGATGCTAGTGAAGAAGAAAAGGCCAGATGAGGCTAAAAGGAAAATATGGGGCATACCGTGTGATGGCATGCCCACAGTATTACTATTCCTGAATGTTTCTCTCATCCTATCATCATTATAAACTATTCTCATGTTTCTTCTTATTATCATTACTTTGCTTTTACAAAAAATGTTTACTTTCTGGATTTAAAATGAACACAAGTGTAGCCATTCCGCCCCCCCCCCCCCATCCCCAACACTTTGGGTGAACAATCATTCCTCGACTATGTTAGTTTCTGGGAAGAGTGGGTTCAAACTTACTTCTGACATAACAATGGCCCCATCGAATTCACATCTGAATGTGATATCACCGCTAGATAAATTCTTATCTTAGCTAACACTGAGCTGCATCCCAAAGTTCATTCCCAGAAGTCTCTTTTGCTTCTTGGGACATGAATATTTGGTAGACTGGCTTCAAAACCCCAATGCAGGACCAGATATTGGGATGCCTACAGGCTTGATTTCCTCACCTTTTTTGAAACTCACAGGTTTGGAGTATCCATTGTCTTCACCTTAAAAAAGTAAAAAAAAAAAAAAAATCCAGAAAAAAATGACTGAGCCAATTTCACTGAGCCATATATCCACCTTACAGGGAAAATAACCAAGGCTTCTCCCCTTATGGCATTGTCCTTCATGGGATGCTTTTAGTGAAGGAATCAAACTGAAAGAGAAGAGCCAAGGGATGGGCAGGTACCTTTGTAGACCCAAAGGCATGGACTTGTACCCTTCCGGAGTGAAAAATGATGACTTTATGTTCCACATCTAGCCAAGAGTTCCTCAGGTGTACTGAGTTTATTCGTTCTCCTTCCTTACTCCTAGAAGGAGAGGGTACCCAATGGTGGGCATCAATATGATGACGCCAACCATTCATTGTGTGCCTTTAATCCTAAAACAGCCGCTGGTACTGGTTAAAATCTATTTGCAGATGTACTGTGATAATAAAGTCCAGTCAGTTTGTCTGTTCAGTGAAAAGAAATCACAAGAAAGTGTGATTAATAAATTTGGGCAAGTCTCTTTCCTTCTCTGGGCTTCAGTTTCTTCTTCTGTAAAGTGTAATGGAGGGAAGAGAACCCCTAGGGATTGTTCTGCTTTAACATGCTGAGTTTTGTGTCAGTAGATCCCTTCCAGGGGCAGCTAGGTGGCACAGTGGATAGAGTGCCAGGCCTGAAGTCAAGAAGACTCATTATCCTAAGTTCAAATCCAGTCTCAGACACTTGCTAGCTGTGTGACCCTGGGGAAGTCATTTAACCCTGTTTGCCTCAGTTTCCTCATCTGTAAAATGAGTTCAAGAAGGAAATGGTAAATCATTCTAGTATTTTTGCCAAGAGAATCCCAAAAGGGATCACAAAGAGCTGGACACAACTGAAAATGATTGAACAACAAAGATCCCTTCTAACACTAACCTTCTATGTTCTAAAATCTTTTCCCACTCCCAGATTTTGTGTTTTATGTTCTTAGGTTCCTCCTAACTCTGAGTATGATTGCACTGACATTCCAAAGAGGGGTTGGTGGTTATTAGGGGGCTGAGAGAGGAGTACCTTGGAATTACCTTGTGTTTTCTCTCAAAAATTGCCTCAAAGATATAAAACCTTCTTTAAACTGCTGATTGGATAAATTCCTTCAAATTTAAAGGTTTTTTTATTCTCCCATAGAGGAAATTTGCCCTAAATTTGTTTTCTTGCATATGTTCGCAAAGTTTGTATAACTCAATACTTAAGAGACCATTCCCTTCAAAATATCCTTTTGAAAACATATCATCAGCTAAAGTTAACCTCTCTAGCTTGTATATGAAGCAAGGCTCCTGTGAATAGTGGGCAAGGTCAGGCATTAGGGGCTTCTCTATGTCAACAGCTGCCTCAGGGATCTATATGCCAGTTTAGTACATGCTATGATTTGACAGTGAGTTGCAGTTTTATTTTTTGCCTTTATATCAAAAGTGGTGTGGCTCTGTACCCTATTTATTAAAATTGAAGAACTATGTATGGTAGATATAGACCTGGATTTAGAATCAAGGGGCATGGATTCAAATCTCAGTTCTGCTTACTGCCAGGGTGACCTTGGTCAAATCACTTACACCACCCCCCCTTAGAAATAGTTAGGTGGTGGAATAGAGGCCTCTCTGGTCCTGGAGTCAGGAAGACCATAATTCAAATCTGGCCTCACATACTTACTGGCTGTGTGACACTAGGCAAGTCATCTCATCCCTGTCTGCCTCAGTTTCCTCATCTATAAAATGGGGACAATCATACCTCCGACCTCCTGGATTATTTCAAGGATCAAGTGAGATAATATTTGTGAAGCACTATACAAACCTTAAAGCACTATATAATTGCTGGCTATTATTTTCATCATTACTATAATTATAAATGTTATTATTATTAATAATATCTTTTATTACCTTTTATCACATCTTCAACTAATCTGTAAGGTCATGAAGGATGGGACCAGCATGCCTTATACTTTTTATTTCTCATAGTACAAAGAGCTAGGTCTGATAGAGGCTTCAATAAGAATTTTTTGATTGATTAATGGTTACTTTACCCTGGTGTCTTGAGAGTTCAACTGTAAATGAAAATCTTAGCTGGCAGTGCTGTTAAGATGTTACTTTTAGATGTCACTTCACACCTATCGAATTGGCTAACATGACAGAAAAGGAAAACGACAAATGCTGGAGGGGATGTGGAAAAATAGAGACACTAATGCCCTTTTGGTGGAGTTGTGAACTGGTCCAACCATTCTGGAGAACAATTTCGAACTGTGCCCAAAGGGCTATAAAAATGTGCATATCCTTTGATCCACTAATATTGCTACATAATCTGTACCCAAAAGAGATAAAAGAAAATGGAAAAAGACCCATGTATACAAAAAATATTTATAGTAGCCATTTTTTTTGTAATAGCAAAGAATTAGAAACTGAGATGATGCCCATCAACTGAGGAATAGCTGAACAAGTTGTGGCATATGATTGTGATGGAATATTATTATGTTAAAAGAAATGATGCAGGAGGTAGTTTCAGAAAAACCTGGGAAGGCTTGTACCGGCTGATTCTAAGTGAAGTGAGCAGAGCTACAAGAACACTATACACAGAAAGAGCAGTGATGTACTGAAAATCTACTGTGAGAGACTTGGCTACTCTGATCAATACAATGATTCATGATAGTTCCAAAGGATTCATGATGATAAATGCTGTCCACCTCCAGACAGAGACTTGGCACTCTCTGAGTATAGGTTGAAACATAATTTTTTAAGTTTATTTTCATTGCTTCTCTTTTGCAACATGGATAATTTTTTTTTGCATGATTTCATATGTGTAATGAATGGGTATCCTATTTCTTGCTGTCTCAATTGGGTGGCAGAGGGAATGGATGGTACAAGAGAATTTTGAATTGAATTTTTTTTTTAAGATACTGCTTTTTCTCATCATCTCCAAGTTTACAGCATTTTCCTGTTTACTTTTGTCTTTCAGATTCGATCTGACAAGGATAATGATATTCCTATCCGATATAGCATCACTGGAGTTGGAGCTGACCAACCACCCATGGAAGTTTTCAATATTGACTCTATGTCAGGACGGATGTATGTAACTAGACCCATGGACAGAGAAGAGCGGGCCTCCTACCATGTAAGCATCTGAAAGGAGTGAGCTATGGTGAAAGGAGTCTTGGAATGGGAATTGGGAGTGTTGGTTTCTAACCTCACCTTTACTGCTGTCTCACAATTTGACTTCCCTTCTTAGACCTCAGTTTTCTCATAAGAGAGTTGAACTAATGTCCCTTCTAGCTCTTCCTATCTATAAGTCTTGCCTCATCTTTGGTCAAGAGAGACCATGTAACTCATCAATCATTCCTTGTGCCCTTACATTCTGATTAAATCCCTTTCTCTAAAGCTGTAAATCCATTGTCTTTCCCTATTTTCTCTAGTTCCTAGATATGCATCCTCTAGCCTTTTCATTTCCTCTTAAATGTCTCTTTGACAGCAGAAAAGTCATCTCAGAAAGGAAATCTTCAATGCTTCAGTCTCAGAGATTATTCCCTGCAACAGCTGAAGGAGATTAAAAAAAAAAAAAGTCCTTCAGTGCCCATGTTTAAAGGGGCAGATATGGATGTTTCTCCATGGCAAAATCTAAAGACCACTGGCCTTGGGATCCAGTTACATCTCACTGATCAACTTCTGGGTCTTGGATGTTACTTCCCCTCTCTAGGCTTCAGTTTGCTTATTTGTAAAGTAAGAGGATTGGACTATCTTGTCCTTAATATCATTTTCATCTCTATTATTTTGAGGCAAATACTTTAACTTTTAGAAGAGATTAAATTCTGAATCATCAGCATTGCCAATGCCACATTAATCATCTGACTTAACCTTGCTTCTACCATATGGTGTTGTACAGAAGATCACTCCAGCCCCCTACCATGCTGGGTCTGAGGGTGCAATGAATCTCTTCAATGATCCCAATGTGTGATGGGCTTCTGGACTGTGTATCAGGATATGACGTAGACAGAGCCTGCCTTTTAAAACACCTCTGTCTTGTTTTAGCATTATCAGACCCTGGGTGTAAAAGGGGAGCCCAGGTGGTTGACAGCACATATTCCAGCCTTTTATATTACAGCAAATCTCATGAGCCTCCCAGGCTAGACTGCTCACTTCCCACAGCTCAGGAAGTCTGCCTTCCTGCTTTTCCTGCTCAAGTATCTAGCTCTGAGATCTCCAGGGCTCCAAGTTCAATATTTCAGATCTAAGGGTCAAGTGGAAAGAAGAAGACTAACGATGAATGCATTTCAATTCTAGAAAATCATGAGGATGGATGGACAGGGTGGATATAGAGCTGGTCAGTGATTTAGAGCTACTGGAACTAACACTCCCCATTCCAAAGCTCAAAGGAGATAATTTCAAGAGTTGTAAAGCAAAAAGCCATGCTACCCTGTACGTTGCAAAGTAAATTTATAAAACTCATAAAATTATAAAACTCATTTATGAAACTTATTTTAAAAAGGCATAAAATGCCTTTGAGAGATTGGATAGATTAATGACCAATTCTTATATAAGGTAAGGAACAGTGGAGATGATTGAAGTTAACGTCACAACAAATGGCTCTGCTTTCCTCCAAATGGTACCACAGTATCACCATAAGAGACAGAAGTACCCCATAATATAAGGGACCCTGAAATGAACATAGCCTGCCATTTCTTATTGTTGTATGTGAGTCAGATGGATACTTTTATCCTTCTTATATGAGTGGATTAAGTCTCTGGCAGCTCCATCTTCTTATGGAGTAATTCCACCTGCCCAAAAGGACATTTTGAACTCCATAAGAGAAACCTCCCTCACCCCCTAGATCTGTCTAGTAGATGACTCCTAAGAGAAATTATTTTATGGCCAATGACATGAGTTTCCTACATGCTGGAGATGTTCTCTTTTCCCCCTACCAAGCCAAATCTTCCCCATTTCTGAGACTGAAGCAATAGGTCATTCCCAGTGTGTCCATCAAAAAGTATTTGCAAAGTGCTTACCATTATGACAACTGCTATGCTAGATATTGGTGATATGAAGACAAAAATGGAGGGGAAAAAGCCTGTCCCCTAGGAGTTTACTTTCCACCAAAGGATATTATACATATTATACTTTTAAAAAAAAGAGGCTGTTGTAGTAATAAAGATAAGAGGTAATCAATGTCAGAAATAGGGTCATGGTGCAGGAAATGTTTAGTTGGGAAGAAATGGCAATATTCTACAAATTGTTGAATATGTGGGGTGATAGAGAATAAAGAATCTAGGATGACTATGAGTTTGGGAACCTGGGTGACTCGAAAGATGGTGTTGCCTCTGACCAAAAGTGGGACATTTGGAAAAAGGGGTAAGTTTGAGAACAAAGATGTGTTGTAGATATATTGAGTTTGAGATGCCTATGGAAATGTGTCCAAGGAGCATTTGGTGATGTGAGGGTAGAGCTCAGGAGAGATTAGGGCTGGTGGGATTCATTGGTATGATGAATTGATAATATGATATGATAATTGAATCCATGGGGGCTGGTTGGGAAAAGAGACAGACAGACAGAGACAGAGAGATGGACGGGGGGAAGAGAGAGAGAGACAAAGGCAAAGAGAAGAAGACAGAGAGAGAGAGATGGAGAGGGAGAGAGAGAGAGACAGGCACAGAGACTGAGATGGGAAAAGAGAGGGTGAGAGATAGAGAGATGGGGAGAGAGAGACAGAGAGAGAGAAAGAGAGAGAGAGATGAGGGAAGAGAGATGAGGAAGGAGAAATGAGAGAGGAGAGGAGAGAAGGGAGAGAAGTCTTGGTGTCAGGAGCCTCAATGAAAAGTCAGGTCACCTAAATGTTTCTGAGTGCTGCATTTAGGCATCCTAACAGCCATTGCTGGCAAGAATTAAATGTCAGCAGAGGCACGGGGTCACTTATACTGACATGGTTACCACTCATTCCATCACCCAGGTACACTGTCAGTGAGCTTAGGTGTCCCCTTAACCACATGGAAACTACTGGTGGATGGTCCAGTGGGTAGAAGGTGGGGTGAGGAGAGGTAGAAAAGGAAATAGATTATCTTCTTAGCTAGATGGAAAAAGAGATTTCCCCTGAGTCCTGGAGTATCTGAAGGAAAATTATTTTATCCTCTTTGAACAAGAAAGATTATTTTGTATGATGGGCCAAGGAAAATATGAAGAAAAATTATTTAGAAATGGGGGTACTTGAGATACAGTGTATATGTTGTTTCAGCACTGACAGGATTATTTCAGGTCTGGTCACTGCAACTAAAGAGTTGAGATAGCAGACTGAGGGCAAGAAAACCGTGGTTCCCTTTGGCAAAAACAAGTAGCACCATTTTCAAACAATCTGTACTCTTCTAAAGGTATAGTGTCTCTATTGCCCTCTTTTCCCTGTTGCTGGGGGTTTCTTATCCTTGAAATTTGGATATATAGATATAAAGATATGCGTATACACACATATACAAATTTTAATATAGAAATACAGATGTAAATATACTTATAGAGAGCTATGTGTTACTGTTTGTCTATTGCTCTCTATATTAATAGAGATGATGTTATTTTATTCGAATAGGGAAATTCCAAACAAGAAAACTCCATGCACCAATTCAGGTTGGTACTTTCTCTAATAGAGTCATGCAATCATTATGTATAAGCAGGAGGGCTTAAATCCAGATCTCTCTCTCTCTCTCTCTCTCTCTCTCTCTCTCTCTCTCTCTCTCTCTCTCTCTCTCTCTCTGTCTCTCTCTCTCTCTGTTTCTCTCTCTCTCTCTCTCTCTCTCTCTCTCTCTCTCTCTCACACACACACACACACACACACACACACACACACACACACACACACACACATCCCTTCCCTCTCTCCCTCTCACTCAGACACACATAAAATGCAATCTCCATTTTAAGTTTCTGAGCAATCAATGTCTTCTCAAAGGGGTCCTCCAAAAGCCCTAAGGGTGGGATTTCCATTGTTGGGGCTGAAAAGTAAGGTAAATGTTGGAGCTGATGAAGCCTTTGAGGCAAGGCTGCCAGAAATTCAAGCCATCCCAGATCTGGAATGTTCCTGAGTGGTGATCACTAGAAGATTCTCCCATAGCTTTCTACAAGAAATTCTGTTCCCTTTTAGAGGGAACACCTGAATATGTGGTTGGCTGCTGACCCTGTTCTCTCCTTCTATGTGTGCAGAAGCAGCAGCTAATCCATTTAATTATCTTCCTCCACCCTAAAAAAAAAAAGGCACTTGCTAATATGTCCCCCAAAGAGGAAGGTAGCATACTACAGTACATTGGAATGAAAACTGGCTCTGAAGTCAGAGGACCTGGATTCGAATTCGACTTCCAGTGCTTACTACCTGCGTGACCTTGGGTAAATAAGCTTGACTTTTCTGGGTGTCAGTGTCGTTATCTGTAAAATGAACAACCAGGCTTAGACGGCCTCTGAGGTCCCTTCCATTGATTTATAACTGTGATGCCAGATTACTACCACCCTCCAAAGTTCCTTTTCTCCTCTTCTCTATCCCCATCACCACCAGTCTAACACTGAGTTCTTTTCATTATCCTAAGGATGCTTAGACACAGGTCCTGTCATCACATGCCATGATTTTTTTGCAAAGCTTCTCTTTGCATAATTAGTCAGATCGCCTCAGGTTCAGCATTTTTACAGCACTTTCCTTTTTAACTGTCCACACGGGGAGGCCATTTGCCTGATTAAATTCACCTTTTCAAGATGAGACAGATTAATTTTTAATTATTGTGGTAGCTCCAAGAAAGGAATCTTTCATCAACCTGAAAAGTCCCTCTTGTTCTCTCCTCTCTTAGAGACCTTGGCTTCAGGGCTTACATCATCCTGCTCTTTGATTTCTTGCTGAAATGTTACTCCTGTCAGATGTGTGTCTCGGTTTTTTAAAAATCATGTCTCATAACTTTTCGGAAGTGGCAGTTGTTAGCATGGATCACCTCCCCTGTACTCAGCAAGCCTAGGCCACTTCTGAGTAGGTACTACTATTTCAGATAATAATTCTCTCTGAAACTTCAGTCCTTTCTTCCTGAAAACTCACTTTCCCTGAAGCTTCAAGAGCTTTTCAGCTGATAGAAAATCTCTTTTTAAAATCAGAGTTGTTCATCACACTTAGACTCAAGATTCTATTTTGATTGGCTTATCTTAGCAGCTTTTAAAATGTACACGATTGGCTTTCATATTCAGGAAAAGCTGCCTCCAAAATTCATGTCAATGCAGCTACATAAGCTGAGGTGAAGAAATGAAAGTTAGACCTAAAGGTCTCTCTTTGCTGAATCTACAGTAACTCACCAAGCGTGCCTAACTCAGCACTTAGCACAGTGCCTGACACATAGGAGGCCCTTAATAAATATTTTTTGACTGACTGACTGGTTCTTCTATCTAAGGACTGAAATTCATTTAGGACGATTCAAAACCCATGGAAACATCAGCACATTGTGAATGAATGAATGAATCAACGAATGACTGAATCAATGAAAAAGTGCTTATTATGTGCCAAGCACTGTGTTCAACACTGGTGATGCAAATATAAAAACAAAACTGGGTCCTGCCTTCAGGGAACATAAATTCTAACAGAGGGAAACAACATATTTAGGGGAATGGTACAGTGTTGGGTTGTCTCTGACTTGTGTGAAGCAGAATAAGCCATACCCCCCCCCCAAAAAATGTTAAAGGGCACTTGGAAGGCATTTATGGCATTGATCGTTTTGAGAGACAAAGGCAGCAAAATGTATAGAATGAGGCCTAATCAAGCTTTTTGAGGTTAGTAAGATTTGCCTTTGTCACTTTTGTGTCTTGCCTTTCTGCATAGCTGTCCAAGTAATAGGCTGTTCTATCACTGCAACAGAGTAAGCCTTGCCTGTTTCCTATAGGTTTCAGCTTAGTCCTGTCTTTCCTGGGGCATCCCTGAGTTCCAAAGCCATCCCTATGTTCTGTCTTTTAAGACTTGCAGCTAGTGCCACTAGAAAGGATCTGATAAATATTCATCCACACAGGGGTATTAATGACTGATACTAGCCTAATATGTAACCCTTCCAAGGGGATAGTTGTATTTTTAACAAGAGAAAAAGAGAAAGGAAGCTTTTACTGTAACCTGTGTGACAGAAAGAGGAAGGTAAAGGAGACCTTTCTGTCAAATCATGATACATAAACAACCTCCTGCTCTGCCTTTCTCAGACAACCAGACCTTCTAAAGAATACTTGATGGCATAGTTGGTTTCCTTCCTCTCCCTCTGCCCATGCAGATGAATTACACTTTTCACTGTCTTCTTACCATAAAGATGTAGTTCCAGCAAGCAGAATTCATTACAAGTTCCTTGTCAGAGAAGAAGAGCCCATTTCTGATAACTGTCCAAATGAGAAAGCAAGCCCAATTCATCCAGCACATTGCAATGACAAGAGACAAGGTTTGAGGATTGGAGTTGGAGTGACAGTGATGGAGGAGCCCAGATTCTATGCAGTTTCACATCACCAGTAATTGCCGAAGTAGGGCTACCAAATCAACAGGGACTGTAATAATAATACTTAGCATTTAAAGTTCACATAGATCTTTACACACTTTTTCTCACTTGAGGTAATTGCAGCAAGTATTCCTATTGCTATTTTACAGATGAGAAAGCTGAGGGTCTTGGAGGTTATGTAGTCACATGACTAGTGAGTGGCAAAGGTTGGATTAAGCCCCAGATTTTCTTGACTCCAAATCTAGCTCTCTAGCCATTAAGCCACATTGCCTCCTGTTATTGTGGGCAAATGTTAATCTTCAATCAACTGTTCATTAAGGGGAAAAAAGCAAAACTAAAAACATTCTTTTCATTTGCACTTCCAGCTAAGCATCAGTGAGCATTTGCAATCTCAATTAATAATTAGGACCCATAGTGCATTTCACCATTAACATAACCAAAGTACTTTTGCATCAAGAAATGATAGGGGAGGGAAAAGAAGACAATGAAGGAAGTAAAGAAAGAAATCAAAAGCCCTGCCAAATATCAGTTCATGCATTTTGCAGGAACTCTTTGAGTGCTCATTGGTGAATTCTGAACATGTACATCTACTCTTCCTAAGCCTATTTATTTTTCCCCCAAGCAAAGTTGGGGGGTAATTAGCTTCCTGATTTTATTTTTTTGGCACTTCAACATTTTAGCAACAGTCCCACGCATAACAGAGAGAGGTGCTAAAGTCAACATGCCCAGGATAGGTAACAGAAAGCACTGCTTCCATGTGCTGGACAGGGAGTAAGTTACTGGTGAACTGAAAGTCTGAACACTTAAGGGCTGTCAGTCATGTCTATTGTCATATAGGAGCTACTGTACCAGGGCTTGCAGAATGCAAACCCTGGACATATTCTTGGGGAAAATTCAGGCACAGCTGGAACCTGTCTTTTCCTTTTTCAATCCTTCTCTGAAGAAAGCATCTTGTATTCAAGAGTAAATCAGATTTTGGTAGGCCTATTCAGAAGTCCATGTTGAAATTCCATCCAAATACATTGGAAATTAGTTACTGTCTTTTCTAATTGGCTTTAGCACCTCTCTCGTTATGCATGGGACTGTTGCTAAAATGAACACATGTTGCCAAAGGAAGAGTTCTCAGGAATATCTCAATTCTGACACGTTTCCTCCACAATTTTTAAAGTTTAAGTTAAGTGGCAGAAGGAGATGGAGAAAACCTGTGTCCTAGGGAAAGTCAGAGGGTCTGCCCCAGGTCATACAACAGTGCCAGAGCCAAGACCATATGTCAAGTCTTCTAAATCCCAGATGAGGGCTCTTTCTGCCATACTGTGGTCAAAGAGCAAAGAATATGATCCCAGCTTTGATACTACCAGTGACTTTAGTTCAATTCAACAGACATTTACAGCCTACTCTACATATGACATTGTGCTCAACACTGGGGAAAGTGATGGAAAATAACACCCTTCTTGCCCTCACAGAGCTTATAGTCTACTAGGGGAATGGAGTGTGGTTCAACATGTGAATAAAGAATAATGATACAAAATAAAGTGATATGAGAACAAAAGGAAGGTGCAGACAAAGCTCCATCAGGAAATTTGAGGAGGATGTCAAATCAAGTCAAGGAGCATTTATTAAGCACTTACTAAGTGCTAGGAATACTAAGTTCCGAGAAAACAAAACCAAGCAAAAAGAAAGTCCCTATTCTCAAGGGGCTTACATTCTAATGGGTGAACACAAAAGGAAGCTAGTAATGGCATAGAAGAGAAGGTACCCCCAGGGGACTTGGTGGAGAAAAGCACATAGTCAGGAGTATAAATAAACTGGAGAGAAATAAAGACAAGGCTGTCCAGAGCATTTTCCTTAAAATAAAAGATCTGGGAAGAACCTGATAATCATAGGAAAGGGCAGAGGGTGGGAGGGAGGGTACTTCCAGTGTGAGAAGTCCCTTTCAGCTGAAGGAAAGGGGAGATGAGGGCAAGCTTCATAGAGGCATTAGATATCTCGACGTAGATCTCCCAAAGGTACCTCAACTCAATGTTGAAAACATCTGTGCCCTCTTCCCTTTCAAACTTCTATATTTCTATTTATTTCTATATAAATCCATCTAAGTTTACACTCTTGGGGTCACCCTCTACCCCTCCCACATGCTCCTAATCCAATAAATTGCCAAGCCTACTGTACTTTACCTCCACAGCATTACTAGTATCTATGCCCTTCTCACATAGCCATCACCCTAACTGAGAGTTTCATCACCTATTTTAAGAATTTTTACTAGTCTCCTAATTAGATTCTCAACTTCCAGTCTCTTCCCTCTCCATTCCATCCTGATACAAGATTCCTAACTAAGATTCCCTAAAACCAAAGTCTGACTTCTTGCTCAAGAATCTTCCATGGCTTCCTATTGCCTCTAAGAGAAAATGCAATTTCTTTAGCTTCACATGTCAAACCCTTCACATCCTAACTCCAATATGCTTTGCCAGACTTATTTACACATTACTCCACTTCAGGCACTCTGCATTCCACCCAAACTGGCCTATTTGTTGTCTCTTACACATGACAATTCATATCCCATCTTCATGTATTTGCGTAGACTGACCCCCATTCCTGGTATGTCCTACCTCCTCATTTTGCCATTTTAAATATCTAGATTTTGTGATGGCTCAATTTGTTGCAGTTTGGGGTACTGGGAACCCTTAAATTCAAGGGTAGAGGGGCCCTTCCTTAAAAGAATTCGACCACTCAAGTCTTCTTTCAGTCAGAGTACTGAGGTTTTATTATAACACTGGTTAGGTGGAGAAGATTCCTAGTCAATCTGTGGTATAGTGACACCTATAGGATGGGGAGAGATTCCTAATGCATCTGCACAATTATGGGAGGTAAGATTGGTACTTGCATGTAAGAAGAGACAGTGAGAAGATCTGGGTGGGATTAAGGAGTGGTAAATAGCCTGGGGTGGACCAAGTGTAGGCTGCAAAAGGAGTTCATTGGTCAATGGTCTGAGAGACTTAGTGAAAGGGTAGTTAAAGCAATTATTATAGGTGGGTTGGGATGGACCAGATGCCTCAACTGGGAGAGACTGGGTTGCTTTCAAAGACATGATCTTTTCCTTTTAGGGGTTTAGGTCCCATGACCCCATCAAGCCACCTCCTACCTGATGCCTCCTAGTTTTCAGCAATTTCTCCCACCTTAAATTATTTTTTTACTTATCAATTTATTTGTATCTCCCTAACTAATATAAAAATTTTTGAGAGGCAGTTAATGTTTTTCATTTCTTTCCTTGTATTCCCAGCATGTAATTCAGTGGTTTGCACATATAAGGTGCCTAATAAGTACTTGTTGAATTGAGGTGCCTTATGAGTTGAGCCTTGAAGGAAAAGAAGGTTTTTAATAGGCAAAAATGAGGGAAGAGTAGATTCCAGAAATGGGAGATGGCCCCTGTACTAACATACAAAAGCAGGAGTTGGCTGTCAAGTCAAAGGAATCACTGGCAGTGCAGTTTGGCTGAAATATAGATGTTGTAATATGAAATAAGGCTGGAGAGGTAGGTCAGTGAGAAACTATGAAAGACTTTAAATGTCCAGTCAAGGAACTTGTATTTTATTATATTGGCAATAGGCAGCTGAGGGAAGTTTTCAGTGGGCAAGGTTTTTGACATAATCATCATATCCTTGTATATTACAAAGATTATAGGAATCTATGAAAAAGATAAGAGAGAGGAGTCTTGAATTTTCTCTGTTTTCCCATATGTACAATAGACATGATCTCTTCCACAAAAGGGAAACTATACAGACAAAAGAGGTACTAACTAATATGGCAGTTGGAAACATACTCAAGTACTTTTTACCATCATTGTACCTCCACCTGTATAGAATTAGAACATGATGGTAGACACCAATTCTATAATCTTTAGCCACCTGAGACAGTGTGTAGTAGCAGAATAAGCCCTAGATTTCAGTCTGAAAAACCAGAATTTTCATTCCAGCTCTGTTGCTTACTAGCTATGTGGCCTTGGTCGAAGTACTTAGTCTCTGTAATCTTTAGTTTCCTCATCAGTAAAATGAAGATTTCAAGCTGGATGGTCTCTAAAACCTCTCTCCCCTCTAAATTCCTTGATCCTACACAAAACTCCAATCATAGTTTACTATATTACTTATTTTTAAAGATACAGAAGGGGCCCTAAAAGGTCATGATCATCAGTCACTTAAATAATTCTCATTATTGTTTCAAATCCACTAACTAGCATTCATTCAGAATTGTCCCCCTTTCAAGAAAAATGAATTTTTCTTGAAGTCTCATTTCCAGGAGACATGACCTCTGGGAAGAACTTCTCTACTGATTCACAGAGAAGGAATTTTTAATATAACCAGTACCAAAACCATAGTGACTGCTATTGAACAGAGGAATTCCACCATGGTGATTCTTTCCAAACACTTTCTCCATTTTTCTCTTTATTCTTTTTGCCTGTCATTCATGCACTTAGGCATGTTATATCTGGTGGTGCTAACTGGATGTTTTTGAAACTAGATCGTCAGTACATAAGCTCTTGGTTGAAATGAGAGGAATGACCCAAATAACCCCTGATTATAAGTGCAGACCCAGCAACCAGCTCCTTCATCCTCCTCTCTTTAGACAGGACTGTTCTTTAATCATTACTTATGAGGTAGAAATCCAAGTAGGCAAAGGAGTCACCATAAGGAATTGGACATCATACTCTAAGACTAAGACACTGGCAGAGTTCCAGTTTTCAGGAGAACTAGAGACCAAATCAAAGATCATAGAGCTAGAATGAATTTTAGGTGTTATCTAGTTTAACTCCCTAATCTTGCATATGAAAAACTGAGGACTATCAGGAGTTGGGATATAGGACAGATTCCAAGAGAAGGACTTTGGTTAAGAGAAACAAAATAGTGACCCAGTTTCAGGACTAGTTACCAGATTAGGTCTTAGTCACAAGGAACATGTCAAAATCATTCTATTAGTAGATCAGTCAGAATTTGTTGAACACCATCAGTTATCTTAGTACAGTCTGGGAACACTAAGAATGAAACAGTTCCTACTCTCAATTAGCAATGGCTAGAGGGTATAAAGTTGGAATTGAATCTGCAAAACAGCTGACTAAATGCTACGGATCCTTATATTTCTTCTTCAATGGGATGAGTGGTCCCAAGGCCTGGGAGAGAGCTAACCCTGTTTCTGGGACTTAACTGGCCCTGGCTGGAATGTTGAGGGCCCAGAAGGAAGCTGGAAGATTTACCACAGTAAGAACAGAAATATTTTTCACAGTAAAAAATATTGATTCCTGCTTTAGTTTAAGCAAATCCAAAAAAATCAATTCACAAACAGACAGATGATGGGGTTATATCTTTTCTTTGTTTTAATAGATAATTTATTTATTTTTCAGTTCTCAGCATTTACTTCCACAAGAATTTGAATTCAAAATTTTCTCCCCACCTCTCCCCAGCCCCACCTCACCAGGACAGCATGTACCACATCCACTCCTTCCTCCAGTCTGTCCTCCCTTCCACCACCCACCCTTCTTCCATTCCCCTTCCCCTCTGTTTTCCTGTTGGGCAAAAGAGATTTCTATACTTCATTGCCCATATATATTAATTTTAATTTGCATGCTAAAACAATTTTTTAACTTTCATTACCAAAGTTTTGAGTTCCATATTTTCTCCCTCCCTCCCCACCCACCCCCACTGAGAAAACTAGCAATTCAATATAGGTCATACATGTGTAACAATGCAAAGCACTTCTATAACAGTCATGTTGTAAAAGGCTAACCACATTTCCCTCTGTCCTATCCTGCCCTCAATCTATTCCATTCTCTCCCCTGACCTGTTCTTCCACAATAGTGCTTGCTTCTGATTATCCCCTTCCCCAATTTACTGTCCCTTGCATTATCTTCCCTCTTCTATCCCCTTCCCCCCACCTTCCTGCAGGGTAGAATAGATTTCCATATTCAATTGAGTGTGTGTTATTCCCTCCTTAAGTCAAATCCCATGAGAGCAAGACTCACTCACTTCCTTTCATCTCTCCCCTCTTCCCCTCCATTGTAAAAGTTCCTTCTTCCCTCTTCCATGTGAGATGATTTACTACATTCCTCTTCTCCACTTTTCCTATTCCCAGTACATTCCATTCAATGGTAAATTTTATTTTTTTAGGTATTCTCCCTTCACATTCAACTCACCTTGTGCCCTTTATGTATATACATACATATATATATACACACATACATACATACACATATGCACCCATGTACATGTACATACACATACATACATACCCATACATGCCTACATATATATTTCCCCTAATTACTCTAATACTGAAAAAGGTTTAATGAGTTACAAATAACATCTTTCCATGTAGGAATGTAAAAAGTTCATCTTTAATGAGTTTCTTAAGGCTTCTCTTTCCTGTTTACTTTTTCATGTTTCTCTGACTCTTGTATTTGAAAGTCAAATTTTCTATTCAGCTCTGGTCTTTTCAACAAGAATGCTTGAAAGTCCTCCATTTCATTGAAATTGCATATTTTTCCCTGAAGTATTATACTCAGTTTTGCTGGATAGGTGATTCTTGGTTTTAATCCTATCTCCTTTGACCTCTGGAATATCATATTCCAAGCCCTTTGGTCCCTTAGTGTAAAAGCTACTAAATCCTGTGTTATCCTGATTGTATTTCCACAGTACTTGAATTGTTTCTTTCTGGCTGCTTGTAATATTTTCTTCTTGACCTGGGAACTCTGGAATTTGGCTACAATATTCCTAGGAGTTTTCCTTTTGGGGTCTCTTTCAAGAGGTGATCAGTGAATTCTTTCCATTTCTATTTTACCCTCTGGTTCTAGAATATCAGGACGGTTTTCCTTGATAATTTCTTGGAAGATGATGTCTAGGCTCTTTTTATAGTCATGGTTTTCAAGTAGACCAATAATTTTTGAATTGTCTCTCCTGGATGTGTTTTCCAGGTCAGTTGTTTTTCCTATGAGATATTTCACATCGTCTTCTATTTTTCCATTCTTTTGGTTTTGTTTTATAATTTCTTGGTTTCTCATGAAGTCATTAGTTTCCATCTGCTCCATTCTAATTTTTAAAGGCCTATTTTCTTCAGTGAGCTTTTGAACCTCCTTTTCCATTTGATCAGTTTTGCTTTTTAAAGCATTCTTCTCCTCATTGGCTTTTTGGACCTCTTTTCTCATTTGAGTTAGTCTATTTTTAAAGGTATTATTTTCTTCAGCATTTCTTTGGGTCTCCTTTAGCAAGCTGTTGACTTGCTTTTCATGATTTTCTTGCATCACTCTCATTTCTCTTCCCAGTTTTTCCTCCACCTCTCTTACTTGATTTTTAAAATCCTTTTTGAGTCCTTCCATGGCCTGAGACCATTGCATATTGTTTGGAGGTTTTGGATATAGAAGACTTAACTTTAATGTCTTCCTTTGATGGTATGCTTTGTTCTTCCTCATCTGAAAGGATGGAAGAAAATTCCTTTTCACCAAGAAAGTAGCTATCTATAGTCTTATTTTTTCCCCCTTTTTGGGCATTTTCTTGGCCAGTTACTTGACTTTTGAGCCATTTGTCAAGTAGAGGGTATACTCTAGGGACCTATAAGTTGTCATTTCCTTCAAGGTGGCACAATCAAGGGAGAATTTACTCCTCTTCTGGCCTGCACTCTGGTCTGTGAGCAACCACAAGCACTCTTTTCTGCCTTGGAACTGTGAGGGGGATTCCTTCCACATAGCCACAACCAGCTCTACCTCGCCAGTGCTCCTCCTCACCCCAGGACCACCACTCAGAGCTGAAATCCAGACCATTGGCTCAATACCCCCAAGGTCTTTAGATTGAGGACTCCAAAAGTGGCTGCTGATGCCCTGGGGCTAGGGCTGGGGCCAGACCACACTCCCCTCTCACACAGGTGAAAGAACTTTCTTACTGATCTTTGAAGCTGTCTTTGGCATTTGTGGGTTGAGAAATATGGTAACCACAGCTTCTACCAGTGATTCCACAACCTGAAGCTTGCTCCAGTCCTGTTTGTGCTGTGTAGCCCAGACTGGACTGTGCCCTGGTCTGAGCCCAGTACGATAAACCTTTCCTGTTGGCCTTCCAGGTTGCATTGGGCTGGAAATGTTTCACTCTGTCATTTTGTAGCTTCTGCTGCTCATTTTTTTCCAGGTATTTTATGGGCTATGGAAGGAGAACTAAAGGAAGTCTCTTCTTCTACTCTGCCATCTTGGCTCCACCCCCGGTTGATATCTTCTCAAAGTTTGCTCTCACTTTACCAAAGGGTTATCCATAGTATTCCTTGAAATTTCAGCTGAATAAACTTTCTTTGAGGGCTGGAGGTGTTTCATTCTTATCTTTGAATTCCTAGCACCTACAACAGTGCTTTCCACATAGTAAGTAGATACTAAATAAATGTTTGTTGAGTTAAATTAAAAACCCTTAAAACACTACTTAGTACCCTTAAAATATGGTAAGATTTCCAAATGCTCAATCTCAGAATAACTTTTCAAGATCACAATTATTGTGTAAATTGAAGTGTTTAGACACAAAATAATTGTGCCGATAAACATGCATGAAGAAAGTGATTAAAATATATATTTTGTGACTTGTAGCAAAAGAAAGCAACCAAAAAAGGGGGGACTTTGTGATGTTTCTCTGAATTATCTTATCAATCATCATTATGGAATGTAGATTTATATTTGGGAAGGAGCTAGCAGTCATCTAATCCAATCTGCTTATTTTGCAATAGAGGAAACTGAAGCCCAAAGAGGTAAATGCTTTATCCATGGTCATGTAAGTAGCAAGTAATGGAGCCAAGATTTGAACCAGGACCTTTGATTCAAGATCTAGCACTGTTTCTACCTCACAATTATTCAAACATAAAACCCAACCTTTATTTTGTATTTTCAAATATATAACCTTCCATTCTTTCCACTTAGCATTTCATGGATCCATAATTCCCTTGTTTTGGGTATTTCATCCACTGGGGCAGATCACTGTCCTTCCAGGCTTTCTTTGTAAATAGCCTTCATAACTATTTACATGACTTGCTACAGCCACAAGGAACTTCACCCTGGTACAAACCTGATGATGAACCTGTTTACGTTCAAGATTAGTATACTGCAGATAATGGGCACTCACCAGACCTGTACTCAAAGTCTCTCCAATTTAGTCATACCTGCCAGAGGTAGTATTCCATTGGCATAGCCACTGGCAGGCTGCAGAAGGACTTTATTGGAGGTATTCTCTGCTCAAAGTTTAAAAAGTGCCGTTTTCGCATGAACAGGGGAAAGTACTTCCCTGAATCCCAGGAATATTAGAAGAGCCAGGTAACATTTCAGCTACTGAAATGGTTTTTTTCCACTTTAACCAAGCTGGGTGCCCAGGCCCACAAGCTTGGTGAGTGGCATGAGCTGATCGTGGCTTACTGAAGTGCTACTACTAAAAATTTCAAACAAAAGCCATCAAATTTGATTAAAACTTTTTGCTGGAGGTGAGGCAGGGCAGGATGGAAGGCAAACCTGAAGGTAAAATAAATATATGATTCATGTGGCATGTTATCTCTGAATGAAGCAGTTTCTGCACCTCAAGATAGAGTAAGAAGCACCCAATACCACCTTAGTCTGAAGATAATAACTTTAATTTTAGTCCAGAATTACTTTTTTTTCCCAAAGACAACCTGACCTTTGACTTGTAAAGTTATTGACTGGCTCCATCTGACATGATGAAGGATGGCTCTGTGACTCCTGGCTGAGTGGTTTGTCCATGAGGATGAGATGCAGATAGTTTACAATGACTGGCAGCTAGATGGATTCTGGGGCTTTAGCATCACAACACAGCACTCTAGGTTTGTTCTTAATAGAACTTAGCCTGGGTTTGGACTTTTGCACAATCTCATGTTGTGTTGTACTTTGCAATTTTCCTAGGAATCAGTGTTAATTTGGTTTGTTGCACAACACACATGGCTTTCCCTCTCCCTTTTTTCCTCTATTTTTTTGTCAAGTAAGCCTTGAAATTCTTCTTAAAAGCACAAATTAAGGGGTAAAATTCCATTCACTGCTGTCTGAAGCAAACCAAAACACTGGAGCCAATATGAATACAATTAGCACTTTCATTTTTCGTTCAGCAGCCATCATGTATAAATGCCTTCCTTTCGGAGGTACATGAAGCAGCAGTAATGAGAGCTATGCTAAGAGATTGGATAATAGGAAGAATTCACTTGGAACCAGCTGGATCGAGCTCTTCACAGTCAAGATGCACCAGCTCCCATTCCCTAGACACTCTCTGCTTCAAAGTTCTATTTCCCAAAGGCCTTCTTTTCATTTTGGTTTTAACCACTTTTCCAGGGTTAAAGAACCATAGAATCCTAGAGTGGGAAGGCATCTTAGGAGGGATTTTAAAGGTCTAGTTGGACTAGACCATCTCATCCAATCCCCAGTACCCATGATCAAGAGGTAGAACAGTGGCATGGGAAGAAGAGGAATTAGAAAACCTGGGTTCTAATCTCAGCTCTACTACAAATTAGTTTTATAAGCTGGTGGAGCATCTAATGGATCTCTGCTTTCTCTTTTAAAAATGTGAGGCTTAGATCAATCAACCCATCAACAAACATTTATTAATCACTTACTATGAGCCAGACTCTATGCTGACCACTGAGGAGATGAAGAATAAAACATCAAAGTACCTACCCTTAGTGATCTTACATTTTAATGGGGGAAATTGCATATGTAAATCAGCACATACAAGATAAATGGAGAGAAGATAGAAAGGGGAAAGCATTAGCAGCCATGGGGACTAGGAAATAATTCCTGAAGGAGGTAGTGCTTGGGCAAAGCTAATTCTGACATGTGCTATGTTCTAAAGTCCTTTACAACTCTGAAATTCTGTGGTTCTATGGTCCAAGTCTCTTTTAAGCTCTGAAATTCTTTGGTTCTGCGACCGTATTCACCAGAAGCACAGGCAACAAGTCATATATGTCCACCCTCTATTCTTCTCAGAGGGAATTCCTACCTATCAATTAAATTCCCCCAGATCTGAATGCTGTTTTGAGCATCAACCCCAGATTGACCCACACTCTGCGCTTTTATTTTGGCTTTTTGCTTGTGTGTCCAGCTCCTGAGGGCAAGCAGGACAAATAGAAGCAAATACATTTGAGACAGAAAGAACTTACAAATGTAGTCTTGTACCAGATGCCCAAATTAGCAGAGCTACCTGGTCTGTCCTCTAATGCCTTCCAATTCTTTCTTGCCTTCAGCTTGTTATCCCAGAGGGCTCGTCACTCTACTCATTCATTTTAATAGACTTTGGTTGTCCTTTCATTTTAAGAAGACAGACCCTTGGTCTCCACTGTTACCTGGCAAGAATTTCTCTTTCTGGAGATGTCAGCAGAAGAGACATTTTATATAGAAACCCCCAAAGCTAAGAAGCTGCTGCTACTGTAGATGTATTTGCCCATCTGAGACGTTTGATAAATGTATATACAGAAGTGGCACAAATCAGTTTTCAGATGCCCAGCAGATCCTGTGATAGGGATATTCTGACTACCCTGGGCTCTAAGAATAAATATGTATTTCAACTTTCAGCATGTCAGAAGACCCAATGCTATGAAATGGTCCCCACCCCCACTATATTAATAGCAGTAAGGAAAATTTCACCTTTAAAAAGTGCCACAAGGAATTTTCATGGTCATTTTATCAGGTCCCTAGGATGAGAATACTCTATCTCTGCCACCAAAACATTATAGACTGGACTCTTGAACCATGGGGGCAAGACAGCAGCAGGTGCTGCCAATAACCCTAACATGACCACCAACCTCTTTCCTACTCTAGGGCTACCTGCAATTAGTAGGAAAAGTACATATACATTTTGACCACTGCTGACACGTTACACTTAAATTGCAGGCTTGATTATCAAGAAGAGAAAGAGAAATATAATGTTAGGGGAAGCTTCTTTGTGGCAGACCAGTTCAGGTTCAAGGTTTCTGGGTGAGTTTGGTTTTCCCTTATCATATTTGTTTATATATCTCTTATATGTGCTCATCTGTGCTATGCATTACCTGAGGTTTGGGGCACAGAGAACACTGAAGGATTTGAATGGTGATGATTCTCCTCCACGAGATCTATGCCATCTACATCCTTAAAAACACCCTGTGATCTCAGGCATGCTTCCTGTGTCAAGGCTGAGAGACCAGGTTGAGGTGTTCTCACACTCACTACATGGTTCAGGAACACCTGGGAATTTCTATATTAAGCACACGTGATACAGATCAGAAACTTACTCTTTAAGGTTACTGGCATACTTTCTTACTTTTTTTTCCACCAATGAATCATTGTACATGTTAGAGTGTTAAAGGAGTGTTTGAAGTAAGCCCACCTCAACACCCAGACATTCATCATCTTTACTTCTTTAAAAAAAAAAAAAAAGACAGATTTCATCTCATTGGAAAGTACCATAAATCTGGTAGACTTTGGATGGAAACTATATATATATGCTTTTTTTGCTCTGGTATGTGACAGCAGCCCTCAGAACTATTTGGAAGCATCAGCCAAATTCACATTCTGACCATGTATTGTTTCTGTTTTTTATTTGTTTTTTTCAGCTTAGAGCCCATGCAGTGGACATGAATGGAAACAAGGTGGAGAATCCTATTGACCTCTACATCTATGTGATTGATATGAATGACAACAGGCCAGAGTTTATAAACCAAGTCTACAATGGATCTGTGGATGAGGGCTCCAAACCAGGTAGAGTACTGTGCCATAGCTCTGGTGTGTCGGCAGACATTGCCCACAGTGGGCCACCTCTGATTTACCTTGCCGGTAGTCCCACACTGCATCTTACATATAAATAATGGAGTCCCCAACTCTGAATGAAACTCAATCTGGCCCCCTATGAATATAATGATAATGACAAGGAGCAGTTGATAAATTCACTTCCTCTTTTTCCCACCACCCATCCCTACCTTAGAAGGAAGAGAGAACTATGCCTGGGACTTCTCTGAATTTTTTGTTTTCATCACATATGCCCCAACAGGCTATTAGCTCTCTGACCTCATCACAGCAGAATGCCTTCTAACAATGCCAGTCATATTCCATGCCTATAATGGCAATCCATTACATGTTCACTGATTTTTAAAAAGGAGTTGCATCACAGCTTGGGTCTCCGAGAATTATTAGAATCTGCCTAAAATAATTGACTCAAAGAATCTAGGAGTAGATCAGCCACCAATTCAGGATAAAATGCTGGACCTGGAATTAGAAGACCTGAGCTTGAATCCTGCTTGAGACACTTATTTGCTGTGTGACTCTGGGCAAGTCACTTCACCTCTCTCAGCCTCAGTTTCCTCATCTGCAAAATGGGGGCAACATATAGTAGATACTATACCTATTTCCAAGGATCATTGTGAGGACCAAATGAGATGAGATATATGGAGTACTTTGCAAACCTTACAATGCTATATAAATAATATTAATTATGATAATAATTAATATGATATAATTAATATGATAATAACATTCATACAATTCAGCCCTAGATAACTTTGGTGAGGAAGGAGGAAGACAATATTCTGAACAGTTAGCAAATATCCCTTTACTTAAATTTAGTTATAACCTTAGAATAACAGGGCCAGAGGAAATCTTAGAGATTACTTAGTCCAAGGGTTCTTAATCTATGGTTCCATGGATTTGTCTTTTTTTCAAAATATATTTTGATGACTCTATTTCAACATAATTGGTGTCTTTTGCAATCCTAGATATTTTATTTTGTTCATTTAAAAACATTTTTTTCTGAGAAGTACTCCATAGGCTTCCTTTGCCAGACCACGAAAGGGATTCATGACACACAAAAAGGACAAGCATCCTACTTCATTTGCACAGAATCAGGGATTCTCCAAATATTAGTGTTGGAAGGAAACTATCCAGTCCAACCCATACCCAAAAAAGAATTTCCGTGAAAGCACACCCAGCCAATACCCATCCAGTAAGAGGGAACCCATTGCCATTTTACAGGTAGGAAATAAAATCATCTAGGGAAAGGGGCTTGCCGAAAGTGAATAAGCAAATGTGAGTTTCAGTAATAGTAGAAGTCTGGGGGATAGGCAAACCAAGAAAAATTAGATGTCCAATATTCAGTAACAGATAGCACATAGTGCACAGAGCACTGGGTCTGTGGTTACAAAGATTCGTCTTCCTGAGTTCAAATGTAACCTCAGACACTTACTAGCTGTGTGACTTTAAGCAAGTCACTTAACTTTGTTTGCCTCAATTTTCTCATCTGTAAAATGAGCTGGAGAAAGAAATGGCAATCCATTTCAGTGTCTTTGCAAAGAGAACCCCAAATGGGTACATGAAAAGTAGCATACATCTGAAAAACAAACTGAACAAAAGTAACCAGTGTATCATGAGTATATCCAGAGCTTACTGGAGACTCTACAGAGACTGTCTTTAGAAATCAAGAGAAATACTTTGTATGAAGGTGGCTAGTGATATTATTAAATCTATCAGCGGTGTGTTCCTTTTTGCCATACACTTGCTTTCAGAGGAAATTGTTCTCAGCTGCTTTGCCTGATGGAGGGGTTAACCAGTGACTGGCTTTAGGTTGGTGTCAGCAGGCATTTATCATTACTTTCTCACTGCCTGAGGTAGTTGTCATAGAATGGTCTCCAGGGGCTACTATTTTCTACAAGGTGAATTGCATTCTCTACTGATTGTCTTTCAGGATTGCATGACCCTGGCACAGAAAAGGACAAAAATGTGACATGGTTTCTCCTAGGACCTTCCTCTTACCTCTCTTTTTGGACAGAAGAGGGATGGGTGGGGTAAACACCTTTCTGACAGCCATTTCCTTTAAGGAGTTGTGCGGTAGGGGGTGGTTCTATTAACATAGCAGCCAGCAATGACTCTAGTGTGGCAGCGTGTGGCAGCCAGTGGTGATTCAGACAGAGCCAGCGTGAGGTTGGAAAGGACTTGCATTCTGGGTGTTATTTTCATAACAAATCTAATTTCCCACATCTGCTAAAACCAATCGATATGGAAAGTTTTCCCAAACGTTTAACTAGCTTTTCTCATTAGGATAACAAAAGCAGCAACTTATAGCATCTTCTCAGCAAAAATCCGGATAAGCCTTTAAGGTAGAAAATCAGCGTCAGGCCTCCTCCTCCTGAGTACGGAATGCAGAAGGAGAGGTGCCCGTGACTGATGGAGCGCATTCTGCCTTGGAAGCAGGTCAAATGCAGGGCTTCCTATTCCAAAACATCCAATTTCCCATGGCCTGGTGATTATTACCCTTCTTTCCCCACACCATCATTTTTCTCTTAAAGGCCTACATTTACATTAACATGTCAATTCTGTCTTTCAACTTCTCCCTCCCCAAGGAACATAGAAATCTGTAGTTCTGATATTAGTCCTATGCAAGTAATGATAAGGCTGTGCCCTTTAAAATACTATGATGAAGTGGTAGCCTGCTTCTGTTTAACCGACTCCTACCATCCCAGGCCAAGCCTTATTCAGAGCAGAGAAAATAGTCAGAATTGAGAATGGAATCCCATTACCTAAGCAGGAGACTCCCCCAAACTAGAAATACTTTCACTACTGCAATTTCTTCTCTTACATCAGAAAATTATACTAATAGAAGAGTGCTGTGCTGAGTCTTTGTGAAATGAGGGAAAGCTGCAGCCAGAATTAATCATTATTCCTGAGATTGATGGGCTAATGAGGGGTTTAAGACGTATATTCTTTCAGAAAACAAATGGAAATATATATTAAATATTGATTCAGCAAGACAAGAGTCTTTTATTGCCCCAAAAAATGTAAGTAATATAATTAGAATAGTTAAATATATCCACGCAGCACACATTAGCTTCAGACCCCAAGTTCACCCCAAGGTCTCTTCCTAGCCCAGGCTCCACTAGAGACTTTCCCAACTCTTTTTTTTTTGGTTTCTCCATTGAATTGTATTCTTTCCTCTTCTAATAAAAACCTTCTTTCAATTGAAATAAAAGAGTGGCAATGGTTCAAGGCTGCTCATTCTTACCACTGGAAACCAAACTCAAGATACATGTAAGATTATTAGCACCATATTTGTATAGGATGGACAGTTTGCATTCAAACTGAATGTTTGCCCTAGTGAAGGTGCCCTTGGCAATCACTACCTGAAGAAAGACCCTAGTGATTGATTAATTAGACATGTGCCAAGACCCTTAAAATCAGCAGGAGATTATTAGCTCTGAGGCAAAGAAAATCTCTGTCCCTAGATAATTATTCTAAATTAATTATATGAAACCATGAGTAGGTAAAATGAGACAGAGGACAGAGTGCTAGTGCCAGATCTGGAATCAAAGGAACAAGGTTCAAATTCTACCTCTGCCACTTACTATCTAAGTGACGCTGGACAACTCACTTCAATTCTTGAGGCCTTAGTTTCCTCATCTGCAAATGAAATGTTGAACAAGGTAACCTCAAAGGTCCTTTCTGGGTCTAAATCTATGATCCTATGATCCTAATGTGCTTAGGGCATTTTAGATCTTAACACTTTCTTCACTGTTCAGAAGTAATGTTCAGTCGTTCCTCAGTCATGTCTGTCTGTCTGTTACCCCATTTGGGATTTTCTTGTCAAAGATACTGGAGTGCTTCATCATTCCTTCTCCAGCTCATTTTACAAATGGGTAAACTGAGGCAAACAGGGTTAAGTGACTTGCCCAGGGTCACAAGTTAGGAAGAGTCTGAGGTCAGACTTTAACTCAGGATGATGAATCTTCCTGGCTCCAGGTCTAGCCCTCTTATCTACTGTACCACCTAGTTGCCCAATTAATTAAAACCAAAGGATTAAAACGAGCTACAATGTGGTATAATAGAGAGTCTTGGATTTGGAATCAGAGGACCAGATTTTGAATTCTGCTTCTGACACATCCTATCTCTGTGACCTTAGACAAATCACTTCACTGCTCTGAGTCTCAGTTTCCTCATCCATAAAACAAGATAGTGGACTAGATGACTCCTACAGTCCCTTCCTACACTAAATCTATGACCCCACTTAGCCACCTTGTGAATTCCCCTCTCTACCATTGCTCACACCCTTTTCCAAACTGAAATACCTTCCCCTCTCCTCACTGTTATTCATGACCTGTCTATGTCATCTCCTCTTTGAAGCCTTCCCTGACTATCTCAGCCCAGCCTGATCCCTCCCCTCTCAGAACTCTCATACTGTAACACTGTCCCTCTGCACAAGTCTTTGTGTCTTTCCATAATGCTATGTCTCCTGGCTTCCCTAGCTTCCTTCAAATCTCAGCTAAAATCCCACTTTCTGCAAGAAGTCCTTTCTAATCCCCCTTTATGGTAGGACCTTCCCTCTGAGATTATCACCAAGTTTTCTGGTATATGTCTTGTCTACATATAGTTGTTTGCATGTTGCTTTCCTCATTCAACTGTGAGCTTCTAAAGGGTAGGGACTATTTTTGTCTTTCTTTGTTATCCCCAGGCCCTAGCACACTACTTGGCACATTGTTGATTATCTCGGATGGAAGGAAGGAAGGAAGGAAGGAAGGAAGGAAGGAAGGAAGGAAGGAAGGAAGGAAGGAAGGAAGGAAAAAAAGAGAGGGAGAGAGAGAGGGGAAGCAAGGAAGGGATAGATTCTCTCTGTGTGAGAGTGTGGGTATGGGTGTGAGTGTGGGTGGGTGGTGTTGTTCAGTTCCTTTCAGTCATGTCTGACTCTTTGTGACCCCATGTGGGGTTCTCTTGGCAAAGATAATGTAGTGGTTGGCTATTTCCTTCTTCAGCTCACTTTACAGATGAGGAAACTGAGGCAAACAGGGTTAAGTGACTTGCCCAGGGTCACACAGCTAATAAATATCTGAGATCAGATTTGAGTTCAGGAAGATGAGTCTTCCTGACTCTAGGCCAGGCACTCTAGCCATTGCACCACCTGGTTGCATTTAGCTATATGTGTGTATATATATATAATATATACATACATACATATATAGACATATATGCATAGATGCACACACATACACATATATGGACATATATATTGTACATAGTTGTTTGCATGTCTCTCAATGGAACTCTCAATGCATATATGAATGAATGATTTAACAAATGAAGAGAAAAATATCTGTTGTGCTTACCATGTACAAAGCATTGTGCTTCACCCTGGGGCTACAGACAGGAAAAAACAATAGTCCCTACTCTCATGGAACTCACTTTCTGATAGATATAGACAACACATACAGGAGGTTTCATGTTCCAGTTAGATGGGAAGGTCACATAGTCCTTAGATTACAACAGAAAACAGATGATAATGCATCATCCTTGAGGTCATCTCCGCTGACAAAATGATATTGTTTTCTAATTTTGAACCTTTTGACAAGCGGGAAGCAGTGACTCTTGGGCTCACTTGCCCATCAAGATGGGTTGTCCACAATTACTGGTGTTGGGGAAGGTGGGGCCCTTCCCCACCAGGGTTGCTCTACTCAGTGGGGCTGAGATGGAAGCAGGACAGGAGATCTGGAAGACAGTTCTATTTGAGGGACTTTTGAATTGATTGTTTCCTTATAGGTGCAATTGACTAAACAATGACCAAAAAAAACCCCAAAAAACCCTTCTACCAAAAAGACTCCTTTCTTAACTGGATTCTTGGAAAAAGGAAACAAATTCCTTCCAACTTAACTAACATGATCTAAAGGGAGAAAGGCATCCTGAATTAGTGATACATCTGACTTTTAGACTGAATATACTTTTTTAGACAATATGTAGATTTTTTTTTAAAGGTATACTTACTTCTAGCAATTCCAAGCTTATACAAAAGCTTAAAACTAACAGTGATTCTAAGATGTTGAATTGAGTTTTAATGATCACAGGATTCACTTAATGTTAACAACTTCCTTTTTCCCTACCATGTTCTCAAGTCCTTTACAACTCTGAAGGCAGTTAAATGCATGCCCTTGAAATCTTGATTGTGCCATTAATTTACTTAGAAAACCCTTTCTGCACTGTGTTTATTTTTTACATCTCACCCAGCACCTACTGTAGTTTGTTGCAGATTCTGGGGGGGACTAGAAAGGTCAAGTGGGCTGGAATGGACCTGAGATTTTGTCAGGGTAAAGATGTTCAGTTGTGGAAACTCCTTCCACCAATGTAGATCTACAACTTAGCTATAATTTATAATGTTTGGATAAAGCACTGGAAGACTTAGTGGTTTACCTATGGTCATCTGATGAATCAGAGGCAGGGTTCAAATTTAGGTTTTCCTGACTACAACCTGCTCTTTCCCTTCTATACCATGTTGCCTTTTTACTTGTATGTAGTATATATTTAATAGATATTCACTGAACAAATGGATGAATACAAGCAGCAGAAATTAACTTCTGCTCTATTTGTTGTGAATAATCAGATTCTAGGTTAGTAGTTTGAATAACTAAGGTTTAATTCATCAAGATGATCCAACATAGGTCTTTGGAGACTCATGTGAATGTCCTGGACTACCTGCACTACTCTCTTTGCATCTCTGTGTCTCTCTCTGTGTCTGTCTGTCTCTCTCTCTCTGCCTGTCTCTCTGTCTGTCTCCCTTTCTCTCACTCTTTCTCTCATGTTTAAGAGACCATTTTCCAAATTCCCATTAAGAAACAGCTTTATCAGTACAGAAGTATAGCCCCTTGAGTTATCAACATGTGGGATTTGAGGAGACCTTCAAATGAAAACCTGTCTTGGGAAATAGACATCCCTCACTGTGAAATATATTGTTTTGTGAATTTTGCTTTTTGCTTTTTGCTTTTTTTACCCCATAGAGCAAAAGCTTTTCTTTTCCTTTTGGTTTGGTTGCTGACATTCCAGTAAAGTGTTCCTGTTGGAGAGTGTATTTTAAAAGACCATATTTTACTCCCCATGAATTATGTTCTGCTTTTTTAAACTTGGCCTCTCCATGAACAGAGCTAAGTTTGAAAGGCTGCAGCTACACTCCATAGCTGGAACTCCCTATGTTCCAAGACAGCCTTAATCAGCAAAGTTCTTTCCTGATGCTCCTATCTTTGCTTGTCTTTCATTCTCGAAGAGGACTGTGACATCAGGAAGGAGATGTCATGACTTGTCATTGCATTTAAGTGAGATGGAGCTGTGCAAAGTCACCAGCCTCACTCTCTCCTCCTCCAGAGCCCTCCGGGTCCAGTGGCAAGATATAGATCAGGACAAGAGATGATCCCGAATGTGGGTTGGCCTTTTTATGCTAAGGTCTTTCCCAGATCTCAGTTTGTCTGAGGCAACATCCATTCAGTGATAAAGGCTAGGTAAAAATAAGGCAAAGAATGGTCTCTTTTACTTAGTCAAAAAAATAAAATCAATCTGGGAGGGAAAGACTCTTGAGGTTTCTGGTCAAAACAGAAACAATTGCTATTTGTGCTCACTCTGAGTCATCAGAATCCAAACAATGACTCTTCCCATTTGGGTTTGGTTTGGGTCTTTGGGGGGAGGGGGTTGGCAAAGATACTGGAGGAGTTTGTCATTTTCTTCTCCAGCTCATTTTACAGATGAGGAAACTGAGGCAAACAGGATGACGTGATGTGCCCAGAGTCACCCAGCTAGTAAATGTCTGAGGCTGGATTTGAACTCAGGACCTCCTGACTCCAGGACCAGTGCTCTAACCACTGTACCACCTAGCTGCCCCACCTGTGTGTATGTGTATATATGTATGGGTGTGTGTATACATATATGTATATAAACATATGTATGTATAAAAGTAAAGGAGAGATTAAAGGGGAATGAAGTAGTTGGGGAGAAAAGCTGAGTAGAAGAGGTAAGACTTCACATTGATGGAGGAAGAGTATTTAGATAGGCTATGAGCCAAGGTCAAGGCATTCTATGCCTATCATATACTAGAACAATCCACTGAAAGTCTATGGAAACTCAAGGACCACTGATCTAAATGGCACCAGAACAAAGGTCCTTATCTTACCCCACTTCCTCCACCCATTCCCACTGACTTCACAAAATTGTGACCTGCTATTCTACCTTTACAGACCACCCATAGCAATTGTCAGAGCCTGGAAAAAAAACTCTGAAGTAACTTTTAAACAAATGACTCAGCCTTCTGAACTCACTCTGATTTCTTTTAATTCTCAGTGGCATTCTCTGACTTAGAATCAGAATTGATATTACTTCCATACAATAAGAAGAAACACAGGACAATTCTTGTAATCATGGATGAATGGGGTGGGGGATGAGGTGGCTGGATATCCTTATTGATACTTTTTAAGTGAAAAATGTTATAGTTAAAATTCACTACCTTCTCTAACCCTGCGCAAATGCATTAGTGTCTATATTATGAATTTTGGAATTGATATCACTTTAAAAAATTAAATAGCTAGGAGGTGAAATCTACATGCTAGAAATGAAGTTAAAGAAACCTTCATCTATATAACATAGGGCTTTTTTCCTAAATAGATTATTCTATTAGTGTGGCCCGTTTATTTATTTATTTTATTTCTATGCCAGCACAGATCCCCTTGAGAGATTAATACCATGGACTAATGCACAGATGGGGCCAGATACTTGAAAGTCATCTGAATATTAAGAATTTAAATCTTTAGCCTCAGTGATTTGAGCAGAAAGCCAATTATGGGGCTGAATTAGTTTTCAAATTAAATTGCAATTTAAGGCTTGTGAAATTAATCCTTTAAGGCACATAGTAGCATTTGTACATGAATTCATAGGAAGAACTGAGTCTTAGATTTCTCTGCTCCCTTTTCCCTCTTTACCTGTTAACACAATTAATAAAGAGATGCTTAGCATCATGTACAGGAGGCAACATTCCCAGCTAAGTAACTGGGGGAGTGCTGACAGGGGACAAAAATCTGGAGGAGGGGAGAAAATGAAATGACAGGATTTTCCACTTCATAGGTTGGCAGACACTCTATTTTTCTGTAGAGGGAGAGAATGGCCTACGGTGAAGTCCTAGAGAATGTGCTTCCTTTCAGATGTGACGTTTTCTAGACCCACAGGGCAATGCATGCTGTACTCCACTGTCTATTTCTGTGGAATTCAGAGCTAGAAGGAACCTTAATGATTTCCAAGTCCAACCTCGTCATTTTACATAGGAGCACACTGAGAACCAGAGATGCAAAGTGACTTACCATGATCAATTCAACTCAACAGACATTTATCAACAGTTTATTTCCAGTCCTTTTGGTTTTGTCTTTATAAATCTATATATGCAAGTGTTGGCTTGCCCTCAGAAGGGAAGGGCCAATTTCACTTTTATTTTTGCATTCCTCTTAGCACATACCTCTGGCACATGGTAGTCATTTCATCTATGCATGTTGATTAATTGATTTTTACCTTTACTACCTTGTATTGTTCCTTGCACATATTTGGCATTAAATAAATGTTTATTGAATTTGTTTAATAAACCATTAAAAATGTACAATTCACTCGAAATCAGGTTCCATTAGATCAATGATGACATAATCAAAATTAAGTTATATACTCTTTCCAGAGCCTGCTTTTGTTCCTGGAGCTTTGATAGTGAATGGCTCCCTCCTCACCACCACCACTGACTCTAACAGGTTATAGGAAAAAAAATGAATTTGGTTATTTTGGTTTACTGTAGGAGAAAGAGACAGAGACAGAGAGACAGAGATGGAGAGGGAGGGAAGGAAGGAAGGAAAAAAGGAAGGAAGGAAGGAAGGAAGGAAGGAAGGAATGAAGGAAGGAAGGAAGGAAGGAAGGAAGGAAGGAAGGAAGGAAGGAAGGAAGGAAGGAAGGAAGGAAGGGCATTTATTAAGAGCTTACTATATTCTAGGTATTGTGCTAAATTATGGAGATGCAAATATGAACAAGACAGTTGACACCAAAGCTGAAAATATCTAAACTGTATGCATCATTGTGTTTGTCGTTATGTTTTCCATGGCCCAAGACACCCAGAGGTTTCCAAATATCCCAACTTTTTGACATAGTGGAGACAACACAGATGGACAATTAACTGTCCCCCCTCTCCCAATCTCCATATGGATTTTTGGCAACCCATTTAAATCATCTACCAAAGATGTACATGAAAAATAGGGAAGGAAAAAGACAATCAAACAAATTATTTTATTACCATGATGCCAAAAAAAAAAGTGGTATATTTGTAAACTTCTGGGTATTTTTGAAATTAGGTAGACACATGACAAGCACAATAATTCCCACAGCCTTTGTGTTAACGGCAATGAATCTCTTTCATTCTCTGAATAGGAGATATCAATCCAGTTGCTCTCTCTAGACATAAAATCAGAGCCTCCAAGAACACATTTCTCCCCTTTTCAATTAAAAAACTCCAAATAAAGAAAGTAATCAAAGAGAAGACAAGGTAACAATGATAACAATTCTGATTCTTACTTGGTGCTGCCTTTGTAAAGATGCAGTATTCTATGCACATTTCATCCTTGTAATTAAAAGTTGTGTGTGTGTGTGTGTGTAAGAAAAATAAGAAAAATGTTACAATAAGTGATTTTCTATTCCATCCAGGTATCCTGGTGAGAGATTGAGCTGACTGAGCTTACCAAGCCTTAGCCATGGTCCTTGGATTTGATATCTAGGGGCTCAGGGAGGTGTACCTTGTGCAACAGATTGTGTGTTTCTAACATCTTTTACATACCATCCGGGTACAACCCACGCAGTTTTCCTTTATAGAATACGTATGTGTGTCTCACCACTAGGTCTCAGCAAATAAATGAAAACAAATGTAAATAGCACTGAGAGGCTGGAAGAGAGGGAACAGATGTTGGGGGAAAAATGTATAATATCTGATGGGGTACCTCCTGTGTCATTGGCACATCCCCGTAAATCAGGAAATTGTGCCCAGAAAGAGGCCTGATGGTGCTTCCTTATCTGTCAGAATCTGTAGGGCTGTGTTCTGCAGTAAATTCTTTCAATTCATTGCCTGCTGAGTAATAAATTTAGCTCAGGATAGAACTTAGGATGCAACCTGTTGAACAGTCTGTTCCTTTGACTTCATGAAGAGCTCAACTTATTCTGTTTGAAAGGGTACCAAGAAGACATGTCTTTGGTTATATTCCACATGTCTTCTGCCAAGAAGATGATAACTTTGGCTTGATCCCTAGAATTCTGAAGCAGATGATCAGGGGACTTTTCTGCCTATCTCAAGGAAAAGGCACATGAGTCTTAGAAATCAAAGGAATCTCAGAGATCATCTGTTCCAAAGTCAAATAGTTAGTTAAATAGTGGGACTGAGAGAACACCATCAGCATGGATAATCTTTTCCAACAGGCTTCAAGGACCAAATTACTAATAAACTCAGACATATTTAATTACTCCAAGGGACAGCCTCTTTTTACAAGATAGGGGAGCATGAGTGTAGAACGTTATGTATGCCGTCAGATTCAATTGATATCTTGCTTTATTCTGCTGAACTGTTTTCTCTGTTTTATTGTTACAAGGAAGGGCTCACTAGTGAGAGGAGAGAGGGAGACATTCAGAAATGGAGGTGACATGAAAATAAAAGATATCAGTAAGATATTTTTAAAAGAAAAAATGGGGAAATCCATAACAGGTAAAAGATGTAGTGTGGTTGTATTGAAGAAAAGCCCTATTATTGACTGGACCCCTTGGAAAGGTAGGCTCTGTTCTCTGCCTATTTTGGAGGTACAGTGACTCTCATAGGATATAGAGAGTCACAGACATGGATGGGTTAGATCTTTATTACAGATCTCAGTATATTACCTTTCCTTCTAAATTCACCCCTTACCCCTCCAGACTCAGAACCATGGTATCCTTCTTGGTATCATCCTTGACTCCTCCCTCTCAGTTGTCTCACATATCCAATCAGCTGCCAAATCTTGTTTCTACTTCCACATTTCTGCCATCTGTCCCCTTCTCTCTGCTTATATGACCTCCCTAGTTCATATTTGTTATCACCTCTCTTACATAGCTTCTCCCTATCTCAAGACTCTTCTCACTCCAATCCAAAAGAATTTTCCGAAATGCAGATCTGCTAGGGTCACTCTCTTATTTAGTAAGCTTCACTGGCTCCCTATGAACTCAAAGAGCAAAGAGTGCATATTTTATCCCTTTTTATTTTACGTATTTGCTGTAGTTTTATGACATGCATAATCATTAGTGCAGTAGCATATGTATATAATTTATAAATATGTAAATATACTTATTTATACATATTTGTGGCATATGCTTAAAAGTTTTAAACTGACTAGGGTGTATGGTAAAAATAAATAAACAAATTTGGAGATCACTGTTCTATGCAGTATGCCCTTTGATATGATTATTGACTGGGATCCTTTAGACTTTGGAACCACAGTTTTGTCAAAACCATCCTTTTTCCATGCCTATCATGTCCAGAATACAGTTGATGATCTGGTCTCTACTTTAGTCCCACATTCAGGATGAATGAAAATATCATCGGATTTAGAAATAGGAGTAAGCTTAAGAAGTCATCTAGTCTAAACCATTCATTTTAAAGATGACAAGCCTAAGACCTAGTTAAGCACCTTGCCCAAGGTCACACAGTTAGGAAGTAGTTGGGAAGAGATGCGAACCCAGAGCCTCAGTTACCAATTCCAGAAGCAAGCCCACCTTTGAAAACCTGAGACACCAGGGAAGGCCTATGTGAACTTGACAAGTCTCTTAGACAGCATAAAAAAAGATGAATACAAATCCCACACATTTTTCACTGAAGCATGCTTCTTCCATCCAAATTTAATTGAGTCCTCTCCTCTACATAGAAATTACTTTATATTTTCTAAGTATGTGGGGGGGGTGGTGATAGTGTAGGAACAGCTGTGTTCCTGTTGTCCTCATCCCCCAGCCCTAGTAGAATGCAGGTGCTAGGGGCTATATGTATTTTGTTCTTTGAATCCCCAATGTCTTTCACAGTGCCTGGCACATAGTAGGTACAAATTAAATGCTTGTGAAATTTAATTTAACTTAATTTCCCATACAATTGTTTATCTATTATTGAAAACACTCCAACTTCTTTCTTTTGTGGTTCCTTCTGCTTCCTGCTGAGGCTAAGCTGTTGGATACATCAGACTGGTCCAGGAACATGCTGGAGCCAACTTGAAAGGGCTCAGAGTCAATTGTTAAATTTTCAGTGTGAGCATTCACACCTCCAGAAACTGAAAAACCTGCATTAGAGCTTGATCAAAAGTTTTGTTGATTTCTAGACTTAAGAAAGTAATGTTAATAATGCAAATTAAACTTTCAATGTGCCAGGCTAATTGTGATTTTTTTTAACCAGTTGTTACCATTTACCAGCATATCACTCATTACAATATAGTTTCAGCTTTAGAGTCTTTAGCTTTGTTGTTTGGAATTTTGTGTTCAGTTCTCAGCATTCTAGGATGGAGAAGATAAGGTTCTATGGTACTTGATGGGTATCTGAGAGTCAGACAATCTTCAGAACAGATAAAGAGAAGTAAAAGGAAAGAAAAATTAGGTAAGAGAGAACAAGGGGACCAAGGATAAGCACTCTTGGTCCTCTGGTCTCAGAGTTTATTCCTTTTCCTTAGACTTCATATGGCTTAAGCCCATGGAACAATGCTGTAAATAGTGCTTTACTGTTTCCAAAGCACTTTCACAACTATTATTTCATTTTGATCCTTACATCAATCCTGTGCAGTAGGCATAGCAACTATCATTATCCCTATTTTAAAGATGTGAAAACGGAGGCTCTGAGAAAAATGACTTGCCCAGTCACAAGTAATGGAACCAGAGTTAGAGACCACATTGCCCAAGTCAGCCAGTCAATAAGCATTTATTAAGCTCCTACTGTGTTCTAGACACTGTGCTAAGTACTGGGGATACAAAGAAAGGCAGAAGATTGTCTCTGCCCCTAAGAGGCTCACAGTCTGATGGGGACGACAACATGTGGACAACTTCATACAAGCAAAATATATACAGGATAAATTGGAGATAATCAGCTAACTGTAAGGGAGCTCGGGAAAGGTTTCTTATGGAAGATGGGGGTTTTTTGGCTGAGACTTGAAGGAAGCAAGCAATGCTGAGAGAGAGATGAGGAGGGAGAGAAATCCAGGC
Organism: Notamacropus eugenii; assembly: GCF_028372415.1. Classification (NCBI taxonomy): domain Eukaryota; kingdom Metazoa; phylum Chordata; class Mammalia; order Diprotodontia; family Macropodidae; genus Notamacropus; species Notamacropus eugenii. The sequence goes on along the minus strand of NC_092872.1, from coordinate 501,745,592 downwards.
ATGAAGGACAACCCGTGAAAATGACCAGAATCTGGAGATGAAGTTTCTTGTGAGAGGAACAGAAAGAGGCCAGTGTCATGGGTTCACAGAGAGCATGCTGGGGAGTAAGATGTAAGAAGACTGGAAAGGGGGGTTGTGAAGGTCTTTGATTTTATATTTGATCTCAAAGGTAAAAGGGAGATATTGGAGCTTATTTAGCAGGGAAGTGACATAGTCAGACTATGCCTTAGGAAGATGACTTTGACAACTGTGGTGGATGGACTAGAGTAGGGAGAAACTTGAGGCAGGGAGACCAAGCAGCAGGCTATTGCAAAAATCCAAGTTTGAAGTGATGAGAGCTTATGCCAGGCTTGTGACAGTGTCAGACTTCTGATTTAGTGTCTGTCCTTTCCACACAGAAGAAATTATTTTACTCATATACAGAAAATAATGACAATAATATAAAATGCTTTAGGATTTGCAAAGTTCTTTACATAATTTCATTTGATCCCTAGCTGTTGGTCTTGTCCCCATTTTGCAGATGAAGAAACAGGTTCAAAGCTGTAAAGGTATTTATTCAAGGTCACATAGCCAATAAATGAGTCAGGATTCAGAATCAGATCTTTCTAAATTAAAATCTAGTGTTACATGCCCTTCTCTTTCTACTAGATTCATTTTATAAGATACACAAATTGCTGTTTTTTAGGCCTTAAAATCTCATTGTTTGCTTCCAGAAAGGGGAAAGCAAAAGTTTAAAATCCAGGCACCTAGAATGAATAAAAAGAGTTTAATATTAGCATTTTTTTTTGCAAAGGCCTTGACCATCTTTTTGGGTTATTAAGCTAGTTACTGAGGCTTTCCTTGCTCCTAGCAAGCAAGTATCCACTCTCCCTGTGGGAAGGAGGCAGGGATGGGGAGACACGCGCTCCTCCTCCTCCTCCCCTTTTCATATTCTTGGGAGCTGGCAGGAGCCTAGGATTGGCAAGGGCTGTGCTGTAAGGATTACTTACAGTGCAAGGCCCTTGTCAAGTCCAATCCTCCCCCCTTTCCTGAGAAGAGAATCAGCAGGGAAAGTGGTACTACCTTTACAATGCTGTGAGGAAGCGTGTGCATGTGCACACAGACACACAGACACACACACAGACACAGACACACTTAAATCCTGTCCCAAAGAATGCAGCCCTGTCTCCCACCTCCAGCTCTGTTCCCTACAAACATGATAGTTTTCTCTCTCTCTCTCTCTCTCTCTCTCTCTCTCTCTCTCTCTCTCTCTCTCTCTCTCTCTCTCTCTCTCTCTCCCTCCCTCCCTCCCTCTCTCCCTCTCCCTCTCCCTCTCCCTCTCCCTCTTCCTCTCCCTCTCTCCCTCTCTCCCTCTCTCCCTCTTTCCCTCTCCCCTCCCTCTCTCTCTCCCTCTCTCTCTCCCCCCTCTCTCTTTCTCTCTCTCTCTCCCTTCTTTTCTTTCTCTCTTTCACTCTGCTTTCCCTTCTTCTGTACATTCTTCCTTCCTCTCTCTTTCTGCCTTTCTTTGGTTGCTCTTTCCTCTTTTGGAAGACTGGGGGTAGCTCTCAACCTAGGAATTTCATGTCTTAGAAACTGATTAAATTTAGACCCAATTAAAAATTTAGTTTACACAGCCCTCATTATCCCCCTCCCCTGCTCCCTACTCCTCCCCCATATATTAGGGGCCACTGAATGGGCAGTTTCTCATTTGAGAATCAGAAAAGAAGGGGGAGGAGAGAGAGGAGAGTTTCATTAGTCCATAGCCATTATTAGCTTGGGTTAATGAAGATCTGATGTAATATAGCTATTGCTACAAGCTGGCTCCTAATGATTCAATCCTTTTCTATGGGGGGATGATTAAATTAAGTAGCTTGTAGGTCAAAATTAGACTGCAAAGGTTAACCAACCTTTAATGGTTCTGTAACATATGCTGGTCATTCAAGAACATACAGGATGCATCTCACCATAGGTAAGGACTGAAAGCTACAAAGTCTGTGAAATATTTATTTAAGGGTTTTATTTTTAATCACAGAAATCAAAATTTAAGCTTTTTAATTGTTGCTTCACAAAATTCAGTGGCCAGGCATGATCCATCCAGTTAATATCTTGTTTGTTTTATCTGTATATCAAAATACTCTAACAAGTAAGAGAACATGAAATTATCATTTTGTAACAAGATAACTCTCTTCCTGACATGCTCTGAATGATGAATGTACCAATGTGAACTGGAGAGAGGTGTTTATTGGAATGCCTCAAAGATCTGTCCTTGGTCCTGTTCTGATCAACATTCTCATCAATGACTTGGATGTAATCATAGATGATATGCTTATCAAATCTGCAGATGGCATCAATCAACCAACAATTATATCTTAAATGTATAGTATATAACACGCACTATTGTAGGTGTGGGGATATAAAAAAAAACTGAAACAGTCTCTGTCATCAAGGAGTTTATATTCTAATGAAGGAAACATGATTAATTCTGTACATTCAAGGTAAATATAGAATAGATGGAAGGTAAGCTTCCAAGAGAAGTCATCAGTGGCTATCAGGACTGGGAAAGAACCCACTGGAAGCAGTGTTTGCCCTGAATCTTCAAGGAAACCAGGGAATAAGAATGATAGGTTAAATGAAGAGTAAAGAAGTACAGTGTGAGAGTGTGTGTGTGATAGCAAAAATAGAATTCAGAAAGTTTTCAACAAACTGAAACAAAGCATTGAATATAATAAGATATGATGCCATCGATGTGAATGCGTCCCCAGGAGTACATTTTACAGCCCATCTAAAGCATTTTATGTGACTTTTGTCCGTGTTTCCCATAAATCCTCAACAGCGGTTCTACCTAATGTGCTAATCACCTTCCTCCTAGTCCTATGACTAGGATGTCACCATTGCCTATTGGGTTAACATTGGGGGGGAGGGTAGATTATATTGTTCTGTGATTCAGGATCATATGATATCACAAAAAGAATATTGGTTATTTGTATATATATATGTATATGTACACATACATACATATATGTATATAAATTAATAAGTGTATGCAAATAGATAAATAAATATGTGTATATGTGTGTGTATGTGTGTATACACTGTTTTACTTCAGGGAGACTCTTAAGGTCACTAATTTCCCAGATGAGATTCAATCCATTTGTTTCTTCCTATTCAATTCTGCCTCTAGTTCATTATTCATTGGCTTTATTTAATAGGAAGGAATGTAAAGTATTCTACTTGTGTTAAAAAGCTAAAATGCATGCAGAAAGACTTGAAAACTCCTCGAGATTTTAGTGGATTGTAAGCTCAGTACAAATTAATACGGTATGCATGGCACATAAAAAAAAATATTGTTGGATCTTAGATTGCATTAAGAAGCATTAATACTGTCCAGAAGGAGGGCAATAATAGTTCCATTTTTCTCTACCCTGTTCAGGCCACATCTTTAACATCATGTCTCATTCAGGGCACCACAGTTTAGGAAGGACATTGATAAGCTGGGATATATCCAGAAGAGGGCAAGCTGGAGGTGATGTGAAAACATGTCATAGAAAGATCAGCTGAAGAAACTGGAAGTGTTTAGTACAGAGAATACTTAGGAAGGCCATGATAGTTGTCTTCAAGTACTTGAAGGGCTGTCATGTAGAAGAAAAAGTATCCTTATTCCACTTAGCCCCAGTGGGCATAATTAGGATCAATGTTTGGAGATTCCACAGGTAGCTTTCAGCTCCATATGAGGAAAAACATCTTAACAATTTCAGCAGCTCAAAAGTGGAAAGGGCTAACTCATAAAATGATGAGTTTCATTCTTTTTTTTATACCCCCTCTGCACCCAGCATAGTGCCTTATATATACTATATAAAGGCACTATATAAATATTTGATGAATTAAAAATAAATAGTAAGTTCCCCATCACTGAAAGATTTTAAACTACAGCAGGGTGAGCAATTATCAGGGACATTTTATAGGATGTTCCTATTAAGGTATAGATAGGACTAGATAACCTTTCCAACTTAAAAGTCCATGCATTCAACAGACAGAATACAGTTGAAATGAAAACCCTCAGTTTCCCCAGGGCCATAACTGTTAAGGACTTTGGAAATTAAACAGGTAGTTACTGTAAGAAGCAGTGAGAGCTGAGCTGTAAAGAAGAGTGGGCCCAGGGAGCGCAGTTGAGTGGCCAGTATAGTGGGAACCACATGAGTATATCAGAGCCAGTGATATGACTCCCTTTGGCCACATGTGTTCCCTAAATGTCTACTATTGTATATAATAATAATCTGTTATATGTGTGTGCTCACTCTTTTCACATATACACCACATTTTGGGGGAAAAATGTTGTTATTATTCATTTAATGCTATCTCAGTAAATGCCTTTACTTTGAGATAATTATGTATACTGGCCGCCTATTAAATGTAATCTCACTGATGGGGTCTTAGAAGTTACAGTTTCAGAGTGCAGACACACAAAGTATTTTAAACTTAAAATACTTGGGTCCTCTGAGTTCAACTGGGATATAACTCAGAGGGGAATATACGCATATATCCATACATATACATGTATATATGTATATGTACTCATATGTATATCACTGTGATAAATATTATTCTTAGATATAACAAAATAATGTTTCTCACGAAGCACTGAGGTGAAGTCAAAAGGATCTAGACTGGAAGTAAGGAAGTAATGTGCTCTAGTATTAGCTCTGTCATTAGGTTCTCATCCTTTCCAGCTCTATCATTTTAAGATTTAGGAATCTCCTTCACAGCTTTGTCAGATATTTCAGTCTTTTTTGGATCAAAGAATATCAAAGCCTACAAAGGACCCTTGAGATCATCTAATCCAGTTTCCTCATTATAGAGAGGAAACTGAAGTCCAAAACAATCAGAGGATCACAGATTTTGAGCTGAAAGGGACCTCAAAGATCATCAAGTTCAACCTTATCATTTTACAGGTGAGAAAACTGAGGCCTAGAGAGATGAAGTGACTTGTCCAGTATCAAAAAATACTAATGGACTGATCTGAGATTGAAACACAAATCCTTTGACTCCAAAGTCCTTTCTGTTTCCATTGTCCCACACACTTTGCCAAAGGTCATATCTCTGGTCTTTAATACCTCGTTTGTTTGTTTTTTTCCTAGACCCTGCTTGTCCTCTACCCAGCAAGGAAGAAATGAACGTGTTATCATATTGTTAGTAATTCTAAATAGCAGCCATTCCCTTTTCTATGTTTCCCTCTCATCCATCTCTGTCAAGTAACCACATCCTAACAAAGAGGATGCCCATTAGAATATTGGTTTGCTCCAATGCCAGTACCACCTCCCGGAAACCTCTATTTCTGCTCCTTCTGCCTCAAGGAGCTTTCCTCTTAACTCTTGCTTTAGTTCTATATTAAAGTCCTTTCTTAGTCCATGAGTTCTTTGAATCCAAGAACTGAGTTCCATGTATATATCTGTTTCCTTCAAGATACCTAATACAATGCCTTGCCCATAGTAGGCACTTAGTAAATGTTTATTAGGTTAAAATGAAATTGGGTGGAAAGGATTTCATCTGTGACTTAGAAGTGCATTAAGGCTTTTTAATGGTAGATCAGCTTTAAAATGTCATACGTTAATTCTATCATGGGTGATAGATGAACTCGACTTATAGGTTAATGAAGATCTAATGTGCAGTAATCGGGTTATCGTTGCCTGAACACAGTAATCCCTTTGGATTCCTGGGAGAAATTGTCACCATTTGCCTAATTTGATTTCTCATCAAAGAAACTTAGTAGTGTGGCTCCTAGAATTTAACATTTCATATCTCTGAATTTTTAATTTTTTTTTAATTCAACCGGTAAATTAATAAAGCATTCATGGAAAAGTCCTACAGTCTCCTGAAAACAAAAGTGTATCTAACTTATAACAATAATGATAACTATTTAAAGCTTTTAAGATTAATGAGGTCCTGTTCTCACAATAACCCTATGAGACAGGTATTGAAGTTGTTGTTGTCTCCCTTTTCCAGATGAGGAAATGGAGGCCCAGAGAGGTTGTGCCTTATTCAAGGTCCTCTCCTTCCCCCCAGTTTGTAGGCGTACAAGACAGGAGTTGAACTCAAACCTTCTAATTCTCAGGTGGCTAACTCAAAGCTAGTCTGTTCGTTTGACTTTTCAGTGTGAGTTGCCAAGCATGAATTAGGTTAATATTCCATTAATTAGCACTTTCTTTATAGAGCCAGTTTTGCCCAGGGCTTAAGGTACCACCTGGAAACAGTAGGGTCACCTTGGGAAAATGCAGTCAGTCTCTGAAAGTACATAATAGAGAAAACTGATGAATACTCCAAAGGTATACAAAGCAGGAAAAGTCAAAATCTCTAATAGTGAATGCCAAGTCACTTTCCATCATTTAATAAAATACAGACTTTTAGTATGGCATTCAAGGCCTTCCACAATCTGGTTTCAACATGTCTTTATGTCCTATTCTCCTACTAGGCCCCTTTACAGACTTGCCCTTCAACTATACTAATACTAGCTGTTACCCATACCGTGCATTCTTTTGCTTTCTTTCATATAGGCTGGCCCTCCCCTCGTGACTACAACGTACTCTTCCTAACTCTTCCTATTAAGAACTGGTCTTAGAATTGAGAAAGAATTCTTTTTGAATCCCATCTCTAAAATTTATGGGCCAAGTACATGGTCACTTAACCTATCTGAAGTTTCCTTGTCTATAGAATAGTAAAAAAAAAAATACTACCTCTAAATCTACCTCATAGCATTATTGTGAGGCTCAAATTAAATTGTTTACATATATAGTTATATATGGCATTTTGGCAAATTTAAGTAAAAATAGCAAACATCATCATCATCATCACCATTATCTACCTTCAAAGCCCAGCCCAGGTGCTGCCTCTTCCATGAAGTCTTCTCTGATATCCACAGGGAAAGGATTCCCTCTCAAATATTTCTAGGATCCTTTGTCTATATCTTTTCTTTTCTCTATCACATCCTACCTTGCGTAACATAAGGAGCACCACCACTGATTAGGCATGTTGTGGAGGGGGATTCTTGTTCAGGTATGAATTGAATTCGATGGGCTCTCAGCTCCCTTCAGCCTCTCTAGTCGTCTGGTTCGGTTCACAAATGATTTCTCTTACTCCTGTCCTTTTTACACAGAAATTGATTAGCTGTACTATATAAGTAGCAAGAGTTGAGGTGAGCTGAGCTATGAGGGAAAGCTTCTGAAAGTTTGAAGTTTCAACTTAACTAAAACACTATTGAAGATGAGAGCTAGCCTTATTCCATCTCTGTATGCCACAAAATTACCCAGAACTTTGTGGGCTGTCTTCATGAAAACTACAGTAGGGTGCTAGCCTGTGGTGAGTCTTTATTTTTGTAACTAGAGTAAGGCAACAAAGGCTTTGTCCTGAGGTACAGAAATTTAAAGGGTACAGGCAGCATCATCCTGGGGAACGATTCCTTTTCCCACTAGCCAATCCTGCTTTTTTATTTCCCTTTTAGTAGCTAGTTTTTGAGCAATATAGATTTCCTAAGGTTTGTTTCCTCCTCTTCCCTCCTCAGACTTTCTCTGCCCCCACTCACACTTTATCCCAGGTATGAAAATTCCTAGTTACATCTTGGCAAACTCAGCTTTTGGAGCCAGGTTCTAAGACCAAAGCAGATATAGGTTATGTGTCCATGCAGGCCAATTGATTTCATTTTATTTCATAGTTACAACCCACCCCATAAATGTTCATCATTGATCACAGAGGAGACCAGGAGAGAAATTGTGGGTAGCTTAGCATAGATCCATCCCTATTACTAGAAAAGCAATTCAAAGGACATTTCATTTTGATGTTCAATCAAAAGCAGGGTGTTATAGCAGAGAAAGGACTGGACTAGGGATCAAAAGACCTTATATCAACTCTGCCAATAATTAGCCAATTTGAGCAAGTCACATTACCTCTCTAGGCCTCTGTTTCCTATCTTTAAAAAGGAGATCATAGCACTGGCACTGCCTTGTCTTGTTGTGATAATGAAAGAAAATAATAAATCATGTAAAATGCTATATAACTTACTTTTCTATGGAAGGTAAGTTTTTATAACGAGTTCTGTTCAGAACAACAGTATGGGATAGGTAATATCAGTATTATTATCTCCGTTTTACAGATGAAGAAACCAAAGTACAGTCAAGTGGATTCCCTGGGTTCACAGAACTCATAAATGTCAGAGCAGTAATTCAACCCATCTCTCCTGACTTCAGGTTCAGTGGATGATGGTTGTTAGATCCATTTCCCATCTTTTTGCTTTTGCACAGGATGTCCCCCCATGCCTGGAATTAACTCTCTCCTCAGCTTACTTCTCAGAATCTGTGAATTACTTTAAGTGTCAGCTTAGAAGTCAACTCCTATGTAGTGCCTTCTCCAACCCTACCAAAATCACCACCATATTACAAGTCTGTCTTTTCATGTTACCTTCCTTTTAATTATCTATACATATACACATAATATAACATCCCAGTAAAATGTAAGCTCCCTGAAAGCAGGGGAATCTTTTTTTTTTTGCCTTTGTGTCCCTAAATCCTTGCCTTCTCATCTCTTCAAAATCCTTGCAAGAAAAGAAAATTCTTGATGAAGCTATGGGAAAGGAGCAGTCAGGAGTTTTAAAATGATACTCTACAGTAGACCACTTTGTTACTGTCACACAATTAGCTGAGAGATACAGAGAATATAAGATTTTATTGTGTGTTTGTTCCTTACAAAAATTTTTGTAATTCAGTATAGCAAAATATTGCCTTAAAGGCTCTCCTCCAACAAAATGTCTCACATGCATCTGTCAGAACCATCAAGAAAGATGGGACAACAGAATGAACTTTGTTTAATGACCTTGTGATTATTCTTGCCAACTGAGGCATAAAAAGGAAATATATCATCACCCAAGGGGTTTTCCACCGTTAGTGATGAGATACAGCTCAGAGTCCAAGTGGAAATAGGATTGCTCTAGGTACTGAGGTCCTCCAGATACTTCTGTTTGCACAAGTTACTTGCTGATTACAACAATGCCTGAAACACTGTGGAGGAGTTCAGCTTTCCTATCCACATGAGAAAAACTAAATGAAGGAAAAATACTAGTTATCTAGATTCATATGGACAAGTCATATAGTTGGTCTGTCAGTATATACTTCAACAGATTTTACAGATAATAATAATAATTAACATTTATATATCACTTACTATGGACCAAGTACAGTGCTAAGTGCTTTATAGAGAAAAAATGAAACTGAACAGAAGAATGAGAGTGAGCTGGGTTGCGTCTGGAAAATTATACAGTTTGTTAAATGATCCCAAACTTCTACCTGAAACAAGGATCCTTCTTTTAAATACCACTGCTGTACGGCTGTGGAATACCACAGTCTCTAAAGAATTAGGGTTGAAGATCACCCCAATGCAGTGAAGAGGTAGATGGTAGATTTTAGGAGGCTGAAAATATTACTCACAAAGAATTACATGTAAGAAGTGACATCAAGGATATCCTCAGGGAGGTATATATAAAACCAAAATAGCAAGTGAGCTGGTTGTATAGGGAAGGTGATACATAATCAGTGGACAACCTATGTAGGTTACTTGTAGCCACTCTATGTCAACAGATGACTCTCCAGTATGTTGGGTGAACCCAACGTGGAGGATTTATTAGAAGATATAGACAAGAACTTCACGGGGTGAGAAGACCTGGCTGTTTTTCCATCTGCACTCTTAGAGAAAGTACCCACAATAATGAAATAACAGATTGATTAAAGTATCCCCAATATTCCCAGTATTTCCAACAGAAGCTACTTAATAAATGTAGGTTGAATTGATGATCTGAATCATAGCAACTCTTATTTGTAAAGGGTGATGTCATGTAGTTGTGGAACTCAGAAGGAAAATTTGGTGTTCACTGTTCCCTTCCATGTTTAATTTTTTCTGGGTTTCTGCTCCCAGGATGGTGTTTTTGTTTGTGTATCTATCATTAACTCCCACTGCTTCTCACATCCTTGACACTTAGATGTCCCAACCCTGAACAATCTCATTCTTTGGAAGCAAGTAAATGTAACACACTCAATCACACATGCACATGCACATGCTCAACTCAGTCTCCCTGCCTGGTACACTAGACCACTATGGAAGGTTTGGCAGCATCCAAGGAAATAGAGGCAGTATTAGGGGTGAGGTCACCTCTTATTCTCATCATGTTGCTTCTGCCACCTCCATGGTGTAGCATGGTGGACCTGAATTAGGAAGTTGTCTCTGTTGCTTCACAACCACTGCTTCTAAAAGCTAAAGGAAGGAGAAAGGAAAGAGTAAAATTATCCACAGCCAAAGTTGCAATGTAAAGCAGTCTTACTGCGGTATTGCCACTATCAGTGGTATCAGAAATGATTGATAACCACAGGGAAAAGTGATGAAGAGAGAAAAGTCCCAGTTGTAAACCCCATCCAGTTAATTCTTATGCATTTAAAAGAATTTCTCTTATCTATTTCTACTACTAGAAGAGCAATGACAGATACTTTCCTGAACTCCAAATGCTTTACTTTAAAGCCAAGAAAGTTTTATGCCAGTAAAAATTCTCAAGTCAGATAGGTTAGAGTTTAGGCCATAAATGCGTTAGAATCTCTCTCTCTCTCTCTCTCTCTCTCTCTCTCTCTCTCTCTCTCTCTCTCTCTCTCTCTCTCTCTCTCTCTCTCTCTCTCTCCTACCTCCCTCCTTCTCTCTCTCCTTCTTTCCTTCTCTCCCTCCCTCTTCCTTTCCTCTTTTCCCCCTCTCCCTCCCTTCCCTTTCTTTCTTCCCCTCTCTCCCTCTTCCCTATTTCTGTGTGTCTCCCTCTCCTTTCTCTCACCCTCTCTCCCTTCCATTTTTCTCTTCCTTTCCCTTTCTCCTTTCCTCCCTCTCTCTCTTTCCCATACCTTTTCTTCCTCTCTCTTTCCCTCACTCCCTCTCTATTCTCTCCTTTCTCTCTCTTCTGTCTCCCCTACCTTATTCTCTCCTCATTTTCCTTTCCCTCACCCTTTTCCTCTTCCTTTCTCTCCTCTTTTCCTGTATTGCATTTCCATTCCAATTAAAAAGAAGTTTTTAACATCTAGTTAAAGATGATTTTCCTAACAAAATAAATAAGCTAAAACTAGTTTCAAAACAGACATGTCCAACCAAGTTCAGTATATCTTCGTTTCAGCTTTCCCCAATAGTTCTCTATAGCACTACACTTTACTAGTGTGTTTCTTTCTATCTACTATTGTCTTTACATAAGTATCCTACAACCTCAGACTACCAGGGTCCTATGAATTTTGTCACAGATGTATTAAAGATAAAGGGGAAGGGGGAAAGGCTCAGAGGGTATTTCCATATTATAGCTGTCACTAGCCATGTAACAGGGTCATCACCTAGACACTTCAGGGTTCTCTTTGCCCAAGATCTCACAGAATGGTCTAGTATACAAGACTTTCTCACAGGCACACCTAGCAGCCCCATGCTCTAACAGAGACATTTCACACAACTGCCTCTCTCTCTCTTCCCCAGTCAGTTCTGCAACCTCTTAGAATGAACACTAAAGATTCTGCCTCTCCCTGCCTTTGCCTCCAAGTAATAATAACTAATATTTATATTGCGTTTACTGTGTGCCAGGCACTGTGTTAAGCACTTTATATCATTATCTTCTTTGATCCTCAAAACTACCTTGGGAGGTTGGTGTTATTATTATTCCCATTTGACAAAAGAGGAAACTGACACAAATAAAAGTTAAGTGACTTGCCCAGAGTCACATAGCTAGTAATTATCTGAGGTTCGATTTAAATATAGGTCTGCCTTCTAGGCCCAACACTGAGAAGTTGTTACCTGCAATAGAGCTGTTAGCAGTAGCTATTACCTTCCTCTTCCCACAGCTCAAATGTCCTGCCTCTCTGATTGTGGTAAAAGTAAGGATTTCTTCACAGTGTAATAGTGTGATATGGGCCCTAAGAGTTCTCTAACTGCTTTGAAATTCTGGAATCACAGTCAGAAATGATAGTTTGGGTAGCCAGGTGGCACAGTGAATGCAGTCCTGGGCCTGGAGTCAGGAAGACACATCTTTATGAGTTAAAATGCTGGCTCAGACACTTACCAGCTGTGTGACCCTGAGCAAGTCACTCCATCCCTCCATCTGTAAAATTAGCTGAAGAAGGAAATGGAAAACCACTCTAGTATCTTTGCTAAGAGAACCACAAATGGGGTCACCAAGAGTCAGACACAATTGAAAAACGACTCAACATCGTTAGCCTCCTTTTTACCATCATCATGATCTTCTATTTATCCAGCCTACTGTGTATCAGTTTATTGAGCCTTTGGTGTTTGGATTATAAGTAAGTCCAATTATTGCATGTTGGTTACTACAAAGGCAGCTTATAATGTTTTTCTTTTTCTTTTTGAGAGAGAGAGAGAGAGAGAGAGAGAGAGAGAGAGAGAGAGAGAGAATAGGTCCTTAGCTAGGGATTTTCTTTTTTCCTTGGAAAGATGTATGAGTACACATGTATAACACAGCAGGCCTCATTACTGCCCCAAAGAGAATTTTCATCCATGCAGTCATCCAGTGTTAGAACATGGAAGGTCATTGAGGAAAACCAATCCCAGAAAAGAGGAGTTCTTTTCCTAAATAAAAACTCAGAAAAACAATGGGAGGTTGTGCGTGAAAGCAGAGAGACTGGGAATAGGGACTCAGCTTCCATCAGTTAATTAGTCTGGGTGATTTTATTTCTCTGAAACTTAGTTTCCTCATATGTGAGACAGAGCTAAGAACATTTGTACTGTCTGCTTCTCAGGATCTTTATGCAGATGGCCCCTTGCAAACTGTAAGGCACTAAAAAACTGTGACCTGGCATCATCATCATGACTGCCATTATTATCTCTGTGAAGATGCCACTATCCAATAACCTCAGTTTAGAATACTACTTATAATGTTATCTCATATTTGCATAATAATTTTACCCCTAAAACTCACATCAATAACCTTATTCAATCCTTACAAGTCTGATAGTCATAAAGTAGGCATCATATGTCCATTTTACAGTCCATTTAAAACTCTGAGAAATTGTGACCTACCTAAGGTCACTCAGGGAGAATAGTAAAATGTTACATTCAGTGTTCACTAAACATTTATTTAATGTTTCGTTTGTTCAAGACACTGTGCTTGGCACTGGAGTTTGTGGAGTTTGGGGGAAGGGAGTCTAGGAATCCTATAGTTTTATCCATGCAGGGAACTGCAGGTACAGAAGCTCCTTCCACTAATGCAAATCAGCACCTTTCTGTAACTTATAGTCTTGAAGTTGTCTGAGGGCAGTGAGAGGTTTAGTGAGTTGCCCAGGGTCACACAACTTGTGTATATGTATGTATGTGTATATGTGTGTGCATATATATATATATATATATATGTGTACATATGTATATGAGTCAAGATTTGAACCCAGGTCTTCTTAACTACAAATCTGGTCTTATTGCCTCTGAGGTACTGAAAATACAAAGGTTACAAAATGGCCACAAGTAGTTTATCATTTAGAGGGGCTGGGGCAGTGAGTTTGGAGTACAAACACCGATACGGATGAGTGTGACATGACCTAGAGATTGATGGGGTGAGAGGAGTGAGCCAGACTAAATGCCCAAAGAATATTTGAAGAGGGAGAGACCACAGTCTATTTTTTTCCATTTCTAGTCAGTCACTTTCTATTTTTCATCACACAGACTCAGCATGGGTAAATCTCTCAACCTACTAAGGTGGTTGTGGTGGTGATGGTGGTGGTGGTAGCAGTAGTGGTAGTAATAGTAGTGGTGGTGGTGGTGGTAGTAGTAGTAGTAGTAGTAGTAGTAGTAGTAGTAGTAGTAGTAGTAGTAGCACTGGTAATCGTGGTAGTGATGGTAGTGCTGTTGGTAGTAGTGAGGATAAAAATAAGAATAACTTCTGTCTCTTTAAGGTTTGCAAAGCACATTCCCCCCAACAAACTTGTGAAAGAGATAGTGCAAATATTATTAGGTTTACATATGAGAAAACTGAGGCTCAGAGAGAATTTTTCAGGGTCTCAATATTATTTTGGTCATAGGATCATAGATTTAAAGCTGAAAGATCCTGGGGAGGGAGATATAATCCATTCCCATCATTTTACAGAAAATGAAGTCAGAGAAATTAAGTGACATTGTCCAATATCATACAGGTAATAAGTGGCATAGTCAAGATTTGAACTCAGGTTCTCAGAATGCAAATCTAGTGCTCTTTCTGTGTGTGTTCGTCCTTCGTTGCCGAAGAAGACCATGCCATCAGAGAAATAATGACATGACTTGCACTTGACTTTATTTTGAGTGAGGGAGCACTGTGCAGGTCACCAGCCTTACTTCTCCTCCAGAGCCTTCTGAATCCAGTGATCAGATATTCATCAGGATGACTGGAGATGACCCAGGATGAGGCAATTGGGGTTAAGTGACTTGCCCAAGGTCACACAGCTAGTGAGTGTCAAGGGTCTGAGGTGAGATTTGAACTCAGGTCTTCCTAACTCCTGCACTGGTGCTCCATCCACTGCTCTTTCTAAAACATTGCCCTAATATCCCGTTCTTTCCCCTATTAAATATTCCATCTCCTTGAAATATTAAGTTCCCCTGGATCTGACTAGACATATGAGTAAAACACAGTTTGGGGGAGAAGGTCTGCTTCATCCAACCCATTGCCCAAACTTGTTTACCACCACCATGATTTCTTGGCTGTTACTCCTGCCAGTCTGTGGCAGGAATCAGACTGTGACACTCTCAGGTTGGTCAGAATAGACTTGTCTTTTATTTCCCTGGCTAAATGAATGAGGGAGGCTGTGTGACACAGATAGTAAACAGTGAGACACCTTTCTCACCACCCCTAGTGTTCCTGAAAGATGAGATTTGAACAAAACAGCCTCGCTGAAGCTTTTTTTCTGTTTCCAAAAATAGCAAAGCACATCCTAGGCACAGCCAGAGACAGGCACCTGCAAGGAGCACCAGGGGTAAAAGAGGGAGGAGGGTTCAGAGTTTCATGCTGAGATGACACCCAGTAATATTCTGGGAACTGACTCCTTACAATAAAACAAGATCACTAGCACATGGGAAAGACTAAGGAAAAGAAAATCAGGAGTGGTAGGTTCTAGGTGGCACTGGGCTTGGCATCAAAAGATTTGAGTTTAAATATGACCTCAGATGCTCATTAGCTGTGTGACCCAGTGCAAGTCACTTAACCATTACCAGCCTCAGTTTTCTCATCTGTAAATTAGAGACAATAATAGCACCTACCTCCCTGATTGTTGTGAGGACAAAATATGCTATTTGTAAAGGGCTTTGCAAACCTTAAAGCTCCATATAAGTTCTAACTATCTTTGTTATTATTACCCTGTCCCTAACTTTCTGTGTGACCTAGGACAAACCATTTCATATCTGGGCTTCAGTATCCTCATCTATAAAAATCAGAGAGTTGAACTATGGTTCCTAAAGTCCCTTCCAAGTATGGTATTTTAATTTTTACAGATGTTTAGGTTTTGGTCTTTTGTTATTTTTTCCTCCTCCTAACATAGTGTTTAGCACAGTGCTCAGCACACTCGATGTCCTCAATGCCTATTTGTTTTTACTTAGTGTTTTGTTTTTCTCCAATTACATGTGAAAACAATTTTCAACATTCACTTTAAAGCTGAGTTCCAAATTCTCTTCCTCCCTTCCCACCCCCCCTCATTGAGAAGGCAAGCAATTTGATATAGGTTCTACATGAGTAGTCATGCAAAACACATTTCCATATTAATCATATTGTAAAAGCAAACACAGACCAAAATAAAAACCCAAGAAAAATAAAGAAAATTTTTAAAAGTATGCTTTGGTCTATATTCAGACTCTATCAGTTTTGTTTTTATTTTCCCTTTGGAATTGTTTAGCATTTTTTTCTTAAGTCCTTCAGAGTTGTCTTGGATCATTCTATTGTTGAGAATAGCTAAGTCATTCACAGGTGATGATCTTACAATATTGTCATTACTCTGTACAGTGTTCTCCTGGTTCTGCTCATTACACTTTCCATCAGTTCATGTAAGTTCAGGATTTTCTTAGAGGATCTAACTCATTGTTTCTTATAGCACAATAGTATTCCATCACAATCATATACCATTTGTTCAGGGGCTGCTAGGTGGTGCGGTAGATAGAGCACCAGTGCAGGAGTCAGGAGGACCTGAGTTCAAATCTCACCTCAGACACTTGACACTCACTAGCTGTGTGACCTTGGGCGAGTCACTTAATCCCAACTGCTTCATCCTGGGTCATCTCCAGTCATCTTGATGAATATCTGGTCACTGGATTCAGATGGCTCTGGAGAAGAAGTGAGGCTGGTGACCTGCACAGTGCTCCCTCACTCAAAATAAAGTCAAGTGCAAGTCATATCATTATTTCCCTGATGGTATGGTCTTCTTTGGCAACAAAGGATGAACACACCATACCATTTGATGGACATCCCCTCAATTTGCAATTCTTTGCCACCAGAAAAGAGCTACTATAAATGTTTTTGTCCATATAGGTCATTTTCCTTTTAATTTTTTATCTCTTTTGGGGAAAAGTAATGGTATTGCTAGGTCAAAGAGTATGCATGGTTTTATAGTCATTTGAGCATAGTTCCAAATTGCTCTACATAATGGTTGAATCAGTTCACAACTCCAGTGCATTTAGTGTCTCAATTTTTCCACATTCCTTCCAACATTTGTCATTTTCCTTTCTGTCCTATTAGGTAATCTAATAGGTATGAGGTAGTACCTTAGAATTGTTTTAATTTGCATTTCTCCAGTTAATAGTGATTTTGAGCATTTTTTCATATGGCTATAAATAACTTTGATTACTTCATCTGAAAACTATTCATATTCCTTGATCACTTATCAATGGGAGAATGGCTCTTATCTTTATAAATTCAACTCATTTCTCTATATATTTGAAAAAAGAGGCCTTTTTTTCAGAGAAACTTGCTTCAAAATTTTTTTCACAGTTATGATTGCTAAGTGTAATTCTCCCTGTTTATTCTATTCTCTCTCTCCCCTTTCACCTTGTCCATCCCCAAAAGTGTTTTGCTTCTGACTACCCTAACCCCCAATCTGCCCTCCCTTCTCTGAGTACCTCCCTTTTGGTCCCCTTCCCCTTCTACTTTCTGGTAGGGTAAGATAGTTTTCTACCCAATTGAATGTGAATGTCATTCCCTCTTTGAGCCAATTCTAATGAGAGTAAGGTTCAAGAGCTCCCCTCCACCTGCCCCATCTCCTCTACTATAAAAGTGCCTCTTTTATGTGAGATAATAAACTCCATTCTGTCTCCCCCTTTCCCTTTTTCCTGGTTCATTCCTCTTTCTCACTCCTTAATTTTATTTTTTTAGAAATCATCCCATCATTTTCAACTCACACTTGAGCCCTCTTTCTGTGTATGCTCCTAACTGCCCTAATAACAAAAAAATCCTTATGAATTACAAGTATCATTTTCCCCATGTAGGAATGTAAACAGTTTATCTTCATTAAGTCCTTTATGATTTCCCTTTCCTAATTACCTTTATGCTTTTCTTGAGTCTTGTATTAGAAAACCAAATGTTCTATTCACCTCTGGTCTTCTTTTTGCTAGGAATGCTTAAAAGTCCTCTATTTCACTGAATGTCTATTTTTTCCCCTTAAGGATTATATTGAATTTTGCTGGGCAGGTGTAATGTTAATAGGATTTAAGATCTTCCCCACCCATTCATATGTCTCATGTGGAGGCAATTAAGGGAAGCTTGCTTAGGAGAAACTTTCACATCTTTTGCTAATTTCTAATTAGGCACTGAGTCACAACACTTGTGATGCCTTCTGGCTCTGAGAAGTATATATGTACTCTCAGTTGGTATTTGGCTTTGGGGGATCGCTCATGAGAAGGATCTTGTGATTCTCTGGTTGAAACTCTGAGTGACCATATATTCAGTGCTCCCTGACTGCTCAGATGCAAAGGCTCTCTCGATCTAGGGACGTATGTAAAGTGTATAGCAATATTGCTTTGATTCAGGCAGTAGAGCCCTGTCTGTTGGTCTTTATTTCTCTGCTTATGTTTTCTCTGTATTTTCTCTGACATTCAGGGTGCCAACTTCTCCCTGAACTAGTGAATTTAATTTAAGAAGATTGTTCACTCCTTAAAGTTGTTTTCCTTTAAGAAAAGCAGATCCAAGAACCTGCGCTAGCAGATCATCTTGGGTGTGCTAGGGTGCTTGCTGTTACAACAAGTGATTCTTGGTTGTGATCCTAGCTCCTTTGCCCTCTGGAATATCATATTCCAAGCCCTCCAATTCTTTAATGCATAAGCTGCTTAATCTTGTGTTATTCTGACTGTGGCTTCATGAATACTTGAATTGTTTCTGACTGCTTGCAACATTTTCTCTTTGACCTGGGAACTCTGGATTTTCTCTATAATATTCCTGGGAGTTTTCATTTGGGGGTTTATTTCAGAAGGTGATTGTTAGATTCTTTTAATTTCTATTTTATCCTTTCATCCTAAAATATCTGGCAGTTTTCCTTGGTAATTTCTTGACAGATGATGTCTAGGCTCTTCTTTGTTCCTGGCTTTTAGAATGTCCAATAATTTTTAAATCCTCTCTGTTGGATCTATTTTCCAGGTCAGTTGTTTTTCCAATGAGATATTTCACATGGTGTTCAATTTTTCTTTGGGTTTTGTATTATTGTTTCTTGATATTCCATAGAGTCATCAGCTTCTACTTGCTCGATTCTAACTTTTGAGGAAATATTTTCTTCAGTGTGCTTTTGTACCTCCTTTTCCTTTTGGCCAATTCTATTTTTATTTTATTCAGTGAATTTTTGTGCCTCTTTTTCCATTTAGCCACTTCTCTTTTTTTTAGATGTTATTTTCTTCAGTATTTTTTGTGCCTCCTTTACTAAGCTGTTGTCTCTTTTCATGATTTTCTTGTATTGCTCTCATTTCTCATTCCAAAATTTCCCTACATTTCTTACTTGATTTTTATAATCTTTTTTGAGCTCTTCCTTGGCCTGAGACCAATTCATGTTTTACTTTGGGGCTTTGGATGTAGGAGTTTTGACTTTGTTGTCTTTTTCTGAGTGTGTTTTGGTCTTTCTTATCACCATAGTAACTTTCTATAGTCAGAATTTTTTCTGTTGTTTACTTATTTTTCTAGCCTATTTTTTTACTTTTAACTATTTCCTAAAGTGGAACTCTGCTTCCAAGGTGAAGGGAGCATTGTCCCAAGCTTCAGGGGATTTGTGCAGCTATTTTCAAAGATACTTCTAGCAACCTGTAAGTTTTCAGTTCTTCCAAGGTGGTATGATCTTTTAAAAAAAAAAGGTGTATTTACTACTCTTCTGGACTATGCTCTGGTCTGTGAGTGACCATGAGAACTGTGAGGAGGGTCCCTGCTCCATTGAGGCTGCAAGCTCTGATGTCCTACTGCTCCTCCTCACCCTGGGACTACCACTCTAGACTGTGACCCAAGTCTGAGTATGGGCAAAGCAACAGAGTCCTGTCCCACAGTGCCAGCAAACTGTAATCTCCTCCTGACCAGTTGTTCTACCCCTTTACCATCTGTGGGCTAAGAGCTGCCACCACTGCTGATTCAATGGCTCCCAAGGTCTACTCCTGGTTTGCTGGGCCCCAGTCTGGTGCTGTATTGCACTGGGCTCCACTCCCACTAGGGTGTGACAGATCTTTCTCTCTAATCTAACTTTTTATACGTTAGAAAACTGTTTCACCCTATTCTTTTGTGGGTAATGCCACTCAGAATTTGTTTTAGGGCATTACTTAAAGGTGCTTGGAGGAGTCTGGGGAGAGCTCAGGTGAATCCCTGCCTTTTCTCCACCATTTTGGCTCCACTCCTCCTCAACTGAGGACTGATATTTCTAACTAGCCATGTGAAGCCAGCAGGGTACAGCAGAAAAGCCCTGGCTTTAGAGACAGAAGTACTGGACCCAAATGACATCTCTGACACTTGCTGCCTATGTGACCTTGGGCAAGTCACTTAACTTCACTAGGTCTCAGTTTATTCATCTGTAAAATTAGGGGGTTGGATTTGATAGTCCATGAGATTTCTTTCAAGCCTAGAACCTATATGTAAATTGTAGGAGCTTTTGTTCCTGTATAAAATTCACAGAATCTTAGAGTTGGAAGAAATATCAAAGGCTATCTTGTCTAACTCATTGCTGAATAAGAATACCTTCTCTAATATTCCCAGTTGGCCTTCCAATATCTCCCTTCAAGACCCACTGTGAAGAAGACCCCACTATCTCAAAGAACATTACCTACTGACCCGTAGAAAGTCCTTCCTCATGAACTTCCTTTGAAATCTGTGTTTCACTTTGTTTGGGGCCTGGATCTAGGAGAGATAATTAAGTCTAAACCCTCATTTGTCAAGTGAGGAAACTAAGGTTCAGAGAGATTACACTCACTTAGAACTTAGTGGTAGAACTGGTTCTGGAACTCAATGCTGCATTACGGTGAACTAGAATCTATTACTCTGCAACTTCCACCATTGGTTTTAGCTGTGCCCTTTGACCAATTCTGTCAACATTTATTAAGCTTCTACTATGTGGGCATCGCTGAATAAGTAAAAGTACCTTGTACCTAGACCTAGAAAGCCCTTAAGAAATATTTGTTGAGGCTAACATGACAAAACAGCAAAATTAAAAATGCTGGAGAAGATATGGGAAAATTGGAACACTAATTCATTGCTGGTGAAATTGTGAACCCACCCAACCGTTCTATAGAGCAATTTCGAACCATGCCCAAAGGGGCATAGAAATGTGCATACCCTTTGACCCAGCAATATAACATCTGGGCTGTATCCAAAGAGATCATAAAAATAGGAAAAGGACCCACATGTACAAAAATATTTATAGCAGCTCTTTGTGTGGTGGCCAAGAACTAGAATTTAAGGAGATGTCCATCAACTGAGGAATGGCTGAATAAGTTGTGGTATATGAATGTAATGGAATACTATTGTGCTATAAACAATGAGGAGTAGGCAGACTTCAGAAAAACCTGGAAATACTTATCTTAACTGATGCTGAGTGAAGTGAGCAGAGCCAGGAGAACATTATGTACAGTAACAGCCACAGTATGCAGTGACTGACTTTGATAGACTTAGCCCTCCTCAGCAATGCAAGGACCTTAAACAGCTCCAAAAGACTCATGATGGAAAATTCCATCCACATCCACATCCAGAGAAAAGAATCTGAACGTAGATTGAAGCTAACTATTCGCTCTTTTTTTGTTTTGTTTTTTCTTTCTCATGGTTCCTCCCATTCATTCTAATTCTTCTGTACAACGTGACTAATGAGAAAATGTTTGATAAGACTGTATATGTAGAGCTTATATCAGATTGCACACCACTTTGGGGAGAGGAGAAGGGAGGGAGGCAAAGAAAATTTAAAACTTATGGGAGTGAATATTGAAAACTAAAACTTAATTAACTAGGTGCCAGAGATACAAAGGCAAAAATAAAACCATCCCTGCCATCAACGTGGTTACCGTTCTCCTAGGGGCATGGAATACAGTATGATAGAAAAATAAATACAACACAATTTGAGGAAGAAGTGAGAATTAACAACTGAGAGGGAAGGTATTATGGAGGGAATCTTGCCTGATCTGAGCCTTGAAGGAAGATAAAGGTTCTTAGAAACAGAGGTGAGTAGGAATGTGTACCAGGTGTGGGCAACAGCTTGTGCCTGCCAATGCTCAAAGATGGGAAAAACAAAGCTAAGTTCAAGGAACAGCTAAAAATAAAGCATGGCTAAAACAAAGCGTGCATGAAAGGAGCAATATGAGATAAGACTGAAAAGCCAATTTTGTGTCAGATTGTGGAAGCTCTTGAATGCTTGGCCAATGAGTTTGTGTTTTATCCTGAAACAAATGGAAAGCCATTGAAGATTTTTGAGTAGCTATCATGTCCACCCTGCCATGTTACTCTTATTGAACAGACCTTTCTTCTCTAAGCTAAACACTCCTAGTTATTTCACCTGAATCTATAATGACAGTGTCTGGTCCCCCTCACCATCCTGGCTGATGTCTCCCAAATGCACTCCAGTTTGTTTATGTCCTTCATAACATGTGTCAATAATGAGTTGGAGAGTGAAACAGCATGTGAAAGAGTACTAGGAGAGAGTGGCCTAAGGTCTCTGTGCCAACTCTACTACTAAGTACTAATTAAGTAATCCTGGGCAAGTCATTTCTCTCTGAACTTGTTTCCTCACCTGACAAATGAGGGTTTGGACCTAATTATTTCTCTTTGGTCCAGCTCTTGAAACAAAACAAAGTGAAAACAAACTATGATTGTAAATTCTGCTTTACCTAGTGATGAATTCTCTCTGTTCCAGGTACTTATGTGATGACAGTGACAGCCAATGATGCTGATGACAGTACCACTGCCAATGGTATGGTGAGATACCGCATTGTAACTCAGACCCCTCAGAGCCCATCCCAGAATATGTTCACAATTAACAGTGAAACGGGAGATATTGTCACGGTAGCAGCTGGACTGGATCGAGAGGTAAGATGAAGTGGGTGGTTTGATATCTCTGGTGATAATGGCCCCCATTTGACAACAGTAATCTGATTTTTGAAGAGAATTGCAAGATGTTCCCAGCACGAGAGAAAATCTGATTCTGGTCTGCATTTGTGTCTTCCTATTCAGTAGTACAGTCTACTTTGTGGTTTCCAAAAATCCATGTTGTCCTATTTAGACTTCGCAATTTTGAAATAATCAGGAAAATTGGCCCTGGGATGTTTGTTCTCATGCCTCTGAGTCCAAGTGTAATGTCATGAGGAGAGCCTCCTGTGTAGTAGATTCACCACCCAGCACATTAATAGACTCCCCTGCCGTTGCCTATCTGTTTGTCATTTTTCCATCTGCTCATCAGTAAGAAGAGCCACAACACTACCATTTACACATCCTAAATGGTTTCCTGCCCTTAAGGAGGCCTCTCCCCTTTGTCTTGCCAGACCACAGAGACCCCAACCCCTATAGGGTTCTGCCTCTGGGGCCTTTGGTCCACTATCACCGCCATTCTGAACATGAACTCCTGGTTCTGCCAAATTGGGGCTCTCTGGGTGTGAATACAAACTCTTCCTCAGAAGTGGAAGAGTCCAAAACATGATACTGTACCTGGAGGCATAACACTTTATGCTTCTCCAATTGCCTTCACATTTATTATCTCCTACAATCCTCAAAGTACCCCTGTTGGGGTGGTACAATAATAATTATTCAGTAGTGTTCTGAGTAGAGACACTATGGTATAACAGTTGAGTTTGGATTGGGAAACAGGAAAATTGAGGTTCAATATATACCTCTAACACTGGAGAGTTGTGTAACCTCACTGAAGCTCAAACCACTTCATAGGATTTAGGTACTACATTGAAGAAAGGCTGTAACTTCTCATACTGAGATTCTATGCTGATGCAACCATAGATCTTTGGTGTATTTGTATCAGTGTGAATATGGGACAGGTAGGTGGTACCATCATGCATGGAGCACTGTGCCTGGAATCAGGAAGACCCTAGTCTCAGATCCGGTCTCAGAAACATACTAGCTGTGTGACACTGGGTTACCTCAATTTCTTCATCTATAAAATGGAAGTAGAAACAGCACCTACCTCCCAGGGTTGTTGTAAGAATGAAAGGAAGTATAATTGTAAAATGCTTAGCACAATACCTGGCACATAACATTATATAAATGTTAGCTATTATTACAGTTGGGGAAGCTAAGTGGTTGGAGATCTGGGCCTGGAGTCAGGAAGACTCATCTTCAAAAATTCAAATCTGGCCTCAGACACTGGCTGTGTGACCCTAGCCAAGTCATTTAACCTTGCTTACCTCGGTTTCATCTCTATAAAATGAGCTGAAGGAAATGGCAAACCATTCTAGTATCTCTGCCAAGAAAAACCGAAATGGAGTCACAAAGAGTCAGATGCAACTGAAAATGACAGAACAAATTATTATAGTTATTACCAATGAAAAGTATGTATAAGTACCAGCGAATAATAATAATAATAGATTTTCCTCAGGTTTTTAAAGAAGTTATATTAGCTTGTTTCTCTAGTGATAATAGTATATAGTGGTTCATTCCTAAATTTTCATTCATTTTTAAATTTTTTTTCAGTGATAGCCCCTTGAAATACTTCTTTTAAAGGAAAAAAAATATTTCTACACATTGAAAAAAACATTGGTTAAAGGTCATGTTCAGATTTCACACAACTCAGATTCAGAGAATAATTGGCCCATATCCATAAGATAAATAATCACATTTCTATAGCCCTTGACAAAGCACTTTTGTGGTGACAGCTTTGCATGGTAGATAGTGGAATAGTTGTCTCCATCAGACACTTGCTAGTTGTGTGACCTTGGGCAAGTCACTGAAATTCTATTTGACTCAGTTTCCTTATCTGTCAAATGGGGATAATAGCATCACCTACCTCCCAAGGTAACTGTGAGGATACAGTGAAATAATAACTGTAAAGCATTTAGCATATTGCCTGGAACATAGCAAGTGCTATGTGAATGTTAGCTATCATCATCATCAATCATCAATCATCATCCATCATCATCATCCATCAGCCTCCAGCCTCCATCATCCTCCATCATCCTCCATCATCCTCCATCATCCTCCATCATCCTCCATCATCCTCCATCATCCTCCATCATCCTCCATCATCCTCCATCATCCTCCATCATCCTCCTCCACCCTCCTCCATCCTCCTCCATCCTCTTCCATCCTCCTCCATCCTCCTCCATCCTCCTCCATCCTTAATCTCCCAGATGATGAATCTCAGGCTAAGAGAGACTAAATGCTTAGTAGAGCCAAGGCTAGAACTCAGGTCTCCTGAGTTTTAGGCCATTGTATTTTCTGTTACACTCAGCTGATCATGAACATCCACTGATTTTCAGCAAAGACTGTATGAGAGTAGAGAAATGCCAAACAGGTTTGAGAAGCTTCTGTACCCTGAGAGATGCCTGGAGGCATCCCTAGCCAGCAAGCCTTAGTGCTGAGGGCTCTGAGTACTTTGAACACCTGAGATGGGGATAAGGGGAGTCAATTTGTTAAAACAAACAAACAAAAGAACCTTGTCCCATTGTATCTTCCTGAATTCCCAGCAGTGCTTATCAACCAGACCCAGCAAAGAGAATCCACCTGGTACATGCCAGCTCTTTTTCCCCATGTGTTCTAAACCATTAAAAGAAGAGCAGGATATCTATCATCCCTTGGCAAGGGCATTTTCCCATATAGCATAAATGCCTATCTGGGCACATTGCTACTTCGTTCCATCATGGGCAAATCAAAGAGTGTCTCAAACTTTAGAGTCTCTGAGGCTTGCACTTTTCTAGACTGACAATATGTAGGTAGCCCCTCTGTCACTGTCCACATCAGGGACTGAGTTCACCCAGGAGTTCCCAGAGAGACCATATCATAGTGTGCCTCTGCCAGCTTCACTCCCCAGCACACAGTCTGACAGGCATGTTTGCTCTGTAACCAAACAGGCCTGACAATGATTGTAAAAATAATTTAGCCTAGATAAATAATTTGACACTCAGAACCTTGTGGAAATGCTGGTTACACACACATCAGAACAAACGCTGTGGTTTTTGACTGGCTGGCTGTTTGTTTGCTGATGCTGAAACAGATGTTTCCCAGTAGAAACTCTTGGTTTTACCTCCTGAGTTTTCTTTGGGTTTAGTGCATCTGCAGATGCCACTGGGGAATGATCCTCTAGGGGTGTAATGGGAATGAGAGGGAAAGCAGAACAATAAATTGAGAGCTCCACAATGGATGGGCAATGACATCTGGCTTTTTAAGATGTTGTTTTCTCATGATGGGTCTAATAGAAGAATCAAGTGCTGCCTTCCATGTTCCCTGGTACTCACATCTGGTAAGGTTCTGCTCCTGGAATTGTTCAGTACAAAAGAAAGCAACTGAGTAGTTATTGGACCACAGGTCCTTGAAGCCTTCTACCTGTAGTCAAGCCTCTAAGTTTCCATCATTTCATTCATTTTAAGGAAATAGATTCCAAACTGGAAAGTTAAAAACAATTCTATCACTTATCTACCTCTTTTCCCAGCATTTCCAAACATCACAGTGTGGTCAGCTTTTGTTTCACCTCACTGAAAAATGTGAGAGAAGAAGCCAAAGTATATTTCTATTTGACGTTGGAATTCAGCATAGGTTTCATTTACCTCCCAGTTTTATTTAGTTCAGGCTGATATTAATATAAATTTGCAGTCCCCAGATAAGAGTCTTGCCACCTTGTTTTTGCAAAAATCCTGTCTTGCACATCCTCAACCCTGGATCACTATCCATATTTCATCCCTATTCCTACTCCCAAGCCACTGAACATTGCTGGAAGAAGTCACAAAGTCATATCAATTGGGTCCACTTCAATCGTTATCTAACAATATTATCTCACTTCATCTGGGCTATCATGGCTGCACCACAATGCTTTCATTCATTTCTGATTGACCCTCAGTCACTTTTCCAACAGTCTCTTCCAAACCTTCTCCTCCCTCTTCAAGCTCTCAAATCCAGCACTACTCGCTTCACAACCGATGACCTGGCTTCCTACTTTGCTGAGATCAAGGCCATTCATCCTGGGCTCCTTCTATCCGCCTCCTCCACATCTCAGAATCTCTACATCTTCATCCATTCCCTCCAGCTTTGTTCCAGCCCCAGAGGAGTAGGTGGCCCTTCTCTTTGCAAAAGCTAATTCCTTCAGTTGGTACTTTGATTCCTTCCCTCCCCTGTCTCTCTGGGAACTTTCCCTATCAATCATTCTCTTTCTCTTTTATCTTCAATCTTTCCCTATCTAGAGTCTCCTCTCCTACTGCCTAAAAATATATTCATCTCTTATCCTTTAAAAAGCTTCCCTTAACACTGCCATCCACTTAAGATATCAGCCTATATTTCTTCTCCTTTTCACAGAATCACAGAATTTCAGAGTAGAAAGGGACCTTAGTGGCTGTCTACTCTAACCCAAAGCCAAAAAAAGAATCCCCGCTACAACTTATCTGACAAATGGTCATCCAGCCTTTTCTTGAAGATCTCCTCTGAGCAGTAATACACTCCCAGGAGGGAGCCCATTTTATTTTTGGACAGTTCTAATTATTAAAAAGTTTTCCCCTGTTGTCAAACCTAATTTTTCTTTTTTTTTGCAATTTTCAACTGTTTCTCCTAGTTTGGCCCTCTGGGGCCAAACAGAATAAATCTAATCCCTCTTCCACTTCATGGCCTTTCACATGCTCTAAGACAGCTACGTTGTGTCCCAAGAGCCTTCTTTTTTCTAGGCTAAATATTCTCAGTTCCCTCAACTTTTGCCATTTAACTCCTAAAAACTCCTTGTATTCACCACCAAATTCCTCCTCAATTTCTTATAATTCTACTTATCATGCCACCACTTACTGAAACTGCTCTCACAAAAATCACTAATGATTTCTTATTGTTCAATTAAATAACCTTTTCTCATTTCCCATTCTCCTTGACCTCTCTGCACTTTCAACAGTTACTACCATTAACTATCCTTACTTCTTAAATACTTTCTTCTCCTTTTTTCCTCTCTCCTGGGTCTCCTTTTACCTAACTGACCACTCCTTGGTTTCTTCAGTGATTCATCATTTTCTTCCTATCCTCTTAGCATAGGTATCTCGGAAGGCTCAGACCTGGGCCCCTTTTCTTCTTCCTCCATGCTCTTACTCTATACTCTTTTCCTTAGTCATCTCATCTACCCTTAAGTGTTCAACTGTCATGCAAATGACTCCCAAATTTTATATATTCAGTCATAATCTCTCCTCTCTTTTGTGGGA
This sequence comes from Notamacropus eugenii, assembly GCF_028372415.1. NCBI lineage: Eukaryota > Metazoa > Chordata > Mammalia > Diprotodontia > Macropodidae > Notamacropus > Notamacropus eugenii. The sequence continues at coordinate 501,717,788 of NC_092872.1, read as the reverse complement.
GGAAAGTGTTCTGATCATTCATTTGTGCTGGGTATATCACTCTATAAAAAGGTATTTGCTGATTTGAAAAGAGCATGGAGCAGGTATTCTTTAACCCTGGGAAATGGATAATAATAATGGAACTTGAGGGGCTGGGGAAACTGATTAGGGGAGAGATTTTTAGGTGGGAGATGCTTCCTGGAGCCCCTCAGTTCACCGCATGAAACCGATGATGTATTTTGTCCATTTTAAAGCTAGCCTTTTCTGAGGGAGGAAGTTCAAGGGTTTCCCCTTCTTCAAGACATCCTCAAATCTGGGAGTAGGTTATCTAGGGCCAGGATGAAAGTCTGATCACGGGATCTGATGTTAAAGGAAAATAGACTGAGGCCAGCATTTAGTCACTCAGTTATTAGCATTGATTCATCACATATTTATTAAATGTCTACAATGTACAAAGAACTTTGCTCTATGCAAAGGTAAAAAAGGATAGAATCTCTGTCCTTCAGGAGCTCACATTTTTCCTGGGGGAGATGTGATGGATGGTTTTTAGCCAGGAGAGAACACAGGGAAAGGTTTTAGGGAGAACAAGAGTACCAAAGCTTAGCATGAAAGGAAGGAAAGGATTCTGAATGGCAGATATGAGGAGGGAGCATGTTTCTAAACAAAGGGGATGGCCTGTGTGAATTTGTGAAGACAGGAGATGTGATGCTGTCTTTAAGGAACAGAAGTAGTCCAATCTGTCTGGAACATAGGGTGCATGAAGGAGAACAATGTGAAATAAAGCTGGAATGTTAGCTTGGAGACGGATTGTGGAAGTCTTCATATGTTAGATTCAGGAAATTATCTCTTCAAGGCAAAGGAGTGACACTGTCAGACTCATGTCTTTATTTTGGGAATTGATGAAGGATGGATTAGAGATGGTGGAACCCACAGGCAAGGAGACCAATTGAGAAACTATTAAAATAGTCTAGACGAGTAGTGAGGAAAGCCTGAACAGGGCTGGTGGCAGTGAGAGTGAAGAAAGGAATGGAGCTTGTAAATGTTTAACAATTAGCTCTCCAAAAAAGTATGCATGACACGCTTATAAGTTTAATTTTCATTATTAATATTTTCCCCATTACTTTCTTAAGTCTTAACCAATCGACAAAACAATATTACAAAGGTGTAAATCTTCTCAGGCAGCTAGGTGGTGCAGTGGATAGAGTGTTGGGGCTGGAGTCAAGAAGACTCATCTTGAATTCAAATCCTACCTCAGACACATAGGCAGGAGTTCTTAATTTTGTCTGCACTGTGGATCCCTTTGGAAGTCTGGCAAAAGTTATGGATCTCTTCTCAGGATGATGCTTTAAAATGCAAAAAATAAAATATCGAGGGCTATAAATGAAACCAATTATATTGAAATAGCTATTAAAATTTTAAAAAATAAGTTCCTGAACACAGAATAAGAGCCCCTGATTGGAGGCGGGGGGGGGGGGGGGGGGGGGGGCGCGGGAGGTGTTAATAGTTGTAGAAAAAACATTCTAGAGAAGGGGTATCCGTAATGAAATAGGAGATGAGAGACATAGGTTGGTAAATGCACTTTGTGAGCAGTGGAATGGTGACCACTGGTTAAAACACAAACTTAATAGGCCTTCTGATCAGGAAACTGACAATAAGTCAAGTCAACAAGCATTTATTAAATGAGTACTATGTGTCAGGCATTGTGGTAAATGCAGGGGAAGGAAATGCAAAAATATGATCCCTGCCCTCAAGAAGCTCATATTCTGATAGGGGAGAACTTCATAAATAAATAGACACATAAAAGATAAATACAAAATAAAAGGAAAATAATCTCAGAGGGGCAGATAGGTGGCGCAGTGGATAGAGCACTGACCCTGGAGTCAGGACAACCTGAGTTCAAATCTGTGCTCATACACTTACTAACAATGTGACCCTAGGAAAGCCACTTCACCCTGTTTGTCTCAGTTTCCTCATCTGTAAAATTAGCTGGAAAAGGAAATGTCACACCCCAAAAAAAGGGGTTGCGAAGGGTCAAACACAACAGAAAAGACTGAGCAACAACAGAAAAAAAAAATCTCAAAGGGAAAAGTACTAGTGACTAGGAGACCAGGAAAGTTCTCCTGCAGAAAATGGTGTTTGAGCTGAGTCTTAAAAGGAAGCTAGCTAAGAGGCAGATGTGAAGTGAGAAAACATTCCAGCTATGGGAGACAGTGAGTGAAAGAATGCAGGAATAGGGGGATGGAGTGTTATGCACAAGAAACAGCACGAAGCTTAGTGTAGTTGGATCATAGCTTTTCTACCTGGAAAAGTAGGAAGGGGCCAAGTTCTAAAGAGATTTAAACGCTAAACGGAGGATTTTATATTTGATCGTGGAGGTAGTAGGGAGCCACTGGAGTTTACTGATTGGAAAAAGAGGTGACAAGGTCAGACATATGCTTTAGGAATATCAATTTGTCAGACTTGAGGTAGGGAGACCAATTAAGAGGCTTTAGCAATAGTCCACCCAAGAGATGATGAGGACAATTATTAGGGTAGTGGCTGTGAGTGGAGATAAGGGGATGTATACAAGAGACTTTCCCCTGCCTTTATCACAATGCCTGACACAAAGCATTCATTTAATAATAGATACAACATTTGGTAAATTATTACATATGCCAAATTAGTGAGAATGAAGAGTTGAGAATAAAACTCAGGCTGTGCATTTGGGTTACTGGGATATTGGTGATAGACAGTAATAAAGAAATCTGAAAGAAGAGAGAATTTAGGGGAAATATGAGTTTTGTTTTGAATGTGCCAGTTTGAGGTTCTTATGGGACATTCATCTGACATGTCCAAAAGGCAGTTAATTGGTGATAGAGGATTTAGCTGAGGAAAGAGGCTAAGGACACATAGATCGGGGGATCATTTGTATACCAATGACAATTGAACCCATGGAAATTGATGAGATTCCTACATGAGATGATATAGAATGAAAAAGATAAGAGGGCCAAGGATAGAGCCTACAGGGACTTTAGAATCTGAAAAATAGAATGCAAAGGAACAGTAAGACAGAGGAGAAAACCCAGAAGTCAACAAAAACACAATGAAGAGAGAGCATCCAAGAAGAGAAAGTGATCACCCATCTAAAATACTACAGAGTGATCAAGAGGGATAAGGACTGAGAACATACTCAGACTGGCAATTAAGAAGTCTTTGGTAACTTTGAAAACAGTAGTGTCAGTCAAATGTTGAAGTAAGAAGTCAGGTTTCAGAAAGTTCAGAAAAATAGCAAGAGGACAGGAAGTGGAGATACCAAATTTAGATGATTTTATCAAGGATTTTAGTTGGAAAGGGGAAGAAAATTACTGAAAAATAGCTAATGGGGAAGGTAGGATCAAGCAGCAGTTTAAAAACAACAATTCAGAAGGCGTGGATTTTCAAGTCTTATTAGATTGAGAGAGACTGAAGATAAGAGAGAGAGTGAGGCTGACAGTGGAGAAAATCTTCTATAAAATATGGGAGGGAATGGGATCAAGAGTGCCCATAGAATGGTTGACCTTGGCAATGAAAAGGCCCATGTCTTCTTCTGAAAATGGAGTAAGGATAAGACAGCGAGAAAAGAAATATGAATGGTGGGAAATGAAGACTTTCATTTTTTCCAATGAAATATTAAAGTGAAATCCTTCACTCAGTGGTAGGGGTAGGGAGTGAGAAGATTTAGAATAGTATCTGTGGAAAGTAGGAGAGCAAATCAGTTGGGTGGATTAGGATGATTGCCTTGCTACAGTGAGAATCCAGTTAAGAAGAGATAACATAGATTTTTAGTGGCCCCTAATGGCAGAGTTGTGTGATTTAATCTAGCTCCATTCAGGAGCAGGTGAATAGACATAAAATAGGCATATGGTGGGAATAATAATAATAAGGTTGGGCTGTGACAGAGCATGATCAATGACAAAGCAACATGGCAAGGGTTTGAAAGTAAAGGATGTGTAGAGTTGAGTTGGTCAGTCCACTCCAATTACATGAGGCCACGCTGATATGGCAGTGTGGAAAAGCAGACTCTGAGAAAGGGAGAAACAAGACTTTCTCTGAGGTGGGGTCCAAGTCCTGGGAAGGAAGAATGATCATTCCTGGTGGCATGGGGCCAATGAAAGACTTCAAAGCACAGTGGAAACACAAACCTGCTCTCGACCCCACCCCCACATACATATTTCAGTGCCTTAGGGTAAAGCCCCATTTGCCAATGTTATTTATAATACTGTGTGCCATTCTATATGCTCCATAGAAGATCCACTCTATATACTGGAAGCTTTCCTTGTCTGGGTCTTTTTTTTTTTTTACCTTTTATGGGTAGCAGTACAATATAATAATAACAAAAATACTAATAATTGTTGACATTTATATGGTCCCTTACTATTTACAAAGCATTTTACCTACATTATCTTATTTGATCCTCACAACAACCCTTATTTTCAAAGAAATTAGTCTGTTTGAGAGCTGGTTGTTCAGGCCACTTGGGGGCTTTCCTATAAGGTGAGTGTTCTGAACCCCAAACTGACACTTGCCTATAGCAAGGTCTGTCTCTATAAATGTGCCTGACATTGAAGGCAGAAAAAGGAAAGGCAAAGGTATTAGAATGATGCTGATTTTGAAGTTATCTTACCTGGATCCCATTAATCTGGATGTAAATATGGCTACAAAGCTCTCTGTCCATTGACTCATTATGACTCTGCCTAATTGGATGGATCCCTTAGGAAGATAAAAATAATTGGACTGCACTTCATAAAAATACATTAAAAGGAGACTGGTTTTTGCAACAGTTTGGTTTAAGCTGTTGCTGCCAAAAGAGTGAAGAATACTGAGGCTCGAACAAAGCCACACAGATGTCATTGACTAGGAAGGAGAAGAAAAATGATTGGATTTGGATTTTTCAATTGTAAAGAACCAAAGATTCAAAGCCATATTGAAAAGGCCAGACTAAAAGGAAATGGTTGAAATCAAACAGGTTCTCTGAAGTGGCAAAAGTCAGGCAGAGGTAAAAGGAGTGTTATGGAATGTATTTCTTGCAGGGGAGTGGGGGAGGCAGAAGGTGAAGGAAGGAGAGGAGATGGAGGGAGGAATCAGATGTTGTTTTGGAATTGGGAATATGAGGATTAGTGAGAAAAGGCAAAGGAAGTAAACCAGATCTATAGGAAGCTAGTAAAAGTGTAAGTCTAAGAGGCAGGGAAGCAGGTACTTATAGCAGAAAGAGCCCTTCTCAGTTCTGCTGTTTCCTCACACAACATATCTGCACTTTGAGTCCAGGTTAGTTGGGCCCCTAAGAGTCACCTTATCTACCCCATACCAACAGGAATCTCCTTTGGAATTTCCTTGAAAAGTGTTCACTCAGCTTTTGCTTCAAGCTTCTCCCCAGGGTGTGAGAAATCAGAACCACCTCAGGGGGCTCATTCCACTATGGGGCAGCTGTCTTTATTAGGAAGTTTTCCTAATTCAGGAAAATTGATGAACCAGGAGAGAGTAGGGATGATAAAGGGGCAATCTGCTAGAGAAAATGGGATGGAATGGAATCAAGAGCACGAGTAGAGGAATTTGCCTTGGCAAGAAGCGCCACCTCTTCATGCCCGAGAGGTGAAAGAGCAGAGAGTAGGAGAGGACTTGCCTAGAATGCGCAGATTTACTAAAGAATCATACATTGGAGAGACATTTGTTGTCAAATGCAAGAATAAAATGGTGGGGGAACTTAATTATTTTCACTTGAAGAAAAATTCTATTAATTCAGTGGAACAGCATTAATCCTAATTGTGTGTGTTTGTCCTTCCTTGCCAAAGAAGACCATGCCATCAGAGAAATGATGACATGACTTGCATTAGACTTTGTTTTGAGTGATGCAGGTCACCAGCCTTACTTCTCCAGAGCCATCTGAATCCAGTGACCAGATCTTCATCAGGATGACTGGAGATGACCCAGGATGAGGCAATTGGGGTTAATTGACTTGCCCATGGTCACACAGCTAGTGAGTGTCAAGGGTCTGAGGTGAGATTTGAACTCAGGTCCTCCTGTCTCTTGCACTGGTGCTCTATCCACTGTACCACCTAGTTGCCTCAATCCTAATTGTATCTTTTACTGGGGGGCAAATCAAATAAAATGCCAGTTTGGCTGAAATATCCAATGTTACCCAAATCCCTAACTACCTAAGAATGAAAGTGTCTCTGTCCCTAAGTATCTATGTACCTAAGTACTAATTAACTGATTACCTTAGTGCCTAAGTTCCTAAGTCACTAAGTACTTAAATATCTAAGTATACCAGTTCTTAAACACCTAATTATCTAAGTACCTAAGTGCTTATATTCCCAAGTATCTTTATACTCAAGTGCCTAATTATTTATATGCCTAAGTAACTAAGTAAGTAAACACTCAAGTACCTAAATGCTCAAGTACTTAGTTACCTATGTTCCTAACTACCAATAAACCAAATTAACTAATTACCTAAGTACCTAACAACAACTAAGGACCTAACTACTTAAGTATCTAAGTTCCCAAGTAGCTAGATACTTAAGTGCTGAATTATCCATGTACCTAAGTGCCTAACTACTGAAGTGCTTTTATAATAAAGTGACTTTGTTCAATCTATTTTAAACTACACCAGTTTAATCAAGTGCAAACCAGTTCATGCTGATTCAGACTGGTTCAGATTGGTTCAAATTGGTTCAATAAGATTCAAACCATTTCATTGTACTTCAAAAGTACCTAAATAGGGAGTAAGCATCTAAATTCCTAATTATCAAAGCATTTAAATGCCTAAGTACTTAATTACCTAAATGCCTATGTACCTAAGAACCTAAGTATGTAGGTGAATAAATACTTAATTACCTAATTATTTAAATGCCTAGGTACTTAATTGATTGCCCAAATCCCTAGTTACATGCATACTTAAGTATTTTATTGCTAAGTATTTAAATGTCTATACCTAGGCACCTAAATATTTAATTATGTAAGTACCTAATTAACTGATTACCTAAAATCCCAATTACCTAAGTACTTTAGTACTTTAATTAACCATCTAAGTCTGTAAGTACCTAATTACATAATTATCTAATGCCTGATTACCTATGGACTTAATTACCAAGAATATTTAAGTGCCTATTGAATTATATTATTGAATTATTGAATAATTCAGTTCAAACCAAATAGTTTCAACCTGATTCAGTCTAGTTCTAACAGGTTCAAACTAGTTCTATTCAATTCAAACCATTTTTATGTGGTTCAAATTGGGTTTATCCAGTTCAGTTTTGTTCAATTTAATTCAATCCAGGATAAATAGATTTGGTCAGATTCAAATTTAATTTAATGTTTGATATTATTTATTTTTAATTATTATTTCATATTAAAAATTATTCAAATAAATATTTAATCCAGTTCAAATGTACCTAAATTGGTGTTAGGTACCTAAATACCTAATTACCTAAATGTTTCTAAGTACCTAAGGAACCTAAAGAATACCTAAGTACTTAATTACCTAATTTTTCAAGTGCCAAAGTACCTTATTACCTATGTAACCAAGTATCTATTTACCTAATTACCTAACATACTGAGTGCCAAATCCCCAGGTACCTAAATTTCTCAGTACCTAATCAACTGATTAACTATAAGTACTTACATACCTAAAAGTATCTTTGTAGCTATATATTTAATACTTAAGTAACTAGTTACCTAAATATCTTTGTGTAGCTATCCTTAATTCCCTAAGTACTTAAGTACATTGATGCCTAAGTACCTAAGTGCTCCCTGTTGAGCCTGCTGTGTCCAAGTAAAACTAGACCAATCCTTCTTCACAGATAGGCTTCATATGCTCTGTTTTTCATCTGAGTCTCCTCTTTTTCAAAGCAAACATCCCTGAAGGTCTATCATTTTCTTATCACCCTGACAATCCTCCTTTGGATACACTCTGATTATAGAAATGAAAGTGAGAAGTCCTTAGGTTTTGATCTTCTCTAGGCTACTAATTTGCTTTTCAATCTTAGATAATCCACATTCAAACAACATTTAGTGGGAGAAGAGAAGAGGAAAGGAATGGCCTACCATGTGCCAGGCACTATGCTAAATGCTTTTTTTTATTTCTGTTTTTACAAACTATCTCATTTACAATTAGTAGGATCCTACTGTTTGCAAAGGACTATGATAGTAAACTAAACTAAAAATCCCTCATGCAGTTCACAATGAGAAGTCAATCTATGACCCACTATCAACTAAAAGAAAATGAGAAACAGCATGGTACAGTGGAAAGCACCAAATTAGCAACCAGAGAACCTGGTTTCAAATCCCAGTTCTGCTACTTGTTACCTACATGACCTTAGGTGAACACTATGACCTTTCTTGGCCTCAGTTTCCTCATATGTAAAAAAAAAGAGTTGGACTTAATGACTTCTAAAGTCCCTTCCAGCTCAGCCTATGGTGCTGCGATTGTCAACGTCCTTCCTAAATTGTTGTGTTCCAAAATCAGCACAATACTCCAATGTGACCTAAACAGCAGAGTACAATATTATCATATCCTTTATTTTAGATGTTAGGGACCTGTTAATGGAGATGAAGTTTGCATGAACTTTTGGGCTGCCAGGTCAACACTGGTGACTCACATTGACCTTTCAGTCCACTAAAACACCCCTGTCCCTTTCATATGAGCTGTTGTCTGGCTATGTCTCCCCACTCCTGAACCAAAGCATAGGACTTAGCACTTATCCTGATACAATTTTATCTTATTAGTTTCAGATGGTTGTTTCAGTCTGTCAAGATTTTGGGGGGAACCTGATTCTGCCATTCCTCTCAGGTTCGTGTTGCCTGCCAATTTGATTTGAATGCATCAAGTTCCAAATCCAACTACCTATGCATCTCCCTGCATCCTGTCTATAAGGATGCTATGAGAAGATTTTTCAGACAATTTGCTGAAATGCAGGTATATTATTTCCATAGCATCTCCCAGATCTATCAGAATATTAGCCCCACCAAGAAAGGAAATAAGGCTAGCCTGGCATGACTTGTTCTTAATGAATCCATGCTGGCTCACAGTGATTACCATTTCCCTTTCTAAGAGCTCACAAGCCATTCATTTAATAATCTGGCCTAGAATTTTGACAAGAATTCACATCAAGAACCCTGGACTATGCTCTGAAAAATCCACTTTTTCCCTTTTGGAAAATCAGGACATTTGGCCATCTTCAGTTTTATAGTGTCTCTTTTCTCCAGGATTTTTTTAAAGATAATACAGAGTGCCTCAGTAGTCACGTATACCAATTCTTTCAGTATACAACAATGTTGTGCTGGTAACTTGAACTCATTGAAAGGATTAAGATACTCTGTTTTCTCATTTATCTTCGATTCCAATTCTCCATTTTATTCTGTTTTTTCAGTCTCTAAATAATTTTCCTTGGTAGAGGAAGAAATACAAAATAGTAAATGACTAGCTCCACCTTCTCCAGGTCATCTTTTATCATTATCTCCAAGAAGTAGTCCTCTTACCATCAACATTCTTTTAAAAGTACTTTTTGTTGATCTTAATATGTAGTGCAAGATTTAGTTTATGCTGGTCTTTGGTCTTTCTAACATTGTTTGTAAGGGACCAAGCCACTCTTTTTTATTCATCATTAGTTACATTCCTTTGCATCTATTTTCAGCATGTCTTTTTTAAATCTGAATTTGTCTATATGCTTTCTACCATCTGGAGAATAACTAAAGCAAATCAACATGTCCCCTCTAAGAGAGAGTGAGAGAGGGAGAGAGAGAGAGATGGGGGGGGAGGGGAGGGGAGGAAGAGAGAGAGTCCTTTGCCTGATCCCATCGAGTTTCTCCGCAGCAAGATCAAACCCAGCCTGACTGTCTGAAGGCAACTGCTGCTCTCACTGCATAGTCTGCATGGGGGAACTCCCATTCCAAGGACACATTGATTTCTCTGGTAGAGAAACTCCACCTCAGTTACACAGCAAACCTTTGCCAGTTCTGCAGCATAGTCAATACCAGTCTCTAAAGAACGCTTCTGCTAAATATTTTATGGGTAAAGACTTAAGGAATATGAAAACAGAGACAAAGGAGAGAAGAGAAAAGTCAGATTCTGTACCCTGCTAGCAAGCCACTTAGTGTCCAGACAGCTCAAATGTCATCTGGACTTATTTGAGATAATAAGCATCGCAGCTGCACAACTCTCACAGAGAGACGAGACTGACTTGTTGATCTTTCGTCAAGAAAAAGGCATTTCTGGGGGCATTTGTGCTGGTGAGGAAAGAGCCAGAAAGCTGCTTCCAAAGAAAGAATTCCTTTGTTTATTTGTTTGTTTGTTTTAGGAAAGAAAAGAGTGTGAGAATGATTTTTTTTTTCAAAATCTTGAAAAATGTCCTTTAAAAATGGAAACAGCTTACCCTTCTTGTTCCCACTATTTGGTTTCTCAAGCACAGGAACACTCTCGTCCCTATTAGTTGAATGAGAGAGAAGGAGTAGGTGCCAGAACCTTGGAGAGTGGCTAATTTTATTTATGAATGAAACGTCAGGATGTTCAGGAACAGTGGGAGGGCAAAGGGAAGTTCTTTCCCTTTATGGATTTGGACATCTTCCTGACTCCTCCCAGTTTCTTGAATATCACACACTGGAGAAATGGCACGGCTGCAGATAACTGACTGGAAGGAAGGAGTCAAGGCACTTCTGAAGTATTGGTTTAAGTTCTGGATGCAACATTTTAGGAGAGATGATGACAAATTGAAGTGCGTCCCCAGGAGGGCAACCAGAATGGAAGGCCTTTAGACCATACCATATGAGAATCACCTAAAGAAAATGGGAATGATTGACCTAGAGGAGAGAAGAGTTTAAGAGGGGAGGTTGAATAACCAGTCTTCAGTGCTTGCAAGGCTGTCCTGTTGAAGAAGGGTTAGCCTTGTTTTACTTAAGCCCAAAGGGAAGCTCTAGAAACAATGGGCAGTAGTTATAGAGAAGCATGTTTCAGTTACCTATAAAATACAAATTTCAAACAAGTAAATCTATGTAAAAGTGGAATGGGCTGTCAAAGGGAGACAACACTTTCCCCATCATTATAATTCTTCAAGCAAAGATCACTTATTATGGATAAAACAAAAGGGATTCCCATTATGGAACAGGTTGGACTGGATGACATCTGGGGTCCCTTTCAACTCCAAATATCTTTTGATTCTACACTTTAACTGACCCTTAAATAATTCCATATTTCAGTGACTATTTCTGCATTATCCCTCACAGTATTGAGCATGGTGACAATCCTGGGACATGTAGGGAAAAGGAACTCAAAGGACAAGAGCATCTGTCATTTAGAAGCTGGGGAGGGGTGTTACTATTTCAATTGAGATGCCCTGGCACCTCATTAAAGAGCCAGTGCCTGTCTTCCTCTGCCTAGCACTGAAGCTCTCCTCCTACGAACACGGCTGTAGTGACATCTGTTGGAGGTTGATCCAGAAGGGTCTTGACGTGCGACAAGTTATACATGAGTGAATCTATATAGATCAGGGATTGTATGTACTGGAAGAGGACACTGAAGGAAGGGAAAAGTGACATCTAACTTGCTTGGCTGCATTGCCTGAATTTCCGTTTTGTATTTTCCCCCACCCAAATTAGCCATCTCAGTGGATCGGCAGTGACTGACATAAAGTTGGTAAGGGCATGTCATAAGATGACATGCACCATCAAATGTGAGCTGTACTTTCCATCCACTATCAAAGAGCCTTTTCCCTTAAAATAAAAATAGAGCACAGTGTACTGTTTCCTTGTTTGAAACAGAATTCTCTTTCCTCTTCTAAAGGTTCCTTCTGGTAGCTTCTCATTGCAGGCCTATGTAGTAGAAATGAAAATATCCAGGCTGAATCTGTGACTATGTCAGTATATCCTCACTTAAAGATAAAATTGGTTAAATTATTCAGTTCTACTGTAAAAATTCTCCCACATCCACAGAAACATCTCCTGTCAAAGAAGGAGCTGATTAGCTGCAAGCTTCCTCATGCACCTTTACTTTTGGTTGATTCTAGTTTATATTTCAAGATTGAATATAGGAATGATGTGAACTTGTTGCCTCTATCCATGAAAAGGTACATTTGACTTTTCTGTTACAAACCAGAATTACCTTTATCAGAAAATTATTGTTTGTAGGATTGGAGTTTATCATTGAAAATGCAATTCATTAACCACCACCATCCTCACCTCCCTCCCCCAAAATTCATAGTATTTAAAACTTGCCCTTATCTTAAGAGTAGCCTAGATAACCTGAAGATATGGGCAGAAGATCTGAAACTGTCAGTCATCTCTAATTGATTATTGTTTAGCCTTGAGGAACTAAAAAGATGCGAGTACTGGAAGGATTGAATAGACTAGGTCAAATGGTTCTCAAATGATGAGCCAATGACCCTTGAGTGTCCTTCTAGCCAGGTTGGCAAGCTGATTTGTTATGGAAGGAATTGTTTCTATGGAAATATCTGTTCTGTTGTCATTGATATGGGTTGCTAATTTACTTCTGTGCTCCTTAATTCATTGGTATATGAAGCAATATGGAATGTATGACAAATTGATGATAGCTCTTTGCTTGAAGATGGAGGGGAGTGGCAGAAGGAAGTTCTTTATTACTCCTGGGACAAGACTAAGGGAGCTTCAGGGAGCCATAGTAATAGGAAGAAAAGAGGGCATTGTCATTATAATGAAAAACCATTAGCAAATACAATCATTCACCAAATATTTCCCTCTACTGGCACCAAGTCATTGCAGTCCCCCTTCTCCCCTTCTATAAGTATGGCCACATAATCACATATCCCCAATGTCCTTATAAATCATATATCAGCTTTTTAAAGGATTAAGACAGTGGAGAGAAAAGGAGAAGTCTAATAATGTATGACTTGCCCAGGTTATCACACTCACTTTGAGCTATCACTGTTCTCTTATGCAAAACAAAACTGGTCTTTCTATTCATTCAGGTAAGATTTTTCAGAGTGGCAAATGAGACTGAAGGGAGATTGGAGAATTAGATACATTTCATTCTCAGACCAAAGATGAATCAAACTGACTGACCTAGTACCAAGAATCTAATTTTAGGAGTCCTTTACGTCTTTGTTCTGCTTGTACAAAAATATAGTCTCTGTTAATTGCAGTCAGGGCATTAGGAAGTAACATTATTGATAAATACCAATAGAGAGACAGAGATCAGAACCAAAAGAAAGAGAAAAACACATACATGAGATAAGGTAACAAAATCAGAAACTAGGATCTGGAAACTCTTTAGATATGTTATTCATTTGCTGCTTTTTAACATAGTTGAAAAAGAAAAAGTATAAAGCTTATGACAGTTTATTAAATTTTGCCTATATGTGTGTAGACATACATATATACATATATAGTAAATGAAAATCCGGATGTATAGCTTCAGAAAGCTATACAACACAATGGCTGGTTATAGCATTCCTTTAAATAGAGATCATAGCAAGGCGGTAAATTGAGTAAAACAATAGACCTAGAAAAATTTTCCTGATGTAAAGCCTTAATTTGTTTCTTTGTGCTTCTACCTATTGCTACTTAGTCTGCCCTCTAGTAACAAATATAATTCGAATTTCTCCTACACATGCCAAGCTATCAAATACTTAAACTCAGCAATCATTGTCTGCCCCCAGTAGTCTCTTTTCCAGGTTAAATGTCTCCTCCTTATTCCTAGAAGTTATGCCTCTCTTAATTTAGTTCAAAATTATATTATCTTTTTTTTAGCTTCCATATCACGCTACTGACTCTGATTGAAGGGAAAAGGAAGTGAATAAGCACATAGATAGCACTGTGCCAGACACTGTGCTAAGGTACATTATGTCACTTGATCCTCACTAGAACCCTGCAAGGTAGGTGCTGTAATTATCTTCATTTTACTTTTGAGGAAACTGAGAAAAACAGAAATCGAGTGACTTGCTTAGGGTCATGAGGTGTCTGATGTCAAAGTTGAACTCAGTCCAGACTCAGTGTATTCTGTCTACTATGCATCCTCACTACTTCATTGAGCTTGTAATTCGTTAAGCCCCAAGACCATTTTCAGACAAACTAAGGCTAGCCATGTCACTTTCATCTTGTAACTGTTGTTAATTTCTGAAGTAAAATAGAAGACTTTAGATTTTTCTCTCCTGAATTTCATCTTATTTTATTGTAATGTAATCCTAAGCTAAATCAACAGAAGCATAGTGTCAAGAATAAGGACAAGAATAGTCCCATTTCACTCTACCCTGGTCCAACCACATAATACCTCAAAATACTATATTCAGTTCTGAATGCCACATTTTAAGAAAAGCATAAAAAAAAGACAACACTATATGTAGACAAAGTATTTATTATCTCCATTATGCAGATAAGGAAATGGAGGCTTCAAAAAACGTTTAATTAGTTAGAAGTTAAATGTCAAGCATCCAAGTAGAGAGAAGCAGAAGTGAAACAAGCACTTATGTCTCCTAACTCACACTGTAGCATTCTTTCAACTGAACCACAGTGCATCCCTGTCCAAATTCTGCTCTACTCTCTTTCATATGACATATGGAGTATCACACCTGCTAAATCCTAAATTAGCCAAGTAAACTTTCAGGGCCACCAATTCTACTCATCATGACCTTGTCCTGGCAAAAAAACAAGCCCTAAGCAAAATTGCAATATAGAAATGGCCCTAACCATTTGGGGTTCTTTCCTTCACCTGAATTCTATCATCACAAAGTCCCAATGTACTTCTGGTTAAATTGTTCATGTTAGTGAAGAAATCCCTACTTCAAATCCAGTGAGTTTGCTTATACATTATTCAGAAGCAAAATCCCAAGTGAATCAGGAAGGAAGAAAGCTATTAAGCATCAGGCTAGAAAGCTCCTGGAGTCCTTCGCATCGTCTCTGGTAGTCTTCCAACTGAGCTTGGGGTTTTTGTTTTCGTCTTTTTATTTTTGTTTTAGTTGTGTTTTTTTTCCCAGGGAGAAGTACATTATCCTTTCTTTAGTCATCAGAATGCCTGCTTCAAGTGAAACCATCTAGCATTTCCCTTCAATCTTTCACATACTCAGATGCCCCATCCCCTCTTGGAATAGATTATTTTTAAATCTGTACTGGGTCAAGTGAAATAATTAAACACAAGCTGGCTCCACTAATTAACTTATCCACAGACCATTGTCTGTTATTAGCATTTATTTGGCAGGTTAACACTTTGCTTTCTAGTTCTGCATTTGTTGGTATATGATCTAAGATATTGCTTTTAAAGTCTTTCTGTTCAGACCTCAGAGAAACCTTGTTTTAAAAATGAGCTTTACGTGCATGGAAAAGGTACTTTCATCTTATTATTTCTGTTTATGACTATTCGGTGACACGGTAACTTGCAGCAGTGCAAGTTACTGCTATTGGAAATTAAAGGTCATTAAAGAGACAAGTTTATCTGTGTTCATGTTGTCGCTCCTTGTAAAATGTAAGTCCTTTGTAGACCACTTCATTTTTGTTTTTGCATAAACAGCAATTTGCCTGTAGTAGATATTTCAAAAAGTTTTGTTGGTTTCAGAAATTTATTAACTTGCTGCATTGTCCCCTACCTGTGGGGACATATGGAGGAAATTTATCTTGACAGCGCTGATGGGAGAAAGAAAGGGAATCCTTAGTCATCTCTTCATTGGTTCACTAGAACAGGCCCACGGCTGCCATCTTCATCTGGGTGGGGCAACAGGAGAATAGTATTGATCTCGAACAGGTTCAGCCCTGTTTGAAAGGTTGTGGACATTGTGAAGGTTCTTTTGTGTTTCTGACCTCTCCATTCTGGGCCCAAATCCTTTTTTCTTCTACTTCCTCTTTATGTTCCCTTTGTAGTTCCCTCTATCAAAACCTGAGCCAAGAAAAGGATCTAATTAACTGACTCTCACTAAGGTGAAAATGATGGGATTCTAGAGTTTTGACCTGGAAGAGATCTTGAAGCTTATTCAATCCAACACCTTCATTTTGCAGATGAGAAAACTGAGACTCAGTGAGATTAATGACTTGCACAAGGTCACGCAGCTAATAAATAGCAGCAGCGCTGTGATTCTAGTTTGAGTCTTCTAACTCTAAATCTATATTCTTTCTACCAAACCCCAAGGAAGTCAAGACAAGTCAACAAGCATTTATTAAGTGCCTAATATGTGCTAGACACTATGCCAAGTCTTGGGGATGGAAAGAAAAAACAAAAACACCAGTTTCTGCTCTCAAGAGGTTCACAATTTAATGGGAAGCAACAATATACAAACAACTGTGCAAACAAAATATATCCAGAATAAATTAAAGATAACCTCAGAGGAAAGGCATTAACATTGAGGAGGAGCAGGAAAGGCTTCTTGTAGAAGGTAGAATTTTAGCTGAGATTTGAAGTAAGCCAGAGAAGCCAGGAGGGGGAGGTGAGAAAGTGTGACAGACTGCGAGTGAGAATGCATGGAGTCTAGGGTATGGAGTATCTTGTGCAAGACACAGCAAGGAAGCCAACGTCACTGGCTTACAGAGTATGTGGAAGGGGATGAGTTATAAGAAGATTGGAAAGTTATTGGGAGGGAGGGGTGAGCAGGTTTTAAAAGCCAAACAAAAAGATTCCATATTTGATCCTGGGGGTAATAGGCAACCACTGAGTTAACTGAATAAAGGAAAGAGAGGGAGATGTTCAGACCTATATTTTAGGAAGGTCATTTTGATAACTAATGGAAAGATAGACTGGAGTGGGGAGAGACTTGTGACAGGAAGACCAGCTAACAGGCTATTGAGTGATGAGGGCACACACCAGGGTGATAATGTCAAAAGAGAGAATGGGCTATATATGAGAGATATTGAAAAAGAATTGATAGGACTTGGCAGCAGATTGAATTGGAGGGGAGGTGTGTGATGAACACCTACTTTGGAAGTCTGGGTGACTGGAAGGACGGTCATGCCCTTGACAGTGTTAGTGAAGTCAGGAAGAGAAGAAGATTAAGGAGAAAAATAATGAGTTCAATTTTGGACAAATAACTGATAATACTTTATAAAATAACCTTCTGTAGATTATTAAACCAACAGTCCTTATTTAATCTTTCTGTAGTCTCCAAACAGTTATTTGATTTACCACTTTGTGAGCAGCAAAAATTCTTTAAAAAAAAAAGTCAAATGCAAATGATCTGCAACTTTAATCGTTTTTCTGCCCTGCAACAGGCCCTCTCAGCTCGAATTCTGGTCCTTCTGTGTCTGTACTCACATTCTAAAGGAAAAACTATTTCTTCACACATGGATTTTAACATTTTTTTCATCCATAGAAGTTCTTTTTCTCCCCCTTTCAGCAGCCAAACTGTTCACACATGAAAGGAGCAGTGCTTTACATCCTTCACAAGTAAATATAATTCTTTTTCTTTGCTCAACAACTTGGTCTTTTGCCCCAAAAGTTCATTTTCTGCCCTTTGGAGCAACCATTTGTTCATGTAAAAAAAGGGTAGTAACATATAATAACTGAAGCCCTAACATGGAATTTCAGACAACAACTAGGAGGAAGAGAGAGACAGGAGTCTCCCTAGTATCCCCTGGGATTATGCTCCAAAGAAAGGGATCTGATCTACAACTACATTAAAATATTTTAATAAAAACCAAAATATGTCTCATATGGTAGGATTTATATTCTTTCCAAAAAGGGAATCAAGTAATAAGACCATGTTGATTTTCAAACAAACCAAATGGTTTATAAGTATGGTTGTGTTTTTTTTTTTTAAATATATTGTGAAAAGGGTAAATGGTGTTTTCCCAGAAAATTAGGAAAATCTATGAATTCCCCAATAGTTAAAACTATTAGACTCTCAGACAGCTACAGTTGTTATTTATCCATTGGTGATTTCACTCATGCAAGCTCATTAGACATAAAGAAGTACAGCTGGCATTGGTCAAGTCAACTGAGTTTGTACTATGGTTGGCAGTAATAATTTGGACGACTGTCTGGCAGAGAGTTCATAGAATCCCAGATCTAGAGCTGGTAAAAGACCTTGGAGCTTTCTCATCCAAACACTTTGTTTTGTAAATGAAGAAAGTGAGAGCCAGGAACCAGATATCCACTCCTAGTGACTTTACCACTACCACAACACTCTTGCCTTTGGGGGAGCTTCAAGAATAAGAAGGGACTGAGCTAAAAATTTGCTGCTGTGTTTTTCACAGCGAAGTCAAGGAAATGAAGAATGTAGCTGCCAAAACTCATTTGACAATCTCTTTACCCTAAAAGATAGAATATATCCAAATATGAAGAAAGTCTGACTTGGAAATTTTAAGAAACCGAACTTTTAAATAAATGCAAGGTTTCTAGTAATTTTAAAAATTGTTTTAATTGTTGTAAAAATTGGGTTTTTTTCCTTATGTCATCTTAATTGGTTTTTAATCAACCCAGCTCTTCTCCTCCCCTTGGAAAGGAAAGTAGGTCCCATTTGCCAGTTTGCAGCTTGGTCAGATAGGAGCCACAGGACATTCAATCTTCCGATCAGCCCACAAATATTTAATCTGCTCCAAGTATGTTTGAGACCCTGTGTTAAAACATAGAATCATAGAATTTTATTCTGGGATATTCTAAGGTGCCATATTAGTGGTGGGGCCCAGAGCAGAACCCAGCACAATGCTCTTAGCATTATATTCCAGATTACTTCCTCTTATTTGGGTAAGCCTTTCCCCTCCTAGTAACAGATGTCAATCAAAGCTTAATGTTGACTTGATAGCATTTGCATCTGAAATTGGAATGGCTTAATTTGACTCAGAGTAGTACATTAATGGAAGGTGTCTTTTGCTGAGTAATTAGGAGATAAATTTTTTAAAATCATAGAAAATGGATCTGTCATTCGTTCATAACTTTCTTCTTTTTCGTGCTTTGCCTCCTTTGTTAAATAACATAATTAAACACTGAATTTGACAACCCAGAGTTTTTACCTTCTGCACAGTGAAGACCCTATAAATATTACCTGTACTTGGAAACTCACAAAGAGATGCTTAACTGGATTGGGCACAGATATGACACACACATATTCACATACATGAACATATATATGTATATTTGTATGTATGTATATACATATATATACATACATATATAACAATAATACCTAGCAACTATGTGTAGCATTTTAAAGTTTATAAAGCTGTTGTTTGTCTTTCATTCTTGAAAAGGACCAATGACATCAGAAGGGTGAAATCTTAACTTGCAAAGTAAATTGGATTTAAGTGAGGCAGGACTGTGCAAAGTCATCAGCTTTACTCTCTCCTCCAGAGTCATCTGAGTTCAATGGCAAGACATAGGGCAGGACAACTGGAAATGATCTCAGATGCAATGGGAGATCTTGACCTTTTTAAGCTAAGGTCTTTCCCAGGTCTCACTTTGTCTGAGGCAACACCCATTCAATGATTTAAGTCTAGGTAAGAAATTAGGCAAAAGATGGCCTAGTTTGCCTTCTCAAAGGAAAAAAATCAACCTGAGAGGGGAACACCCTCAGATTTTCTGGTCAGAACAGAAAATTGCTATTTACCCTCACTTTTACAGTCACTCTGGGCTGTCAAAGCCCAAACAATGACCAAGTGAGGCTTGAGCTTGGACCTGTTATTGGCCAATCAGTAGGAGCCAGAATGATCTGGGTTTAAGGCACAGTGAAGTAACTCCATTTGAATCCCAATGCACTTAACAGAGCCTGGTTTTCCAGAGTTTAATTTCAAGAAATTATAAATGAAATTGTCCCAGTTTTTTTTAAATGATAGAATAGATAAATAGGGAAGAGTGAAAAAATCTAGCCCCCAAACTTCAAGATATCTTGTGAGGTTTCAGCAATCAAAATTTATATTCCTTTGGGCAGAGCACCCACATGTAAGGGTATGATTCCCCAAGTGAACAGAAGGATGGAAGGGAGGGAATAAAGGAGGGAGAGAGGAAGGAAGGAAGGAAGGAAGGAAGGAAGGAAGGAAGGAAGGAAGGAAGGAAGGAAGGAAGGAAGGAAGATAGATAGATAGATAGATAGATAGATAGATAGATAGATAGATAGATAGATAGATAGATAGATAGGAAGGAAGGAAGATAGATTGCCCAACTGGAACTGGTCAGGTGCATCCCTAGTGGGGCAGCTTCTACTACTCACAGATTGTTGTTTGTCCTTCATTCATGAAGATGATCAATGGCATCATGAGAGTGATGTTTTGACTCTCTCTCTTTCTCTCTGTTTCTCCCTTCCTCCCTCCCAGACACACATACAAACATACATATTCATATATATGTATGTATGTGTATATGTGTAATATGTATGGGTATATATATGCATATATACATATGTTTGGAGAAAGGGAAGGAGGGAGAGAGGAAAAGGAAGAGAAAAGAAGAGGAGAGGAGAAGAGAGGGGAAAAAGAGAAGGAAAAAGGAAGAAAGGAAGGGGGGTAGTCTTCAACAAAACAATACAGAGTTAGGAGAGTGTGACATTGGTCCGCTCTGTCCTTTCCTATCAGCACCTTCATCTGTGTCCTGTTATACCCTCTACTATTCTTTTCTCTTCTCAGACAACTCTTCCCTCTTCCCACAGGGCCTTAATCTGTTGGCTGTGAACTAATTCTTGCTGATAATTGTTATTAGCTAATAAGGTTTAACACCTTCTGGAAACATTTGAATTTTTATATGGGACCCTTGAAGAACTGAAAAGTCTTCCAGACCCAAAGTTTTGAAGTCATTGTGGTAGAATGACAAGAATCAATATTGACACCTTGGGGCAGGAGGTCCAACTGGGCACTTCTAAACCCACGTCAAGAAAGCAACTGCTCACTTATAAGCATAACTCTTTATACATATGTGCCAAGTCTAAAACGTTAGGCAAGCTCCTTCTCCACTTTGAGTGTCACCTTCCCCATTTGTAAAATAGGACGATTGGACTTAACTATATCTTCAGACCCTTCCAGATCTAACATTCTTTTTTAAAATTAATTAATTTTTAATTTATGGAACACAACAAGCATTTAATTAAAAAATTATCATGTACATTTTTTCTTCTTTTTTTCTTCCCTTCTCTCCTATTCTAGAAATTGTTGCCATTAGACATAAATGTATGTGTATATATATATATATACACATACATATATATATGTGTGTGTGTGTAAATTATTCTGTACATACATCTATTTAACAGTTCTTCATTTAGATGCAGATAGCATCTTCCTTCATATGTCCTTTGCAATTAATTTGGGTATTTATAATAGTCAAAATGACTTATTCACTCAAAGTTGTTCCTAAAACAATGTTGCTGTTACTGTATACAATGTTCTCTTGGTTCTGCTCCATTTGCTCATCATTATTTCATGCAAGCCTATCCATGTTTTTCTAAGATCATTGAACTCATTTCTTATAGCACAGTAGTATTCCATCACAATCATATACCACAACTTGCTAAGCCATTCCCCTATTGATGAGCATCCCCCTCAATTTCCAGTTCTTCGCCACCATGAAGAGAGTTGCTATAAATATTTTAGAACTTATAGGTTCTTTTCCTTTTTCCCTAATTATCTTTGGAAATAGACCTAGTAATGGTATTGCAGAGGCAGTTTAATAACTCTTTGGGCGTAATTCCAGGTGTTTATTATACTATGTTATGGAAATGTGTGTTTTGTTCCATAAACTAAAATTTTTAAAAAGTCATCTTTTACAAAGTTATTTTAGGAGTCAAAATGTTAAGTGTTTTGGAAAGGATCACAAATTCATATTTCCATGGAACAAGTAAAGGGCAATAATTATCGCCCCAGTTTTCTGCATGAGGAAATTGGTGATGCTAGCTAAATGTACCTGTATTACCACAAAAGGGGCTTCCTTTCCTCACTTTCTAGAGAATATGATAGTTCCTATATGGACAAAGTAGGGTTTTACAAAAATGTTCAAATGTTATACAAGGATGCCACTAACCAACCATTAGTGAAGGCAACCTTAGTTCGCATTTCTAATAATGAAAATGGATTTACACTGAGCCATCTACTTTCTCCTACCCTTTCTGATTGGAGCATATACTTGGGAATTGATCAGCTTAGGCTATAGTGACCTCGTTAACCATCAAACTGAGGGTTTTCTCTTCTAAAGCTAACTGGTCCCAATATCTAGCCTTCTTAGGCCTGTACCCTAACTCATTAAACCAAGTTTCCTGGCCCTCCTTACGTACCAGAATCAACACTGGCCATTTTGTAAAGCCACCCAGCCAGGCTGAAGTCTGGAAAACTCTGCTGATTTTGAAAAATGCTGAAATAAAAATGATTCACTTGTATTGTTATTGAAATGGCCACTGACAAGTTAGCTAAGCTGCCAACCACCACTCAGTCAAACCAGAGCAAAAATACAGATTTTTCTTCTTGGTCTATGCTATCCATTTGGGAGACTTCCATTAGCCAAGCTTAGGAAGGCTCTAATTTCATTTTGAACCAGAACACTATACTTGCACAGTTTAACCGACCTATATCCTTTACTTCTCTTAAAATGGTGTTTTGGTGGGGTTTATGGAATTGACAAATGATTTTCTCTTGAGTATTTTTCTTTCTTAAGGGAACAAAGTACCCAAAACAATGCATTGTGAAAAAGCATTCCAGAAGATGCTTGATGGAAGTGAAATTTATGAAGAGCAAAGGCATATTAGGTGAAGCCACACCATACACCATGTCTACTGCAAGAGCAGTGATTCTCCAACCTCATTATCCTAGCCTTCTGTGTATTACTTAGTTGTGTTGGAAGGATGTGTATTTATTTATTTAGCAGATAGAGAAGTTTAATGCTTAACTGAAGTATGGTGAAGTGTTAGTAAAGAGGACACTCTACATAGTCCTCATTCCCCAAGTGGTTTGTTTTGGAGATATGTATTTTTCTATAATCATTTTAGTTATTAATGCCTCATTGCAAGAAGATGTATTTATTTATTTGAGATCTCAGCCATTTCCATTCAGAACTTGTGCATTCAATCCATCACTCCAACAGACATTTATTAAGTGCCTATTTTTGGACAAGACTGAAAGACACTGTGGTGGCATGAAGGGAGGCCTAACCTTGGCATCAGAGAGACCCAGGTTTAAGTCCTGCTTCTGATCCATACTGGCAATGAGAAACTTGCTTGATTGCTCAGTATTCTAGGCAGCTCTCTAAGATTATAAAGCTACAGGAGAATTGCCAATTTGCATTAGTTAGAGGGAATTTCAAACCTGGTACCTTTTATATGGAAGAAATTATAGGTCTGGACACAAAGTTCTAGAAATATAGAGACATCTAGACAATAGTTCTTGCCCACAAGTTTATATTACATGAGAAAGGAGTATTAGAGAATACTATATGGGTACGAATAAGTATTGCACAATTTAGGATTGAAAGTGTTAAACACACATGATTCTGAGTTCATGAAAGAGATTAGGAATAGATTGATTTTGTCTGCACATCCCAATCAAATGAAAGATCAAACAATTATCTGCTGATTTAGGGATAATACACACACACACACACACACACACACACACACACATCTAAATAACTCAAAACCCAATAAGACCTCTTTATTTCTCCCTGCTAGTAATGCTAAAATATACCAATATAGCATTACCAGCAGGGACAAATAATGAAGTCTTGATATTTTTTTTTTCTGACACAACCAGGATTAAGTGACTTGCCCAGGTTCACATAGCTAGTAAATGTCTGAGGCCAGATTTGAATTCATTTCCTCCTGACTCCAGGGCCAGTGCTCTATCCACTGTACCACCTAATTACCCCTACATATGTATTTTTCTTTAATTATTTTAGTTATTAGAGTCATTCCAAGAAAACACTTTTCTATTTATTTGCTGACTGGGCCACTTGTGTCTACCTAATCAAAGTAAATAGTTGAATAAATTATTCAAATAATTTGGGCAAAACTTCTTTTATAAAAGGAAATGGTATGGATCTTCCTTCTGTTTATAGCAGTGATTCTTAACTTTTTTTCCTCTCATATCCAGTATTCTTTGCTGAGAGGAATCATGGATCACTGAACTTTTAAGTTGTCAGCAAATAGGAGAGTCAGGAATTTGACCCATAGTCTTCTTTCAAAAAGAGCAACTATTTTCGTTGAGTTCTTTGCAAGTCCAAAGTCTAACATATTTTGCAGTTAGTAATTGACAAATTTTGTTTATTGTTCAAATACTTTACTTATCATGCTGCATCTGCCAGGTAAGAAAAATTTATATTATCCAAGATGATGGATTCTCTTTTTTCTGTAATAACATAAAATCCAAAATTTGTCAGGACACTAGTGTACAAATAGCACATTCTTTGACAACCCCTGAGCTATAGTAATCAAATACAATAAACAATTGCTCCACTCAACCTTTAATTTTGCTGATGTAGGCAAAGCCAGAACAGAATTCTGGGAAACCTCTGTCTCAGCCAGAGGGACAGCAAGATAATATAGTGAACAGAGTGTTAGACCTGGAGTCAGAAAGATCTGAGTTCAAATGCAGCTTCAGATATTTCCTAGTTATGTGAGCCTGGGCAAGTCACTTAACCCTGTTTGTCTCAGTTTTCTCAACTGCAAAATAGGGATAATAACAACACCTACATCATGGGGTTGTTATAAGGATCAAATAAGACAATATTTGTGAAGCATATAGTAAGTACTATATAAAAATGCTTTTTCCTTTCCTTCCCCTTCCCTAGCCTTCTTATGTCTGCATCATATAAATGTTAGGAATAATGATTAAAATCTTACTTATTCAATTAATTAGTAAGCATTAAGCATCTATAGTGTTCTAGGAACTCTTCCGAGCATCGAAAATTCAAAGATAAAAATAAAATAATCCTTGTTCTCGAGATTATAGTCATATACTCAATAAGCATTTATTTTTAGTTAGATGTGCCATCTCCCATAGTACTGGGAGGCAGCAAAGAGGTTCAGTGGATAGAACAGTGGACCTGGAATCAAGAAGACCCGAGTTTAAATCTGGTCTCAGACACTTACTAACTGTGTGACCCTGGGCAAGTCACTTAACCTCTGTTTGCCTCAATCCACTGAAGAAGGAAATGGCAAATTTCTCCAATATCTTTGCTAAGAAAACCCCATGGACATTATGGTCCACGGGGTCAACAACAACATAGCACCTTTTCTAGGTGCTGTGCTAAGCACTGAAGTCTAGTTTATAAGCTAATTAAAGGAGAAAACATATACATATATAGACATATAAAAAAAATGCAAGATGATTTAGGGGCAGGGGTAAAGCACTAGAAGTTGTGGAGATCAGGATAGGCCCCATGTAGAAAGTAGCACTTGAACTGAATCTTGAAAGAAAGTAGGGATCCTAAGAGATGAAAGTGAGGCTGGAGTACATTTCAAGCACGGTGGCAGAAGTAGAGTACTGTGTATGAGAAACAATAATAAGACCAGTTTGGGGCAGCTAGGTGGCACAGTGGATAGAGTGCTGGACCTGAAGTCAGGAAACTCATCTTCCTGAGTTCAAATCTGGCCTCAGATACTTCCTGAGTGTGTAATCCTGAGCAAAGTCACTTCAACATGCTTGCCTCAGTTTCCTCATCTGTAAAATTGTCTAGAGAAGGAAATAGCAAACCAATCCAGTATCTTTGCTGAGAAAACTCCAAATGGGGTCATGAAGAGTCGAATGCTATTGAATCGACTGAACAACAACAAAGCCCTTAGATTACATTCACCAGCTTAGTTCTTTCCCCGCCCCAAAATATGGTTTATACAAAAGTCCGTGACAAAAAAAAAAAAAAAAGACTAGTTTGGCTGCACCTTGTGCAGTATATACATATTCATGCAGTCATACTTGGCTGTATGTATAAAGAGAAGTAAGGTGTAATAAAACAGAAACAGTAGATTGTCAATGACTTTAAATGCTAAATGGGAGCCTATGCCTCTTTGGGAGCACTAGTGTTCCTGGTGAAATTTCTGCAAAGAAGTCTTCCCTTTCAAGCCTCCAGACTACAGAGGCAGCCAAGGAGACATGGGCAAAGTCTGACACACTCTGTAACCTTGGGCAAGTCTTTAATTTCCCTGAGTCTCCGTTTCCTCTTCTCTTTCACAGGGGTGATAATAAACATGCTACTAACTTCACAGGGTCCTTGAGAGCAGTGTGTTTGTAAAGCTTGCAATTCTACAGAAATAGTTGTTTTTTCTAATTTGCACTGCCCTGGCGGGTACCAGGCATTGTCTCAACCCCGAACTTGGGGCAGTGCTCTGATCAGAGACCCCGCACCTGGCACAGGCAAAGGACTAAGACTGAAAGCTAACTCTGGGTATTGACAGTGATTAACAACACCACCAGGCTGGCAAAGCCTGCATCTGGTGGCATCTTTAGAATCCCGTGTATATTTCAGCTTGTGGAAATGGAAACATTTCCATCACTAACGGAGGTGATTAAGTCCCTTTTAATGTTCCCATTTCCTGATCAGCCACTGAGAACCTTGTTTTCAGTGAGCATTCTTGCAATTGACATCCTTTCCATGAGCCTGTGGATCTGGACCGCCAGGTTGTTATTATTCAAGGAGAGTGGCCTGTCATGATCTGAGGTGGTGATATTGAAAGCCTGCTGCTGCCGCTGCATTATCATCCAACAGGAAGCAATTACCTGATAAATTGTGACACCTTTGGTCGAAGGCTTTGCCTTGGCTCCACCAGGGAGTCTAACTTGCTTTGTGTGAGCTGGTGTTCAGAAGTTCCTTAAGTACCATTGAAATGTTCTCAGTTCATTCTCTCGGTTTTATAAATCAGCAAATAAAATGAGAGAGAGCCAGCTCAGGGAGCCTTGTCTCTATTACTTCCTTTATGTGCTCCAAACAAAAACTAAATATAGAAGAATAAACCAAGAGACCTTGAGGCATTAAGATTGGAAATGATCAGGAAGACACTTACTGGAATCTGGAATCCTCTTTCATGCCTGCAGGCATTCAATAGGGTGCTTAAAGCAGGTTTTAAAGTGCTGTGGGCAATAGTAGAATTGAGAGGGAAAACTTGGGAATGATTGAATAAATACTTTGAGTCTGGACCATTAAGGGATTAATTGAGCTGCAAAAAAGCCTTTATCTTCTTGTTTTTCTTTCTTACCTGAAATTGAGAAATGGATGAAACTGTTTATCCCTGGAGTTTATGTGTTTAGTTTACCACTAAAGAATATGTCTCCCCCTGACCATCCCCAGACTATAGGGAGTAGTGACAGGCCTCACACTGGGCTAATCCTTGACAAAACAAGGGATGAAGTGGACACTTTCTCTGACATTTCCTCCCTCAGTCTCAGAACCCTTGTACTACACCATGACCCTCCCAGCTTGGAGGGAAATAAACTGATCAACAAATTACAGGATCATGTGCTTTAGCGATCTAGTCCAACCCTTTCATTTTAAAGATGAGGAAATTAAGATCAAAGTAGGGGAATTGACTTATCCAAGGTCACACAACTAGGCCTGGGTCTGTAAATCTAGTGTGCTTTCTTCTGTCCTCACTAGAGCTGGGTAATAGCTAGAAAGGTAGCTCCTTCTGTGCCTTTATATTTCTTCCAAGACGAATACACTAACTTGTAAGGAGTAGCTGCTTACTGTTTGTGGAACTGGTCAGTTGCATACTCTAGTAAATTTGCCCAAGAAAACCCCAAATGGGATCACAAAGAGTCTGACATGACTGAAACAACTGAACAACAAGAAAGAAAAACAACCTGCCAACGACTGAATATACTGGCCAGCCCTTTCAGGGATAATTGTACAGTAGCAAAGTGGCACAATGGACAGAACACTGGACCTGGAGTCAGGAAGATCTGAGTTTGAGTTTGGCTACAGATACTCACTAGCTTTGTAACCCTGGGAAAAACTTAGCACAGTGCCTGGTCCATAGTAGATGCTTCATAAATGTTTGTTTCCTTCCTGATTCATTCATTCCACAACATTTAAGAAACATTTATTGGGGGAGCAAAGGCAGGTCTTAGAAGATATTATCCGAATCCTCATGAAGCTTATAGGGAGTTGGGGAATAAGATACATGTGCTAATAATTATAATATACAGCATTTCATGGCAAATACATTCAAGAGGTCCAGAATGATGAACTTTGTGAGGTCTGAGAAGAGATCTTGTTATCAACCTAGGCAAACAAAATAACTATAGCTGGCATTTATTGAAAGGTTTAAGGTTTGCAAAGAACTTTACAAATATTATCTCATTTTATCTTCATAGCAATTCTGTGGGGGGGGGATTAAGTGTTATTTTACAGATGGAGAAACTGAGGCAAGGAGTGGTTAAGTAATTTGCCTAGCTAATCTGAAGCTGAATTTGAACTTGGGTCTTCCTGACTCTAGGCCCTAGAATGACTGTAGGAAGCAATGTCAATCAGTTGAGAAGAATTTCTCCTCTAAGTGCTAGGGAGGAAGAGAAAAACAAAAAGCATTTGAATCTCAGAAGTAAATATCTAATGGTGAGAATTTTAGTTCCAAGTTGGAGAGATATTTGGGTACAAGTACAGCCTTCAAATCTCAAATCACATTGAAAAGGTGATCAGTGATCTTTGGACAACAATCCTGTTGGGGGCAGTGTGCTCCATGCCATAATGCAGTCAATGTGAAGTTCTCTGTGGTCCCTAAGAATGCAACGCAGAGGCCAAAAGCTGGCTGAGTCATAATTCTCCGAACCTGCCAAGGCCAGATAGCATTCAGCTTCCTAAATATAGAAACTTGGCGATACCTGAGCCGCAACAAAATTTCATACTCTCTGAGAGAGATTGCCGTGCACTAATAGGATTTGGTGAGCATAAAAGAGTGCGACTCAGCTACATGGAAACTTTTAATCAGCCACCTGGATACAGTCTTGCAGAAGGAAAGAAGCTGTAGGCTAAGGGCCAGGAATTCTTAAACTAAGGCAGAAGTTTCTCTAACAGCCAAGAAGGAAAGGAACAAGTTAAGTTGGACTAGTAACAAAACGAGTGATTGGCTGGTTTGATCTTTGGCACCCTTCTATCTTTTCTTTCTACTACTTGTTTCTCCTTTAATACCAGATGGTGTGTGTGCCCTTTTCCCTGAGGGAACCCCAAATCTAGGCTTACGCGTACCTGAACCAGATTCATGTCCTGGGGGAGCCTGACCACAAGAAAAATAGATCAGGCTCTTCTTACATTCCTGGGTTCATTACTGTCATACGCTTCCAAGTAAAATCTCTTAAAGGTTAGGTTTGTCTCATGACCAGTATTTCCCAAGAAATGATAAAAAGGTCCCTCTAGAAAGGTACTCAATGTAGAAAATAGATCAGGTATAGGACAGCTATTTATTTCCTCCATTGCAAAAGAGGTATTTGAAACAAAAAGCACATACTGACAAATACCTAAAACATGAAACAGCAATCTATTATTCTTATAGTTTCCCTATACCTATACTTTCCCAAGATGTTGATAACTTAAATCATGAAACAATTTGTGGAATTGCTGAATAATTATTTCACCTTCACCAACTTTTCTCTGCCTGAGTGAATTACTTAAGGTTCAACTCTTCAGGTAATTCAGAGCACAGCCTGGACTCATCCTCCTGGTAGTGAAAAGTTATTCCAGAGATTACCTGCTCCAGGACAATCAGTCTCTGGACCCAGGAGCTCCCAACCTCTCAAAATCACAAGATTGCTGCCAAAGCTTTAAACACTCATATTGAGATAATTATTTAGTCACTTATACTCAGGAAAAGAAACAAAAAAAAAAAAAAGAAGAAGAAGAAGACATAGCCAAAGACTTACAATCAGTCTCAGGCTCATCTCAGTCATCACAAATGTGTAAAGTCACCATCACTATCACAGGGATTCTGTGAACGAGCTTACAGTCCTGACACGTTTGACACATGACCGATAGGGCAACAGTTGTCTCTCCTTTCATAGTTTACTGAGCAGGTGGCTCTTCTTGTTCCATGGCCAGTCCTCTTGGATATGTAGCTACTACACTCAATCATGGGATCCTAGGGACAAACTGTAAATGTGTCTATGCAAGCCCTTGAGCAATAGAAAAGGGAGATTATCTCCCCTCCTTTTCTCTTCTCTCCTCCCCCCTTCCTTATATTCCTCTTCTTCCCACTTTCCCTCTCCTCATTCCCCTACTCTCCCCTCTCTGCTCTTCTCTTTTTGTCTCCTCTCACTACTCCCCACCACATACACATTACAGCATCTATTTTATGTCCTGCTCTAGTGTAGGGTGGCAGATTGGATACTAGATGTGGATCAGAAAGACCTAAATTTGCATCTTCCCTCTACACTTACTAGCTTTGTGACTATGGGCAAGTCATTTAAGCTTTCTTAACCTCAGTTTCCTCATCTAAAAAATGGGGATATTACTTGTGTTAGGGTAACTTCATAAGATAATTATGAGGATTAAATGAGATGATGAATGTAAAGCAGTTTGTGAACTTGGAAACACCGTATTAATATCAGTTATTATTTCCTAGAGAGCTTGTAAATAGCATTGGTTCATATTTCTATAAAACTTTATGGCTTTCTTCAGAACAACTCTGTAAGTTTCCCATTTTATAGATGAACCAGTTGAGGCACAGAGAGGAAAAGTTCCATATCTGAGCTACTTAAGGAAGGGGTTAGGACTTGAATCCAAATCATCTAAACATCCATTACTTCCCATGTAATACTTAGTTGCCTTAGTTTCTTCTGAGATGGGGGAGAGGGGGTGTCATTTTTATCAGAAACTTTGAATACAAAATAGTATTCCATACCCAAAGGAATAAACTTCTAACAGTGGAATTTCAGGAACAAAAACAGATAGTGGGAGAAATATTTTTGGTTATGGGATGAGGGAGGAAGGATGTAATATTTCTTACCTACTCCTATGGTAAAAATTGGAGTTCATATAATAACATTTTAGAACTTATAAAGCATTTTCACATTATCTCATTGATCTTTATGTCCCATCAAGTAGGTAAGATTGGAATTATTACTCCTATTTTATAGGTAAGGAATCAAGCTCAGAGGTCTGTTGCACAGTGCAAATAGTGCAGTCCAAATTTTAACCCAAATCTTTCCTGATTCCAAATCCAGAGCTCTTTTTACTATACAATACAGCCTATATGGCCAACCATGCTCAACAGTTAGGGAGTTCATCTCTCTTGAGATATTATATTATAGATGAGAAAAGACCCTTTCCAAGACCAAGCATCACTGGTGTCTCTTTAAATAGGACTATTTTAAACAGGTAACTGTTTTAAACAGGACTCCACTTTGGTGACGTCCAAACAGAAGGCATTTAAGGGCTCTTGGGACTGTGTAGTTGAATAGCTTCACCTGCTACAGTGGACAATAGCCCTAGCAATTTAATAGAAAACATAGTTGCCCCAACAATAGACCTTAAAGATTGGAGACCTGGAGAGTTTGTGTGGATGATTCTCCATGTCCTGGTCAGTTTCCCTTTTGTAAAGCTGTGTTTGGAAGCCTCAGGCTTAAAGGTTCTTTCCCAGTATCTTTTACTCATATGAATTTTGCAGCCCAGTTTATCTGCAGGCAGAGTTTTCTGCCTTCAAAGGCCAATAAAACCCCATCAAATGCCCCACAATTAGTCACAGTCAAACATGTATAGTCATGCAACATTTTCAAGATGTTTTTGCACACAAAGTCAAGAAACCTACATGAAGCTATACCAATGAAGTAAATACAAAACCTGGGATGCAAACGGAAACCTATGGATCATTTGTAAAGAATGTCCAATTTTTTGACTTCAAGAAAGATGCTTTTAAGGCATCAATCTCATCTGAAACATGTAGAAGTGACCCTGGTCCATCTAACGTCTGGGATCAGCATTAAAAGTCTGCCTCAAGGTAATGAAGATATCCAATTATTCCCTCTAATTCTCTACTTTCAGTAATATACACCCACTGATCTGGGATAAATGGAGCCAGGGTGGAAGGCTTGCCTGTTAGCTAGAGTTGCCAATAGGGTCAAATCCTGATGTCTTCATTTCTTCTAGGTTTATTTTCCTTTTTTCTTTTTTAAAATTTGTGGGGGTTTTTTAACTTAAAAAGCTTGGGAAGAAAAACATGATCAAGCATGCTGCTGATTATAGAATCCCATTAAAAGAAAGCACACTGAAAGAGGTAAATTCCTTGGAAGGAGGAAGAAGGTGGCAGGTCAGTTCAACCCCTCTCAGATCACTGCCACAAGAGGAAGCACTAGCCCACAGAGCCACTTGGTAGACCTGCCTCTGGCTGCCTCCTGGTAGAACAGAGAATCTCCTGAGCTGTTTTTCTTCCATTTACTTCTGAGGTTGATGCCATGTTAGGAACATCTGGTCTCTGGTTCTAACCCTGTTGCTTCAAGGAGAACAATCAGCAACATTTTCAGTCTCCAAACGTTAGTCTAAGGCTAATCGCACCCAGCTCCTTTGCTACCTATTTCCCTCCCTCAGGAAAAGCATGATGCCAAGCAATTCAGCTGAGGAATTCTTGCCGAGGTAGCTCTCTGACCTTCTTCCGCTTCCCTCAGGAAGCTGTAATTATTTTTCAGTTTATTATAAAGTGAAACTGCAGGTTTCAACACCGTCAGAGCTGCCCTCATCATATTGAAGTATGAAATTGACAGCAAACCAGGGACACTGGTGTTGAATAAATTTGTGGTAACACAAATCCTCTCCTGAAATCACTAAATCTGGCTAACTCTGCACTGATGCTGCAACACTTGATAATGTGAACATTTATTTTTGCCTCTTTCTGCTGCTGAAAAGTAGCTGTGGCTCTTAATGTTGCCTCATCTCTGATACTCTGAACATGACTGTAATCCTGTTGGGTAATGAAATGAAGAGGACCTGTCACCAGAGAGAGTATATCCCTCCCCGACCACTCTTGTCTTTTTTAGCGTGTATATGTGACAAAAATAATCCAATTGAACTGTGTAGTGATTCTGAATTATAGCTGTATGAACAGACAGGATATTACAAAGACTGCTAATACGGTGGGAAATTGTATTAAAGGAAGACAAGACCAAGTTGATTATATGCTATTCTGCTGCTGATAGGCCTGGCACTTATGTATGCATATTGATTATCCCTAAATGGAGTGGCCGATATGATGGCTTTCTGGGCTTATTAACTTCATTATGAACTATACTGCACTAATACCACAGCTCAATCGCATGATGTCTTTCTTAGAGGACTGATGAAGAAGTGATAATGAAAAGAGGTGGAGCAGTCTCAAAGATCTTTGGCAATTAGGATTTTGTGGGTATTATTCTAATGCAATTGTCACTAAATCCTCCTTTATTTTCTTGTGGTATGGTGGTGACCCTATGGTATCAAGGGGGAAGCCAGTAGTCTACAGGTCTCTCTACTGAACTGTGCTTAGCACATTCTGCCTTGTGTCATGCCTAGTTTCCCTACTAGATGCTAAGCTCCTTGAAGACAGGGCTATGTTTTATTTCATATGTGTGTTGCCAGAACTTATTACAGACTTTTAACATGTAGTAGGCACTTAATAAATGTTCACTGGATTGAATGGGATTGACTGACTTTTCTGGAAGCACATAGCTAGATAGGGGCACCCCCAGTTAATCTAGAGAAGAGAAAACTCAAAGGAACATTCATTGGAGAAGAGATTGTTACAAGTTATCATTGTATCCTTACCACATACTTTAGTGTCCACCACAGAGCAGGTGCTTAATAAATGGCTGTTAATTGATGGAGTAATTGAAATAGTGCTGTCTACAAGTGCTAACAGTCCATCAAACGTAATAATAACAGCTAATCTTTACATAATACTTTCCATGTGCTGGGGTACTATGCTAAGCACTTTTGCAATTATTATCTTATTTCATCCTTAGAACAACCCTGGGGGATAGCTGCTATTATTATCCCCAATTTAAAGATGAGGAAACTGAGGCAAACAGAGGTTAAGTGACTTGCTTAGAGTTACAGAGGTAGGAAGTGTCTGAGGCTGGATTTGAGTCTGAGTCTTCCTGACTCCAGTCCTAGCACTCTATCCACTGTACCTTCTAAGTGCCTCAGTTGAAAAGGAGTAGGACTTGTCCAGCTTTGCCCTCAGTGGAGTCAATGGGAGAAAGTTACTAAGAAGTAGAAAATTTCGGGCTTGGTCTAACTTCCTAATAGTGAGAGCTAGTCAGAAGTGGAATGAAGTGCTATGAATGTTAGATGTATCCTCATTGGAGGTCTACAAGCAGAGGCTGAATAGACACTCAGGTTTGTTATAGAGGAATTCTTGTTCAGTAACAAGTTGGACAAGAAGGCCTCTGGGATCCCTTCCAATGCCAGGATTCTGTGAAACTGTGAAATAAGGCACAGCGGATAAGAGAGCTAGACTTGGAGTCAGAAAGATGTATGTTCAAATCCCACCTCAGCCACTAGTTGTTTAACCCAGAGCAAATCATTTAACTTTTCTCCATCTTAATTCTCTTATCTATTAAATGAAGATGCTAAAAATATCTACCTCACAAGGTAGTTTTGAGAATCACAAGATAGCTTAGGATTTAGAGTTGGAAGATAACTTAGAGACTGTCAAATCCATGCTTGTGAAAGTCCTCCAGTGAACATAAACTACTCTGCACAGAAATGGGAGGTCTTGTCTTGATAAGGGCAGCTGGGTGGCACCATGGTGCACTGAGTGCCAGACCTGGAGTCAGGAAGACTTCTTCCTGAGTTCAAATTTGGCCTCACACACTTCCTAGCTGTGTAACCCTGGGCAAATCCTGTTTGCCTCAGTTTCCTAATCTATAAAATGAGCTGTAAATGGCAAACCCCTCCAGTATCCTTGCCAAGAAAACCCCAGATGGGGTCACAAAGAATTGGACATGACTGAAAAATGACTAAACTGAGTTGGCATGATAAACTTCTGCTTTAGACATTATTGTCAACATACATCGGCTAATCATAATAATTTCTTATCTTTATACAGTTCTTTATACTTCCATGGTGCTTGCATATATATTCTTTAATTTGACTTTTCACAACAGCTCTGTGGGCATGAATTATTATCTCCCTTTTGTAAATGAGGAAACTGAGATCTTCTTACTATGACAAGCCTTGGCCTCCTAACTACAAATCCTATGCCCTTTCTTCTAGGCCAAAATGAAAAGATACCTCAGGATAAATAAAAATTGTCTGGATATTCCCCTGAGAAAAATGTCGTGTCTAGTGACAGTTAATGAGGAGCAAGGTGGCATAATGGAAAGAAGGTTAATTTTGGAGTTGGAAGACTTAGGGTTCAAATCCTTGCTCTGCTATTTGTTACTTGTGTGACCTTGGACAGGAATGGCTAAGCAAAGCAGTGGGTAGAGCACTGGACTTGGAGTCAGGAAGGCCTGAGTTCAAATCTCACCTCAGAAAGTTAAAGGCTGGTTGTATGTCTTTGGGCAAAGCATTTAACCTCTCAGACTCAGTTTCTTCAACTGTGAAATGGGGATAAAACAGCACCTACCATACAGGGTTGTTGAAAGGATTAAATGAGATGATATTTGTAAAGTGCTTTGCAAACCTTAAAGGGCTCTATAAATGCTAACTATTGTATAAATAAATAGGCACATACAAGATATATGAGGGGTAGATGAAAGGTGATCTCAAAGGGGAGGCAATAACAGCTAGGGGAGGGGAGCCATGAAGAGACTGTAACAGCAAGGACCTTAGCATACACAGGAGGGTCTGCTGTACAGGTGCTTAGATCTGCTTTTCTAAAAGGAAGGCACCTTTTGAGAGGTCAGCAATCTACTTTAATCAAACACATATATCATTCACTTAGTTCAGGGGGAAAAGTCAGCACCCTGAACTTCAGAGAAAATACAAACAGAGAAATAAGGACTAACAGATAGGGCTTCCAAATGTCTAACCATAAACAATACATACATCACAGATTAACAGATAGATCCAACTGTCTGACCATTACATACATAGTTACCAGAGAGAGAAGCACCAACATCTGGGTTTTCAGAACTGGGCCATTAATGGGTGGGGAAGATCTTTAACTCTCATTAACATAAATTAACATTGCAGAGACCAAAAAAGATTTCTTGTAGAAAGTCCTATAAAAGGTCCTTCTTGAAGGGAAGCCAAGAGGCAGGAGATGAAGAAAGAGATAATTTCAGACCTGGGGGACAATTAGTGAGATGGCATGGTATTGGGAGATAGAAAGCCAATGTAGCTGGATCACAGAGGGTGTGGAGGAGAATAAAGAGTAAGAAGACTGGCACCGTAGGAAGGGGCCAGTATGTACTGGGCTTTAAATGCTGAAAAGAGCATTCTCTATAGTTGATTCAGGAACTAATGAAAATCAGGGGCAAAATTCTCAAACTGATCTTGCCTCATTTTAATTGAAGTCCAGTAAGTCAAGACTATCCCTTATCCAAAAACACATCTCCAGGTAATGTGACAACTGTTAGACAGTTGCCTGATACAATATGATTCCCCTAAAGCAGACATTCTTTGCCCTTTTTTGGCGTGGAACCCCTTTGGTAGTCAGCTGAAGCCTGTGAACCTCTTCTTAGAATCAAATTCTTAAATACATAAGATAAGATACATTGGACTGCAAAGAAAATGCAGTTATCAAAATATTTTAAAAACATGTCCATGGACCCAAGACTAAGAATCCCTGCCCTAAACTGTGTAACAGTATGTATGGGGAACCATTCCTGTCACCAAGGAGGCGGCTAAATTTCATTATGTTTGAGGGGCTCATTCATAAGGCACATTACTGTTGTCAACATTTGCTCAGTCCAAAGATATACCTCTAGGCATATGTAATATGTGATCCTTGCTGCTTATCCCTACAGTCAGACCACAAACTGTTGCCCTGACTCT
Organism: Notamacropus eugenii; assembly: GCF_028372415.1. NCBI lineage: Eukaryota > Metazoa > Chordata > Mammalia > Diprotodontia > Macropodidae > Notamacropus > Notamacropus eugenii. Next base: position 501,681,052 of record NC_092872.1, on the reverse strand, counting down.
CCTGCCATAAGACCAGGAGGAAGACTCAGAAATCTCTTTAAAACAATACCTTTGAATAGCACCAGGGGCTGCAGCCAGAAACCCCACATGGACCAGCGGGCAATGATGACAGGTTCATTGGCAGGGAGCCTGAAGCAAGGAGTAGGTTGTCTAGGGCTAAGGGTCTATTATCGCTAGATAAGAAGCAGTCCTGCTACACAAGCAGAAAGGAGGCTTATGTAAGACTTGTAAATAAAAGTCTGCAGGTCAGGAGCATTGAAAGCTAAAGGGAGTATGACCACAAATCACGGCCAAGGGTTTATCACAGGCACAGGGTTTCTGAGCCTGCAATCCAGAGATCCCCTTGGATCCATAGAGAGAATTCAGGAAGACTATGAGCATGGATAGGAAAAAAAATTGCATCTTTTTTTTAGCTAATCTCTAACTGAAATTTAGCTTTGTCTTCAATTATGAATTAAAATAATTCTGAGAAGGGGTCTATACACTTCATCAGACTACCAAATGGGCCTATCATAGAAAGAGGAGAGACAGAGAGACAGAGAGAATTAGGAACTTCTCTCTGGTCTAATATGTGTCCAGTAACTAGGAATTTCAAAACAAGGTTGAGATCTTCCAAAGGGAACACTTCCCAGTACCAGTCACTGAAACCTTAGCTCTTTCCTGCTTTTCCCCATCCCCACTCTTCTGCCTGGGTTTCAGCTGTGGAGAGCACCCTCTCAGTGCTAGCTTGCTTATGCAGGAAACAGGTACACAAGGCACAAAAGAGCCTGTCACTTTAAAAAAAAGGGACTTTGAAAAGTGTCATTGTCTGAGATTGGTACATAGATAGAGTGCTGGATTTGGCAACAGAGGACTTTGCTTTGAATCTAGGTTGTCTGTGTGACCTTGAGCTAGTCACTTAATCTCTCTAAGCCTCAGTTTCCACACATGTAAAATGGGAGGGAGTGGATTAGATGCCTCTAGAGTCCCTTTTAGCTCTAAATCCATGTTTCTATGATTCTCTTTTTTCCTCTCAGAAACTCTTGGCTTTGTAATCCAGACTACTACCCTCTTCACAAAGCAAAAATCAGGGCTACTGACTGAGAGATGGGATTTTTTTTTATAAAATTGAAATGCACAATTCAAATATTCAGAGAACATTGGGCAACATTTTAGATCACACCAAATGAGCTAGAAACTGAAATGTCTATGTGTTGTATCCTCCATGTGGATGAGGGATTTTTTTTTCCTTTTTAATTAAGCCATCTCACATGTTTAACGTCAAGAAGCAGCCGCTTTGCCTAAATAAATAAGTGATATCCTTATGCCGTTTTTTCATCTCTGGTCAAAGGATGGCAGCAAAAAGGCTTGATGAGAAAAACATAACATTTTTGCAGTCATCTCCTCAATCCTAAGGCACTAAAAGCGTCCTCTGATTCTCCATCATGAATACGAGTGATCCTTGGGCCTCAGAGACAATGGCAGTGGAGCAGAGTGGATCAGTGGGAAGGAGAAAGGGCTAGATTAGAGTCAGATGACTTGTATTCAAATCCCACCTCCACCATTTACTACTCTTGTATCGCTAAGTGAGTCATTTACCATCAAATGGCCTCTGTTACTCACCTCAGAAACAAAAGGGTTGACCTTAATAGTTGAAGTGGACATTATTTTGCGCCCCCCCCCCTCCCAAAGCCCCTGGGTTGAGATAATGTATGTTTAGTTCTAGGCAGGGTTGGGCCTAGTAGCCACTTTCTGTTAGTGGCTACACTCTCTGTTGTACCCCTTTGCCTAGCAGCTGCCTGGGCCCCCATCTCTGTTGTACCCCTTTGCCTAGCAGCTGCCTGGGCCCCCCTCTCTATTGTTCCCCCTTGCCTAGCAGTACCCAGGAACCCCTGTCAAAACTGTTCTGTGAAAAATGTGTGCTATTGGAACCGCTAGGCTGTACCGGGAAGTGCTAAGATGCTTAAAAAGGCACACACACCTTTGTTCAGGGCTACTTCCTTAATGGACAGCCGCCAGCTAATAAAGATGCTCCCAAATTCTCAATTAACTCTTGCCTGTTCTTGTCTCAGTCCATCCATTTCAATAGTCACTAAGTCTATGAATCTAGAATGAATCCTAAGGCTATCTAAAAGTACAGTTGCTGATAGGTAGGCAATAGCCTGCATATAGGCCCAGCCTATACTCAGGTTCCTATCAACTAAAGGGCAGCAGCCTAGCTAAGTGGAGACAGTTTGGTCCCCAAAATGATGGCCACCAGGTGATGGATTTGAGTAAGGGATTGTGATTCATGTCAGTGGAAAGATTACTTACACCAGTGAATCCATAGCTCTTTCAAAGTAAATTCATAGGATCAAAATATAGAAAGCAGAGATGGAAGAGACCTTAAAGCTCAGATAGTCCATCCTCCTTATTTTACAAGTCAGCAAACTGAGAATCAGAGAGATTAAGTGAAATTCCTAAGGTCACACATAGCTAATAAGCAGCAGAGTTGGAACTCAAACCCCAGCCTTCCAACTCCAAACCCAATCTCTTTTCTACTATATCATACAAAGTATGTGTAATATACAATATATATGAAACTTAGTCATATAAATGCATTGCCTTTATAGATCTGCTGACTTTGTGTTACACCCTTTAATTCTTAAGAACTCATAAATGTTTACTGAATTACATTAGAACTAAACCCGAAGAACTGAAGCATTCAAGGGACATTCAATTCTTACCATGTGCTATATATTTGGGAAGCTATATGGGGCAGTTAAGTGGTCCAGTGGATAGAGCACTAGGCCCGGAGTCAGGGAGACTTATCTTCCTGAGTTCAAATTTGGCCTGTGTGACCCTGGGCAAATCACCTAACCCCATTCGCTTCAGTTTTCTCATCTATAAACTGAGCTGGAGAAGGAAATGGCAAATCACTGCGGTATTTTTGCCAAGAAAATCACAAATGAGATCACAAAGAGTAAGGCAGGACTGAAATGACTGACCAACAACAAAAAGCTAGATATAGAGAAGAAGGGAGCAGGGAATGGAGGGTCATGAAAAGCTGAACAAAACACATGATTCCTAGCATGCCAGATTCAGAAGCTAGCAGGGACCTGAGAGATCATCTCATCTGTCTTCCATATTTTATAAATGAGGAAATGGAGGCCCAGGGAGATTAGGTAATTGGCCTAAGGTCCCCTGAATAGTAGGCATCAAACATGGGATTGGAACCTAAGTCCTTTGATTCCTGGGGTTCTTTCCAAGTCTTTGGTCTCAAGTTGCTGCTGTCTTGTAGGGCTAAGACATCTATATAGATAACCAGCACTGCTCTTCATAGTGGCTCACTAGAGTTATATCCAAAATGACTCTTGCAAATCTGGGGTCTAGTACCCCCAAGGAATTTAGACCAGAAGTGATCAGCCAGCTCCAATTTATACTAGTCTGGAAGCTGATAGAAGGAAAAAAGATTCCCGTTACTGAAATCCTGTAGTTTGAATAAGAGTAAATGATTCACCCCAACAAAACTGGAACCAAATGTTCTGAGCATGTTAGAGACCACTGACTGCCTCAGATTACTCTGCCACATTCTTTTCTTCCTTCCTTCTTTCTTTCTTTCTCTTCTTTCCTTCCTTCCTTTCGAGTTGTAGACCAAACACAGAATAAAGGGATTCAGAAGTTGGTGTGATTTCAAAGGCAGGTCTGACATGGGGCACTGAAGGTACTTAGCCCTTCAGCAGATTTCACACTTCTTTGCAACTCCCTGGGAATAGGATGAAGAAGTAGGTTCCTACCCAGCTGGTTGGAAACAGTATTAGATACTCTTTTCTGATATGTTTTCCAGAAGCTTGCCCTGGGCTTTAGGCATTGTCCTTTAGGGGAAGATAATGGAAGTTGTAAAACTTGAACCACAGGGATTCACTCTGGGTATAGATGCAGTTTTTCTACGTCAAATTCTGTTGTATCCATTTGGGGTTTGAGATCTTGGTCCAGATGCTCTATCTAGCTTCCCACACCTCCTTCCACAGGATCTGTTCGTTATGGTAAAAGTCCTGGGATGACACTAAATATCACTACTAAATAATTCTTCCCTTACCCTGACCCAGGATGGCCTAGTAAGAGAAGCCTTTGGTAAATGATGCTCAATGGCAAAGGGTAAAGAAGGTTTTGGGGTGTTGTTTTGTTTTGTTTTTTAATAATTGGAGAAATAAAAAGGGACAATATCTTTTCCACTTTCAATCAATGGTAGCACTAGCAGTCACTCACTGCCACTAAAGATGTATGTTAGGGACCTAAAGCAGTTCCTTCATTGCAGACTCAGCTTGGTAGTTAGAGACTTAGCCTAGCCTCAACAGTTATTGCCCATTCTACAAGAAAACATGGCCTCTGGACTTAGAGCCTCGCTGTGCCAAGGGAAGCTAATTTTAGTCTCTGCAAGAGCTACCACTTGATTCCTGGGGAAAACCACAAATTGGAGCCATTTCTCAAATGGGGGCCAACTTGTCTTGATTTTGCTGAAGAGTTAGACAACTGAATTTGAAAAATGGACATGGCATCCTTGTTCCTCTAAAATAGTCTTCTTCTTCCTCCCCCAACCCCCAACAAAATCATAAGGGGTTTTTTTTGTTCTTTATTTTTTCAAGAAGGAAACACACACACACACACACTCACACACACACACACACTCACACACACACACACCACTACAGAGACTTCTTTTTGATTCCTGCTTCCTGTTTTGACAGTGTAAGTCATACTTGGGCAGGGGGAAAAAAAGCCCACAAACATAATTGCAACCATGTCTAATTAGGCAGAGCTATGTAAATTTAGCGTTTCTACATGATTATAAATGTCAGGAGAGACTTAGCTACGACATGAGAGTTTTGAGTATCTCTTGTGTACCTAGTCTAAGATGTCCTCATCCCTAATCCTATTCATCTCGAGTTGCTTCCTAATTAGAATATTTATAGACTAATAAGAAGGTGAACAAGACACTCCAGTTCTATTCTAAAGGTGAGAGTAGGGAGTCATTAGGCGCAAGGGCTCTGTTTTGATTGCTGTACAATATAATTAACACTGTGCAACATGATCTTCTTAGATTTACCTCCTAAATATTTCTTGCTGGAAGTTTATGTAGTTACTAGAAATTTGTTTGAACAGCCCAGGCCTTCAGAGTGAGGACTGACTGCTGCCTCATAGCTTCTGTCTGGAGCAGAATGCTTCTGCAGGCAAGATTTGAAAATGGATTGAGTTAATTGGGCCACTCATTTTTTGAGGGTTTTCAGGAAAGTAAAACCAGTGTTTTAATGAAATGTCCCAAGGTTCCTCAGCCTAAGTTGCAGTCATACAAGATGATTTCATGGAGACGGATAAATATAGCCTTGTTCCACTTCTGATGAATACCATTATCCCCATTATCAACTTTAATTAGTATATTCACAGTATTTAAATCCAGGTAGAAGATGTTCTTTTAAGAGACCAGTATCTTTTCTCTGTTACTTGAGAAACATCATACACCATATGGGACATTTTGAAAATAAATTCCACTGAGAAATGAGTTTCATTGTAATAGGTATTCCAAGATGGCTCTACTTGACTTTCATGTCATAGTATGGGAGATATCTGCAGGAAGATAGAGTAAATTACTCCCAGACTTTGCGTGCTATGTGTATTTCAGTAGAACCCAATTTGGAGCCATACATCAGGGTCCATGACTGCTGATTTTAAAAAAAAGGAATTGAAACAAATTTGTGATTAACTAAATCCAAACTGGATTTTGACTCCTGAATTTTTGGTGAATCGGCAAAAGTACAAGCAAGGAAGAAAAAGACAAAGAAAGGCATCAAAGAATCGTGGATTTAGAGTTGAAAGAGACCATCTAGCCCAATTCCCTTATATTACAGATGAAGAAACTGAGGTTCAGAGAGGTTGCATAACATGTCAAAATTCCCAAAGTGGCATAGCTATGCTTTGAACCCAGGTTCTCAGACTCTAAATCATCGGTTCTTCCCACTACCCAACAGGATCATAGGATCATTTACAAGTAGGGAAACTGGGTCATAGAAAGGTTAAGTGGCTTGCTCAGTATCACAGAACTAATCAATTATCTGTGATGAGATTTGAAGTCAGGTCCTCCTGACTCCAAGTCTAGTGCCTTATCAGTTATACCCTACTTCCTCTCAGGATAGAAGAGAGATGCCTTTATTTTATCCACATTTCAAAAACATATATTGTAGTGTGTGGAAAAAGTAAATGGTAAGCAAAGATGATTAATAACAATTATGCATTTAAGTTCATATTATATGCAAGGCACCAAGGCGGACTCTAAGGATATAAAAAAAAAATTATATCACAGTTCCTCCCCTCAAAAAGGCTACATCATACTGGAGGGATGGGGTGAGTTATAGTTCTTCTGAAGAAGAAGTTTATAATTCAAGAGGAGAGATAAGAATGGCATGAAAATCATCAATTAATCAATCAACAAACATTTATTAAGTACCTACTATGTGCCAAGCTCAGGGCTAAATCCTGGGGATTCAAAGGCAAAAGTAAAAGTCCATACCTTCAAAGTGCTTAAAATCTAATGGAGGAAAGGGAGTTAGAAAATGTGTACCTATTTAAGTACACACAGCATACATACAAAATGAATGCAAGGTAACTTTGGAAAGGAGAGTGCTAGCGGCTGGGATAATCAGGGAAGACTTCATGGAAAATTTGTTGTTCAGTCATTTCAGTCCTGTCCTACTCTTTGTGAACCCATTTGGGGTTTTCTTGGCCGAGACAGTGGTTTGCCATTTCCTTCTCCAGCTCATTTGACAGATGAGAAAACTGAGGCAAACAGGGTTAAGTGACTTGCCCACGCTCACACAGCTAGTAAGTGTCTGAGCTCATGTTTGAACTCAGGAGGATGAGTCTTCCTGACTCCAGGCTCAGCGCTGTATTCACTGTACTACCTAGCTGTCCATGAAGAATAAGACTTCTTTACCTTGAGGCAGTAAACTTGCTTTTAAAACTAGTTTTACACTGAAATATAAATATATTTGGTTTTCTCTGTAATTATGTAATTTTTTGTGCATTTTAAATCATTAATCTGTGGAGTCCATAAGCTTCACCAGACTGCCTGCCAAAAGGAGTCCATGACAAAAAGGGATTAAGAACCCCTAGTGTCCAGTGTCACTTTTAAACTGAGTCTTGAAGGGATCCAGGCATTCCAAGAGATGCAGGTGAGGAGAGAGGTGTATTCTAGGTATTAAGAACATTCAGTACAAAGGCACCAAGAGGCAAGATGGAGCATCACATGTGCGGAACAGGAAGTAGGTCAGTGGAGTGCATAGACAGGGAATAATAAGTAAGAAGACTGGAAAAGTAGGAGAGATACAGATTGTGAATGCCTTTAAACACCAAAGGAGCTTGTAAGTGATAAGTTAATAGGGAGTCAGTGAGGTTTATTGAGTGAACAAGTAATATGGTTAGTCTCACATTTTAGGAAAACAAATGTGTAGAGGATAGATTAGGGAAGAGAGGGGCTTGAAACAGGGAGATCAACTAGGAAGCTATTGCAATAATCTAAGTAAGAGGAAATAAGATGCTAATGGGGAAGGGGCTGGATATGATTGTGTGGATGGAGAGAAAGGAAGATGAGGGAGATATTGTGGTGGGATTAATGGCAATACTTGGCAACTGATTAGAAATTTGGAGTGTGTGTTAATGAGAAGTTAAAGATGACTCTGAGTGGACATGCCTGTCAGATATGCATTTCTAAAGGTCCAACAGCGATAGGTGATGAGGGGACTAGGGCTTGAAAGACAAGCTGGATTTAGATGTCTAGATCTAGAAGTCATGATGAGATAATTATTAACTCATGGGGGCTGACGGGGTCACTGAGAGAGATAGTATAGATGGCAAAGACAAGTGGGGCCAGGACAAAGCTATGGGAGCTATTCAGTTAGTGAGTCTGGCATGAATGATCAACCAGTGGTCAGGCAAGTAGGCAAGGAAGTAAGAGAGAACAATGTCATGAAAATTAAAGAGGAGTGAGTATCTAGCAGAATAGTTTAGTTACTGGCAGAATTGTCCCAATGCAGCAGAAATGTCAGAAAGGATGAGAATTTAGAAAACTCCAGTACAACTGTCAATTAAGAGATCATTAGTAACTTTGGAAAGAACAATTTTCAGTGGAATGATGAGGTCAGAATTCTATGTATGGAAGGTTTAGCAGAGAGGAAGAGGAGAAATCCAGCATAAAGAGCTTTTCTTTTTTTCCCCATGGAATTTGGCTGGAAAAAAAAGAAACGTAGAACAATATCCAACAGAGATGGTGGGATCTAGTGAGTATGTTTAAAGAGGGGGAGACAGAAAAATTAAATAAGAATAATTGGCATTTAGATATTTTATCTCATTTTAACCTCACAATGGCCCTGTGAGATCCAGATATTATTATATCCATTTTTTCAGATGAAGAAACTGAAGCTGAGTGGTTAAATTACTTTCCCCTTGTCACAGAGCTAGTATGTGGCAGAAACAGGATTTGAGCCCAACTCCCAGATCCTCTTGACTCTGAGTGCATTGTGCTACACTGTCTTTCCTCCTGAGGCTCGAAAGACATTGTACATACCATAGAGGCAGAGCAATTGAAAACATTTCTTCTTTTGCTCCAAGAGAGAAAGGAACCTCTAGCCTATGAATCTCAAGGTTGGGCAGAATATTTCTCTGTATTCCCCTCCCCCTCAGGGACCACTTAAACTAAGGCTCAAAGAGGTAAAATGTGTTTTCCTGAAATCACAAAACTAAAATGTAAACATCAGAGCCGTGACTCAGACTCAGTGTCTTCCAAATCCAATATATATATTTCGTTATATTTTGCTATAGACTAAGTTGGCTGCAATTCGATGACTGGTAGCCCTCTTCAGATGTAGGAGTTACCTATATCAAATAAGTGAATAGATTGTCTTTCTCTTTTGACCTTCTGTAGCATTTACTATCTATGCCAATCATTTTGGCATTTATCTCATGTTGTCTTGTAGTAGTTTCTGTTTCATGTTTGTAATGCAGCTCCCTAACTCAATCATAAACTCCAGAGGGCAGGGCATGTATGTCTTCTGCTTATTCTCATTCCCCAAAGTGAGCACTGAGTGCGAGGTATACAGTCCTTTTTGAACATGCCATATACTCCAGGAAGCTATAGTATGCACAGTGGCCACAATCCAGTAAGCCATCTTGGCAGATGTGCTAAACCAGGTTGAGGGTAACCAACAGACCTCAGATCTGCTGGTGAGTGAGGGGGATATCTATTCCAAGCATATAAAGACTTCCCTAGTGGAATGGGTGGATGGCAACAATTTGTTCCAGTGCCCTCGAAGGTGTCTGAAGCAGGAGCTATGGAGCACTTAAAGCTTAGTCAAACATTAAACACAAGATGCCAAGGTCATCCACTGCATCCTGGGCTATCACCAGTCATTCTGACTTTTGTCATGCCACTGGATGAGAGAATGAAACTGACAGCTTTGGGCAGCTACAAATCCACTTCACACACAAGTCAAGACATCACCCCATGACATCATTGATCCTCTTCTCAAACAAGGGACAAAAAGCTGCATTCCCTAAAGTAGAGTGCTTAGCACACAATGCAACCTTGATAAACATTTCAGTCAATCAATGACCATTTATTAAACACCTACTATGTGCCAGACACTGTGCTAAGCTACAGAGATACAAAAAGAGACAAAATACAGTACCTGGCCTCAAGGAGCTTACAATCTAATGGGAGAGACAACATATAAATATACACAAAGCAAGCTATATACAGGATAAATTGGAAACAATTAAAAGAGGGAAAGCTCTAGAATTGAAAGGGATTTAAAAAAGCCTCTTGTAGATGGTGGATTTTAGCTGGGACTTAAAGGAGGCCAAGGAGGTCAGTGGTCAGAGGGATAAAGGAAGAGTGTACTCAGCATAGAGGACAGCCAGAGAAAATGTTAAGAGAGTCACTGAAGGTAGGAAGCATAAATGTACTTTTGAAAAGTATAAAAGGCTAAATATGTATAAGCAATTATTGCAATTATTTAAATTATACAAGTGAAAGCAATTATTACAATTATCATTTAAATTACTGGCTTCATGGCTCCTGGACTAGTCATAGACCTAAGGATTCTTCTGCCTTAGAACTGTCTGTGGCTGTCTTAAATGACATCATACCCACTCTCAGAATGTTGGCTCCTGCCCCTGGAATGATATATCCTCATAGAAAGAGGCGGGGGCGGCATGTATGCTGTTCTCATTGGCTGATGATAAGAAGAACTCAACTTTGAGCACAGAGAGGAGGAAAATGAGTTGGGTGCAGATAAAAGATTCACAGTCCTTAGAAATGAGTAGGAGCACAACTCTTTATAAAAACCAAATACATCTCACAGATTCGGATTATTCCCTCTGGGCCATGCATCTCCAACTACAAACTCTAAGTTTATCGGTGCCTAAAGCTTCTCCTTAGGAGGGAAACAAAAACGGACATTAACTCCTTGCACAGCTCCCAGAGGAGAGAGGCTCTCAAAGGGTTAGAACAGAGACAATTCAGACAGAGCCTGTTGGAATGAGTGTTGTGGTTCCTGTTCCCACAGATTCTTTAGTGTAGTGATGGCCAAGCAGAGAAAAAGAACTCAGCATCTGATTCACCAAAGGGCCAGGCACCATCAGTAGGAATTATTAAAGAGGTTTCAAAGGCATAGAGAGAGGACCACCAAGCCCTGGGATAGTGAAAAGATCCCTGAAGAAACTACATGTTTCTTAAGGTTTCTGAAGCAGGCTCATTAATTCCTCAGCATGCTGGGAGTCTGGATTTCAGAGCACAAAATATGTCTAGGAGAAAGGATGTGGGGACAGCCATGAAGGCTGAATGGGTTTCCTTTGAAATATCTCTGCCTGCTCTCAGCAAAATTCTGAATAAGTTGGAGTTTGCTGTTGACACCATCCTAACTCAACTCAGTTCAGTGCAAACAACATTTATAAAATACTGCTTAGTGTGGTCCTGGAGAATCAAAGATGAAAAAGATACATTCTCCTGCCCTCAAGAAGTTTATAATTTTGTAGAAGAATGATACATACTTATAAAATTATGATGTAACTTAATACAAGGAGGCAGACTAATGCAATGGAAAACAACAGCAACAGCTCTGATCCCCATGTCAGGAGCTCTAGGTTCAAATACTGCCACTGACATTTATAACTTGTGTGACCTTAAGCAAAGTGTTTAACCTCCCTGGGCCTCAGTTTCCTCATTTGAACTAGATGACCTTTTAAGTCCCTTCCAGCTCACAATCTAAGCCCCTATGATCCTAAATACACAGAAAGAGGCTATACAGAGAAATTCTGGAAAGAAGAATCTCATTGAGAATGTTTCTAAAGTGAAAGATTCAGAGAGGGATCTTCTCAAATTAGGAGGCTCATGGTTGGCCTCATGGAAAAAGTGTCACGATCTGGGGTTTGAATCAGTAATTAAGTATTAAATGCCTACTATGTGCCAGGAACCATGCTAGGTGCTGGGAATACAGAGACAAAAACAATTAAAATAGTCCCTGCCCTCAAGGAGTTTCCATTCTGCCTGTGGAGATAGCAGATACACATATAAACATTTGCATAATAATGTAGAGTACGTGGGAAGGAGGTACTAGTAACTGAGGGATCAAGAAAGGCCTTATGGAAGAGGGGGCGTTAAAACTGAAATTTAAAGAAAATCAGGGAGTTTAAGAGGTAAAAGGAAAAAGATACTGCATTTCAGACAATAAAGAACAGCCTGTACAGAAACAAAGAAAATAGACAAAGAATTTCATGGTTGATGATGTCATTTTGGCTGGGCCAAAGACTGGATGAAAGGAAGTGATCAATCTTAAGTCTGGAAAGGTACAGGGCTGTGAATGCTAATCAGAATTTGTGTTTGAACCTAAAGGCAATAAGGAGCTAGTGGAGTTAATTAAACCTGGGAGTTTCATGGTCAGATTTGAACTAAAGGAATATGTCTTTGGTACCTATGTAAAAGACAGATTGTAGTACAAAAAGACTTGAGGCAGGAAGCCCAGTTAGTCCATTGCTGTGGTCCAGGTCATAGGTGATTGAGAGCCTGCATTATTAGGGTGGAAGGGAACTACAGAGAAGAGGATAACTGAGAAAAGTGATAAACTCAAAATGCAGAAGGAGACATAAATTTTTGGACATGAATAGTGTGGGGATTTGTTTTACTTGACTATACATTATTTGTTATAAAAGTTTTGTATACTATAACTTTTCCTCATTATTTTGCATTTTTTGGCTTTATACAAATTTTGATATTTTCTCTAAAAAGTTGGTGGTCTGACTATACAGAAGGCTGGTTCTGGAAAAGCTCTCTCATCAATGACAAGTATGCTAAAATGTAATTATATATCATATTATATTATATTATTGTTATATTGTATTATATTTCAATTATAATTATATTGAATTAAATTAATTGTATATGAAAAAAATTATCGTGAACGTAGTCATAATCAGCCAGCACTGAACAATGTTCTAGACATTGTTCTAAGCACTGGAAATGCAAATACGGGCACAAGTAAAGATAGCCCCTGCCCTCAAGGAGCTTATACTCTAGTGGGAAAAGACAACACAAGAAAGAAAGCTAAAAAGAGCAGGGTGGGGAAGGAGAGAAAGCACTCTGGTGGGCATCTCATAGAGAAGGTCAGGAGTGAAGCCTGGAGAAGAATGAAGACATGACTGACTTGGACATTTTCCCTAAAATGATGATTCTGAGAGGAACCAGTCAATCAGGGGAAGTCGTAGGTACAGAGAGTATTTCCAATGTGTGAAGTCCAGAGGTACAGCAAATATCCAGGCTTCTGTGGTATAATAAAGTCCAGAAAGTCTGAAGTGGGTCTTGGAGAGAAATGAAGACATGGGCTGACCTTTGGGGTTTTCTTCCTTTCATTTCAAATTTCATTTTTTATAATGTTATTTGGTGCTTCCTATAATCAGCTTCTAGCTATTGCTTTCCCAAAGAAAGAATTTATGATGTACAATAGTTAAGTTTCTGAGTAGCCTTTAAGCCTTTGGCCTCTCTCATTCCTTTTTCCCTCACTCATGTTTTCTCAAAACCTCTTATTGTCCTCACCTATTCCCACCTTTGCTTTAAGGGTAGCAAGAGTCAGAGCATAAGTTGATTTAATTTCAAAGGTCTTATTGAATCCTTCAGAGATTTTAGACCTCATCATTCTTTGTTAGCAGCACTAGTACATAAACTGCAATGATTTTCTTAGCCTCTTCTTTTACAAATATGGAAAATTATCACTATCACAACTGCAGGATAAACAAATGTTTCATTAACTGATATTTCTTATTGTGTTTAGGTACATGATAAAATCAGCTTCCAATCCCTCTATTTGCCCATGCATTCCATTTAGCTACAACTTCCTTCTTTCTCCTAGTTTAACTTTTAGCAAAAACATCATGACTGATACCCAGTACTATATGCATCAATCATTGGATAAAGATCACTTAGAGTTCCAACAGCTAAGTTTAAGTTTATAGACACTCTAAAAGCCATGTAATAATTAGACCTCTTTGCTTATCTTTCTACACTTCAGAAACAGAAAAGCATTGTACAGGACAGAGCCATTTTGTGAGGTATTAATGACTGATAACAGATAAAGTTATTACACCATGATGGGGTGCTTATAGGTTCAAAAAAGCCTCAAAGACTGGGAAAACTTTAAAATCCCAAGTAAATAAACCAATAACAAATCACTAAATGACCATATTTCTATAGGGGAAGACTTATGTCCATCCCCTTCTCAGGGAAATGAAAAGAGATGATATGTCCAGGTTCTCTCAGTAGGGGTATGAGGAAAAGGAAGAGCTAGACCTCAGAATTTCTTGCCTTGCACTATCCATTTCCATGTCGTGTTCATCCCTGGAGCACCCTGTGATTTTGAAAAAGAAGAAATTTACTGATGGTTATGAAAGATGGTATGGTATAATAATTCCCAAGGATTCTAATACAAGGTTTATCCAGTGGTACCTGGATTACAATGCCACACTATCATCATCATCATAAGAAAACTATTTTTAAGCATGTGGAGACTTCATGATATAGTGGAAAGAACCCTGGGATTGGATTCACGTGATCTAAGTTCAAATCCTTGCTCTGCCACTTATAAAATGGATTACTTTGGACAAGTCACTAACCTCTCTGGTGGTTGATTGTCTCACCTGAAAAATGAGACTACATTATCAATCAATTTAACAAGCATTTATTAAGTCCTTAGAGTGTTTCAGATACTGTGATAAACAAACATAATCCCTGCCCTCAAGATCCTTAAATTCTAAGGAAGGAAACAACATGTATATAACTAGGCATATGCAAGATTCAGAGTAGATGGGAGATAATCATAGAAGATAAGGTTCCAACAGCTGGTAGAACCAGGTAGAAGGGAGCATTTAAGCTGAGTCTTTTCTTTTCAATTAAAAGGAGTTTATGAAAATATGTCAAGGGATTCAAGATAGAGCCAACTTTTATCGATAGCTATCATTAATGAGATAAAGACAATTTGTATTGTCCATGTCAGCAAAAAGGAATGGGATTTTGTATCTCAGCTCTTCCCCAAGGTAGCAGATACATAATGTTTAACAGGTAGAATTAAATGACAAATAGCAAGCAATACAAAAACTACAGACTAGGTGACACCTTCCCCAACAAAACCTCCCCCAACACTGATCACGAAGCAGGGCTGGGAACAATGGGTCACTGAATCAACATAACTTTCAATAATTCCTCCATTTGGTGCTAAACATATATATGAAAATGGTTAGTTGGTTGATTATCCTTCATTCTCGTAGAGGACCAAAATGACATCAGTATGTGAGGGTCAAGTTACAATGTGTCTGATTGTGGCTGATCAGACCAACGTGAGCTCAGAATGATCTATCACGGGTCAGGCACAAATAGTCCATGTGAACATTTGAGGTGGATTCTCAAAACTTGCACATCTCACATTTCTTTTGAACTGCCTCAATTCTGCTTTATCTATAGAACACAGCACCTTCTGTGATGTGGGCTTGCAATGCTGGGTGGTCCTGTGCCAGTGTCTCCCAAGCCACACAATTCCAAAGTTCTTAAGAGAAACCTTGAGAATGTCTTTGTGTCACTTTTTCTGACCACCTTGTGAGCGCTTGTGCTGTGTGAGTTCTCCATAAAATAGTCTGACTGAACAACAAAATAAAATATATATCATTCTACACCATATTTAGTTCTATAACATTACTTTTTCCTCAATCTTGAACTGAGCTTAAAAGAAGTCAGGTATTCTAAAAAGTCAAAGTGAGGAGGAAGAGTACTCTAAATCCTGTCATCCTATGACCTAAATCAGGTCAAGCCAAGAAGCCTTTATTAAGTGTTCACTACATGTTTGGGACTATGCTAAGTGCTAAGAATACAAATGCAAGCAGAAAGACAGTATCTGCCATCAAGGAGCTTATATTCTAGTGAGGGACAACAATGCTTTAAGGAAGCTGAAAAGGGGAGAGAATGGTGAAAAAAAGAAGCTTCTTGGGCCAGGACATGGCAGAGGTGAGAGGAGTGAAGACATACTCCTCAAAATTTAGTTTCTTAGAGGAACTTGAATCAGAGAATGAGGCTGCAGAGATGAAAGATATTTCCAGTGTGAGAAGTCCAAGGATAGAACTTCCGGGGTGAAGACATTTCTGTGGCATGAATAGTAGAGAAAGCCTGAAGGATCAGAAGAGCCTGGGGAGGCAGGAGTGGAGCCTATGATAAGATGGAGAGAATTTTGCCTTGCAGAAATAAAGGGACCCTATAATTTCCAAATGGTACATAATTATTCGGAAACAACATAATCAGTCATCATTGGTCAAATAAGCATTTTGTGTTTCAGATAAACAATGAGAGAGTAATAATTAATGTCTATATTAAGGGAAAATAAATTCACAATCAACATTCTGATGCAATTTTATTATGAAAAAATAATTGTTTTGTTATCTTGAGATTACTGCCTTGATGAAAGTGGAAAGTTTCAGAGGTGATCCACAGGGTATTAAATTTAAACTCACTTGTATAAAGTTTTAAATATATTTTTATTCATAAATGAACACTAGAATGGAGACTATCTTACTAAAAATTATCAGCTGACCAACCTTAGCTGTCAAATTTCTGATGAATTTGCTCATTGTCCCTATTGGACTCTAATTGTTTGGTCTCTAGTAATGATACATATATGATCTGAAAATTGAGCCAAGTAATTTGTAAGAATGTCATATGTATATCTAAATTGCAAAAGTGTGGTATGGCTCTTTGAACACCCTTGCTTAATTTAACTTAGCAGAAACTTTGGGTTCAAGAAAATACTATGCTATAAATGTTTGAAGTTGAATATTACTGATTCCTTTCTAAGTCTCGTTAGTAAATACATTTTTTCCCACTTACATGTAAAAACAATTTTGACATACATTTTTGAAAATGTGATTTCCAAATTCTCTCTTTCTTCTCCCTCCTCCCTTATTAAGACAAGCAGTTTGATATAGGTTATACATGAAGTGACTTGTCAGAAAGATTATTTTATGGAGAACTCACACAGGGCAAGCACTCACATGGTGGTCAGATCACTCTCAAGGTTTTACATAATAACTTTGGAATGGACTGTGTGACATGGAAGACAATGGCACAAGACCACCCAGCATGGTGTGCCCTCAGAGAAGGTGCCGTGCTCCATGAGCAAAGCAGAATTGAAGTAGCTCAAAAGAAACACAAGATGCGCAAATTTAGAGAATCCACTCCCAACGGTTCCATGGACTATTAGTTTCCGACCTGTGGTAGAACATTCAGAGCTCATATTGGACTACTCAGACACACTGTAACTTGACCCCTGCATAGTGATGCCATTTTGGTCCTCTTTTAAAACAAGGACAACAACCACATGAAATAATGAGTAGTTCAGTGGATAGAGTACTGGATCTGAAGTCAGGAAGACTTGAATTCAAATCCAGCCTCAGACACTTCCTAACTGTGTGATCCTGGGCAAATCACTTAACTTGATTGCCTGAAAAATGGATCTACTGGAGAAGGAAATGGCAAACTACTCCAGTATCTTTGCCAAGAAAACCCCAAATAGGGTCACAAAGACAAAACTGAAACTTTTGAAAATGCATGTAGAGTCACATAAAACATATTTCCTGTTGTGAAAAGAGACAAAAACAAGAAAAAGAAAGTAAAAAAAAGTTTTCTTTGATCTGCATTTGGACTTTATCAGTCATTTCTCTGGAGGTGGAGAGCATTTTTCATCTTACGTCCTTCAGAATTGTCGTAAATCCTTGTTTTGCTGAGAATAGTTAAGTCATTGTGATGGCAAGCAAAGTAGGATATTTTGCTGTTTTTATTTTAGTATCATCAAGTGTCTCTGATTGAATAATGTGATTAAAGATCTTCCCTACCCATTAATAGGCCTGAGAAGATTTATAGGAAGGCCCACTTCTTTTGTTAATGAGACACTGGTTCTCAAGCTTGTGATGCCCTCTGATTTTAAAAAGTGTATAAAGACTCTGAGGTGGGGTTTTACTTTGGGGCTTAGTTTTTGGAAGAAGCTTTGTGTGTCAGGTGAGACTCTGGGAAGCTGCTAAATAGTCCCCAGACTTTGAAAACCCAGATGTTGTTGCTTCCCTCTCTGGTAATTGTATGTATGGTCAGGAAGTTGCTTCTGTCTGTTGATTTGTGATGTATGTATTGCTTACTGTCAGACAGTTTGGAAGCACTATCTGTTGATTTGAGTTTCTCTGTATTTTCTCTGAAGTTCAACAGGCTGACTTTTGCCCTTGAGCTAAGTGAATGATACATGTGCTTGATTAAAGTGATTGTTGATTCCCTTTAAGTTGCCTTCCCTTTTAGAAATGCAGATCTGAGAACCTGTGATAGCAGGTTGCCCTATGTATGTCAGGGTGCTTACTGTTACAATCATTACAGCTGATCATCATACAGTGTTGTTGTTACCATGTACGCCGTTGTGGTTCTACTTTGCCTTTTTCATTTGACTATGGAAAGCTTTGATTTCTTTATCTGAAAACTGCCTGTTCGTATCCTTTGACCATTTGCCAACTGGGGAAAGACATAATCTTATAAATTAGATTCACTTCTTTATATATTTGAGAAATGAGACCTTTATCAGAGAACTTTACTGTAAGAATTTTCCCACAGTTGTGATACTTTGTATTTCCCTCCATCCTATATTCCCCCTATCTTTCTCCTCTTCTTTCACCCTGTCCCTACTCACCAGTGTTTTGCTTCTGACCACCACCTCCCCCAATCTACCCTCCCTTCTTTTAGCACCCCATGTTCTCTTTTCCCCTTCCCTTTCTATTTCATTGTGAGTAAGATACATTTCTACACCCAACTGAATATGTATATTATTCCCTCTTTGAGCCAATTTCCATGAGAGTAAGGTTCAAGCATTATCTGCCACCAGCACCCCCTTTTCCCCTCCACTGTTAAAGCCCATTTGTGCCTCTTTTCTGTGAGATAATTTATCCCATTCTACCTCTCCTTCCTCTGTTCTTCCAGTGCATCCTTCTGTCTCAGCCTTTATTTATTTAGATATAATCCCATTGTAGTCATCCCTCTTTCTAACCCCTTAGTTTTATTTTTTTAGATATCATCCCATCATAGTTGACTTATATCTATGCCCTCTGTCTATGCTTACTGCTTCTAATTGTCCTAATAATGATGAAGTTACAAGTGTCATCTTCCCATGTGGGAGTATAAACAGTTGAACTTTATTGAATCCCTTATGATTTCTCTTTCCTGCGTACCTGTTTATGATTCTCTTGAGTCTTGTATTTGAAAATCAAATTTTTATTCAGTTTTGGTCTTTTCATCAGGAATGTTTGAAAGTCTTCTATTTCATTAAATATCCACTTTCCCCTGGATAGATTATACTCAGTTTTTCTGGGTAGGTGATTCTTGATCATAATACTATCTCCTTTATCCCCCCCAGGATACCATATTCTAAGCCCTCTGATCATTTAATGTAGAAGCTGCTAAATCTTGTGGCTCCACACTGTTGGAATTGGGGTGGTTTTTTTTTTTCCTGGCTGCTTGAATTATTTTCTCTTTATTCTGGGAGCTATGGAATTTGATGCTAATATTCCTGGAAGTTTTCATTTGGGGATCATTTTCAGGAGATAATCAATGAGTTCTTTCAGTTTCTATTTTACTCTCTGACTCTAGGATATGAAGGCAGTTTTCCTTGATAAGTTCCTGAAATATGATGTCTAGGTTCTTTTTTAAAATCATAGCTTTCAGATAATCCAGTCATTCCTAAGTTGCTTAGGTCACTTGTTTTTCCAGTGAGATTGTTCACTTTTTCTTCTATTTTTTTCATTCTTTTAATTTTGTTTTCTTGTTTCTTGATGTCTCATGGAGTCATTAGCTTCTACTTGCCCAATTCTAATTTTTAAGGAATTATATTCTTCGGTAAACTTTTGTACCTCCTTTTTTAATTTGGCCATTTTTTTTTAAGGCATTCTTCTCTTTGGTGGATTTTTGTGCTTCTTTTACCATTTGGCCCATTCTGATTTTTGTGGGTGTTTTTTCAGTATTTTTGTATGCCTCCTTTTTTTTTCATTGTCTTCCTGCATTATCCTCATGTCTTTTCCCAATTTTTCTTCTACCTCTCTTATTTGATTTTTAACATTCGTTTTGAGCTCTTCCAAGAATTCTTTTTGGACCTGAAACCAATTCACATTTTTATTTGTAGTTTTGGATATAGCACTTTTGACTTTGGTGTTTTGTTCTGAGTTTGTGTTTTGATCTTCTCTGTCACCATGGTAGCTTTCTATGGTCTGGTTCTTTTATGTTGTTATTTGCTCATTATTCCAGACTATTTCTTGACTTTTAACTTTATGTTAAAATTGGGTGCTGTCCCAAGCTTCAGGTTTATTTATGTTTTATTTTTTTTTTTTAGAATTAGGCCCAGTGAGTAGGGAGGGTGTAAGTTTTCATTTCTTCCAAAATGGTATGATCTAAGAAGAGGTGTGGTCACTGCTCTCCTGGCCTAGGCTCTGGTCTTCTTCACCCTAGAGCTGTGATCAGGGCCTATGTACCCCCATAGCTGCATGATCTAGTATGCTTGTACTTTTCCTTCCTGCCCTTGGACCAAGTATGAGCAATGCATCAAAGTCTTGCACCTAATGCCAGCAAAGGGTTCCCTGAAACCTCTTTCAGAACAATTGTCTGATCCCCTCACTGTCAGTGGGCTGAGAGCTCTGGAAGCCACCACTGCCAATTCAGTTACCCCTGTCAATTCAGTTGCCATCAAGACCTGCTGCTGGCTTGCTATGGTGTGACTTGCATTAATCTGGAATGTGCTTTACTCTCACCCTAATGAGAAAGACCTTTTCTACTGACCTTCCAAGTTGTCTTGGACTGGAAATTATCTCACTCCATCCTTTTGTTGGTTCTCCCACTCTAGAGTTTGCTTCAAGGCATTATTTTAAATTAATTTGAAGAAGAATTTGGGAAAGCTCAGGCAAGTCTCTGCCATTACTTTGCCATCTTGGCAATACCCCAGGTAAACAATTTTCAAAACAAAAACAAACATGCATTTTCATGTGAGAGAAGATAGCTTATAGCACAGAATTTTTCCTACCCTCTTAGATTCCCCATGGTCCCTCCATCCTTTCTATAGCAATTTAAAGGGCAGTCATTGGTAAGTCATTCCAAGTCAAGACCCCAACATACCCAGAGCCCAATAACAGACAGGAAAGTAATGGACACTGTCAATTTTCATTTTTATTGACAGTCTCAGAATCAAACTTCAGGGTAGCTGAGCTATTTGTGAAACATCCCAGGCTTCCACAGAGAAGTTTAAGGAATAAAATGAAGTTTTAAAATCCTAAAAGCCTCACTGGAGGCTGAGGGCTAAGATACTTCTATTGTATTGCTACCTGAATTACATTTCATATTTTTCAACTGTGGGGCAAGTTTCATGGAGTATCTTGGGGCAATGTGAAGAAAATCAGTATTTCAAGGAACAACACATGCCAGTGGCCTGCGTAGGCTAACCCCTGTAGGCAGTAATGTGCCTCAGTCAAATGAGCCCAGCATGCTAGGCATCTAAGTTGCCTTTGACACTTGCAAAGGACCTGTGACTTCCTCCAATGACAAAAAGCATGGAAATTAAATGCTGGCTGATTAAGGTTCTGATCTTAGAAATTAAATTCCACTTTGAATTATTTAAATGGCTTGTGGCTACTGCTGGATCTTCATTTTGCACACAGCCGTGGAAAGGGGCCAATTTATACAACAAAAAGTTTCCCTTGAACATGGGAAATTTTAGGATTAAAGAGAATCAATCCAGTTTGGTTTCCTTCTTTGCATTCACAATGACCTCTCATACTTGGCTACCTTAATAGTGTATTTTTTTTTCTTACATAGCTGCTTCCATGCCCCTAATACTCTGCATGCACTGGTGTCATAATGTGGGGAGTTAGAATATTGTAACCCTGACACTAGTCATAGTTTCTGTCCTGTAACCTCTCTGAGGCATCTTACTGACAAATACCAACTAACAAGAGAAACAGCCTATCCTTAGATACAACCTACAACTATAATACTTCAATGCTTTAATGGATCTCTGATCTATGTCAGTATTTCCTCAAAACAGACAGGCTATAAATCATATCTGCTTACCCAATCTTTGTAACTCTTGTCTTTGTCTCCCCTCCAATAAGTTTGCCGTGGTGGGGGTGGGCAACCTGTCCATCTCACTGTGATTATTCCTTAATTTCTCTTAACATCACAAGAATATCAAAGAGCACACTAATAATTCCTTGCTTTTAACACATGACTAGACCTTAACTGAGCATGTACCCCAAAGCTCTGCCCTAAGTTGTAGCACAAGAATATGCCAGCTCAATTCTGAATTGTGAAATACAACAGGCTCTCCACATGGAAGATGGAACCAAAACATTTATTCAGACATCAGAAAGCCAAATCCATAATAGTAACAAAGAAATCTATACACAATAACAATGCAGGAGGCACTACCATCCCCAAGTCTTCCTTCTATTAGGCTTCCCACAAACCAGCTCCCTTAAATAAATCACAAACAAGCTCTCTCACTCACACTAGCCATCTGCCTGTTTTCTCTCTCTCCCTCAGTTCTGATTGCTCTGACCAAATTCCCCCTCAGTTTTGCTCTAGCTTCATCTCTTTCTATTCCACCCTTCCCATTCTACCCTTTCAGCAAGCTCCTCCTACCACAGACTCATGTGACTCAGGCTTTCATGTGACCCAGGCAGGTCACATGGACCTATTAATGGATGGGAAAGATCTTCCCATTAAGAAGTAAAATTACATTAACAATAAGCAAAAATGCATTATCAATACATGTTTCCTGTTCTCTTTCAGTATTCTCTTATTTGGGGGTTTTATTAGATCCCATGGCTTTATTCCTAGTTTTTCTCTCAAGCTCCAGTCATACCTAAATAACCAACTCCCTAATGGACATTTCAAAATAATATCTTGGAAGCATCTCAAATTCTACATATTCAAAACAAAACTCATTTTCTTTTCCTCCCAAACTCACCCCCTCTTCTGCATGTCCATATTTTTGTGAGATTATTACTTTCCTCACCCAGGTTTTCCACCTCATACTCTCACCCTACGTATCCAGTCTCACTTACCCCACATAAACAGTCAATTGCCAAATCTTGTCATTTTACTTCAGCCTCTCTCATATCTGTCACCTTCTCTTCATTCTTACAACCACAACCTTAGTTCAGGCCCTCAGCAACTCTTGCCTAAATGATTACAGAAGCCTCATCATTGCCCTCCTGAAGCCCATCCACTCTTCACATTGCTACCAGAATGATTTCCCTGCAAAGTAAAAACTAAATAGTAGCTATTTCTCTTTTACCCAGGAATCCCAAGGTTCTCCCCTCCTAGTTTGATTTTTTTATTTTTATTAAAAGGGGCCATCCCTTGAGTAATTACTTAAAGAGGTCTATCCATTGAATGGGTATATCTCACTCAAAGTGAGAATCTGAAAGACCTTAGCCTAAAATAGCCAGGATATCTCATTTCATCCTGGGCCATCTCCAGTCATCCTGATGAATACCAGGCCACTGGACCCAGATGGCTCAGGAGAAGAAGGTGAGGTTGGTGACCTTGCATAGCCCTCCCTCACTCAGATCAAAGTCAAGTGCAAGTCACATCATCCTCTTGATGTCAATCCCCTGAGAACAAAGGACAAGCACAACAACAATAGAGACCTAAATGATCTTCCCACAGCACAGACGTGACCACGCCCCTACCCTTCCCAAACCTCTCCATTGTCTTTGTGATGATCCTCAGATACAGTCTTCAGAGATTGCAGTATTGCTCTATAACTCACAGTCCTGCAGTACATTAAAAGAGGAATAGTATAAAAAAGATGGAACTTTGTTTCAGGAAAAACCTTAGAATCATTAGAATGATCCAGGTTTCTCTCCTTTTCAGCTTAAGGGCACACCTGATTTTCAGTTTGTATTGTCTTTCTAAGATGTGTAAATCCTGATGAATGATCTCTACATGTTGTTGGATGTTATCCACATAGGTTTCCAAAGTGGGTAATATTGCCACTTGGGGGTGCTGAACTGATTCAGGGCAGGATTGGGGGGCCATAATAGCCTGTGGTACAATTAGGGGGGTGTTGAATAAAAATAAGAGGTAACCTAAGGGTGGGGGGAGGGAGCTGAGCAATTTTTTTTCAAAAGGGGGCAGAAGGCCAAATAATGTAGGCCAAACTAACAGGCATTCTTGGTTTTTCCTTCGTGAACAGTTAAGCAAACCTGTTTTGAATGATTATGGACCTTGGGAGGATAGCATTTTCAGTGATTGCGAAGCTCACTTAGGAGACTGTGCAATGATTTAGAGCTCAATGAAATGAGCTCAATGTCATGCACAAACAGGGTTGTCTATAGGATCCCACTATCTCACTCATCATCTAGAGGGACCCCCTCTTTAGTTTGTACTTTAGTTGAATCTCCTCCAGGACACTGATGAATGTCTTTGGTGGGTAAAGAAGTCTCCATTTTATACCTCAATTGATATTAAGGATCAGTCATTGAATAAGATTAACTCTAACATTGTATCTTTTAAGGAATCTTTTATAATTTTGACATATAAAGGGAGGACATCTTTAAGATGGTGTTTTGTTCTATTGGATCAAATTCTTTTTTGCAGTCAACAAACAGTAAGTGCAGTGGGTTCTGGTGCTCTTTATATCTTTCAATCAACTGTGTTGTGGTAGATGTGATCTCACTTGAAAAAGCCTACTTGTTCTTTTCTAATACACTCATCAAATATGTCTTTGATGTATGTTCAGATTATTCTGAACAAAAATAGTAAAATAGTAAAAAAAAAAATGATTCAGTAGTCATAAATGTTCTCTTGGTAGCCATTTTTAGTAATGGTGACAAAATCTGATTTTTTTTCTACAACTTTGGTATATTTCCCTCCATCAGATAATTTAAGCTTCACTGCCCTCAATACAGTGCTGTACATAGCATGGACCTACACTATGAACATTTGGTTTAGTTCAGATGCTTTTCCCTTTTTTGTTTCTTAAGTGCCCTTTCCAAATCCTCTGTGAATATATATGGGATAGTGATGTTTACATCAAAATCTGGTAGTTCCAACGCCCTTGGTGGTAAAAAGAATTTTTGATAAATGTATCTTGCAATTTTCTATCTTTTGTCTATTATTTTCCTAAATGTCTTCTTAAATACCCTTTGAATAACTCTATTTGAATGTTTCATTAAACTTTCTTTAACCTGGTATTTTACTTCACTGTTTCTCACTAATTTATGGGGTGATGGGAATAGGGGACAGGGATTAGAATTGTTATGTCTTTGGTACAGAGAGTTCCAGAATGAGGAAATTTACACTACCATTGTAAGGTGAGCCCTTTTCTGCAACTTATAATCTTAGAGCATTGTCTTCTTCACTGACAAGGTTAAGTGACTTAGGGTCACAACAACTTTATGTCTCAGAGGCAGGTCTTGAACCCAGGTCTTTCTGTCTTTTACATTGGCTCTCTTGATAGAGAGCCAATCACTATGAAGTGATACTACCTATAATTTTCCACTATTCATCTCTATAAGATTTTAGAAATGAATTAATAGTATAAAATAATATTGCCTTTGGTTGCTATAACTCCATCTCTCTACTTGGCAGGTAGAACAAATATGACTGACTAATGGGTTGGGACAAGGGAATGTATGACATTGATTTACATTAGTTAAATTTCTGAATGAAATTGTTATAATCAGTATCAGTGCCTATTGATATCAGTTGTCTATTTCCCAGCTTTGCATCAATAACTTGTTTAAATAGATCAGGTTAAAATTATTTTAATTAAATGCTATATTTTTCTCTTATTTATATTCTTTATAATAAATTTTTGTTACTTTGGATCTTTGCTCCAATGAGTCTGTAACAACTACAACAAACATTTACTTAACCATCTACTATGTGCAGAGGCCAATGCTAAGTACTAAGGAAGATCCAAATTTCATGCAAGGTGGTCTATCCTCACACTTTTTTTCATTATAGTCCAGTAAGGGGACAAAACACCAGTACAGACCATAATAACACACAACAGTATATAATCAGTATTATAGGTAGTTACAGAACAAGAGTAATTGGGGAATTCTAGGGAGTTGTTACTGCTGATTTACTTGGGTACAAGAAAGGCTGAGTCTGGGGAAGGGATTGATTTTACCCAAATGATTAGTACTAAGTATGTCAGTTAGTCAATAAACAATTATTAAGCACCTACTATATACCAGGAACTGTGCAAAGCTCTGGGGATACCAGGAGAAAAAAAAGGCAAAAGAAAGTTTTTGCCCTCACAAGATGCTCACAGTCTAAGGAGACAGTACGCAAGTAACTGTGGATGAACAAGGGAGGATAAAGTGGAAATAGTCAACATGGAGAAAGCATTGGAGGAGTTGGGAAAGGCTTCCTGTAGGAGGCAGGATTTTATTTGGGACTGGAAGGAAGCTAGGAGGTCCTACTAACATCTTTTGGTAAATATGAATTCATTATCCCAACCCCTTCTGTAGTGCCAGACAGAAAGGATAGTGACAGTCCTGGTCTGTCACTCTCTACAGATACTTAAACCCAGAAACTTCTGGGAGCACAACCAAACTGACCAGCCTCTTCATGGAGATATGAAATACACTTTAAAAATGAACAAGAGAGCTAGACTTCTCCAAAAACCATGTACTCACATATACTATGAAAAAACCACTCCCATTTCACTCTATCTTGGCCTCCAAATCATATGGTCCCAAGACAAATTGATGAGTACTAGGGCAGGTGTATTCACCCTGCAGGTGAATCCCTTGTTGTATACCCACTAGCAGCCCTGACCTCTGGGCTGGCCAACTTAGTATCCTAATGTGCCCCCCTCCCCCCCCCCCCCCCCCCCCCCCGCCTTCAGATAGGTCAACCCATTCTCTGTGACAGTCAAGTTTGATATAGCAGCCAAAACTGCAAATCTGAGGCCACGTGAATAAGAATCTAGGGTTCAGAATGAGAGATGTGATGGTTTGTGTTCAAGAGAACAATGACCAAGAAGTCTCAGAACTATATCTCCATGTTTAGATAAATGGCTAAAGGAAATGAGGGTAAAGAAGAGAAGACCCAGGTCGTGAGATCTGTTTTAGAATATCTGAAAGGTTATCATATGGAAGAGAGAGTAGCCTTACTCTGTACTACTCCAAAGGGAGCAAATTTTGACCACTGTGTTCTAGTTTCAGTTCAACGTGAAAGATAATGTCCTCATAATC
This sequence comes from Notamacropus eugenii, assembly GCF_028372415.1. NCBI lineage: Eukaryota > Metazoa > Chordata > Mammalia > Diprotodontia > Macropodidae > Notamacropus > Notamacropus eugenii. The sequence goes on along the minus strand of NC_092872.1, from coordinate 501,654,229 downwards.
AAAGCTGTGCAATTATGAAACAGATTTTTTTTATAAAATATTGAGTTCCCTGTCACTGAAAGAGTTCAATCAGAGGCTGGAAGAAAATTTCCCAGTTGCCTCAGAAGAGTGCAAGTTCTCCATCGCTGGAAGTATGAAGAGACCAGATGACCTCCTCCTCAGACATGTTGTGAGGAAGATTCTTCCATGAGGTGGGAGATTGAACTGGATGGCCTTTAAGGTCCCCTTTTACATTGAGTCTCTAATTATAGGTTGGGATGTAGTGAAGCTTTGGGAGAAGACATAGTTGAACATTTATTCCTTCTGTGCCTTCAGGGAAAGTTGGAGAAATTAGTGCTTTCTGATACTAGGTCTCTTTTAAGATCCTAGATCAAGTTAATTTGGGGGGGAGGGGAGGCCCTTTCTGGTAATTTTGAGCCATATTGAACTATCAGTCTATTGAAACACCTAGATCTTTTCCCCCTCAATGAACTGTCATCTAGCTATTTCCTACTAGTGACATATTTTTTTATCCAAGTGTAGGATTTTACATTTATCCCATTAAGTTTCATCTTATTAGATTTGGCCCATTATTCAATCCAGCTAAATTTAGGGAAGATTCATCTTTAAGATATACATTTCAAATGATCCATGGCTTGCTTGGTTTCCAGTTCCTCTCCTTATCCTATTCAACCTTCTATTTTCAAAGAAAAGCATACCTACCACTGATTTCTCCTGACTTTATTTTCCTGTATTGATATTAAGTACATCCTAGTCATGGAATGAGGGAGGCTAGGTGGCACAGTGGGATAGAGTACCTGATCTGGAGTTAGACAGACTTATCTTCCTGAGTTCAAATCTGGCCTCCAGCGCTTATTAGCTATGTGACACTGGGCAAGTCACTTAACTATTTGCCTCAGTTTCCTCATCTGTAAAATGAGTTGAAGAAGGAAATGGCAAACCATTCTAATATCTTTGCCACGAAAACTCCAAATGAGGTTATGAGGAGTGGACACAACTGAAAAATGACTGAATAACAATGAGACCATATCTAGAACATAGTACTCACTTCTGGACACCACATCTTAAGAGTGACAGTGACACCTGGTCACATTGCAGTGTGGCCACAGTGAGCAGCAAAGATTAGAAGGGGATGGGAAACTATGCCATTCGAGGGTCTTCAGCCTGGAGAAGAGGACACTTGAGGTATAGAAATATGATTATTGTCTTCAGGTATCCAAAGGATTACCCTGAGAAAGAGAGACTAAATTTGTTCTACTTGGTCTTAGAGAGGACTAGGAACCAAGAGTGAAAGTTGCAAGGAGTCTGATTTCAGCTCAGTGTAAGAGAGGTAGTGAAGCTCTCCATTGCTGGAGGTCTTAGATCATCATTTTACAAGACTATCGTACAATTGGTTCCTATTTGGATACAATGGTACATATTCTCTGAGGTCTCTTCCAGTTTTTCAGGTTCTGTGATTCTAATTTGGGGAGGGGGAATCTCTCAAAATGATCTCTCCACCAGCTGCAACCTCTTTTAGGCACTTTCTTGTTCTTCTTCCGAGAAGGGGGTCCCAAGGACAATACCAGTCAGAATCTTTCTCAGATAACTATCAAAGAAAATCAGCGCCTGCCGACAAATAATGGTGTTCAGCAAACCTTTGGGGAAATTGAAGAACTTTACATTAATCTCTGTTGAGTTATTTAACTGCTTTTCACTAACCTTTCATTCTGTTGAGTTTAATTAAATCTGATGCTTTCCCCAGCCATAACCTGTTCATTAATTCTTCAGATGTTCCTTTGCATTCATCACTCAAGTATTGGCATATGTAATGGGGAGATGCGCATTTAGCAAAAAGCAAGGGCATAGGTAATAGAAGCCAGATGAAGCTATTTACCCCAACTGAAGTCATTCTAAATATGAAATAATGAATTGCACCAGGTTTTTTAGCAACATAATTAGTTTACTGAGAACTAGCTGTCAAGTCAATGTTCAAAGAACTCCACACCTCTCTTGGTGCATGAGAATGAAGGCACCCTGCACACAGATGCCACACATGGGATGGAGCAGGTCAGTCCTGCCTTGGTATACAGAAGGCCAAAAGTCAAGCTAAACATAAGTGTTTAAGGCTTTCCCCAATTTGATAGTAATCTTCATTTCTAATTTTTTTCCTTTATGTGATTTATCCTCTTACATGTGCTCTATGTTCCAACTAAATTCACCTTTCCTCTCCAATCTTCCTAAAGTCCCAAAAGACACATATCCCATCCTTATCTCCACCTGTTGAAATCTTCTTCCTCAGTTCAGGAGCCACCACTTTCATGAAGCACTTCCAGATTCTTCCAGCTGAAAACACTCATTTATGTTCTCTCTCTTGTCCATAATAATAACTGTCACATATAACACTTTATCATTTTCAAAACACTTTATATCTCATCTGAGTATCACAACAATCCTTAAAGCAAGTACTGTAGGTATTGTTATCCCCATTTTATAGATGAAACAACTGAGACTGAGACCTACTATTCACCTGTGGTCACACAGTCAGCAAGTATTTTGTAATTCAGTTGTTTCAGTGGTGGCGAAGATGCTGGAGGGATTTGTCATTTTCTTTTCCATCTTTTCCATCTGATTTTTGCAGTGTGTTAGATGGGGAATTTAAAGCTGGGGCTTCTTGACTCCAATTCCAGTACAGTCTTCACTATACCACACTGCTCCTTTTCACATTTTACTTTCCCTGGGGTTGGGAACTAAAAGATTTTTTATCTTTTTATTCATTGCCTTGAGCACAGCTGATGGTGGACACATTCAGTATTTGTCAAAACTAAAGGCCAACAAGCTGGCTCAAATTCAAGGGCCAGTGTTTTCTCTGATGAAATGTTACTACTGCATTCATGTTATCCTCTGTCCCACTACTGGAATGAGTCTTCCCTTCCCTTTCCACTTTCCTGTCCCCAAGGCTCAGCTCCAACCCTTCTATTGAATAAGCACTTATTAAGTACCTACTATGTTCCAGGCACTGTGCTAAATGTTAAGGATACAAATGAGGCAAAAAACAGTCTCTGTCCTCAAAGAGTTTACAATGTAATGGGGAAGGCAATATGCAGACAAATATATACAGAGCAAGCTATATATGCTGAAGGAATAGGAAATAATTCACAGAGGGAAGGCATTGGAATTAAGAAGGATTAGGAAGGCTTCCTGTAGAAGGGGGGATTTTAGTTGGGACTTTAAGGAAGTCAGAGAGATTAGTAATTGGAGCAGAGAAGGAAAAGCATTCAAGAGGGGAGTAACAAAGAATAATGTTTGATACTTTTGTCTCCCTACATTTTTGGACCCACATGAACAATAGAGAGGCTGCTTCCCATTTCAACAAACTCAAAATGTTCAGCCAAATTCTTTTTATTATCTTGTAATTTTTCTGTCTTATTCTATTAAGAGTGAATCGATATAAGTTTAAAGATCATTGGTATACAATGATTCAAGATAATCCCTAGGGATTGATAATGAAAGACGTTATCCACATACAAAAGAATAACTGATGGAATCTGAATGCAGATCAAAGCATACTATATTTCACTGTATTTTTTTTCATGTTTTTTTGAAGGGAGAGAATCTGTTCTTTTCACAACATATCTAATATGGAAATATGTTTTACGTGATTGCACATGTATAACCTCTATCAAATTGCTTACTGTCTTGGGGAGGATAATGGGAGGGAGGGAGAAAATTAGGAACTCAGTTTTTTTTGTTAATGTTAAATATTGTCTTTACATGTAATTGGGAAAAAGTAAAATACTATTTGGGGGGTGTTTAAAAAAATCATTGGTATAGATCTAGAAAGGGATCTTAGAGGTTATCTAGTCCAGCTACCCCGTTTTATAAATGAGGAAACTGTGGCTCACAGAGATTAAATGTTTTAACCAAGGTCACTACAGTATTAGGAGAGCAGAAATTTGAACCTGGAGTCCAAATCTAGCTCTCTTTCTACTGCAATTTGACAACCTTTTTTGTCATGCAGAATTTCCATTGTTCTGGGTATTGTTGATAGTTGAGGCAGTGTGCTGTAACTGAAAGAATGCTCAAGTGGCAGGAGGCCTCTGTTGTGCAGGATGCTACTTGAAGTAAGTCATTTCATCTCTCTAGGCCTCAGTTTCCTCGTGTGCAAAAAATTTTCTAATAATCCTTGCGTGGCCTAGCTTATAGACACAGAGTCTGAGCCATAAGCAGCCCTAGCGATCATCTATTCTAGTGCCCTTTATTTTGCAGATTAATAAATTGAGGTCCAGAAAGCTGAAATGTTTCCTGAATCAGTCAATCAACAAGCATTTATTCAATGCTTACTATGTGCTAGGCATCTCCCAGCTACCTCATGGGGTTGTTGTAAGGAGATTACCTTTTTGCAAGCAAAAAATGAAAATTCCTATAATTACCAGTAATTTTGATGGAATTTGAATAGTTCTTTTCTAAACTGAGAAGAAGGGAAAGAGTATGCCAGGTAGGGGAGAGAGTGAGAGCAAATGTGCAGAGGTAGGAAAGTGTTAGTCACGTCTTAAGGGACAGAGAAGGGTTCAGATAAACTGCACCAGAGGGTTTGATTAGAGGAGTTATAAGAACTAAGACAAAATGTTGAGAACCTTTAATGCTGAGCTAAAGAGTCTGAACCTTGCCCTGTAGGTGACAAAGAACCATTTCAGACTTCTGAGTTAGAGGAAGGACACCATAAAAGTCATGCTTGTAGAAGACTGATCTTGTGATTCAGAAAGGGTGGACCAGAGAAGGATTAGACCTAGGCTTTAGTGCAACTTTGTATTCATCTGTGGAACACAGTGGTAGAGCAATGGAGAGAAGGGCTAAGTCTAGTTTAAATGCAGCCTCTGACGTTTACTAGTAAGTGTGTGTGACCCTGGACAAGTCACTTTAATCTCTGCATGCCTCAGTTTCCTCAGCTGTAAAATATGGATAATAATAGCCCCTACCTCATTGGGTTGTGTGGATCAAATGAGGTGATATATTAAAGCATTTAGCGTTGTGCCTGGCACACAGTAGGCACTTAATAAATGCTTGTTTCCTCCCTTCTTTCTGCTTTCCCTTCCTCCTTTTCTCCCTTCCTCCTTCCCTTCCTTCCTTTCTTTTCTTCCTTTGTTCTTTCCTTCTTTCCTTCCCTCCTTCTTTCCCTTCTCCCCAATTGCCTCCCAGACACAGGATGTCCACTAATGTCCTGGAATGACCCTCCCCTTGGTAGGACCTTATTTAACATGCTGGATGGGGAGAGATAGACCATTCTAGTACGAATTTAGATTCCTTTTCCCTGGCCTTTAAGACTTTCATGAGAAGATTGGCGTCAGGCTGTTCCTAGCAATGCATCTGTGCTCTCTCTGCAGCCATGAGAGGAACTGAGAAAGGAAAGTGTCAAATATTATAATCCTTCATTGCTCTGGATTTATGAACTAAAAAATAATCTGCTGTCTCTTCTTGCTCCCACCCCCTTTCCCCCAGACAGCTAGCCAGAGGAGCTAGCTCTATCTGAGAGTATAAAGAGCTGGAATATTTTGGATCAAAGTCAATGCAGCAGAAAACAAATCAAGTTAAAAAGAATGGGGAAGGGGAGGGGTCAGGAAGGACTGAGAGGGGAAAAACAAAGATTTACAGGAAAAGGAACTATACGAGCAAAATGGCCAGAGAATAAAGAGGACAAACCAATAGCAGGGTCCAGGGAAGTAACAGCAGTTTTTCAGATTTCAAATAATGTTCTAGATTCCTAGATATTTATTATTATATTAACAACTATTTTTTATTATTGTAATTATTATTACCGGTGCAACATGGCTTAGTGGATAGAGATCTGGCCTTTAAATCAAGCAAACTTAGGTTCCACTTTCACCTCTGACACATACTGGCTATGGGATGCTGAGCAAATCACTTAACATCTGTCATGCCCCTATGCCACCCTTTAAGACCATCAGCTGTAGGTGCCATGATCTTCATTAGTCCTGGAAACATAATGCGATCGTAGCTTTAAAGGTAAAAGGTCCCTTGGTAGTCAAGGCATCTAATGCCCTCGTTTTACAGATGAAACCTGTAGAGGGTTAGTGACAGGATCACACAGACGAATCCAGTGCCCCTTCCACTATACCACACAGAGGAAATTCTTCAGTAAGAACTCCCTATCCCCCACTAAAAAATCAAAGAAATCAAGGGTCTAGTCAAAAGTAACAATAAAATTATAATAACAACCACCACCAATCAACCAATCATTTGTTAATTGTCTGCCCTAGTATGTCAGGCACTATACGAAGGTCTGTGGATGTAAAAATAAAAATTAAGCAATCCCAACTTGCAGAGGCAAAGGGTATAGAGTGAGAGTGAGAGATACTGCCATTATGGCAGTATCCAGTCAAGTTATTAGAAGATCATAAAGTCATAAGATTCAGAGCCAGAAGAAGCCTTAGGGATCATCCAGTCTGGGGGTTCTTAAACTTTTTTGTATCATAGACCCTCATATAGTGAAACCTATGGACCCCTTCTCAGAATAATGTTTTTAAATACATAAAATAAAATACAGAAGACTGCAAAGGAAACAAATTATATTGAAATGCAGTTATCAAAATATTTTCCAAAAACAAATTCACAGACCCCAGGTTAAGGTCTGCTGGTCTAATTCAGTCCCCTCAGGAAAGTATCTGATATCTACCAGGTCATCCCCTGCCAGTCATGCTTCAATGATAATGACCACTGTCATATAATACTTCAAAGCTTGTAAAGCATATCCTTTGGTGGAAATGACCCACAACTGGGACTCAACAGATGTCCCTTGGTGTTGATAGTAGAGGCGCAGTACTGATTGAAAAGATAGTAGAAAGAGTTTAATGTTCCCCATCTGGAATACTTGGCTTGATGAAGAGCCATGTGTTGTGAAAGTGCAGAAGTTTTTCTAGGACATTCAGAAGCCCAGTGTACATTATTGATGGACGTTCTGCAAAATTTAAATGTTGAGCTTTAGGGAGAGGAGCTAAAACCCAAGAGACAATGAACTTGAGGTTTTCTTTTCTCTTCTTGAGCTTGAAAATAGCCAGATCACTTTTTAATGAATTTCACTGCAGCCTAGTTGCTGATTCTGTGATTCAGTCCAAAGCAGAGGTCAGGCTAAGCTCTATATACCCCTTCCTTTGGAGAGAAGCCCCTTAGCCAGGGGCAACAGGGTCAGGAGAGAAGAAATATGTCAATTCAGGGGTATTATTGACATGAGAAAGGATTCTTTGAACTTTCCTTTTTCCCCCTTGATCAGCAGCCTCTTGTTTTTTGGAGGAGACTTTGGAGAGGAGTAGGATTCTAAAAAGATTTTAAAATTCCAGCTGACCTACTCTACTCACTTCCAAGCATCTGTCTTTATCTTCAAATTAAACAAATATGAGAGCCTGTGTTATCCAGCTATGAAGGAGAAAACCATGTTTAATCATACTGTTTATAAAAAAAAAAAATGCTGTTTTCTTGCCTTCAAGACAAGGGAAACAGGCAAACCAAGCATCGGTGGTTAATGATAAATAAGAATAATTTGGAGAGGTACCTGGGGTTGTAAATAGGATAGAGAGCCAGATTAGGATTTAGAAAGAACTGGGTTTGAGTCCTACCTCTTATTCAATCTGCAAGGTGATATTAAGTAAGTCACTTAATCTGTAAGTGGTGCAGTGGATAGAGTGCTGGCAGCCCAGGAGTCAGCCCGGAAGTCAGGAAGACCTGAATTCAAATGCAGCCTCAATCACTGACCAGCTGTGTGATCCTGGGCAAGTCACTTTAACTCTGCATACCTCCGTTTCCTCAACTGCAAAACAGGGATAATAGTAGCAACTACTTCTCAGGGCTGTTGTGAGGATCAAATGAGATTATGTTTGTAAAGCACTTAGCACATAGTAGATGCTTTAAAAAATGCTTATGCTCTTTCTTTCCCTTCTCAGTATCCCAGGCATAGCTTAAAACTACGATTTGAAAAGTAGGTATCAATCTACATTGGTAGAGAAAGATTTTTCACCAGGAGTTCCCTTTGCCAATGATTGAAAGTGGATAGGTTAATAGCAGATGTAGTCTTTAACAAGGGTTGGAGGCAATAATAAAAGATAAAAAAGATCATTCTGATTACATGTATTTGAAAAGCTTCTACACAAACAAAATATGTCTAGGATAAGAAGAGAAGTAGTCAAATGGGAAAAAATTATCATATCAAATTTCTCAGATAGCTAAGATATATAAATAACTAACATATATGTACATACAGATGATAGTTAAGATATAGATAACTGACATGAATATGTATGTATATATGTATTCATATATATATATACATACCATATGTGTGCATAAACATATATCTGAGATATCTTTAAAAGTTGCTTTAAAGATTTTTTTCCCATTACTTGAAGAGAATATATGTATGTACACACAAATACACACATGTGTATGTGCATGTGTATACATATGCTCTAGTGCATATATGTATATATGACCAAAAGCCATTCCCCAATATATAAGTAGTCAAAGCATAAGAAAAATTCTCGAAAGAGTTGTAAACTATTAACAACCACAGGAGAGAAAGTTCTGAATCACTAATAATTTGAAATGTAAGTCAGAACAACACTGAGGTTTCATCTCACAGCCAGCAAATTGGCAAAGGCGACAATAGGTAGGAATACTCAGTATTGGAGAGATTGTAGGAAGATCAATACATTGTTGGTGGACATATGATTCAGTACAACCATTTTGAAAAGTAACTTGGAATTATGTTAATAAAGAAACTAAAATAGCCTTATATTCTGTGACCCAGAAATTCTATTACTAAACTTATGCCCCACAAAAGTCACTGAAAAAATATTTTGAGGTTATGAGGGACCATTTTGTGTCATTAACCTCCTTCAGGTATACACTGTAACCACTGGAGTCTCTGAGTCAAAAGATAGGAATATTTGGTCACTTTATTTCAATAATTCAAATTTGCTTTCCCAAATGGCTATACCAATTCACACCTCTATCAACAATGCATTAATGTGCCTGTTTTTCCACAACCCTTCCAACATTAGCCATTCCTATCTTTGACTGTCTTTGTTAATTTTCTGGATGTGAGTTGAAATCTCAAGGTTGTTTTGATATTGTTAAGGATTTACAAGATGCTTTTATGTAGTCGTTAATAATTTGCAATTCTTCTTCAGCAAGCTGTTTGTTCATATCCTTTAACCACTTATCTATTGAGAAATGGCTTTTGGTCTTACATAATTCTGTTAGTTGTCTATGTAACATATATTAGAACCTTCTCAAAATTATTTGATACAAATATTTTTCAGTTCATGATAATAATGATATAATAGCTAATATTTAGATAGTGCCTACTGTATGCCAGGCACTCTACCAAGCACTTTACATGTGTTATTTCCCTTGATCCTCACAACAACCCTCGGAGATATGTGCTATTATCCTCCTTATTTTACAGATGAAGAAACTAAAACAAGGAGAGGTTAAGTGATTTACCTAATAAGTGTCTGGGGCCAAATACAAACTCAGGTTTTCTTGATTCCAGGACTGGAATTCTAACCATAGTACCAGTGAGTTCCCACTTCCCTTCTCACCCTTGTTGCATTAAATTTTTATATTCAAAACTTTACAATTTCATTTAGTAGCACCAGAGCTTGTCATTGTGGGCTCAGTGCCCCAATTCCTGCTCCCATTGGTACAGTAGACCACCAAAGGGCAGCTGACTATTTCTCCCCTCATGATTCTAAGAATGACACTGAGGGGGTTGAGATTTCTAACATTCATGCTTATGAAGAAGCATTTTATGGGTCCCAATATGGATCAATTAGTTTAATCAATTATCTCCCAAAATTGATTAATTAGTTTGATCAATTATCTTTTATGAGGTTATAACAAGGATAGAAGCACAAAACTATTCCCCCCAAAACTAGGGGAAGGTTCTCTTCTAGGGAGAATGGATTTAATCTTGAAGGACCAAAGGCATTGAAGCACCCATGTAGGGAACATGTAGGGGAGCTACATGGCACCAGACTGGATTCAGGAGGAGCTGAATTCAAATCTGGTCTCAGATACTCACTAGCTATATTACCCTGGGCAAGTCACTGAACCTGTTTGCCTCAGTTTTCTCATCTGTAAAATGGGGATAACAATAGCACCTACCTCCCAGGGTTGTTGTGAGAATCAAGTGACATAATAATTGTTAAGTGCTTAGCACCATGCTTGGCACTCAGTAAGTGCTATATAAATGTGAGCCTTAGAAATTTGAGAAGGAGAAAGGTTCTTCCCTTTTAGGATTTCACTCACTTCTTAGTATGAGACCCTGGCCAAATCATACCCCTTCTTGGCTTTGCATTTGCTCTATAACTACCATCCCTCCTCCTTCCAGGCAATAATTCTGTCCGTTAAATCAGTTTGGTAACAAGTACCTTATCATGCCTTGGGCAGCTAGGTGGCACAGTGGATAGAGTGCCAGGCCTGGAGTCAGGAAGATTCATCTTCCTGAATTCAAATCTGGCCTCAGACGCTAGTTGTGTGACCCTAGGCAAATCATTTAAGCCTGTTTGCCTCAATTTCCTCATCTGTAAAATGAGCTAGAGAAGGAAAGGGCAAACCATTCCAGTATCTTTGCCAAGAAAATCCCAAATGTGGTCATGAAGAGTCAGACACGACTGAAAAAAATAACAACAATGACAAATCTTGTCATGCTTAGCTCATGGCTAACCAGATACTTGAATACTGACTATATTGAATTGAGTGATGTTACTACATTCCTAGGAAATGAATGACCCATTTCTGGTCCAGGAACATTTTTAGTTTACTAAGCATAGTACTTCTCCTTTTATTTTCCAACCTCGGATAATTGCCTAGTACAGCATTGTTGTAAAGAGGTCTGTCCAAGTTCAATTACATTCTGGATAGCATAGTAATCAACATGTCTGATGCAGAGAAACCTGATAACCAATTAACTGCAAATAATTAGAAGATGTTAAATGATGGGTTGGGGGAGGGGATATTGCCAGAAGCAGCAGATTTCTGACCAAGCCATGGAATTTATGGGGAAGCTCACAGACTTTGGGACCATCAATGAAGTATCCACTCCACTGTCTCCTAGGTTTTCTGACAGGTGAGGTGAGAGTTGTCATCCTCCAAATATGTGGTCTTCAAATTACATACATAGCAACACAGACTGGAAAGAATGTTTAAAGACTAGAAAATCCTGTATTAAAGATGAGCAAAGGGAAGCTAAATGATTTGCCTAAGTTCATGTAGTTAGCTAGTAGCCCAGGACTCAAAGACTAGGCTTATTTCCAATCATCCAAATAACCTCCTAAATTAGTGCCTATAAACTTTGTGTTCACTATCCTATCCCTAACAATTCACTTTCCTCTTGCGTTCCCAATGCTGGCTTCTTGCAATGAGCTGGCCTGTGGCTTTCCAGAAGGAAGCAAGGAGACACTGACAAAATGAAATTTGCTCTAAGATGAAAATTAATCCCATTTTTGACTCCTCATTGGATTATTAATATTTGTTATCCCACCCTGCAATCAGTTATGTACCAGCTACTTGCCTCTCTACAAAATGGAAGCCCCCCACACACACCTTAACTAAAATGCTCTCTCTGTCCTTACATCCATACCTTAGAATCCCCAGCTTCCTTAAATGTTCAAATCAGTTTCTGTCTCCTGCAAGAAACATTTTCTGATCTCTCCAGTTATTAGTATTCTCTCCCCCACCCCCAAATTACTTTGTACAATTGAATGTTTATTTCATTTTTATTTATCTATGCGCTTACTGCTTTCTACCCACCCACCACTAGTACAATGTCATTGAAATCAGGACTTTTCTTATTTTTTTTCTTTGCATCACAGCATCTAGCAGCATGTCCAACCTGCCATATGCATTTTATTAAATGATTATTTAATTAAATTACAACCAAAGGGTGACTGGCTATAAGGAAGAGGTTCTTGTTTCCTTACATATGAAAAACCAGAGGGTGAAAACCAGGAACTCTAGCCTTAATTCAAGTCATAAGACATCTGGTGAGACCTCCTATAGGCAAGGCCATGAGCTTAAGGAGAATGAAAATGAATAACACCTAAGCTTTTCAGATAATGATAACAACTTGTGAATCTATAGACTTCGAATTTTATGAAGCATTTTCCTTGCAACATTACTGGGAGGTAGGTTGTACAAGAACTATTGTCCTTTTCCAGATGAGGAAACAGACTCAGAAAGCTTAAATGTCTGAGGTCGTGGAATTAGTAAGTAGCAGAGCTTAACTCCTAAATCACAGATCTCAAGTTGAAAGGGACCTCTGAGATAATCTGGTCCTTTTTATTTCACAAATAAGGAAAGCACAGAAAAGTTCGTTGGCTTGTATAGGCTTTCACAGCTACAGTAGTAAGTTTAAACTATTAAAGCTAGTGTCCCTCTTGGGCATAACTAAATGAATCTACAGAATGGTATAAATGAGAATGTTTCCATATACGTACCAGAATATCTTGACTCCTAGGAATGCTGAAATACTTGCCAGGAAAACTTAAGATTTCTAAGTCCTACATCTTGGAACGAGTCTCTTTGGTTGTCTGGTTCCCTGCTTTATTTATTCCCTAATCAAAGAAGAAAAACCCACAGTGCCTACCCACTGATTGCCTTCTAATAACCAGCTTTTCCATTTGGTCAATAAACAAGTCTGCCACTGCTGCTATTAAAGGTAGCCATATATCTTCCAAGGAAGTCCTTCCCAATACAGATTTGCAGTTTTAAAAAGATTGGGTCTGAGCATGAGACAAGTTACTGTGGGAGGAGGGATCATAAATAGAAACTTTGCCTGGACTTTGGAAACTTACAGATTCACGGACTGTCAAAGGGAAGAATCTTAAAGGATATCTAATCCAACACCCTCAAGTTGACAGATGGGAAAATTGAGGCTAAGAGAGAGGAAGGGACTTCACACCAGCAAAATCATTCACTGTGACTGTTTTTGTTGAACCCTCTACTTAAAGCCCAGTTCCTTTGGATCCTAGCTGGGCTTTACAACACAACCTACTGGAAGCCATACGGTTGTCAAAAAAGGTCATACCATGAAGCAAAGAGCAAAGTCACTCACAAAGATTTGTGTGAAAAGAATCAAAATTTCCAGTGACCTAAAAACATTTCTCTGAATACTTTGCTTGAGACATATAGTAGGTGTTTCATAAATACTAGTTGACTGACTAGTTGGGAATGCAATGTGGCATAGTAGAAAGAGGGGCAGCTAGGTGTGACAATGGATAGAGCACTGAGCCTGGCGTCAGGAAGACTCATCTTCGTGAGTTCAAATCTGGCCTCAGACACTTATTAGTTGCATGACCCTAGGCAAGTCACTTAATCCTGTTTGCTTCAGTTTCCTCCTCTGTAAAATGAACTGGAAAAGAAAGTACCAAACTACTTTAGTATCTTTGCCAAGAAAATCCAAATGGGGTCACAAAGAGTTGGATATGACTGAAATGACTCTTCTCAATCAAATATTTGTAATGCATGGTCTCAGCATTTTCCCCTTAGTGGATGTTTCATAACCACTACTAGAAGAAGAAAATCCATTTTGTACAAAACAAGGGAAAATTGGGAGGACATTTTTTTTAAAAAGGTGCTTTCAAAGTTAGACTGTGGGTCCTCTTTCAGAAGTCTGATTTGTCTGTGGAAATTTTCCTTGAGAGGAGGGAGTTTACCATGAGTGGTCCATAGACCAAAGTCAGCTACAGTTGGAAGAGAGCTGACATGGCCCACACCTGATACACACAGCATCAGCATGAATGTGTCCCACAGATGAAACAGGTCCTTCCCCAGAGGCTACCTGGAATGTTGAGAGTTCACATTTAAGTCTGCATGACAAGGTCACAAGCCTGGCAATTGGTGTTGACACAGGTTCAAACCTGTCTTTTCTATGTCCCCAGCCAGAAGCAAAGAAGTGAGACCAGAGCTGTGAGAAACCCCTGTGGTCCTCCAGCACTTCAATGGAGAAAGCTGTGAGCCATGACCTACAGATCCAGTGGCTGTGGATAGGGTCAGACTGCAAAGAAAGTAGAAAGAGGAAATTGCAAAGAATGTAGGACAACTGGGAATTAGAGATGGTGCCTTATTAGCCTTTCCATAGATGGTGACAAAGGAACATCTTACTTTTCTTGGGGTCCTGAAGCTTCAATGCCTCAGAAGTATGTCCCCCTACATTGGATAGACTGAATTATAGTTCACATAATGACTATCTGTAGTGGTTTAACCTTTTAACTATTTCTTTATGTCTCCCTATGCACTGACCAAGCTAAAATAAATCCATTTTTAATAATAAGCAGGTAATATTCACTTTTTGTCTGAAAAGATCATAATTTTTTTTTTACTAGCTAATGTCAGCATCAGTGATTGGATACTGTTAGCATTCTCTAGGTAGTGCAGAATAACATAAGTATGTTATAAATTCAGGAAACCTGGCTTCTTACTCCATCTCTTCTACTGTTATTTTATGACTTTAGACAATTTATACAACTGCTCTGTGCCTCAGTTTCCTCATTAGGCTCAAATAAGCATATGGATGATATTCATCTTCCCAGTTCTTATTAACTTGTATTGAAGATCAAAGAAAGACTATATGTAAAAGTTTGGGAAAGTATGAATGAATCAAAAAAAGCAATTATTAAGTACTTCTGATGTGCCAGACAAATGGGATTTGAGAGGAGGATATGCTCAATGGAATGGCAAGGAGATAGCTGAGAAATTGAGTAGTAGGTCTAGGTCCAGGTAAAATAAGGTGAGTGTTTCAACTAATCTAGAAATTTATTAATATAGCCTTGATTTAACTTTGACTTTTGAACACTTGTTTGGGTGACTATCAATATTAGATATTTTTAACTTTAACCGTTGTTCCTGTTCTCAGTAGCTTTGTTCAGGTAATGCTCTTCTCAAAAAATTTCTCACCACCCCTAACCCTTCCAGGAATCTTGATTGCCACACTTCCTGTCTCTCCAGTTAATTAATCTCATTGCAAGAATAATTCATTAGGTGAGCTATAGTGGGGGTTTTTCCTGCTCCTCCACTAGTCACCTGACACCTGCCTCCAGAAAGCCCTCTTAAAAGGATAATTTGTATAACATGATGAGGAACTAGTGTGGGGTAGCATCCCAGAAAGCTGGTAATGGGATCCCAGGAGTCAGTGCTCCCACAAACCAACAGGATCTGGCATGTGATGTGGCAAAATTCCAGATTAACCAGCTAAGGGTCACAGTCAAGGAAAACATTGAGAGATATTTCATAGAAATAGTGTAATATGGTAGAAGGGACATGACCAGGGAGGCAGGGACAATTGAACTGTGAGAGCAGGAAAGCAGCAGTCTCTAATAATGCTAATGAGGGTATTTGCTACTCTCCCACTGAGAGGCTGGTTACCTGTGGGCAGCATAAAAAAACCATCTTCAGGGAAACCTAAGGCCTGACTAGTATAAAGTAGCATTTATAATATGAGTGTGGTGTTGTGTGTGTCGTCAAGTAGGGAAGAGCCTGGTAAGACACTGTTGTGGCAAAATAGTTTGACTCTGGGGTACCATTATACCTGGGTGATTTCCTGCATGTGTCTGTGTTTGTGTTTCCCTGGGCCATGTGATTTCCAGAGAAAAGTCTCATGCACTGGGCTATGAAATAATGTGCTCAAAGACTTGGACACAGAGAACATCCTCAGACAATGATGATTGTGTATTATGAAGGCATTAACAGCTGCCTCTGTAACAATACCTTCTGACCCCTGATCTATTTTTTTACATGTGCCTATACAGAGAAGGATAATTGATGGATAGCCCCATTGCTATCCATGCAATGTCAAAGGAATTGAAGGAAGCCCTAGTGTTTTTAGTGGACCCCCTATGAATGATTTATAGGAGAACATGGACAATAGTTGCACAGTCAAAATTCGGTTGGAATTACATTGGACTGGAACCAGATGACTGGATTACAATCTGTGTCACTGGAAGGAGAACCTTGTTGATGAGCTCACATATTTGTTAAAGTATTGACACCTGTATCAAAGGTCATGGAATTCCTATAGCCAGTGCTCACAGGACCCTAGTATGCTGACCAGGGAGTAAGAAAACCTGGATTTGAATCCTAAATCTCCTACTATTTGGATCAGTTATCTTGAACAAGTCATTTCCCCTCTCTGGGCTTCAGTTTCATCATCTATAATATGAAGAACAAGGAGTAAATATCTTCTAAGGTCCTTTGTAACAATAAGATTTGATTGATGATCCTCTACTAAGGCTACACCAGCACCCTTTGCCAACACCTCTTGTCTTTAAGTCTTTAAGCTCCAGAAGTAGGTCAGTGGAAGAAAAAGGAGAGTAATTGATCCTTCAACACACTTAGTTACTTATCAGTATTAAGTATGGAGACTCTGAGAATTGAATCATTGAAGGTCTTTAGCCTAGCACTTTTGAAAGTTCATTCAACCTAAGCAGTCCCCAGAGCTAAGTAAGGACTTGGGGGCTCTACACTGAAGGGGCAAGCAGTAGGAATCATCCAAGCATAAAATGTGTTCTTTCCTCATCCTCAAGTAAACAATGACCAACTTGGCATCCAGAGAAAGAAGAAATCTAGGCAGCTATAAGCAACTTGGAGAGTATAGTTTAGTAAACAGAACTCTGGATTTGGAGCTGGGTTTATGGTCTGACCTTACTAATTTAATCTTGGACAAATCACTTAACTTCTCTTTCCTCATACGGAAAATAAAAAAGGTTGGACTATATGATTTCTAAGGCCCCTTTTAACTTTAAATCTTATGATTTTTATGGCCTTCTCAGAACCCAGTATCCTTTTGTTTGGATACTCTTATCTGTAATATAGCTGTAATATAGTCTTAGTAAGGGAGCTAGATAGATTATTGATCCATTATTCTTTCTCTGCCTCAGGATTTTTAGTCATTTGGTCCAAAGACCTCTTGATTGGTTCAAAATACTCCATCAATTTCAGATGTCTCCTACTTCTATGAACACTACAAACCAAATCAGTAACTACATCTTTTACTGCGTGTTCCTATCTCTGTGGCCCTGTGTGCTCAGTGTATTAATTTCTCAATCAATAAACACGTATTTAGCATCTTCTTTGTTCGCTGTGAGAGGCATGGACACAAAGCCAAATACAATATAGTCTTGGCCTTCACGGAGTTTATAATCTGCCAGAGAGTTTACAGTATCTTAAATTTAGAGCTGCAAGTGATTTTAGGGGCCACTGAGTCCATCCCTCAGTTTATAGATGAGGAAAATAAAACAGAGAAATTAAGTGACTTGCCCAGGGTTGCCCAGTTAGTAAGTGTCTGATTTATATGCTTCCTGTATCAAAGGCAGCATGGTAGATAGGATGCTAGACTTGAAATCTTTATGTGGTCATCATAGTACAAGTTGAAATGAAGGGGAGAGAAGCACTTGAGGGGAGATTAGGGAAGGCTTCATGGAGGTGGTCGTGCCTGAGCTGATCCTTGAAGGAAGTTAAAGCTTCTGAGAGACATAATTGATGAGAGAGATTCTAGGCTTGGGGATGACTTATGTGAATGCACAAATTGGAGGTTTGGGAAAATAACTCATAGTCCAGTTATGAAATAAACACACAAAAAATAGGCAGGAGGTCAGGTAGGTGGAGAGCCTTAAGTGTCATAGTTAGACTTTGGAAATTTATCCTGAGACCAATGCAATAGATGGAAGAGATAATGGAAAGGAGAGTAAACAAAACACAGCAACTGAGAGAAGATGAGGGAAGAAGAACAGTCACACAGAACAGTTTAGAAAACAAGTAAGGGAAATTGTGTCATCCTGAATGTACGCTCAATAAAAGTTTAAGAAAGAATCTGATTGCTGTGGATCATAGCCATCGAGGGAAAATTTCCTGGAGGAAATAAGCCTTGAGCTAAGACTTAGAAGTTGGATTAAGTGTTGATAGAGTAGAAGAAAGAGGTCATCTGAGATGGGGGTAACATCATGATCAAAGGTGATGTGAAGGCAGAACTATAACATAGTTGGAGAATGAGAATTGGAATGAGTGATAATTAGACTAGTGAATGGTTGCATGGGAGAGAAATCAGGAAAACTTCTCTATAACTGGTTTGCTTATTGTTCCCTGAGACCACCATGCACATTTTCATCCCTCTGTTTTAGCCTGTAATGACTTCTCCTTCACTCTTGCTTCTACCTACCTTTCCAAGTCCTCCCAACCATTAAAGGCCTATATTATGTCTATCTGCTTCCATCTAGCTTTCTCTGACTCTCCACTCCAATCTATCCTCTGAACTTCTGCAGCACTCTGGAATGGAATAGACTAGATTAGAATGCTGAACCTTTTAAAGTTTCCAGAGTGCCATATGTATATAATCTCATTGCATCCTCAGAATAATCTTGTGAAGTAAGTATTGTTATCCCTGTTTTACAGGTGAATAAACGGGGGCTCTGAAAGTTTAGGTTGTGCCACAAGAGGAACTAACTTCACATGATAGATATAATACTGAGCTTGGAGCCAGGAAAACTTGGAATATCAATCCCGCTTCCAATACCTCCTAGCTGTACAATCCAGGGCAAGTCCTTTAATCTCACTAATTTTCAGATTCTTCATCTGCACAAAAAAAATGGAGGAATCACAGCAGCTTTGCTAGGTTGTTATGTTGTTCAAATGAAATAAAGTATGCAAAGTTCTTAGCAAACTCTGAAGTTATGTCATTGACATCATTATTAAGTGACTATTTTTTCATAGTCATGCAGCTAGGGAATATTGAAAGCTGGATTCTCCTGACTCCAAACCCAGAGTTCATTCTACCATACCACACAGTAGGACAACTGGAAGATACCTGAGACAAAACCCTGTACTCAGTGCTAAAGACATAAAAATTACTCAGATCACACTTCCATGCAACTTATGGGAAGGAGAGAGTTGTGCCCAAATAATTATGGTAAGTAGGATGCAATGAATACAAATACTATGAAAAATGTGGGGAAGAAGAAATCGCTTTCAGCTGGTGAGTTCAGGAGAGGCTTCATGAAGGAGGAAGTACCTGAGCTGAGCCTGAAAAGAAATGAAGGAGTCAGTCCCTAAGAGACAAGTGGCGAAAAGATATGAATAAATAGTTTTCTAAGGATTCACAAACTATCAACAGTCAGTCAGTCAACAAGCATTTATTAACCACTTAAAATGTGCCAGGCACTAGGAAAGTTTGCTCCAAATTACTCACAAAAGAAATGCTCATTAAAGCAACCATTGGGCTTCCCCTTCAAAATAAGCCAGGATGATAAACAATGTAGATAGACTAGTGTAGTGGCATATGCCTGTAATCTTTCTGTTGGGAAAGTTGAGGCTAGTGTATCTCTTGAGGTCCCAAGTTCTGAATGCATTGGTCTAAATTATTGGTCAAATGTCCTCACTAAGTCTAGAATTGTATGGTGAATACGGTAGTGGGGGGCCATCAGGCACTCTAAAGGAGGGATGAATCAGTCAAGTCAAAAAAAAAGACTAGTTTAAAGTTCCCAGACCTGTGAGTCATAGGGTCATGCCCATGGGTGACTGCTCCACTTCTAGCCTGGGCAAGTGTTTCACAGGTAACACACAGGAGGCACTGGAGGTTTTGGTCTCCAGCTTCTAACAGATTCATTCTTGATCTGGTCAGATGGGCAGACCCCTTTGGAGGGGTTAATAATCAGCTTTGTTCTAGTCTAGTCTTCTCAAATGGTTGTGGGAGAACCAGCTCCTACAGAATTCCCTAATCACCCTTCTTGCAGGGGTCGGTGAGAAGGTGGGGCAACTACCCCTACATCTCAATGGGGTCAATCGAGACAGGCACACTTGTGCACACCTCTAAATTCCCTCGAGCCTCAAGGTGGGGGGGGGGGCACACAGATTCGCCTATGGGTTCCTTGTGGTTTTCTCCCATAGACTCCTCATGGTCTTTCCCCATCTTGCTTTTATAGAGCAATCAGACAGAAGGCATCTTGCCAACATTTAGCTCACAGGTTAACTTTAGCAACCTTGTCATTCTGCACAAACGTAGTAAATATCCATTATGTCACTCCCATATCTCATGGCACAGCCACAGTAGGACTGTCTGTCACTAGGATTCTAAGAGCTACTATCCAGGATCCTTGAGACTATTCTGGGAGTCATTATCAAACACCTGGAAACTAAACATTCCCATGGCCATGGATCCTGAGAAACTAACTCGAAGAAGGATAACAAAATCCTGCCTACGTACAGTAAGATAGGGAGATCATATCTCCCTCCCAAAAAAAGAAAATAGTGTAGGAGGGGACTGTAGAAAAACAGACACTAATATTTTGCAGTGTTGCTATGAACTGGTCTAACCTTTTTGGAAATTATGCAAGAAAAGTTGCCATAGTCATTCATATAGGTTGACCTGGAGATACCATTACTGGGAATATACCCTAAGGAAGTCAAAGACAGAAAGATTTTATATATATAGTATATGTGTGTATATATATATATATATATATATATATATATATATGTGTGTGTGTGTGTGTGTGTGTGTGTGTGTGTGTGTGTGTATGTATGTATGTATATATATACATATACACAGATAAAAATGATGATAGCTAGCATTTATATTGCACTTTAAGGCTTGCAGAGCACTTTACAAATATTAATTCATTTAATCCTCACAACATCTTGAGACATAGATGCTGTTATTATCCCCACTTAGCAGATATGGAAATTTAGGCTGAGAAAGGTTAAGTGACTTGCCCAGGGTCTCACAGCTAAGAAGTGTCCAAGTCTAGATTTGACCTTGGGTCCTCCTGATTTCAGGTTGCTTGCTCTATCTACTGTACTTGCCTGGCTGCCTTTTTTAAACTACAATGTAGCATTTTTTGTAATAGCAAAAAAAAAAAGAAAGAAAGAAAGAAAGAAAATGTGTGCCTAATGGGGGACTGGTTGAATAAATTGTGGTATATGAATGTAAATGTTATTGTACCATAAGAAAAAACAAATGTGAGTAATTTAAAGAAAATTAGAAAGATTTGTTTCAATTGATTCAGAGTAATGTAAGCAAAACCAGGAAAGCATTCTACACAATTACTATAATAATGCAAATAGAAAAAATACTAGAATTAAGCCAAATGCTGAGTAATTGCCGTGACTCATTTTGGCCCCCAAGAAGTGAAGAGGAAGGATCTCCCTCCTTTAGTAGATGGAGGACTGTAGGTGTGTTGTATGCACTGTCCGATAAGATGGCAGTGCTGATTGATTTTGCACATAAAAAGAAAGGCTTCTGTGGGGGTGGGGAAATATCCAGAAACAATTTTTGTGAAAACAAAAGACATCACTAAAATTTATTTTTTTAAAAGGCAGGAAGGCAAACAAGATGAATGGTAGGAAGGCAGAAAATAAAGCAGGAAGGCAGGAAGGCAGGCAGGCAGGCAGGCAGGAAGGCAAACAAGATGAATGGTAGGAAGGCAGGAAATAAAGCAGGCAGGCAGGCAGGCAGGCAGGCAGGAAGGAAGGAAGGAAGGAAGGAAGGAAGGAAGGAAGGAAGGAAGGAAGGAAGGAAGGAAGGAAGGAAGGAAGGAAGGAGAGGGAAGGAGGAAAGAAGAAAAATGGAAGGACTTTAGCAGAAGGAGACTATGAGGATAAGTTCATTCAGGGAATAGTAAATATCATAAAAGTAGGTTGTAAAGAGAGAAAACAATGAATCCTCTAGTCTGACCTGAGCACGCAGTATGAAGAGTAAAAAAAACAGGTCTCTCCCCAGAGACACTAAGATCTTTAAGGGCTGAACTGTAGCTCTGCTGTGCATTGATTTTTCTCCCCAGTGCCTAACACAGGGCTCCATGAGCCCAGACATTTGTTGATGTTGACATTGTAGCAAGTTCATAAGGATTAGAGAGTTAAAATGGTTGAGAAGTACCCTGCTCCCCTAACTCCTTGGAGGATCCAGGTCTATGTCTCTGACACATGAATGTTATCCACTGAGAGATATTTCCAAAGCAGAGGAGAGCCCTGTTCTTTGACAGAACCAACCCGGAGTTATTCTTCTGCCAAATCCCAATTTTCTCTTTGAAAAATGATTTGGGCGAAGAAAAGGTAAGGAAAAGTGTATTGGTATGCAAGTGCTTTTATTTAGAAGACACCTTAGTTCTTCAGAGCCACAGAAAAATCCACCCCTTTGGTCCATTATGAGCTCAGGTTCAGGGTTGACCAGACTCATTTTTCAAACGTTAGTCTGGAAAGAATATTTGGAAAAGGCTAGATCTTTTGCACTGAGATGGAAATTCAGTCCTAATGGACTCCCAGTGAGGGTTAGAGGGAGAGGAGAAGTAAGAATTCTTCAATGCCTAATAAAATGCATTCATTCCATCAAGGTTTATTTGCTTTTTAAAAATCACACCTGTGCCTGAATGCTAACTGCTCCTTCAGGATGAAATTTTCAAACAGAAATTGTCTTTGGCTCTTTGCACCTGCAAAGAAAGGGGGGCAGGTTGATATTTGGGAGCTGGGTTGGGTTTGGGTTCTGGGGTTTTCTTTTTGATTTGGGGTTCCATTTTCTTTTATATATCTGACCTGGACTGGATTTGGACAGGCTTAAATACCAAAGAGGACATTTCTCTCAGAGAATTCCCAGGACACCGACTATAGATTTTCTACTTAACTTTGCTGATTTCCCCCCAAAATCAGCTAAGTTGTTGAAGCTTTTCCCAAGAGAATACAAATTCTGAGCTCCATGGTATTATTCACCACTCAGTCTCCAGACTTTTTTTTCTTCTAGCCTGGTCTGTGATATACCTAAGTGTACACTTCTCTCTGAGCATACTGTGCCGAACTTTCATCATAAACTGTTCTTACTCTTTGCAGCTGATCAAATGAGATAATATTTGTAAAGAGCTTAGCATGGTGCCTGGCACATAGTAGGCACTATATAATGCATATTCCCTTTTCTCTGCCCTCCCTGCAAATGAATAAGAGTATCCTTCATCAAGAAAGAGTAAATAGGGAGAGCCTTAGTGAGAACCTCGAGACTTGTAGAGCAAACTCTACACCAACAAGAAATGCCTTTACTGAGCCCTATTCTGTGGAATATTTTTCTTTGTGAAAGCTCGACACTAGGAAACAAAACGAGCTGTACTGACTGGATTTCCCTCTCCTGCTTTTTTTCTAGAAAGTTCAGCAATACACAGTCATCGTTCAGGCCACAGATATGGAAGGAAACCTTAACTACGGCCTCTCAAATACCGCGACAGCCATCATTACAGTGACAGATGTGAATGACAACCCACCCGAATTCACCACGAGCACTGTAAGTACCAATCCATCAGTGCAGTGATGCAGGGATGAGCCTTGTATTTGTTATTCATGGACGTTGGATATGGCTTGTCTCTGTTTCCCTGTTTGGCAGATAGAAGGAACTTGATAGATAATGATATAACAAAGACTAGAAGGAAGAAAGGAGAATGATTCATGAACCAGCAAAACTCTAGGGCCACCAGTACAGTACCTCTGCAACGTGGAAGGGAGCAGGAGACTGTGCTGAAGAAACAATCTGATTGGGGCAAGGCCGATCAGACGGTTTGCTAGAATTGGTAGTCAACCTAGTGGCGTTTGTCACACATGAAGGATGGCTGCAGACTCGCATAGTTCCTGGGATAGAGTGGCTTGGATACTATTTCAGAAGCACAAATAGTTTGACAGGTGATGTTTGCTTTGCTGAAGCAATGAGGATCTCATGCACAATGTTCATCAACTGTACATGGCAGTACTGTGTGCTGTGTGTGTGATTGCATAGGATAGATCAGAGATAACTTTGAGCAGTGGAATTTTATACACATATCCTTAGGAAGGAAACATCCCCAGGGTTTGTCCTGTAGCTGGCCAGCCAACAAAGACTGCAGGAGACTGCCTGCTCTCTGGTTTCTTAAACCTTCAGCGTCTGCCACTTTGATCAGGCAGACCATGTTCTCACTTGTTTCTCTGCCTCCTACCCTGACCTCTTGCCTGGGACCTGGGGAAATCAGACTCTAAAAAAAGAGAAAACTTCATGTAGAAGATGTCATGACCAGAAGTTTTTAGAATCTACTAGTGTTATAAATATTATCATATCATATTTAGAAAGTAGGAAGGGTAGGGGTTGAGGAGAAAGAAGAGATAGAATGGTCTTGAATATTCAAACTTACTTAAGTCTCTGAGCCAAGGTCATAGTTAATGGAGAGTTAGCTACATCAAGGAACAATTGGCAAAAGTGGATAAAGATACAGGGTAATGATCAGTCAGCCAATGAACATTTATGAAGTGCCTATTATGTGCCTACCACTATGCTAATTATGTATGGACTACAAGAAACCTGAATATCTGCATCCTATTTGCTAGCTATGCGACCTTAGAAAAATCGCTCAAGCTTTCTCAGTTTCAATTTCCCTTCTGTAAAAGTAGGAGTCTGACCTAAAGGTTCTCTAAGATCTAACATTCTGTGGTCCTATGACTAAATTCTCTATGGAGAGTAAGTCAAAGTTTTAGATTAAGTGGCATAAAGCTTTTTTGGATCAGAGAATGAGGATTTAACTCACAAGCCATTTATTAAATGCTTACTATATGCTACCAGATGTGGGGAACCTGTGACCTGGAGGCCATATATGGTCCTCTAGGTCCTCAAGTGCAGCCTTTGACTGAATCCAAACTTCCCAGAATAAATCCCCTTAATAAAAGGATTTGTTCTGTAAAACTTGAACTCAGTCAAAAGGCCACACCCAAGGAACTAGAAGGCCACCTGTGGTCTAGAGGCTGCAGACTCCCCACCCCTAGCAGCTAGACACTGGAGACAGAAAAATGAAACAGCCCTTTTCCCATAAAGAGCTTACATTCTACAAGGAGTCCTTGTCTAATACGGTCACTTTACAGTCGGGGAAACTGAATCTCAAAGAAATTAAAATCTAGATTTTGAGCTAGAAGGAGGCCATGTAGGCCAAACACCTCATTTTATGGATGAGGAAAATGAGGCCTAGAGAGTTGCTGCAACTAGACCCCAAGTCAAAGGTACTAAATGACAGGAGTTTGTTTGAAACCAGATCTTGTGACTCCCAACCCAGTGCTCTTTCCTCTATACATGTAATTAACCCAATGTCACATAGGTCATAACTGACAGACCCAGGATTCAAACCAGTGTTCTCTGATTGAAGAGCGAAGGATCCATCCATTTCAATAAGTATGCTTAGGCACCTTCCAAGTGTAAGCACTTGTGCTAGACACTGCTGGGAGGACAAAAAAAATGATCAGAGAATCATATACTTAGAGCTTGAAGAGATCTTAGAGGTCAGCTACTCTGATGTCTCCCACTGATGCTGATGGCCAGTGAGGTCAACAGCTCAAGGTGATATAGGTTATAATGGACCACACTAGGATTTGAAAATTGATCTTTTCACTCCAAACCCAGTGCAGTCTCCCATGCTACCTCCGAGGGAGACACAATCCCTGCCCTTAAGGAGTTCATAATCTAGCTAACTGAAGAGAAAAAGTGTGGAGTCACAGGAGGGAGATTGCTTCCTGAAAGGGTGCTCAATGAACAGGAGATTTGTGTTCTTTCATAAAGGAAAGGGAGTTATAATGTAGCAGAACCAATGAAGAAGATACCCCAGAGATATTCATAGGGAGTTCCTACAAACATATTCTCTATTTATGATATCTATATGATAATTCTATGATTATCATACAGTAAGTGTGATAAAAGGACTATCTGTAAGGAAGCATACAGTGCCCCAAGTTATTAAACTCTAGAGCCATTACTAAGGTCCCAAACCACTCCAGGTCATTTTCTGCCTGGGTGTGATGTTTTCCTGTATGGTGCTGTAGAAGGCACACTGGACAGGAAATCAAGAGACCTAGGCTTAAGTCCCAACTCTGTCAGTAGCTACGTGACTTTAGACAACTCAAATTAACTTTTCTAGGGGCTTTCTATAAATTTCTCAAATGACGGGGAATGTTAAGAGGAGAAAGAGGAGGAAGAAGAAGAGGAGATTTGAATTTATCTTCCTGAATTCAAATCTGGTCTGAGACACTTATAACTGTGTGACCCTGGGCAAGTCACTTAACCTGTTTGTCTCAGTTTTCTCATCTGTAAAATGAGCTGGAGAAGGAAACAGCAAACCACTCCAGTATCTTTGCCAAAAAAACCTCAGATGGAAGCTATGAAGAGTCAGATATGACTTAAACAACTGAACAACAACAGTAGTCATGGTGGTAATAGTGGTGGTGGTAGCAGTGGTAGTAGTAGTGGTAGTAGTACTAGGGATGGTGTACATCTCATTAGTTTACATGATACTTTTCCCCTGGCAACCCTGTGAATCAGGTAGTACTAATATTATTATCCCCATTTTATAGATGAAGAGACTGAGGTTTAGAGAGGTAAGGAGAGTTGCCTAAGGGCATACAATGTTATCCCTTCTCAACTCTTCCTCCTGGTTTCCCACTTCTTTCAAGTCCCAAGTAGAATCTGACCTACAAGGAGCCTTTCTCAGCTCCTCTTAATTCTAGTGTCTTCTATCTGTTATTTCCTATTTATCCCATATGTAGTTTGTATGTATGTGTTTGCTTCTTGTCCCCCCTTAATAAATTGTTGAGATCCTTAAGGAAAGGGACTGTTTTTTGTCTCTTTTTGTATGCCCAGTCCTTAGCACATAGTAGGTGCTTAATAGATGGTCATTGACTGACTAATCAGTAAACATAGGAACTGGGGCTTGACCTCAGATTTCTGAATCCAAGTTCAGCTGTTTTCTTTCTTTCTGTTTTTTTTTTTTTCAGTATTTCACATTTGCTTGGAGCTTTGATCTCTATTTCTTGAGGGGGAGGGGTTTCCCCAGACAAAAACATTAGGTTCTACAGGTGGTGCGTGGAAGGCATGTCCTACCCAGAAGACAAAAGCTGTGTATGATTTACTGCAGTGAGCAAGTACACCATTGAAGTCTCAGGTGTGAACCTCTCACAGGATGCCTTGTGACAACCACCATCGTCTCCTGTTAGCATCTGAGTGAAAAACGGATGCCATCTAGTGGGGAAGTGGGGAACCACCCAATTGTGGAGCCCAGAGATTCCTCTGGAGTTAGCCTAATACCAGACGGAGCAAAGCAGTGGCAGCCTGTGGGGATTGTCCATGTTGGCCCCAGCAAGAGTGGGAGGAGGAGAGGTGGGATGGAGACCAATCTTTTACGTAAGGATGGCTCCGAGAAGCTTATCAGTCTGAGCTTGCATCAGGCTCATGAAAGCGGAATCAGCCAGAGAATCAAGTTAAATGGTTTGGAAAATGTGGATCTTCCCCAACTTGAAGATCTGTTTTTGTTTGCTTTTTGTCTAATGGGGAAAAAGAAGAAAGGCAAGCTAGGCTGACTCCTTGGAGCTGAGATCCCTGAGGGCATAGATTAAATGGTGGGGGATTTACAGGGCTATTATCCTGAAACCTTCTGAAAAGTGACCCCTGTAATTTATTCCAGGGGGCAACAGAATTTCATCTCAGGCAGGTACAGAAATCCCATCTGGGCTGTTTCCCCATGACTGGCACAGGTAAAAAGTTTCCGCTTGTTAATTCACTTTAAATAATGAGACAGAGCTGAACAAGATTTCTGCGCTTTCTACTTCCTGGCCTCCTTGGGGCCTGAAATGCATTTTTATGCCCTGGGAAATGGCCCAGAAAAAAAAATAAAAAAACAAACTGGCACTGCACTGAAACTCATTGAGTTTTTGAGGTTAAAATGTGATGATTCTAGAACAAATACCACCGCACGGAATCAAAACATGTCATCTGCATTCAAAAATCCACATTTCAGATACAAAAGTGAAATAGAGCCATTCAGCTCATTGTAAAAAGGGGCCACACTTGGAAAGGTGCCAGGACAGCAAGAGAGGAAATGAGGATTTTCTTCCCTGGTGAAGCACACCAGCTCATCCCCTTCAGGGGTTCTTAATTCCTTGTCATTCAAAGGGAGAGTTCTTTGGGCTCCCTGCAGAGAGCCCCTCTTCCTTCCCATTCCCAACTCTTGGGTCTTGCTGGCTTTCCTTGATTCCACTGACAGGCTTGTCACCCCCAAGGAGAATGTTCTAGCCCAGCAGGAAGTAAGAAGGGAAAATTAGAGCAGACCAGAGAGGATGGAGATTGGCAAAGAAGAAATGGATTTGCTTCTCCTTCTGAGATGACAGGCCTGTCTCTAGGGCAACATTGGTTTCTCAGTCACTTTAGGGATCACACCCAAGCCCAGGACTTAACCAGGTATGTTTTCATTAGTTTGGTTTTGGTAGGGAAAGACTTAAGGAGGGAGGCTAAAGGAGAAACTAAAGAGGATAAAATCAGAAAGAGATCCTCAAAAATACTGAGCCCAAGCAAGAAATCTAGGAGGCAAGATAGTGATGGATGCTTCTAACTCCAGCAGTGTCCTTTTTTTTCCCAATAAAATTGTGTTGATCTACTTTGTTTTTATAACATCTATTGTTCCTCAATGTTTCACTGCCCTCTCCCTCTCTGAGAAAACCAACCTTTATAATAAAAGTATAAAAAAGGGTGGGGGGAGTACAGCAGAATTAATAAACATTCCAAAAAATCTGACATATGTAGTGTTCCTGAAGGCTCTTTTTCAGTTTAATGCAATTCAATAAACATTTATTAAGTGCCTACCCTGTGCCAGATACTATGCTAAGTGCTGAAAATGCAAAAAAAAAAAAAAAAGACAGTCCTTGGCCTCTAGGAGTTTGCAATATAATGGGAGAAGACAATATGTAAAAGGAAGCTGAAAAGGTGGGGGTCACTGAGGTTAAAACCGGGCAGAACTCCCACTGGAAAGATCTGCTATTGTTTGTCCTTGGTTTCCAAAGAGGACCATGACCTAGGGAAGGTGATGTCATGATTTTTCAGGGGAATTGGATTTAAGTGAGGCAGGGCTGTGCCAAGTCACCATCCTCACTCTCTCTTCCTGAGGACTCTAAAAAGGAAGGCTTTATTGCTCCACCCTCCAGCCTTCCAATCCGAGGGGAGAGGCCTTGAATATCAAAAGCTGAGCCAATTGGGCATGACGATGAGATTTCATGCGATCAGTTTATCCAAGGGGAGGCAAGATGTGTCTTGGAGTTGAAACTGAGCAGAACCACTGATGGAAAAGTGAAAAATTCGCATTTTTTTCTTTGGGATAACAAGATTTTGCAGTTTTAATCATTTTGTTGCTGTGATTTTTCTATCTATCTAATTGTAGCCATGATAGAAAACAATGTCTATTGTTTTCCAGGTTCTACCTACTTCACTTTGTATCTGTCTTCCTATTTAAGTCTTCCTATACTTCTCTATATTCATCATATTCACAATTTCTTACAGTGTAATAATATTACATTGCATTCATGCACTGGAACTTGTTTGACTAGTCCCCAATCTATGGCCATTCACTTTGTTTCCAGTTCTCTTATCACTACCAAAAAATAAATGCCCAGCATTGCTTCTTGGGCAGACTTCATTGAAATCACCATTTCAGAATTCAGTAGCTGGCACAGTAGACTGATCACCTGGCCTACAGTCAGGAAGACTTGAGTTCAAATCTTGCTTTAGACACTTACTAGCGATGTAACACCGGGCAAGTTACTTAACTTTTGTCTGCCTCAATTTCCTCAATTGTTAAATGGGGATCTTAATAGCATCTACCTTACACTCATGAGGAGTAGAATAAAATTTGTAACATATTTAGCACAGTGCCTGGTACACAGGCACTTAATAAATGCTTGCTCCCTCTGCTTCTTTCCCCCATTTGCAAAGTGAAGTGAAGAATTCCTTCCCTAAAATAATGATTGAAATGATCCAATTACTTCTGGGCGGGGAGAACCTGATAAGTAAATTAAAGTGGCCAAAACGATGGGGAAAATCATTTACTTGTTTGCTGAGTAGATGCATAGATAAAATGAAGGGAAAGATGGGAGGGAGAGATGGATCACATTTTGGAGAACAGACAAATCAGTATTAATTTTTGCTCCTACTGAAGAATAAGCACCTGATAGACTTCTGTCAGTCTTATTTAATGTGGGAGGACAGGAACTATACCACAATGTCCTGAATACATGTTTACTTTATTAAATGGGTAACACTGAAGACTATTCACTACCCATTGAAAGTATTGGGATGATTTGGAGTCATAGAAATAGGACTTTGTTATATATTACCTGTGTGATTCAAATCAATTCA
Organism: Notamacropus eugenii; assembly: GCF_028372415.1. NCBI lineage: Eukaryota > Metazoa > Chordata > Mammalia > Diprotodontia > Macropodidae > Notamacropus > Notamacropus eugenii. The sequence continues at coordinate 501,624,030 of NC_092872.1, read as the reverse complement.
ACAAATATGTATTGAACACCTACTATGTGCCAGGCATATACTAGGTGTTGAAAATACAAAGAAAAAAATGAAGAGTCTCTGACTTGAAGGAGTTCACATTCTACTAGAGAGAATGGAAAGGCAATAAAACGTGCATAAGTAAATACAAAGTAGAGTGATGGGCATTTTAAGAGAGAATGCTAGCAAGGTGGGGAGGGGAGAATCAGGAAAGGGAGGAGATGGCATCTGAGCTATGATTTGAAGAAAGCTAAATGGGCATGGAATACTGTATCTGCTCTCTGTATTGATTAGTTTTAAAGAATTGCATTCTTCCCTTCATTTTTATTTTTTGAGATAGGGAATATCTTTCTGAAAAGGGGAAAGAAATAGTTGAAAATTAATATAACATATATGTATATATTATTTTTTTACCAAAAAAATGAAAAAGTTAGATTCTGAAAAGCAAAGGTAAATAAGAATTCAATTCCAGCTATAGTGTATATCAGAGGTGAGATATAAATCAGACATGCCAGACTGACCCCACTATTGCTTTTGAAAAACTCAGGCCTCACTGGCTTCACTATTGCTGACAGAAATGAGTCCCTTTGGGTTGTCCCAGAATAAGAAACAGCCCTAGCGTAGGAAGGTTGGGGGTTGGAGGATGTGTGAGAGGCTGGCTTCCTTGCTGTCCTAGTAGAGGATATGAATTATATGAAGAATGATTAATTGGTTGGTTTGACTGGAAGGGAGAGTATGTAAAGTGAGGTGATAAGAAATAAGGCTAGAAGTCTAGGTGGTTGCCAGGAGGGTTTTAAATGCCAAAGTAAAGATTTTGTATTTTATCCTGGGAAGAAATAGGGAGCCATTTAAGACTGAAGGGGGATGATGGTATGATTACTAGTATCACTTTGGCAGCTATATGAAGACTCAATTGGAGGAAAAAGAGACTGGAGGCAGAGAAAATGAAGCAAGTCACTTAAACTCTGTATCAGTTTCCTAATTGGTAAAATATGGATATTGAATTAGATGATTTCTTAAGTGCCTTCCAGCACTAGAACCTATACTCCCATCACATAATAAAGTCACTCAAAGCACTATAGAGGTTAAAATTTGTTTTCCTCTCCCAAGAAGATATGGTGGCATATCCATACATAGGAACAAGCTTCATACAAGACATTCCATCTCCTACCTCTGTACCCTTGCACAGTGGTGTACCATCGCTTCTGAGATTGAATCCTTCTTCACCTCTGCCTCTTAAGAATCTTTGACTTGCTTCATTTTGGGGTTTGGGGCTTCATTTGTGTGTGTATGCAAATATGCATGTATGTATGTGTACATACACATGCATATGCATACACACATATGTATGTGCATGTACATATATGTGTATGTGTGTGCGTGCATGCATGCATAAATATGTGTCATGCTGAGAGAAAGAGAAATGGTTTCTCTTTGGCACCACACCTTCCCAAGACCTATAAATAAGTGAAAGGGGAATGATTTGACCAAATAATTTGGTTTGCAAAAACTCTGTGAGGCCAAGGACTTTCTCTCCCAAAAGGAGGAAGAATGATAAATAACCATCACCAACAGTCCTTTATTTGGTGTGCTATTTTGTTCTGAGTACCTTCTACCTCAACCAGAAGCTACTACACAGAAAATTTGGCCTGAGAAATTATCTGAAATTCAAGTTTTGGAAGCTTTCTGCCTGACAAAATGCTAATTAGCACAACTTTTCCTACGTGCACAGGGAATGAAATTATCCCCCTCATTTGTCCCAGTTAGCCTCAGTCCAGATCCCCATTTTATATGCATAAAATAAGACACCCAGAGAAAAAGCAGTGCCATCTTCTGAAGGGTAAGAGGATAATATGTAATGCACTTCTCAGGCCTAGCTTTAATAGAGCACTGCACATTGATATAGGCCACCAGAGGATTTATAAGAGCAGTCTTATTACAATCAGACATGAAAGGCAAATAGGAGTGGAGGGATATGAGAGGGATAGGAATTTCATTCTAGGCAGGGAGATTATTTGATTTAACTCAAGTATTAATTTTCCCCATGATTAGGTCACATGCTATCATCTTATAATTATAGGGGACGCTGTAAATAACTGTAGGCTAGCTCATGTTGCTACCTTTCTCCCCAGAGACATCTCACAGGTATTTGACTGCTCTTGAACAATGTACAGTAAGGGAGTATGACACCAAGGGTCTGGGGGAGGGGAGAGCAGTACAGGAAGCACAAGGAGATCCACGTCAACATGCACACATACTGAGTCTATTTTTATCATGTTTCATCAAGAACAATCAGCCACAGTTAAAAAAATGCAGAAGAATTTGCATGATCAGGTTCCTATTCTTAAATGTTAATTAAAAGTTATTTTAACTTGGCTGTGGTTAGCTCAGTAGCCACTGTATTGAAAACATGTTGGAAAGGGCTGAGATCTCAAGTACTGGCCAGTGGAGATTATAGAAAACTTCCCCCAAACTTCAAAGGATCAGGTTATCCAACTTTGAACATAAAGAACATAAAGTCATGGAAAATGATCCTTGAGGGCATCTAGTCTTGTAGTCACAGAATCTCAAGGTTGGGAATGACCTTGGAGGGCCTCTAATCCAACTTGTACCTTAATAGAAATCTCCTCTACCATATCCCCCATATGTTAACATCTAGCTTCTGCTTGAAGATCTCCAGGAATGGAGAGGTTGTTGAGTCATTTCAGTCATGTCCTACTCTCCATGATCCCATTTGGAGTTTTTTTGGCAAAGATATTGGAGTGGTTTGCTATTTCCTTCTCCAAGTAATTTTATAGATAACAGGGTTAAGTGACGCAGCCCAGGGTCAGCTAGTAAGGGTCTGAGGCCAGATTTGAACTCTTGAAGATGTCTTCCTGATTCCAAGCCCAGAGTTCTATCCACTGCATCACCTAGCTGCCCTAGTAATGGAGAACTACTTTAAAAAGTAGTCTATATCACGTTGGGACAGTTCTTAGTGCCAGGAAGTTTCTCCTTACATTAAAATGAAATCTGATCCTCTAAAGTTTCCACCTATTGCTTCTACCCATTTCTTCCCTCTGGAGCCAAACGGGACAAGTCAGGTCAAGTCAACAAGCATGCATTAAATGCCTACGATGTGCCAGACATTGTACTAAACTCTGGGGATACAAAGAAAGGCACATGAAGCAGTGAACAGTACATTGGACCTGGAATCAGGAAGACTTGAGTTAAACATCTAACCATCTCAGACGCTTAGCTTTGTAACCTTGAACAAGTCACTTACCTTCTATTTGTCTTAGTTTCCTCAGCTCCCTCTTAGATTTGTTGTGAAGGTAAAAATGGGATGATATTTGTAAAGGGTTTATAGTTTATATTTGGTGTATAGTAGGTATTATGTAAATGCCAGTATTATGAAAAAATAAGAAAGAAATTGAAACTGTTCCTGTCCTCAAGGAGCTCACAGAATCCAGTGGGGGAAACAGCATGCCAGCAACTACCTACAAACAAGATATGATCAAGTTAATTGAAGGTAATCCTAGAGGGAATGCTTCAGCTTTAAAAGGGATTAGAAAGAAGACTTCTCAGAGAAGTTAGTGTTTTCACTGAGATGCGAAAGAAGCCAAGAGACAAAGGTGAAGAGAGAGGAAGTTCCATGGAATTTATTAAAAGTCCGATATGACAATCCTTCAGATACTTAAAGATAGCAGTCATGGCCTATCTAAATCTCTTCTTCAAACATTGTTGGCTTCCTCAACCAATCCTTGCATGATAGGGTTTCTAACGCCCACCATTCTAGTCGACCTCCCAGAGGGCTATTCCAGTCTTTCTGAAATGTCTTCTCCTAAAATGCAATTCCCTGAATTGACTGCAATACTCCAGATGAGCTCTGGCCAGGACAGAGGATAGTAGAAGTGTCATATAATTTTTACACATTATTGCATATATGCTATGCATTTATTTTGCCTTATATTTTTTGTGTACATGTTGTTCTTCCACTCCTACACCCAGACTTCCTGGAAGTCAGAGACTGTTCTTTAGTCATCCTTGAATCTCCAGAGCCTAGCCCAATGCCTGGCATATAGAAGAAATTGAATAAAAAGCATTTTAAATGAATGAATTACAGAGGTGCTTTTATTCATAGCATAGAGGAATTAAGATCATTGTTCCATCTAGCTATTTCTTGAACATTAAGGCAAAAAGAAAAGAAAAAATTGAGGGTTTCTTTTCAACTTTAGGCCCAACTTCCATAAGTTCTATCACTGTCCAATGTGTGGGAATTTGACTGAAACCCTGTCATCTCACTCAGATCAATTACTTTCGTCCTTCTATAAAGTCACACATTGGACCAGTATTTATCCATCACTTCATTTCTCAAGAGTGGTAGTCCTCAAAGTGGGGTCTGTGGAATATGAGCTTCCAAGACCCTTTCAGAGAGCCTGCAAAATCAAAGCTATTTTAATAATAATACTAGGATGTTTTCATTTCTAATGCGGTAAACATAAATATCTCCCACATAAATAAAAACTTTGAAGAAAGGCTTCAATAATTTTTAGAAGTGTAGAGGGGTATTGAAATCAAAAAGTTTGAGAACCACTTCTCTGAAGAGATGAGTTGTACCTGTCCTTAATGTGGACAATAGTGTGATTTGTACGTGCCAGAAACAGTGTCCAACTCATCTGAAAGTCCTCATTTCTAGCTAGGTTTTAAACTGTAGGCTGGGGGATTCCCGGAGGGGAAGGAGCTTACCTTTCTTCTAGTCCTTTTTCCAGAATGTCATTCTACTTAGTGAGGACTCACTACTTTCAGCTTCTCACACTGCCACCTCCTTGTACTCTCCATTTCTTTATTCACTAACAGATAAAATTCCCAGTTTTTCACCGGCTTCCAGCCTCAGTGATCTGCCTTCCATTCCTGTCTCTTCACTAAACCATTTTTCCCTAAAGTTGTCAGTGACCTGACAAAGTCAATGACCTTTTTACATTAGACTTCATCTTCTTTGATCTTTCTGCATTTCACACTACTGACACCTCCTTTTGTTATATGTTCCTGTGGTTTCCATGACACTGATCTCTCTTGGTTTTCCTCCTACCTGTATCCTCAGTATCCTTCTCTCATTCATTATCCCCCTCCCATCTTTGAAGTATTAGTGGCACCCAAGAACTCTGTCCTGGTCTCTCTTCTCTCTTTGCTCTCCTCTTGGTAATTTCACTTACTCTCATGGCTTCAAATATCACCTCTATGTAGATGACTCCCAAATCTGTACATCATCCCTGAGCATCAAGCCTTTCTTTCGATGGACATTTTCACTGCTGTGTCCTATTTGGAACTCAAATTCAGCACATCCAAAACTGAGCTTATCATTTTCCTCCAAGACCTTTCCTTGTTTCTTTCTAATCTGCATGCAGTATTCCAATTGATGGCAACACTGTTCTCATAGTCAACCCTCCCTCACTCCAAACAAAAGTCAAGTGCAAGTCATGTCATTATTTCTCTGCTGGCATGGTCTTCTTCAGCAACGAAGGACGAACACACACACATCCTCATAGTCATGGAAGTTCATAATCCTGGAGTTAGCACTAACTCTTGACTCTTACTTTCTATCAAGGAAGGAATTCTTCCTTGGCAACATCTTCCAACTGCCTACCTAACACCCTAAGTCAGGCACTTATTTCTTGTCTGAACTATTGTAAGAGCCTCCTAATTGGTTTACCTTAACTCTAAGATCTTCCCTCATCCCCAACCTGAAGCCAATGTTTCTCTCCTCATAGTTCTTATAAAGCACTTTCTACCTTGTGTCATACTTACTTGTAGATATGCTGTACTCCCCCATTAGAGTATAAGTTTATGGAGGATAAGGGCTACATTCATTTCTTACCCTTGTGTCTCCAGTACCTGGTACAGAGCCTTATAGCTAATAGGTGCTTAATAAATGCTTGTGGAATGGACTCTCTCTAGTGACTTGGGGTTTCTGGTTTCCATAGCATAATTTCCTTTTAAAGTAGCCTATAATATATGGTATACATTAGCAGTCTCTTTTACTGCTCACAATTCCCTATTGTAAGCTTAGATCTCTGTATAAGCATTTATATTTGAAATTTTATCTACCTAAAAATGCAGTGCCCACTTATAACATTGCTGCTATGGTAATAACTGGCCCCTTCAAAATAATTTTGGCTAAAGTCCAGTGTACCTGGGGCAGAGTACTTATATTTTGAAACAGCTAGGTGGTTCAGTGGATAGAATGCTGGACCTAGAGTTAGGAAGACTCGTCTTCATGAGTTCAAATCTGGCCTCAGTCACTTGCTAGCTGTGTGACCCTAAGCAAGTCACTTAACCTTTTTGCCTCCGTTTCCTCATCTGTAAAATGAAATGGAGAAGGAAATGGCAAACCACTCCTACATCTTTGTTAAGAAAACCCCCAATGGGGTCATGAAAAGTCAGACACAACTTAACAACAAAAACCTGTATTTTACCTTAACAGACCATACTTTATACACGTCACACATTTACCTCCAGGACTCAGAGGGTTAAAAATGGATAATTCAGAGGCATGAGAGGAATTCAGTTTGAGAGCAGATTAGCCTCTGAGCTATACCAGTATCTGACACCCAAGTTATTGTAGTCATACTTAGAAGCAGCTGTCAAAAGGAGCTAAAATGAAGAATCAGGCTTCAGGTTATTCCCAGGGGATGGTGGTCAGGGCAGGTCAAAGTTGAGCACAAGATATAGTTTTGGCTACAATAAAGCAGCCTCCTGCTTTGTTCCATCTTTCCCCAGTCCCATTTTAAAGAAAGGGACTTTACAGGGCTCTGCAACTTCACATGTCATTAAGAAAGAACTGGCCTTGGAATGGTGATGGTTCTTGTTGGTTACCCCTGCTATCAGGCCATAGTGGATTGTAGCATCTGAGCCCACAAGCTGCCCTCTCCCTCTGCCAAAATGAGAATGACCCCATTCTAACCACTGGGGCTGAGCGCTGGGCAAGTCCCTAATTTCCTGTGCATTTCAATTAAGTCCACAAACACTAGAGCTGAGAAATTGCAAATCAGCCTGAGTTTCACTGAAGAAGAATTTGGCTTTTGGAAATTGAAATGGACTCAGTGCCCTTAATTATATCCCAGGTCTCCATGAAAACCTCTGTCATAAATAATTAATTAGAGCAAGTTTTCTTAAAAACCAGCCAGGGCTACAGCAACTGGAAGAAGGAGAGAAGCCCCAGGTGGGGCTTGGTCAGGAGGCCTCGTCAGGCAGCCTTTGGTCACTCTGGCCTCACGTCGCTGTGACTGCCTTCTGCCCTCATCACACTAAGCCTCTGCCCGTTTGCCAACTTCATAGAGTCATAGATTGTTAGAGATAGAGATGCCTTTAGAACATGGAGTATCAGTGTTGGAAGGATCATAGGGTTGGAACCAGAGACCTTTGACATTATCCACTCCAACTCTTTAAACTAAGAAAATCAAGGCTCAGAAATGTTGAATAACTAGTTCAAGGTCATCCACTAGTCAATGGCAGAGGCAGGTTTCGAATACAGGCCCTGCTGGATTTCTGCCCTTCCTTCCTTTTTGCACTCCACCGGACAGACTCTGGTGTAGGTCTCCTCCATGGAGTGAGTCTCTACCAACTGATGTCTTAATTCTAAACTAGATATTTCTTTATTTCTTTTTTTCCCATTTGACAGTATCCTCCAGTGATATTAAGTTCCTTTTTCATCATCATTCTTATTACAGCCTGCTTTTAAGGTAAGCTGTGAGTCTAGAGATCCCAGACCAGATGGAAAAAGGGCTTTGCATGATCATGGATTTGTAGCCACAAAGGATCTTAGAGGTGATCTTGTCCAACCCCTTTATTCTAAAGGAAACTGAGGCCCAAAGAACTTACATGACTTGCCCAAAGTCACACAGAAGTTGAGTGCCTTCCTCCAACATAGAAGGTGTTCAGTAAGTATTGAGCAGCACTTTAATTTGTTTAAACATGTCCCCAGCACCTCTTTTCAGAGGGACTTGTAACAACAAACCAATCAGTAAACAATAAGAAAGCAAACCACACTAATTTGCTAGACACAGATTTTTTTTTATAAAACCTGAACGTAAACTAACAAAATGCATTTAAAAAAAAAAGCTACCAAGCCAGTTTGAGCTGAAATCAAACACCTCTTTTCTATTTCTGCTGACCTGAAGTAAAACCAGTAAGCCAGGACATCAAAGTAGTTTCCAAAACAAACCTGGGCAGAGCCAATAAAATATTGAGGTCATCTCCTGTGTCAAAATCAGATGAACTTTCCCACTTTTTGATACTGTGTTAGGAAGAAGAGGAGCAGTAAGTATCCGTTAGACTTTGGTTTCTGGAGTGCCCAGTTCCCAAAGCTGAGCTAATTAAAGTGATGGATATTTAAAGTTCCCATATTCAGTTAGAACATAAAGAAAGATTTTCCTCACCAATAAAATCCTTTAGTCGATAACTAACTGCAGTTGGATGTTGGAGGGGTGTTTTCTCATTCCACTTAAATGATAATGCAAAGATATGAAAAAGCCACTGGCATTTATACCCAACCACTCTGATCTCTTGATATCATGCTGAGTATAGCATCAAGGTCTTCTTTACCCTTGGTTCTCAGCCCTGAAGCTAATTAGACTCAGATAGACAGTCCCCTTGTAAATGGGTCAGTCACAGAGAAAATCCATCATACATAATCTTAAGACCGAAAGGGGTGGGGGAGATAATTTTATTTCTGTTCATTTATACCTGCTCTGTGGTTAAGAGGAGAATTAAAATGAGGTCATTAAACTTTCCTTAGAGACAAACCCCAGACCTCCATGGTAATATGATTAATCAAATGTAAAAGTGAAGCTAGCCTGAATGAATGTAACTCATTTTTATAAAATATCTAATTACTGTAACTAGTCTTGCTGAAAAAAAAAGGAGAAATTAATTGCAATAACAATTCATGAAGATAAAGTTTTCTGAATTAGGTCTACACAAGAAGCTAAACTGAGTTGATTAAGTAATTTTGCTTTTAGGAACACCCTTGATGGAAATTAAATATAATGAATATTTCAGCCCTTAAAGTTCAAAATTGCAAATGACCACTCTTTCAAAAAAACCAGAAATGACAGATGCATTTCAAAATTCAATTTCCAGAGAGGGTCGTGTTGCCAAAAGATGAAAAAGGGAGAGAAGCTGGGGGAACCCAGTAATAAATGCTCTATTGGTCCCTTGCAAATTGGATACATGTAGTGCTTGGTTTAAAATCAAGAATAATGTAACTTTCTCCATCCTCAGTAGAAAGCACAGCATCTCAGCCAATTAGAGTTACACAGGCTGACAGGGTTAAGCCCCAGAGTGTACCTTATTCACTTGTTCAAAATACATTAATGGCCCACGCCCCTAAATTTCACCATCAGCAAGAATTCAACACTTGCCTTTGCACCAGCTGTCTCCCATACCTGAAATGAACTCCCTCCTTACCCTTTCCTCATACAGCTCCTCTCTTCCTTTAAGAAACAGCTCGGGTACCATCTTCTGCATGAAGATTTTCCTGGTTTTTCCCTAACCCCCACAACTGCTGGGTCCCCTCCCTCCCAAACACCTTATATCTAATTACTTCATATTCATTTGTATTTATTCATTTTACATTTATGCTGTAAATATATACATGTATGTTACAAGTTGTCTTCCTCATTCAAATGTAAACTCCATGAAGTAGAGATCAATTCATTCTTTGAATTGTACTTATATTCACAGTATCCGATAAATAGTAGGTAATTAATAAATGCTTATTGTTTGATTGATGGCCAGTGCTAGGGCCTTCGAAAGGACTTTTAAGGTTGTAAATGCTAGCTGTCCTCTTCTTTTGATTCTGCACCAAAACTCTTAGAGCAGCATTGTAGTTTCTCTGACTTCTGGTAGCCTTCATACCACCATTTTCAATTGTTGTTTAAGCCAAAAATTCATAAAATCTTTCTGCCCTGAGGTAATTAGTACCTGTGTATGTGTGCTTACACACACAACTATCAGAAAGAAAGAGGAAGGAAGGAAGGAAGGAAGGAAGGAAGGAAGGAAGGAAGGAAGGAAGGAAGGAAGGAAGGAAGGAAGGAAGGAAGGAAGGAAGGAAAGAAAGAAAGAAAGAAAGAAAGAAAGAAAGAAAGAAAGAAAGAAAGAAAGAAAGAAAGAAAGAAAGAAAGAAAGAGAGAGAGAGAAAAAGTTGGACTAAAAACCAGGTGACTTGAGCACCAGCCTCATCTCTATCAATAACTAGGTGATTAACCTTGGACAAATCATTTACCATCTCTGGTCTCAGTTCCTTCATTGGTAAAAATGAAAGGTTTGGATCAGATAATCTCTCAGGATTCTTCTACTTTTCCTTCTCCATGATTCTGAATTAGAAGGAATCTTTAAAATATGGAATTATTAGATCTAATGATAAGCAATAGAAGTAGCATAGAATACAACTGAAATGATAGGACCAGGTATTAATTCCAAATCTGCTACTTGCTTCCTGAGTGACATTATGCAAGTCCCTCCATCTCTCTGGACCTTCTTTACCTCACCAGTCATATAAGAAGGCTGTACCAGATGATCTCTAAGGTCTCCTCCAGTTCAAAAATCACTTTAATATTAAATGTATGGAAAGGTTTTGGTGTTTTGATCTGTTGACAGATTTTGGTGTTTCGTTCTGTTTCTTATTTTGAGTTGGAAGAGAATGTATGAAGTCAGGTGAACAGTACAGTATCATTTCTCTGGAAAGATTGTCAGTTTAGCCTGGGAATGATCTAACTTAACAAGCTTTGATGCTGGCTGCAAGGAGAGCCCTCTCCTATTTTTGTGTGACAAAGATTTGCAATCTTTATGTAGACACACTTTAGTACATTTAGTATGCACTCACTTTAATCTTTCATAGCCTCCAGGGGCAATTAGGTGGCAAAGTGGTTAGAGCACCAGCCCTGGAGTTGGGAGGACCTGAGTTCAAATCCAGCCTCAGACATATGATACTTGCTAGCTGTGTGACCCTATCCAAGTCACTTAACTCCAATTGCCTCACAAAAAAAAAAACACAAAAAAAATTTCATAACATCTATGATCTGTCACTGATGTCAATCAAAAGCCCTCTGGATCATAGGTAATGGTCTCCATGAGTTACTATGCTTAAAAAATATCCATCATTGTTCTGGAGCTGAGTCTCTCCAAACCTTGCAATCCTGGTTCTGGGATGACTGACACAGAGTCTGCCTCTAGTCCTATCATCCAAGCTGTTCTGACATAGTAGGACATGTGTTACAACTTTCAAGAAGCCAAAATCATCTGCACATCTGAAGGAGGCATCCAAGGATGATTTAATAGAAGAAGGCTTAGACAACTTATAAAAACAAGAGTAAAAAGGTTCTTATTTGATTTAGACAGCCAAGTTACTCAGTGGATAGATACGGTGCTGGACTTGGAGTCAGAAGTTCAAAATTCTGTCTCAGCCACTTGCTAGCTAAGAGACCCTGGGACTTTCACACTTGACCTTTCAGCCTCAGTTTTAACTTTCATAAAATAGGAATAATAATAGCATCTATCTCACAGGGTTGTTGTGAGAATCCAATGAGAGAATATATATGAAGTAGTTTGCAAACCATAAAGTATTATTCAAATGCTAGGTATCACCACCACCATCATCACCAACAGCAACAATACTTAGAAAGGGTGGGTTCAAACCAAAAACAGACTGTAAAATCTAAGAACTAACTCAAGATAACTGTCAATCCCAAACCCCCCTATTTTCCTTTGGTATCATTGGTCCATCATAGATGGACCAGAGTAGGAAGGGAATCCAGAAGCCATGTAGCCTAGTGTTTACCTCAACAAGAGTACATACACACACACACACACACACACACACACACAACATACCTGTTCAATACCTTGTTGTTTTGAAATCCAAACAACGTGTCTATAAAAGCTTTCTGACCAATGGATCCAAGCAGTAAGTTTCAAAACTCTGAAAGCTATTCTGTACATTCTCATTCTCAGAAGTAATGTATACCTTGTTCCTTCTCATTTTAGCTCTCCCCAATGCACCTTTCCATAATTGGTTTTTTTTATAATATTGTACTTCTTTGAGTTTTATGATGTATCCCCCTAGATGCCACACCTGGGTATGTTTCTTTAATTTGCAGTCTAGTATGGCACAGCAAAACTGAGCAGGGCATGATGGATGCAGACAGGAATCTCTGGGAATACACTACCAGTCTCAGCTCTGTTCCCTTGCAGTGGCTTAGTTTCACTATTGACCCCTAGGGCTCAGGTCCTGAGCTAGGTCCAAATAATTGGGAGCACTCTTTCCAGAATATCTGCCTTCTGCTTCTGATCACTTAGAGAAAGGGGGTTAGCGTTTTATTGTCCCGGTAATGAAATACAGCAAGCCACATCCAACCGCAAAAGGTGGCTGCTTGAAGGGGATCTCATTTTAAGAGGAGATAGAGCCAGAATTCCATTAAGCACGTACCAGTTATGAAGCCTAGCACAGCATACTCCACAAAGGCTTAGCTGAGGATTTACTAGTGCTATGGGTTTTTTCTTATTAAGTATTCCTAACTGTATGGAAAGTCTGATGTGCAAAGGGAAGGGTCGCAGCACACAGAGCTCCCAGAAATGGAAATGGGAAGGAATTTTCATAGCTCCTGACACAATTCTTGAGGCTGTCAAAATGTTGTGTTTATGAATTTTTAAATGAATTTATGAGACAAAAATGTTTATATATTTTTTTCCATTCGTTTATCTGGATGATATGTTTGAGGCTCATTCTCTCTCCATCCCTCCTCTGATCATTTTTTTCTTTTTTCTTCTGATCTTCCCTCTTCCCTAACTCCTATCTTTTCAACTTGATTCAACAAATATTTCATGAGCATTGTATAGAGTACTGTGCTAAGACAGAGGAGATGTGAAGATATCCTACATCACTTCTGCTGCCATGGAGCCTACCATCATCTGGTACAAAGGCCAGTGATGGGAAGTGGAGTGTAGTAATGAGGAGCTGAGAGATGGTCAATTTGCCTGAATCATAGAGTGTAGGAGTGATGTCTGATGAAACTAGAAAGTGTGTTGGGGCCAAGTTGTGTAGTGAGCTGGCTGAACTATCCAATGGGCTCAGATTCCACCAGGAAGGAGAGACACCTGGAATGCCAATCACCACAACTGTTTATTAGCCTTGCAAGGAGAGGTACAGGGATGGGGACAATTGGGCAATCCAGTCCAGTGACTCAGTGGAGTACAAACACACACACACACACACACACACACACACGCACACGCACGCACACAAACACACGTGATCCTGAAAGGGGAGAAAGAGAGGGTACATATAGAGAGAAGAGGAGAATGATCACCCTCACCATGTCACAGGGAGCCTTCTTCCCATGTACCGTCAGCATTGGATCATCTCCAGATGAAGAGCAGCCCTGTGTTTTTGGAACCTGGGCATTTTATTCTGTTACAGGGGCTTATCAGCAGAGTGGCAGCCCCAGAGCTACCACCAGCAGATTTTTCAAATAATGGCAGCACTCTTGCAGTAGACTGCTTAAATGCCAATATTTCCACAGCCAGGCCCGCTTCCATTGGAATGAGGTCTCAGACCATTAGGCCTGAGCTTGCTGCCCACTCAATTCACCTCCCCTTCTGTGGTTCCACATTTCAGGGCCCTTCCTATTAGCTGGGAGGCTCAGTCCCAAATCAACCTGAGCCTTAATACAAAGATACACACCAATATAGCCAATAACCCATCTAGGAGGGTGCATGGCCCCTTACCCCAGTTCCATAGAGCAACTCAAGGTCCAATGTCAATTATATCAAATGGACACATACTGGCAATTTTTCTGATGACTTTACAAATGTAATGGACAGAGTCTGTCACCTTAACTGTGAGCAAACCTGGTAGGTTTTCTATGATGGTATAACCACTCAGTATTCCAAGCTGCCTCAGTAGACTTTCCTCTCTTCCCGAATTCCCCAAGTGGTGTTGGCTAGGGCAGGAAGGGAAGCATCACTCTCTTGGTAATGGGCAGCTTCCTCCTCCACTCAGCATCCTCACTGCCATCCCCAAAGGTGCTGTCTGTAGTGCCACTTGGGAGAGTGTTTATCCAATCCCAGCATCTGCAGAGCCATGAGATTGCTCATAAATAGTCCTGAGGGACTGTTGCTTTTAAACACGGTACAAGAGGCACCTTTGAGGTCCTTGCATTTCCTAAGAATGCTTGGATATCTCCTTGGGAGTCTTAAGCGAGGAGGGGATTGGGGTATCCATGTTGGTTCCATGCTTTAGGAATGCCTTAGTAGGCTTGTACCAGGGATGTAGGAGCCTGAGTCCCTTGGGGAGTGGGCTGCAGTTTCCTTGGCAATACCAGCCCAGAGATGGCCAACAGCCCTTCCCCTAGGGCTCAATGAGTTCTCCCCCTCAACCTATTACTGTTGGTCTGCCTCATTCTCCTTCCTTTGGTATCCCAGGACTTTCTGATCGCTTCTCCCTCTCCTGGTAGGGAGATTGAGCTCCCCCTTTTGGGGCAGTAGCTGGAGCATGAACTAACTTTACCCCACTTTAAGTCTGGAGCCCAAGATGGAGGCTGAGGTAAGGATCACACAACGCCCAGATATGTTCTTTACACAAAAAGGGAAGAATCCCCTCCTGCAGTACAAACAGCAGTTGCAGCAGAAAGCAGGGGTCCAAAACACATTTCTAGAGACATCCTAGGTGGCTCTAATAAGTCTTAAGAAGTGGGTGGCCTCTGGTTCGGTCACATTGGCTGCAGATATTCCAGAGTCCATTCCTGCTGAATCCCATCCTCATAGCCAGTAGAGCTGGCTAAACTAGCCAGGGGGTTCAGATTTCACAAGGAGGGAAAGACACCTGGAATGCTAACCCCCTCAACTGTTTATTAGCCTTGCAAGGGAAATTATAGTGATAGGAATGACCGGGAAGTCCAGTCCAGTGGCACAGAGGAGTACACACACACACACACACACACACACACACACACACACACACACACACACACACACACACGCGTACCAGTGATCGTGGAAGGGAGGAAGCAGGGACAATGCTCACTCCCCCTGCGTCATAAGGAGCCTTCTTTCCATGCACTGTCAGCAGTAGGCCATCTCCAGATGAACAGTACACTTGTGTTGTTGGAATCAGGGCATTTTATTCTCTCACAGGGGCTTATCCGGAAAGGGGCAGCCCCAGAGTTTCTACTGGTGAGTTTTTTCAAGTGATCCCAGCATTCCTGCTGGCAAGCTGTTCAAATGATGCCAGCATTCCCATCAGCAGGCCCTTTTCAACAGATATAATGGCCTGGACCTTTAGACAAAAGCTTGCTTCACAATCGGTTTAGGGCTTGAAAAGCTAAACAGAGGGGTTATAGAGATAATGGGAAACCACTAGAGTTGGTTTAGTAGAGAAATCTCATGATCAGGTCTGCACATAAGGAAAATTACTTTGGCAGGAGTATGTTGAATGGACAGGAATGGGGAAAAACTTAAGGCAGGGAGACTAATTAGGAGGCTTTTGAAATAATCTGGGTGAGAGTTGATGAGGGCGTAGAGAGGAGTCATATGTGAAAGATATAAAAGTATAAATGGCAAGATTTGTCAACTGATTTGATATGTAGGTGAGGGCAATTAGGAGTCAAGAATAGTGCTGAGATTACAAACTTGAGGCACTGGACTTCAAGGCAGTGGTCACTGCTTCCTTTTCTAATCATCCTTTTAATAATACATTTCTAGAATTTTGGCAGAAATTCAAGTCAAGTTCAGAGGTCTGTAGTTGGCAGTCTACTTCCTTCCCTGTCCTGAAACTTGGGATGACATTTGTCCTTCTCCAATCCCATGGGACCTCTTCCATTATCTATGTTCTTTCAAAGATCATTAACAGTAGCTCAGAAAACATATATGCCAAGGCTATGAGTATTGATTGATCTGGGCCTATTGGCTTGAACCCATCAAGTATATAACCAGATGCTCCCTTACTTATCTTAGATGTCAACTTCTACTAACCATTTTTGCTTTGTTCTTTCAGGTCCAAAGATCATTCTCCTCTCTAGGTTTTTGTGACTGTTCCCTCTTGGTTCTCATTCTTAGATGAATCACCTTTTCTCAATTTCTTTTGTTAGCTATATCTTCCCATTGCCCTTTAGTGACTCATTAACTGTAGAGGTCTCCAAAGACATTCTCCTGGGCCCACTTCTCTTTTCTCTATACATTAACTCATTTGGTGATTTCATTATCTCCCTTGGGTTCATTTATTATCTCTGTATAAATGATTCCCAGATCCATTTATCCAGCCCTATCCTCTCCTGAGCTAGAGTCTCATATCATCAACTACCTATTGGACATTTCAAACTGGACATTCCACAAGTATCTCAAACTCAAATGTTCAAGGCAGAACTCATCATTTCCCCCCCCTTAAAAAAAGTCCCCTTCTTCCCAACTTTCCTACTATCAAAGGAACCATCCTTAACAATCCTTCTAATCACCCAGTTTCACAACCTCAATGTCATCCTCAACCCCTCTCTCTCAATTCCTCCACATATCCAATCTATTACCAGATATTATCATTTCTACTTTTATATGTATTGTCTATCTCCCATTCTCCACTCACAGTCACCATGCTAGTGTAGGCCTTCATTATTTCATACCTGGAGTACTGGAAGTTTTCTGATTGGTCTCTTTGCCTCCAGTCTCTCCCCATGTATCCTCCACTTAGATGCCAAGGTATTTCCCTAAAGCATAGATCTGACCATGTCATACCACACACACACACACACACACACACACACACCAGTCAGTAAACTCCAGGAGCTCCCTATCACCTCCAAGATAAAATCTTTGTTTGGCTTTTAAAACTCTTTATAACTTTTGCCCCTTCCTACCTCTTCAGTTTTCTTACACTTTATTCCCCTAAATGGATTCTACAATCCATCCAAACCATCCTACTTTATGCTCCTCATACCAGATACTTCATTTCCCATCTCTGACCCTTTCCACTGGCTTTTCTCCATGTCTAGAGCAATCTGCCTCCAAGCCTCTGACTCAGAATCCCTGACACATCTCAAGAGCCACCTCCACCAGGAAGCCTTTCCAAGTCCCCACAGTAATTAATGCCATAGAATGTCATTTTATATCCACTCTTTATTTACCTCATGTGCACTGATATATATATATATATATATATATATATATATATATATATATAGTTTCCCTTGTTAAAACATATGATCTTTGTATTCAGGAAC
Source organism: Notamacropus eugenii (assembly GCF_028372415.1). Lineage (NCBI taxonomy): Eukaryota > Metazoa > Chordata > Mammalia > Diprotodontia > Macropodidae > Notamacropus > Notamacropus eugenii. Next base: position 501,606,787 of record NC_092872.1, on the reverse strand, counting down.
TGCCTTTTCTTTTTCTTTTTCGTCCCACTGTTTTGCTCAGTACCTGGCACATAGTAAGTGCTTGTTGGCTGATTGTCTTATTGGCAAGAAAAGCTATGAATGGCAAAAATTGGTCTCATATATTTTGTAGCTCTGTTGGAGGAAAGAGAAGAATCAAAGAAGTCAAAGCACAGCTATTTAGAAGAGGAAATAATAATGGAGAAAAGAAAGAAAGAAGGCAGAAATGCCAATTAGTATTTCCCTTCTGATTTCTCTACATAGGTAAACTATCTTTAGACTGCAAAGAACGAAAACAAAACCGACTGGTAGGAAATTGATCCTCAAGATAGGTAAGGATAAGAAAGAGACTATCTGACCACACTTGATGAGTTCAGATCAACAGGCCCAAATCAATCATATTCCTCAATACTTAACAGCAGTAGCATATGTGATTCCTATTAGCAGTCTTTGAAAGAACATAGATAAGATTGCAGAAGGGCAAATATTATCCCAATTTTCAGTACAGGGAAGAGAATGGAGATTACACAACTATAGAACCCGATCTGGATGTGAATTCTAGAATGTTTTATTAAAGGATTGGGTGGTGAACATTTAGAAAAAGGAAGCAGTGATTACAAATAGTTAAAATGCCCTCATCAAAAACAGGAAATGCCAGACTATTTCTTTTTCCCCTGCTAGGAACTGCCAGATCTATCAGCCTCTCTCTCAAGATTCATTTTTGTATAGATATATAAATGTTTAGTTACTAGATTTTAGCAAAACTTTTGATCTCATGTTATTCTTGTGGAAAAGATGAAAATATGTATGTCATAGGAGAATACAATTAAATTATTGAAATCTATTGAATGGTGAAACCCAAAATGTAGTCATTAACAGTTCATTGTCAACTTGGAAGGAATTCTCTAGCACTGTATCTGAGAGATTTGTGCTTGACCTGTCCATATGTTGTTTTTAACAATAGCCTGGATAAAGATATGAATATCATGCTTATCAGATTTGCATATGACATAAATATAGGAGGAACAATCAATACACTGGGCAATAGAGTCAGAATTTAAATAGATCTCAACAGGCTGGAATCCTGGACTAAAATTAGTAAGATAAAATCTAATAGGAATAAATAGAAGGATCAAAAAATAAAAATCACAATTAAAAACTTCGGGGAAAAAGGCTGAGTAGCAATTACTCTAAAAAGATTAGTAAACTATGAGCTCCATATGAGTTAATAGCATGAAATGGAGGCCAGACAAACAAATAAACTCATTAATCTTTGGGGGCATTGAGAGACATTGTGTTCAAGACTTGGAAATTGATCTGCCACATTAGGCCACATCTGAATCATTGCATTATATTTGGTCAACAAAATAGTAAGTTAGAGAGGATACAAAGGAGGGTGGCCAGGATGATGTAGGACCTGTATTATGCCTTCTGAGGACCAATGGAAACAGCTATGGCTATTTAGCTTTTGGAAAAGAAGATTTGTAAGGGGACACGTTTACTGTATTCAAGTATTTGAAGGACTAGAATGTCAGAGACTATTCTGTTCCTCAGAGTGTAGAACTGGGAGCAATGAGTTGAAGTTTCAAAGTAATAAAGTAGTCATGGTATAAGGAAAAACCTCCTCATAATTAGAGCTATGGATCATATGGCTGCCTTGGGGAGGTAACGAGATTCCTAGCATAGGATAAATGACTATTTAGCAGACATCGTGGTGGGGGGGGGGCGGGATGGGAGGGCGCGGGTTCTTGTTCAGGCATAGGTTAGACCAGATGGTCTCTGAGGTCCCTTCCAATTCTAAGGTTCTGTCTATCCCTAATAAAAACCATCTTATTGGATTTGACCTACCATTCAATGCCTTTAAGATTTGGCCATCTTAAGTATGTCATATAGTCTTAGCTATTCCCAAGATTTGTGTCAATCATGAATCTGATACAAAGCTATGTCTTGATAATCCATTCTGTTTCCCTTACTAGGCCTTGTATGAATTATGCTCAATAATTATTTACCAAATTGCTTTGACTCAGACTGTATTTTTCTATTATTCCTTGTAGTGGTTTTATGCCTAGGCTATAAAAGACCCAAAAGCCACCATTCGTAAACAAAAGATCTGGTGGATTTCACATGGACTCTGGCAGTCCTGCTCTGTGGATCTTACCCCAAATCCTCCTTTATGCTAATTGAGAAACTAATCTAGGGACAGCTGGGATTTCTGGCCATAGGATTGAGTTAGGTAGAGAAAGCCCACATATATGGATGAGATGAACACTGCCTCGTGGGATTGGTTTAAGTTCGAATCCAAGGATTATGGTTTAAACAAGAAATTCAGTTCCAACACCCTTAAAATTCTTCCCATCCCAAATATCTGCCTTGGTGTCCCAAAGGATATGTGAGAAGCTTTTCCTGTGCCTTAAGATCTGAAAAAATTAAATTAAAAACTCATTATGTCTCAGAGAAGGTTAATAAGAAAATCCTAAACTAGATTTATCAGCTTAAGGCCCTTCTTTATGAAACTTTATTAAAGTTTCATGAATTAAAAGAGACTCTTCCATATAAACTTCACCAAGAAGTATTGGAGGAAAGTCACAGAGAGGTTTTCAGGGACACGTGATTCGCAATGGACCATAAAAGCATGGAACTCAGATGTTTAATGAAGGGAAATCACTTTTATTGACCACATTGAAGCTCCCATTGGACATGGGTGATGGTTTCATGGTCATTGATATGAAAGAAAATTAGTTGGTTTATCACAAACTATGAATTTGTTCCTGCAGCTGATATCTTTGTTACATTGTGGCTAAGGCTGACATTTGAAAATTGGGAAAGCTTACATGGAGACTCTTTTTACTCACATGATCTAATGACCTGATCTACTTCCCTCCCCCTATTTTTCAATATGATTTCAAGGTGAAAATGAGATTTGTGTTCTCATAAATGTGAGTGCTCCCTCCAGTGGTGCGTATAACAGCCTCGGCCACACTTTCAAATACCATACAACTCTAGTTCATGTCCACCATAAATCCTCCACATAGAGTCCATACATCCTACTGAAAGTCTTCCTCTAGATGTGTTTTTTTTTTTTAATATTTGAAGGTTAGCAGTTCAGCACATGGGTTGTGCATTTATTATCCCTGGCTCTTGCTCTATGACCACCCAATCTCCTTTTCTTATGATGTGTCTCTTTGATGATCCCTTTTATGCCATTTCTTGTACACAGTGCAGCAGTCTTTTTTTTACATCTGTCTTGTTTCTTCCCATTGCCCTTTGGTGACCTGCATTTTGATTCTTTGGAGGTTGTGGTATTCCATGAATCACAGCAAGAATACATCACTAAAATATCCTCAACTCCGCCTCTGCCTAGTTTGCTTTAAGATCCAGCTAAAATCTTAACTTCAAGAGGCCTTTCCCCATCCTCCCCACCACCAGTATCTTCTCTCTCCATTTAGTTTTAGACTGTATCTATTGTATGTACAATTTCCATAGGTGTCTCTCCTCTTCCCCCCACTTCCCCTCCCCTGCCCCATTAGATTATGAATTCCTTGAGAATAAACATTGTTTTTGCCTATCTTTGTATCTCAAGTGCTTGACACAATGCTTGGCCCGTAGTTAGGCCTGCATATATGCTTGTTACCTAACACTGAGAGTACTAATATTAAAAAAGACATTTTGTATTCATGTGGGAAACAGCCAAGCAAGGTATAGCACATGAATATATGCTATAGTATAAAAACAATGACTGTGATACAGAGAACCATGGAACAGCTTATATGAATTGATGTAAAGAAGAACCAGGAGGACAATATACATAATGACTATGATTTAAATGGAAAGAACAACAACAAACAAAATGGAAAGTTGTACAATTATAATGATGAAGTTTTATCTCAAAAAAAAAAGACATGAAAAGGTACCTTACCCCTCTTCTTTATATAGATAGGGGACTGAATGCATGGAATACTGTGCATACTACCAGATATTCTCAATATGTTTGGTTAGTTTTGCTGAACCATCATTTTTCCCTCTTTTATTCTTGTTAATAAGAGACTGATGGGGGGGACAAGGTAGGACAAAATATGTTGAGAAACAAAGGCAATTCAAGACAAAAGGCATCAATTTTTTTTTTAAAAGACGGGTTTTAGTTTCAGTGAGATACATAGCATTGTTGAAAGGGCTTACACCTTTCCAAACGCAGTGTACCCACCCCCTTCATCCTGCTTAATTCTGTACCCAGTTCATTTTCCATCTGCGGTATTTGTCCAAAATATGTGTGTTAATAAACTAACCAAATGAGCTGCCCATAAGATTGCATATGAAAATCTGTACAATAAGCATTTTTCATGAACTTGCATTTTCCTTTGTGTATTATTCCTTTACAGTGACCTAGGAAAGGAATTCTTCACCTCAAGTCTATGAACTTGGATAAGGGAAAAAAATACATCTTTATTTCCACTAATCTCAGACCAAAATTGGATATTTTCTTCAATTATGAATTTAGGCAAGAAACATGATTCTGAGAAGGGCTCTATAGGCTTCACTAGACTGTCAAAAGGGTCCATGACACAAGGATCTGGGGAGTATAAAAAGGAGTAAAATAAAATAGGGATAGGTAATTGATACAAACCCTTTATTTTATGATTAAGGAAACTGAGGCCCAAAGAGGGGAAGACCTGAATTCAAATCTCCTCAGACACTTACTGTCTGTGTGATATTGGTCCTCTATGCACTTCAGTTTCTTCATCTTCAAACTGGGGTAATAATAGCACCTATATCACAGGACTGTTGGTGATGATCAAATGAGATGACTTGTGAAATACTTTGCAGACTTTGAAGTATTATATGAATGCTATCTATTATATCAGAGCTTCATTCATAGGAGAAACAATAAATCCTGGTCACAGTTCTGTATCTTACCCTACGTAGATACAGTGTTTCCTTCCAAGTCAGATTTTATAATTTTCCAACAGACAAGTGGTCAAAAGACTGCCTTAAGTGCTTTCCTTGACCAATCCATCCTCCCCACATAGGACGAACTGATGCTCCTAAATCTGAGGTCTAACTATGTGCTTCCCTTGTTCAGAAGGCAACAGGGTTGCCTCCAAGATAAAATGCAGGCTCTTCTGCTGAGAATTTAAAGCCCTATCACTTAATGATAGTGATGATAAACAAGAAAGGACCCCATATATACAAAAAAGGTTAATAGCAACATTTGATTACAATATCACTGACAATATTTATGAGAAGAAAGCTGGAGACCAAATATTTACCCAGTGATTAGGGAATTGTTGAGCAAATTATGGCATTTGAATGGAATATTATTGCACTAGAAGGAATAATAAATTTAAATAATTCAGAAATAACATTCAGACTCTTATGTGGAGAGATTCTGAATGAGAAGAGCTGACCAAAAGAAGAATACACACATATGACTTAAATGATGCAGATGAAGTCCACATGGAGAGGCAACAAAATTCTGTCCAAATGCTGAAGTTAGTCTGTGTTCCCACCGTATTGCCAAAGTTAAAAGGTATATCTTTCCTTTCTATTTATAACCAATAATTAAACTGTTTTTTCAAGGGATGTTCAGGTAAGGGTCTCTCAAACAAAAAGTATCAGTAAATGTGTTTCTTTAAAGACAATACAACAAAGTGATATTATAGAAGCAATATGGTCTCCAATGAGGCACCCTTTAGGGAATGATATACGTCAGCACACACACACAGTGAGGGTAAGACAAGACAGGGAGGGCCTTTGAACAGAACTTCATAGGCAACCTTTGGACTCTTTAGACTCTCCACCTAACTTCAAGGATTGGCTGAGTAGATAGAAAAGACTGGGTATTTCATCCTCAATGGAGCGGATGTATCTGCAAGAGAAGACATGCTTTTTCCTCACTTCATTTAAAGGGATTTGCTGAGCTCCCTAGGGAGTGATGAATTAGTGCCCATGCTGACTTTCAGCATTTGAGTGACACCTCAGACAAGGTGCTGGAGATGCACAATTGTAAGGCCATTTTATCTCCCTGCTCTTATTGCTTTCTCTCCTCACCATACACTTAGCAAATTTAAATCCAGTAAGGAAATTCATGAGCAAGTCCTCTTACGACCACTGCAAATGATTGCCCTGCCATGCCTAACTCAGCTAGTGTTATTAGACCCCGGCATTATGAAGAATCCTTCCATTTCCAACAGGCCATTTGGATTATTTGTTTTGAGGTTAACAGTGAAGCCTCAATACCAGTGTCATAATAAACACACAGCCCTCCTAATGTATCCTGAATCCGGCTGTTCGAATGCTCTTTAGAAATATGCCAACTTTCACTTCATAACCATTTGTTTCCTAAATCTGAAACCAACAGAGAAGAAAGAAGATGGCAATGAAATCTTCACTGAACTTGTAACATAAGAGTGGCAGCTGTTATCAGCTCTACATTTTAACGAATGTCATTGCTTCTGAGGCTTATGATAATATCTTTTACTGTTGAGTATAACCATCGTTAAAGGTCACCATTCCATAGGCCATATCACTTATGGCTGGAGGAGATTCCACTTTGGATAAATTCACAATTTTTCTTCCTAACAAGATGACTGTATTAGGATTTGAATGTTCAAGAGTGCCAGGTTATAGATTAAAGCCCTGTGTATCTGGGAAGCCAAGCTGGGTCCTGGCAGCCTCAGAATTTTGAGTCAAGCATTGAAAGTCCCAAAGTCAAGTGGGTTGATTAAAGAAGGTCTTTGGAGCCTTTGAGATACAGATAAAGTACAACACTCCTCTATGGTGTTAAATTGGAATTTCTTTCTCTCTTGACAAGGCCATATGCTTTTTCAAGGACCCATAATTTTAATCTTATTCTCAACCTTACGTGTGAACATTGAAATGGCTCCTTTATGGGAGTGATGCTTTTTTGTATTAAATATATGCATTTTATAGGCTTTAAACTCTGTTATATATGACACATTTGGTATGGAAATTATTGTCTCCCTAGAACTCTGTGACTTAGTACCACTTTTCAATATTTCTTTTTATACTGCTAGGAAGGAATATTATATTTTTAGGACACTAAATAGATGCATATACAAATATAGATATATACATACAAATGTATATGGGTGAATTTGGAAAAGGGGTGTGTAGAGGTAGTCCTGCATTTTCATAAGTGTAGGGAAGCTTCCAGTGTGGAAACTCCCTCTGCTACATACCAGCAATTTGCCTATATCTTAGAGTCATAGGGAACCTCCTGAGAGATTTGATGACTTATTCAGGGTCACAGAGTCAATGTGTGTCAAAGATAAGACTTGAACCCCTATCTTTCTCATAAGGCCAGCCCTATATCATATATATATACACGTGTGTGTGTATATATTTGTGTGTTCATTCATCCCAAAAAGAGCTTGTATAGAGAAATGGCTACAGTTAGGAATGCTTCCTGTGATCCCAAACAATTCAGCTACAGCCTTTCCAAACCCTGACAGTTCACCTGGGTCTGAGTTACTCTCCACAAGCAATCTAATCTGCCAGAAGACTCTACAACAGCAATCAGTCAATTAACTACTAGTGGTAGACTACAGATACTCCTCCTCTTCAAATTCCCTGCTATATACAAGTCACCTCACGTGCCCATATTTGCAGCACAATACTGCACAGCTGTGAGCTTGCTGCTCTCTCCCCATGGTGCTGATCTACTCACTATACTATACCCTTCTGTGGTGGTTCTGTCCATGGTGCTGATACCTTAGACGTCAGTGCTAGGACTTACAAGATCCAGAGAAAAGAAAGAAAAGAGTATAAAATAAGTACAGCAGATATAAGCACCAGTTTGCTTTCTCCACTTTGCTGAGTTTAATGGGACAGATTGTCTTTCTGGAATGTGTTCGTATGAAATAATCGTGAAACTCAGTCATTTGGAACCAACTTCTCACCTCTAGCTCTCTGGGAATTCAGTGATGTCCATTGCTTTCCCTTCCCTACTTCCCATGCACATCCAAATGTTTCTCTGTATCTGATGGGAAGTGATGTCCAAGACAATCATAAATAAGTGGAGGGCTCTAGGGTTACATAACTCCGGTGTAATTAAATTGAATGCAACCTGGAAATCAAAACAAATTACTTATCATAAGGACAATTTATGACTTCAGACAGCCCAACTCTGGAGGAATGAAAGACGAACAGGATGCAAAGAAAGGAGGGGGCAGGGAAAGGAAATGACATTGGTTAAGATAAATAGAATAGGTTTCCATACTAATGGCAAATCGGCAGTGCAATTATTTATCTTGTAATGCAAATACAAATGGAACACAATATTCTGCAAAATGGTTGAAGAGCAATATTAGAAAGGAGGCTCATAAAATGAGAAACTGCATAATGCTGCTATTAAAAATGAAGGTAAATAAAAATTAGATGAACCAAAATAAATGTTTTACTGAAAAACCAGAGTCTTGCAAAAAGCTTATACAAGGCAGTGTTCCACTATCAACAGAAGGTCACTAATGGCCAGCACCCTGACTACAGATATAGGTAGTTATGATCAAATATCTAAGCAAAGAAGAGATGACTTGCTTTGCTATATATCCACAGTAATTGCTGTTTGGGGAAGGACTATGAAGTGTATAACATTGGCTCTCTGTCTTTAATCCTAAATTATGTCAGGACCAGGGAGGCAGTCATACGAACTAAGTTTGAATGACTCCAGACTGCCATTCTCTAGGACCAGATATAATTTAGTTTAAAATTTTAAAAGGCTCGAGGCAGAAATTCAAGGCCATAGCAATGATCTGGGATATGTCCCTGAGTTTAATGTTCTCACTTCAGCTGAGGTTCCAGAATATATGATATCTCAGCTCTAAGTAAGTGATCCAGGCCACTGGAGAAGGTCCCAGTGCCCATCAACATGTCATTGCCAGCTTGCTAGACCACATTCAACTAACCCAATGAGAGAGAACCCACACAGAGTCACTGGGAGAAAATCCTGTTTAACTAATCTCTCTCACTTCTCTGGGGGAGACTGCAGAAGGGATCAATAATCAAACTGTGCACATGGCACAATCTGATGGCTTTTCAAAAATCTTTTGACACTTTTTTTGTAGCTGAAAGTTCAAGTTGGGCCTAGTATAGAAAAAAGAACTTACAATACAGCAGAAAACAAAGAGCCAGGAAAACCACTGCCAATCCAGAGGATAAGTAAATGGAAACCTACTATTCTCCTCCACTCAACAGTCTGGATTGACAAGGGAAAACACCATGGGGTTTTACTAATCACAGATTTGAAATGAGTTATGTCTATGGAGAAGGAAGGCAAGTGGTCCTTAAAGGAAGCAACCATAAGGGCTCTAGTTTGGCATGGAGCAAGTTAAATAGTTTGTTCTTGGATGAGAAATAATATATTTTGGTTGCAGAGGCTATATGTGCAAACAAAAAATTGTCACATGAAAGGTACAAGATCAAGAACAGGCACTTCAAAGGGAACCTTGAAAGCAGTGAGAAAAAGTGTAAAGCAATATTATAATCACTTATGATCAACACACGACTATATATATGAATGTTAAAGGCAAGTAATATCAATGCAGGGCTTTTTCAGTTCCTTCTATACCTTAGGTGAAAGTTAAATAACTGAAATTAAATCAGTACCCAGGAAATGAAGGATGCTCATCCAGTATCAGGAGTAGTTTGTAAGGTGTTTCCATAAGGATCTTTGATGGGTGGAGCAAGAGATGGGTACCAGGGGAAAAAAAACCTTGAAGGGCACTAGAAGACTCCCAAATATGCAGCAACTTGTTAATGGCCTTTGACTGCTCTGCTCCCATACCTATTATTGCTCACACAACTAGCACTTTAGTCCAGGTTTTCATTACTTATTCCCTAGACAGTTACAATGGTCTTCATTCAGACTCCTTGCCTCAAGGCCCTCCTTTCTCCAACCCATTATCTACACAGTTGCCAAAGGAATTTTCCTTTAGTGCAGTTATAACCCTGTCACTCCCCTTCTCAAAAATTCCAGTGGCTCCATATTGCCTCCAGGATCAATTGTAAACTACTATGGTTTCTAAGCCTTTTACAACCTAGCCCCAACATATCCTTCTAGTGTCATTATTCAATGGTCCCTTTACCTGATTCTAGTGTCCAGTCAATCTGGCCTTCTCTGTATTCTTCACATATGGCACTCCATCTTCCATCTCTGTGTCTGTACTCTAGTCATCTTTCATGCCTCACATATACTACCTCCTCACCTATGCTTCATAGAAGTCAGTCCAATCCTTTGAACATTTATTAAGTGCCTACCATATGCCAGGCCAATGCTGAGTGCTGGGGATGCAATTAATAAAAAGAAAGACCATCCCTGTCCTCAAGGAACTTACAGTCTAATGGGGGAAGACAACATACAAAATGGGGCAGGAAAGCAGGGGCTTTCAAGAAAGGAGGCATCTTATTCTGTGGAGTTGAAACCTGACAAAGTACCAAATGCAGAGTGAAGAGATTCCTTTCTTCCAGTAAGATACAGCACCATCTTCTAGATAAATATTTTCTTGATCCTTCCAATTCTTACTGCCCTCCCACCCTTGACCACTTTGTAGTTAATTCCTTAGTCTTTTTAAATATATATACTATATATTCACATGTTATCTTCCTATGATAGAATATAAGCTCCTTGAATGCAAATACTGTTGAATTTTTTGTATTTGTGTCCCTAGTATCTAGTTTGGTACCTAAAATATAGGCTGGATAATTGCCACAGTATTTGATAAGTGCACATTGATTATTTTTGCTCACTATGTGCTAGAACCTCACCTGTGACTCCAAATTTCTCTTTCCCTCCTTTTTCTTGACATATCGACTTAAAACTCCAAGAGTCCTGCCCCACCCCTCTTTACTCTTCAGTTTTTCAGTCCTACTTATTCGTGGGTTTCTTTGTCTTTTCATCTGTTTCTCTATCTTATTCACCTAGGGCAGTCATTATACAGATCTTGCTTTTGGTGCAGGGGGTGGGGGGAATGTATGCTTGTTTCATGCCCACTTCCCACTGACTACTGGACTATCCTTCTGACCCTTAGAAACCTCATTAGTTATCCAATCTACTGGGCTAACAAGGACAGTGATGAAAAATCTGTGACCATATGAATGACTAAACGAAAAGAAATGTACCTTGGGAGACTGTGAAATTTCACACACTGGGAGTCTAAAAATGACATAGCTATGTCCATCTGTTGGGGCATAGCTGAACAAATCTGGATAAGCAAATGGAAGGGAATATTCTTTTACCATAAGAAAAAACAAATATGGAGACTTTGGAGTAGCATAGAAAGACTTGCATGAACTGATACCATGAAGCAAGCAGAACCAAGAAAATAATACATTATACGTAATGCTAAAGTAATACAAATGAAAACAACAATAAAATGAAGACAGATGCTATATAATTATTATAACAGTTCTGGCCCCGAGAAAGAGAAGAGAAAATGTCACACGTTGCTTTTGTTGGCAAGGTGGGTGATTCTATGTGTGGAGTCCCTCAGACGCTGGTCAGATGTAGTTGTTCTCTTTGTCGGTTTTTCTTTGTTATGAGGGAAGGCTCATGGGAGTAGAGGTTAAAAAGGGGGTATATCTGGAAATGTCTATGATGTAGAAACAAAAAGTCTTAGTAAAACTGAGGATAAGCAAATAACTAAAAATTAAAATAGTGTAGCTTCTTTTTCCCCATCCCTAATCACCCAGTCTCCCTTGCCTCACTCTAATTCTGCCTGGTATAATTTAAGCAGCATACTTCCTAGAACCTGGAATAAAGCAGATCCCCTTCTTCTAGTTTTCTGACTCTATTTTATCAGGTTTTTACCTTAGGAATCAAAGACTAAAAAGCAGTGAAAACTGTGATGGTGAGAAGGAAAATGGGTTCATGCGCTGTGTTAATTTTGTAAAAGGGGAGGACCAGGTAAATAGTTAGACTGACAAATGACTTAGATAGATATTCTTTCCCAGGATATCCCAACAAGTTCCCTAAAAAAAAGTTCCACTTGTTTAGTGACAGTCATGCTGGCCTAGGAATCAGGGGACCTGGATTCAAACCTCAGCTCTCTTGCTTACTGCCTGGATGGCCTAAGGCTAAATATTTCACTTTCTTTGATTTCATCATCTGGAAAGTGAATTCTCAATGAAGGTCTAAAAGAACAAATAATTAATCATGCCTCCTCTCTCATAGCAAAAAGGTAGAAGGCTACCAGGGCAAAATATTATCTACATTGTTAGATACAGTCACTGTTTCAGGTGTTTTGCTTAATTATCATTGGATTGGAGATTTTTTTGATCCTGAGTAAAGAGGGTGAGAATTGACCATGATGTAGAGACAAAAGGCATTTCAAAAAAAGATTAAAAATAAAATAATGGATTGGACTAGATTATCTCTAAGGTTTCTTCTGGGTAAATCTAGTGAAATTCAACCTCAAAAGTTGACTTAAAGGGGGGAAAAGTCACCAAAGGACAGCCTAAGCATAGCAGGGATTTTGGTGGTGGAGATGGTAAAAAGTTGTGGGCTAATTATGTATGAGTCTCAGGTCCAGCTGCCTTACCTGAGTCACTAACCAGCCACTGATATCACACTCTGATTCACCATCTGTACTGTAGGGGCAGCTCTAAGTGGAGACAGATAAGACAACTTTGCAAACTTCATGGTTTTACCCAGATGTTGCCGTGCTGTTGTTGATATTGTTCCCCCTGACATCTAAGTTGGACCATCCAAACCCTAGAGATTGACAAATAACTGTTCTTTTCCCTTTCATGCAGTATGCTGGTGAAGTCCCAGAAAACCGAGTGGAAGTGGTGGTAGCCAACCTCACTGTGATGGACCGAGACCAGCCTCATTCTCCCAACTGGAATGCTGTCTACCGTATCATCAGTGGAGATCCATCTGGACATTTTAGCATCAGAACAGACCCTATTACCAATGAAGGAATGGTCACTGTCATAAAGGTGGGTCTCTTTTCTCCTCATCTTTCGAAGTCACTCTTCTAAATGTCCCCAAACTACTCCTGCTGCTCAGTCTCATATAATGATGTAGAACTGGACTGATTGTTGAAAGACCTACATTTTAGTCCTGACTCTGGTCCTAACTCTTTATGACCTTGGGTAATGCAATGTAAATTAATAAGCATATCTTAAGTACCTACTCTGTGCAAAGCACTGGAAATAGAAAGATGAGAATGGAATACTTCATTTCCTCAAGGAGCTTACATTTTACTTGGGGAGGGAGGAGATAACATATACAAAGCTAAGTCAATACAAAGCATATACAAAGCTTTTTCAAGATGGACAAAGCACTAAGAATTGGAATATCAGAAAAGCCCTCTGAGGAAGTGGCCCTTGATCTGTGCTTTGAACAAATGTAGGGATTTTATGAGGTGGAAGAGAGGAGAAAGGGCATTACAGGAATGGGACACAGCATGTACAAAAACTGGGAGGCAGGAGATAGGGTTCCATGTATATTTTCCCCTCTGGGCCTCAGTTTATTCACTCATAAACTGATAAGGTTGGAATAAATTATTTCTATGATTCCTCTCAGCCCTGATAGGCTGAAATCAGCTATCAAATGAAATAGAAATGTGAAAAGTCCCCATGGAACTATTCCTGTACTTTTAAAAGTCTCTTGATGCTCATTAACATGGCATATGTCAACTTTAAGAGCAAAGTATAACAGATTTATCTAGACTAAACAGGAGAAGGGATTATGGTGTCATTTTTACACCGTGAGGAGGGCACCTTAAACACAAAAGTCACCTCTCTTACTTCTCACAAATGAGAAAATTGAAGGAGAGAAAGGGACCTACCTAAGGCCATATAAGTTGCAGTCAGCAGAACTATAGTTTGCACTCAAGAACCCTAACTCCAAATCTAGCTCATCACCAAGAGTGATCGGGTAAATGCTTAACAACCAGCTCTCAAGGGAAACACACACAGAGAGACACATATAAACACATACACACACAATAAACTTGTAAGTGTATAAGCTGTATTTTTAACATTTTCTCCATCACTTTCTCAAGTTTAGACAATCAACAAAATAATAAATCAAGCTCTGATTTGTAAGCATCTGATTTCCAATGTAAACATTCACACTAAAAATTTAACAATCAGCTCTTGAGCCAATACAACCTGAATCCAGTACATGTCCAATTACCATTGTTTGTATAGAGCTTTCTCTTAGGAAAACTGTTAGAGGACTCTTGGGAAATAGTCCCCATTTAAATTATCTGTCAGCTTAATGATTTATCTACTCCACCCTTTCCCAAAATCAGTGCATTACATGGTATTAGGAAGGGACATATTCTGTTATTACCCTTACCTTCTCTATCACCTCCTCTTAAAAAGTAGGGATATGACAGGGAGAGGGAAAGCAACTAAGAATCCAAGTCCTCTCCATTGCCATTCTGGCCTTCACCATACACGCTGATAAGTGGGGCCAGCCCAGCCATCTGCCTCTGTGGTTATTATTCTGCACACTCAGGGCTTAGTTACATTGGTAGAACACTCTGTGAATCATTTCCCAGATAAGAGTCCTACAGATGTTTCCACAGACTATCAAGAGCGCAGGGAAAGTCCGAATAGGTGGCTGTGATCCAGGGGTGTATGCCCTCCATGTACTGTGCACTGCAACTGAAAAGAATTATTTATGCCACTGTGAACAAAGACCTGCTCCTGTTTGAAAAGAGTGACCTTCACATACCAAAAGTGGAAGTGAAAAGGAGAGAGAGGCCAATAAAATATGACTCGAGTTTTAAATGGGAAATGGGGGTGGGGGGACCCTTCCAGAAAGACTTTAGGGAAACAACTGCTTTCTTAAAGCAGAGAACCAGCAGTGCACAATATGTGAACTCAGTGTGATAAGAGACTGACATTAACAGGGACATTGAGCTGGGCAGCCCAGGGATAGAATCTTAGTGTAAAATCTTAGAACAGAATGACCCAGTAGATTCATGGAATCCTAGAATCATCATCATCATCATCATCATCATCATCATCATCATCATCA
Source organism: Notamacropus eugenii (assembly GCF_028372415.1). Lineage (NCBI taxonomy): Eukaryota > Metazoa > Chordata > Mammalia > Diprotodontia > Macropodidae > Notamacropus > Notamacropus eugenii. The sequence continues at coordinate 501,591,783 of NC_092872.1, read as the reverse complement.
TCGCTTACATTTATATAGTGCCTACTGTGTGCTAGGCACTATGCTAAGTAATTTACAAAAATTATTTCATTTGATCCTCACAACAGCCCTCAGAGGCAAATGCAATTATTATCCCCATTTTACAGTTGAGGAAACTGAAGCAAGTTCACATAGCTAGCAATTTTCTAAAACTAAATTTGACTTCAGGTCTTCCTGACTCCAGGCCTATCCACTGTGTCAGCTAGCTATCTAGGGATCATGGGATAGAATCATAGAGGAAAGCCCTGGAGATAAAAGAAGTCTCCAAAAATACCTGTCAAAAATTTCTGCTAGCAATTTTTTTCTTTCAGCACCTTCCAATATGTATGTGTGTATATAGGTTGTATGTAGTATGTATGTGTGTATTGGTATGTGTATATACATATAAGTATATATGTGTATGTATTTGAGTATGTATACATACATGTATATATATATATACATACACATAAACACATATGAGAGGGTGGGGAAGGAAAGGATTGATAACAGAATTATTTAGCAGGCATTTCTTGAATCCCTTATTCTAAGATTCTATCGCATGATTCCTTAGATGGTGCAATGGATAGAACACTGGGTTCTAGGAGTATATAATCATCAACACCAAGTGTGTGTTGAAAATTTGTTGTACATGAAGCAAATTGATCAAAAGGAATTAAATGACTCTTTAAACTTTTTTAAAGAGAGATTGAAGGTTTGAATGGATTGAATGACAACAGGAGAGACTTCTAACTTCAGATGGATGTATCACCCAGGATTGACAGTTATCTCTAGGATGGGTCATTATCCTTGGTAGAGTATGAGACTATCTATGTGATATAGTGTGAGTGGTTCCTCAAAGTTCTCCAAATCAAAAAATTTCCTTCATTGTATGTTGCAGTACCTGAAATCCTACCATTACATATACATTCCTTTGTGTATGATATGCCCATCGGACATTCAATTTGAGGTGTCCAAAGGGAATTGGTGAGGGAGAAACTGAGGCTGTATATATAAATCTGGGAGTTATCTGCCTAGAGATAATAGATGAATCCATGGAAACTAATGAATTATCACAAATGGAAAAGAAAAGAGGACCCAGGACAGAGTCTTGTGTCCACCCACGGTTAATAGGTATGACCTGAATAAAACTCCAGCAAAGAAGAGAAAGAGTGATCAGACAGATAGAAGAACCAGGGGAGAACAATATCATGAAACCCAGGAGAGGAGTGTGCAAGAAGACAGGGTGATCAAATATATCAAGGGTTGCAGAGAGGTAAAGAAGAATGAAAATTAAGAAAAGTCCCTTAACAGAACATTGGTAACTTTGGAATGACAGTTTCAATTGAACAATGAAGTTAGGAGCCAGATTGCAAAAGATTTAGAAGAGAGGCAGAACAAAGGAAAAGGAAGCACCCAGTGTAAATGACTTTCTCAAGGAGATTAGCCAGGAAAAGACAAGATACGGGATGACAGCTATCAGGGAGGATCAGATCAAGTGATGGTTTTTAAGGATGGGTGAGATTTCATTGGGTACTTCAGTGGAATAAAATGTAAGCTTTTTGAGGGCAGGGACAATTTTTTATCTCTTATATCCCCACTACCTACTTTGTATATAGTAGATGGTTGATCAATGTTTGTTAAATTGAATTGTAGGTGTTTAATAAATGTTTGCCAATTAAATGTTGTTGTTGTGTTCATCCTTCGTTTTCGAAGAAGACCATGCCATCACAGAAATGATGACATGAAGCTATCTATTGATATCCAATTCAAGATGTCTGAAAGACGGTTGGATATTGAAGGTTAGCAGAGAGATTGGGGCAGCATAGGTAGATTTGAGAGTCATCAGCATAGAGAGGGTGATTAAATCCATGGGAACTGATGAAATCATCAAATGAAGTAGTAGAAAGGGAGAAGAGAAGGGGCCTCAGGACAGAAATGTGAGGGCTACCTATGGTTAGTAGTTGTGGTCTGGAAGAGGATCCAGCAAAGGGGACAGAAAAGGCTCTCCTACCTATTCTTAGACACCTAACGGAGCTTTAATTAAATGTATATCACTTAGCGGAATATATATAGAATTTGACCTTGTATGTCTATTTAAAACCTGTAAAGATGTCTTTCTCTCTCCCTTTCTCTTCATATATAACAGAATCAATCTGGAGAAATACTTCTTGGTATATACAAGGGGCCTTTTTTTAAATAAATAGAAGTTAAATAAATGGACCTGAGTCCATAGCTGGGATATTTTTATCGAATACTAGGGTAGCAAAGACATTTGCTCCTCTATGATGTGTAGATGTGTAGCACATCTGTTCCAGTGATCAATCTCTCTAATCTTTAACCAATACCAAATTGTTTTAGGAATTAAACTATGTAGTATTGTTAAAGATCTGGCACTGCTAGACCACCTTTATTCTGACTTGTTTTCTTTATTTCCCCAGAGTTTCCTTATCTTTTTTGTCCCCATATGAATTTTATTATTTTTTCTAGTTTTACATAAAATAATTTCTAGTATTTTCTAGCTTTATATAAAGTAATCCTTTGATAGTTTAATTTGTATTGCATTGAATAAGTATTGTGATTTAGGTAGAATTGTCTTTTTTATTATATTAGTTCATCCCACCCATAAGCAATTGGTGAATTTCCAATTTTTTAGGTTTATCTTTGTTTCTGTAAATAGTGATTTGTAAGTTTCACTTGTAGAGTTCTCATGCATATCTTGGTAGGTAGGCTTCTAAGTATTTTATATATCCTATAGCAATTTTAAATGAAATTTCTGTGGAAACTAAAAAGATGCCCATCAGTTGAGGAATGGCTGAATAACTTGTGGCATAATGAATATGATGAAGCACTATTACACTGTGAGAAATAAGAAAAGATATGATTTCAAACCAGAAGAACAATTTATGCCATAAGAGTAATATTATAAAAATAAGTGATTCTGAAGGGTTTTGTGAGCTGATGAAAAATGAAAAGAACAAACCCAGGAGAACAATTTATACAATAATAACAACTTTATAAACTATGAGAACTATGATACAATGACCCTCTGTGATTCCAGACTATCAGTGATGAAACATTTTATCCACCTTCCGACAGAGGTAAATATTTAGCATACAGAATGAAATATGTATAGACATATATGTATGTGTGTATGTATAAGCAATACATACATACACATGTGTGTATATATTTATGCACATATATATGCTTTTGTGTGTGTATTGCATATATATATATATATGTAGCCAATGAGGGAATCTGTTTTATTTGACTATGCATATTTGTTATGTTTTTTCTATTTTCAATCTTTTCTATTTTTAATGAGTTGAGAGTAGGAAAAAGAAATATATTTATGTTAATTAAAAATTTTAATAGAGAGGTTAGAGTGTTGTAGATGAACAACATTACATATACTTTCACTCGAGGTCATATTGTTTTGCTCAATTTTTCAATTTTTTTTTTACTTTGTTATAAGAGACAGTGCTATTTATATTGTATTTATATTGTAAGTATTTATAATGTAAAAGCAAATCAATATAGGGTTTTAAAAATAATAACAATAACAGGACCTGAAAATACAGACCCTTGGAGGAGAAACAGGAAAGCATTTCCATTACAAAATGACTTTCAGTTTCTTCTTCTCATTTGGGTTTGAGGAAAGAGTTAACCTTGAAGGTGGAGTTAACCTTAAAGGTACTGCTGAGATGGGGAAGGAGATTAGGGTATGGGGAGAGGAAAATGTTCAGAGTCAAATAGGACTCAGCAGTCCTAACAATAAAACTCCAGTTTTCCTCTCTCTGAAAGCTATTGGTCTTCAGGTGGACTCTGCCTCTACCTTGATCCCCACCCCCAAATCTCAGGCATTATAAAACCTTTAGGGTTCTATACCCTCGGTAGGATCAGTGGTATTTATTATTTTTCCTTCATGACTGTATCTATTCATTCTTGCTTATTCAGGAAGAAATAATTCAAATTAAAAGCCAAGTGGAAATAAGATGGTGGCAATTATATCCACCCCAATAATAGGGTTTGTCTGAGCTTCAAGGCATTGCTAGTGCTGTCTGCTGCTGTCAGCCTAATCAATAGGTAACATTTCCAGTGACATGAAGATGGAAAGCATTAGCCTCGTGAGAAGAAGGAGATATAGCGGAACCGAAATGAGATTCCTTTCTGCTATCGGCTGACTGTTTTCTCGATGGGAGCCAACTTCCCCCGAGGAGTCCTCTATCCCTCACAGCCAGGCTTCTGTGAAAGAGCTAGATTAGAATCACAGATAAGCAGGCACCACTTCAATCCAGGCAGCCCGTCCACAGGTCCCATGGATTGTGCATAATAGAGAAGCTGTATTTATTATTTTTTAAGCCAATGCAGTGTTTTTCTTTAAAAATTCAATTTGAAAGCTGTTTAAGACAAGCATCTTGTCTTGTCATGTTTCAACTCAGGAAGCATTCTCAAATTGGTACAAAGTTAATTTGCAGTTAAATCATCATTTTAGACATTTTCTCTGACTTAGAAGTGAAAGGAGAACAAAAGGATGGCAAAATCTCATCATAGCAAGTCGTGGCTCAAATAAGCTTTGTTCTCCCAAATACTGGATTTAGAGATGGAATGAGCCTTAGACATCATCCAGTTCAACCTCATGTTTTATGAAGTACAAAATGAGATCCAGGAAAGTTAAGTGACTTGTACATGGTCACATAACTAGGAAGTAGCAGATATGAACCTTTGGACTCCAAAACTAGTGCTCTTGTCACTATGACACAAACATTAGCTTTTCATGGAGATCTCTTGGAACTCATTTAGTGCCTGGCACATAGTAAATGCTTAACAAATACTTTTTCATTCATTTAATTTATTCTCACAGGTGCTACAGTCATAATTTGCAACATCCCCAACCCAAGAGAATCACTCCCTGTAAAAAATGGGCTCTGGCTTTGGAAACAACACATTCACAGAACCCCTGTTTGTCAGGACCTCCATTCTTTCTATTTCCTTCCTTTCTTTCCCATCCTTTGTTGCTTCCTTAGGAATCAGTTTCAGTGACACATTAAATTTCCAATGCAGTGAAAAGCAGGCATTCCCCTACATGCAACACATACATGAATACACACACACACACACTCACTTTACAGGGCATCTATCCTCTAAGAATGGCTCTTACTCTGGCTTTCCCCTCTATATAGTCAGTGGTGTATGCATCCACAAAACTCAGTTATATCTAGAAATGGAGGTTGTCCATGTATAATGGAGTCCCTGGAAGGGCTATCCATTTTGGGCAGAAAAGCAGTTTTTAAGCAAGATGCTTAACTTTGCTATTGTAACCTTTGGTATGCCCACAAGTTTACAGTGCTTTTTAAGAGTAGTCCTCCCTTCATCCTCACAGAAAATCCTCTCTCTCCAAGGCCTGCCCTTCCTTCCTGCACCAAATTTTAAAAAGCATCATCCTCAGACCCAACTCTGATTACAAAAGGGTGAAGTTTGGAAGAAAAAAAAACAACTTTACATACATGACTTCAATTAATCCTCAAGTTTAGTCATGTCCAATTCTTCATGACCCCATCTGGGTTTGTTTGTCTGTTTTGCAAAGACACTGGAATGGTTTGCCATTTCCTTCTCCAGCTCATTTTACAAATGAGGAAACTGAGTCAAACAGAGTTAAGTGACCTGCTCAGGATCACACAGCTAGTAAGTGTCTGAGGCTGGATTTGAACTCGGGAAGATAAGTCTTTTTGACTTCAGGAATGGCACTCTGTCCACTCTGTATCACCTAGCACCCCCATATCCTCAAGATATCCCTGTGTAATTATTGTCTCCATTTTATGAATGAGGAAACTGAGGTTCAGAGAGGTTAAATGACTTGCCTAAGTCACACCTAGTAAGTGTCTGAGAGGATTCAAATCCATATGCTCCTAACTCCGAGTATGGCATGCTTTCCATTATGCGATGCTGCCTGATTTGGTCTTATTAGGACTCTATTTGACAAAATTGAAGGAGGTAGGACAAGTTTTATCCCCATTTTACAGATAACCATACTGAGACTCAGAGAAGTTAATTGATTTGCCAATCACACAGCTGGTAAGTGACATAGCCAGGACTAGGAATAAACTCTTCTGACTCCCAGTAGTATGTTCTACATTATAACTCCTTCCTCACTTTGAAGGGCTGGTTAGAAAGACTGCATCAGATGATGAAACAAGAATCCTAGGTCTTGATTTTCATAATTTGTTGTCCAAGTTGCCTGTACCCAATCACAATCTTATTTTAATACCTGTAAACTTGAAATATAGAGCTGAACAGGCCTGAAAGATAAGATGGTTCACTTATCCATACATTTTATAAATGAGGAACTGGAAGTAACATGACCAGGGATACACAAGTAATAAGTAGCAGAGCCCAAATTTCAATGCAAATCCTCTGGCTCTAAAACTGATACTCTATCTACTACACAATTCTGTGGCTAAAAGATCTGAACTAATTTATATTTAAAGGACCAGAATTTATATAGCCAAATGAGATTTATCCCCTTGAAATTAGTCCCCCTCAGAAAGCTACACACTTATTCTCATGAAGAGACCAGATTAAAACAATTACTTTCAATGACTCCCATTTCTATAGTGTCATAATATATTTTGGATCAGTTGGACTAGTAGCATACAAACTCTTACACCCATTTTACAGCATTAGGTGTTGGGATTGGAATTTGAAACCAGTTCTCCTACCTCCAAGGCTAGTGGGTTTTTTTTCATTACACCACACTGTACGCCACTGACTCTTTTCTTGGGAATTTAACTCTAATCTAATTCCCTTCCCAACTGCCCAATTATAAAGAGGGGTGGAATGGATTTCTGGTTCCAGGAGCCAAGATGGTGGAGAGATTGGTAATTTCTATCTCCCTGCTCTTGTTGACCTTGGTGAGCCCCAAGAATATCTCCCCCAGGAAAAGCCCTGGAACACTGGGAGCAGCAGAAGGGGTAAACAGACTCCTAGTCCATGAGGCTAGGAAAATCACTAAGGAGGGTCCCTCTTGCTGTGGCTGAAGGGAACCAGTGCAGGGCTGGAGCTGTCCCAGACAGCCCCACCTCAGGGAACTGGGAGGAGATCTTGAGCCCCAGGAGGGTGAAGCCAGCAACCACCAACAGCAGGACCCCAAGAGTGTCTCAGCACCACAGGGGAATCAGGAAGACACTAGTGCAGACAGGATCATCAACCACTGAGCTTGCCAATGCTCTAGCTCAGCAGAGGAGACCTCCTGGGGCCAGACCACTCCTCCCCCACACTTAACAAGCTAACTTCAGGGTAATTGCAGGGGAAACCCAAAAAGACCTCACCTGGCCTCTGCTTTCCTACACCAGCCAGCTCAGCACCAGGTAAGCTGCAGCATATTAGCTTCTAGCTGAAAGAACCTGAGACCACAACACACAAAGCCTCAAGTTTTAGGCACAAGAACTGTGGGACAGAGCCCCCTGTGCCACAGATGCAATGATCTACTCTAAAAGCCAGGAAAAGGGTGATTATCATGAGTAAAAAGCAAAGCAGAAAAGAAAAGATCATAGAATCTTTCTATGGGGACAAAGACCAAAACACAAATACCAAAGAGGTCATCATTGAGACTGTACTCCCATCTGAAACTTCAGAAGGGAATATGAACTGGTCTGAAACACAAAGAGCCTTCTTGGAAGAGCTCAGGAAGGATTTTAAAAGTCAAATTAGAAAAATAGAAGAAAAACTGACCAATGACTTTAAAAATATGAAAAAAGAAATCACAGAAGAATTTAAAAGGAGAATAGAACAAATGGAAAAGGAAGTACAAAACCTAATTGGAGAAAACAACTCCTAAAAAGGAACAATTGGACAAATGGAAAAGGATATGCAAAAGTTAACTGAAGAAAATAATTTGATAAAAATTAGAGTCAGGCAAATAGAAGTTAATGAACCTATGAGACATCAAGAATCAGTCAAACAGAATCTAAAGAATGAAAAGATAGAAGAAAATGTAAAATATCTAATTGGAAAAACAACTGACCTGGAAGATAGATCCAGAAGAGAAAATCTGAGGAGTATTGGTCTACCAGAAAGCCATGATGAAAAAAAGATCCTGGACAATATCATCCAAGAAATCATCAAGGAAAATTTACCAGAAGCCTAGATCCAGAGGGCAAAATATTCATTGAAAGAACCCACCATTCCTCTCCTGAAAGGGACCCCAAACTAAAAACATCAAGGAATATGGTTGCCAAATTCCAGGACTGTCAAGTGAAGGAGAAAATGCTGCAGGCAACCAGAAAGAAACAATTCAAATATCAAGGAGCTACAGTCAGTATCAAACAGGGCCTGTCAGCTTCTACATGAAAAGACTGAAGGAATTGGAATACAATATTCCGTAAGGCAAAGGAGCTGGGACTACAATCAAGGATTAATTATTAAGCAAAGTTGAACATAATATTTCAGGCAAGGATATGGACATTCAGTGAAATAAGGAATTTCCAGACCTTCCTGATGAACAGGTCAGAACTCAATAGAAAATTCAATCTTCAAACGCAGGTCTCAAGAGAAGCATAAAAAGGTAAACAGGGGGAAAAAATTGTTACTCAATCTAGACAAACTGTTTACATCCCTATAAGGGAAAATGATACTTGTTAATCTTGAGAATTGTATATTTATTATGAAATATAAAAGGGATATACATAGAGGAAGTGGGTATAAATTAAATGTTGTGATGATAACAAATGTGATTTAAGGGTGCAAAGGGTTTGTAATTGGAGATGTGAAAAGGAGGAGGCAGGAAAAAATAAATTACATCACAGGAAGAGGCACAAAAATATATTACAGTGGAGGGAAAGAGGGGAGGGAGATGAACATTGTTTGAGAGGTACATTCAAGGAGGGTACAACACACTCATTTAAGTATAGAAATACAGCTAGCTCTATAGGCAGTAGGAGGGAAAGGGAGAAAGAAAAGGGACAGGAGGCTAAAAGGGAGGGAAGAAGGAGAAAGGGAAAAGGGGATTAAAAGGGAAGGGGGCTGAAAGAAGTAGGGAAGACTGAAGGAGGCGGTGGTCCAAAATTGAAACTATTGTAGAGGGGAAGGGAGAAGGGAGAACTAAAAGCATAAACAAGGGGAAAGAGGATGGAGGGAAAGACACAGACAGCAATCATAACTGTGAATGTGAATGGGATGAACTCTCCCATAAAACAGAGACAGAGAGCAGAATGGATTAAAAACCATAATCCAACAATGTGTTGTTTACAAGAAACACATTTGAAACAGGGTCATACACACAGGGTAAAGGTAAAAGGTTGGAGCAGAATATTTTATGATTCAGCTGATGTAAAAAAAGCAGGGATAGCAATCCTAATCTCAGACAAAGCAAAAGCAGAAAAAGATCTAATCAAAAGAGATAAGGAAGGAAACTGTATCCTGCAAAAAGGCACCATAGACAACAAGGTAACTTCATTACTAAATATATATTCTCCAAGTGGTATAGCATCCAAATTCTTAGAGGAGAAGTAAAGGGAGTTACAGGAAGAAATAGACAGCAAAGTTATACTAGTGGGGTACCTCAACCTCCCCCTCTCTGAACTTGATAAATCTAACCTCAAAATAAATAAGAAAGAAGTTAAGGAGTTGAATAAAACTCTGGATAAGAGAGATATGATAGATCTCTGAAGAAAATTGAATGGGGATGGAAAGGAATATACCTTTTTCTCAGTGGTATGTGGCACATATACAAAAACTGACCATGTGGTAGGCCATAAAAACCTCAAAATTCGGTGCAGAAAGGCAGAGATAGTCAATGAATCCTTCTCAGATCATAATGCAATAAAAATTACATGTAATTAAAGGCCTTGGAAAGATTAACCAAAAACTAATTGGAAACTAAATAATCTAATTCTAAAGAATGAGTGGGTTAAACAACAAATTATAGAAACAATCAACAACTTCATCCAAGAGAATGACAATAATGAGACAACCGACCAAATCTTATAGGATGCTGCAAAAGCAATTCTTAGGGGAAGTTTTATGTTTTTAAATGTCTACATGAATAAAATAGAGAAAGAAGAGATCAATGAATTGGGCATACAGCTGAAACAGCTAGAAAGAGAACAAATTGAAAATCCCTAAGTAAATACCAAATTAGAAACATTGAAAACCAAAAGAGAGATTGATAAAATTGAAATTAAGAAAGCTATTGAACTAATATATAAAACTAAGAGTTGGTTTTATGAAAAAAACAATAAAATTGATAAACTTTGATCAATTTGATTAAAAAAAGAAAGAAGAAAACCAAATTACCAATATCAAAAATGAAAAGAGTGAACAAACCTTCAATGAGGAGGAAATTAAAACAATAATTAGAAATTACTTTGCCCAACTGTATGCCCATAAATTTGACAATCTAAATGACATGGATGATTATTTTAAAAAATATAAATTGCCCAGATTAACAGAATAGGAAGTTGAACACTTAAATCATCTCATCTCAGAAAAAAAATTGAACAAGCCATCCATGAACTCCCTAGAAAAAAAACCTCCAGGGCTAGATGGATTTACAAGTGAATACTATCAAAGATTTAAAGAACAGTGAATTCCAATACTCTGCAGACTATTTGGGAAAATTGTCTACCTGACAGAACAGACCTAGGGACTATATGAACAATTACAAAACACTTTTCGCCCAAATAAAGTCAGATCTAAGTAAGTGGACAAACATCAGTTGGTCATGGGTAGGCTGAGCTAATATAATAAAAATGACAATTCTGCCTAAATTAATTTACTTATTCAGTGCCGTACCAATCAACCTACCAGATAATTATTTTCTAGAGCTAGAAAAATAATATCAGAATTCATCTGGAAGAACAAAAGTTTCAGAATATCAAGGGAACTAATGAACAGAAATGCTAGGGAAGGTGGCCTAGCCCTACTAGATCTCAAATTGTATTACAAAGCAGCAATCATCAAAACCACTTGGTACTGGCTAAGAAACATAGAGGTGGACCAGTGGTCTCACTGGTAGGTGAGGTACTCAAGATACAGTAGTTAATGAATATAGCCATATACTGTTTGATAAACCCAAGCACCCCAGTTTCTGGGATAAGAACTTACTGTTTGACAAAAATTCCTGGGAAAGCTGGGTAACAGTGTGACAGAAACTGGGCATTGACCAATGCCTAACACCGTACACAAGAATAAAGGCCAAATGGATTCATGATCTAGGTATAAAGATTGATACTATAAACAAATTAGGGGAGCATGGAATAGTGTACTTGTCAGATTAATGGAGAATGGAGAAATTTATGACCCAACAAGAGATAGAGAACATTATGAGGTACAAAATGGATAAATTTGATTACATTAAATTGAAAAGTTTTTGCACAAACAAACCCAATGCAACCAAGATTAGGAGGGAAGCAGAAAACTGAAAAAGAATTTTTGCAACTAGTGTCTCTGACAAAGTCCTCATTTCTAAAATATATAGAGAACTGACTCAAATATACAAGAATATAAGTCATTTCCCAATTGATAAATGGTCAAAGGATATGAACAGAGAATTTTCAGAGGAAGAAATAAAGCTATCCATAATCATATGAAAAAAATGCTCTAAATCACTATTGATTAGAGAGATGCAAATCAAAGCAGCTCTGAGATACCATATCACACCTATCAGATTGGCTAACATGACAAAACAGGAAGATGATGAATGTTGGAGAAGATGTGGGAGAATTGGAACACTAATTCATTGTTGGTGGAGCTGTGAGCTGATCCAACCATTCTGGAGAGCAATTTGGAACTATGCACAAAGGGCTACAAAAATGTGCATACCCTTTGACTCAGCAACAGCGCTTCTAGGACTATATCCCAAAGGGATCATAGAAATGGGAAAGGGTCCCACATGTACAAAAATATTTATAACAGTTCTCTTTGTAGCGGCCAAAAACTGGAAATCAAGGGGATGCCCATCAATTGGAGAATGACTGAACAAGTATTTGAATGTAACGGAATACTATTGTACTATGAGAAAATGATGAACAGGAAGACTTCAGAGAAGCCTGGAAAAACTTATTTGAACTGATGCTCAGTGAAAGGAGCAGGACTAGAAGAACTTTGTACACAGTAACAACCGCAGTGTGTGAAGAATTTTTCTGGTAGACTTAGTACATCATTGAAATGCTTTGACTTAAAAAATTTCCAATGGACTTTTGAGGCCAAATGCATTCCACATCCAGAGAAAAAACTATAGAATTGGATCACAGATAGAAACAGACCATTTTCTTCTGTATTATGTTTTGGGTTTTTTTATGGTTTGTCCTAATCATTTTATTTCTTCTATGCAACATGCATAGGAATAGACGTGTAGAACCTATATAAGATTGTAAGCCATCTCAGGGAGGGAGTGGGGAGGTAGGGAAGAATGAAGGGGAGGGAGTGGAAAAAATCTAAGATATATGGAAAGTGATTATCGAACACTGAAAACAAATAAAGTAATTCAGTTAAACAAAAAAAAGAGGGGAGGGATGCAAATGATAGGTGAGAATTATTGAGATACTTTCCTCTCTATTTTCAGCCCACCAACTGGGGGTAGCTAGGTGGTGCAGTGGATAGAGCACCAGTGCAGGAGTCAGGAGGACCTGAGTTCAAATCTCACTTCAGACACTTGACACTCACTAGCTGTGTGACCTTGGGCAAGTCACTTAACCCCAATTGCCCCATCCTGGGTCATCTCCAGTCATCCTGATGAATATCTGGTCACTGGATTCAGATGGCTCTGGAGAAGAAGTGAGGCTGGTGACCTGCACAGCCCTGCCTCACTCAAAACAAAGTCAAGTGCAAGTCATGTCATCAATTCTCTGATAGCATGGTCTTCTTCAGCAATGAAGGACAAACACACACACTCACACACACACACACACACACACACATCCACATCCACCAACTGCTTGCATTCCAACAGTGACCTTGGATGTGATCTTGAGGTGATAATACCTAGCTTTGGGCAGCCCCAATTGATAGAGAAAGAAAGAAAAAAAAGCAAATTGAGTTATGCTGTGGTCTCATAGGCAGGATATGATGCATTTAGCTCTGGGCTTCACAGCTCCAGTGGCCCAAGATGAGGTTTTAGTGCAACCTAAACTCATTTAGATTTTTGAGAAGACTGGTTATCTTCACATCCAGGGGTAACTAGGCAGATTGTGGTGGGAGTAGCTGGCCTCCCTAATTGAAACTGTTGCAGCAAATTATCTATTGATTTCTCCATTACAAATATGTTTTATTTTACCTTCCTATGATCTTTTATTGGCTATAACAGTTTTTTGGAAGGCCTCCTAGCTCAGAACAGTGATATAATTTTTAATGCACGACATACTACATTATTCCTTGTCCCCTGGGGAAGCAAACCAATAAATATAGGAGAAAGATCACTTGCCTTTACCAGCTTGTTCAATTATGACACCACCACAATTTTATTAAGCAGTATATTCATCCTGTGTAACCTTCATCCTTCCTTATTCTCAGGAAGACTCTTGGGGAAGGGCTCGCTGGCTCTGGCTACATATGAGTTACAGGTGAGAGACTTGGGACCTAACAGTCATGGCAGAACATGGCATGAAGTATGTCAGGATTGGACTCTGATATGGTTTATAGGATTGGAGGCTTTTAAAACTCTCAGGTTTAGGTAGTCAGGAAATCTAGGAAGCTTTTCTTATCCCTGAAGAGTTTGTTCTGATTTTATCGACACTGAGGCTCAAAGATGCTACATTTACTGGATTATTCCCTATTTTATCCCATTTTCAGCAGTGTCCGGGCACTTAAGCATCCTCTTAGAGCCCAAACAGACTCTGTGATCATATATACTTCCCTCTTAATAATTCTTTACATGTAAATCCTTACATTTCAGAGAGTGTGGCAAGAAAGAGCATTGGACTGGAATCAGGAGTATTGACTGACACTATTAACTGTGAGGTAGTGAGGAGAGCATAGAATATAGGGCCAGAAGATCTGATTTTTGATTCCCTGGGTAAGTTTACTTACCTTATCTGGGCCTCAGTTTCCTTATCTATAAAGTGGAAGTTAGACTAGGTAATAATCTCTAAGATCTTTTCCAGTGATTAATCTTTTTACCTATTTCAATTATCTTGAAACTTTTCTGGTCAGGCATTCATTTCAGTTTTTAAAAAATTTTGATCACATACCCCCAGTATATATATTTATTTGTAAACATGTACATTATAAAACATACAAAAAGAAAATAAAAAGGTTTAGGTAAAAGTGCCATCCATCCAGAGCCAATAGGAAGACACAGGGCAATAATATAGTCAGATGTGTTTTAGCAAGATTATTTTGCCAGTGGTGTGGAGGAAAAATTGGAAGAGGGAGAGATTTAAATCAGGAAGACCAATTAGGTAACTATTTCAATAGCCCAGGCAAGACATAATGAAGCCTGAACTGCAGTTATGTTTGTATGACAGAGGAAAGTATAGATGTGAGAAATATAGCAACAGAAATGACAAGATTGACAAGTGATTAGATATGTGGGATGAGGAGAATGTGGAGTCAAAGATGACATGACTATGCCCTAGACATTGATAAGGGAGACTGAGAAAGGGTTGAGTTTGGGGTGGAGGGAAAGATAATATACTGAGATCTTCAGTTTATGCCAAGCCCTCCATTCCTACACATCCTATGCTTATTCTGTCCCACCCAAATGAAAAGGAACGAAGCATGGCTCTTTCTCGCACTCCACTGAATATCTGCTGCAGCCATGCAGTGATCTGGGGAGCAAAGGATAAGTATGCTGGGACAAAAGGGGGAATAGGGAATTTTCCCAGTAGCAGTGTACTACATCTTCTGTCAGACTGATCCCTGATCCAGAAAAGAAGACACTGGGTATTTGCACAGAAGATGGAGGGGGAAGAGTGAGAAAGAGAATTATGGGAGACAAGGTATACTTATTTGTGATTAAGACAGACCCCATGATTGGCTGTCATGGGAGTGTAGGATGTAAATCATCTTCCCACCTTCCACTGGTTGATTAGTCAGTCAGTCAACTAGTATTTACTAAGTGCCTACTATGTGCCTGGCACTGTGCCTAAGTACTGGAGATACAGAGACAGGTAAAAGAGAGTCCTTGCTCTCAAGAAGCTCACAGTGTAATGAACAGACCCCCTTTGGGAGCCTATCCCCATTTAGAAACCCACCACTCTAGATCACTTCATTTTTTCATGCCTCCATCCCATTCTTATCTAGGGGGTTTTGTCACATTTTTATGACCCAGTATTTTCATTATTCCAGAGAATCCTTTCCTTAGACTATGCATTTTTAGCCTTCTTCCTTCTACTCTCTACAAGGCCTTATAATTTCTTTCTTTGTAGGCATAACTTGCCCTCTGTAACTTTGGCCACCTGACTATGAAAGTCTTTTGTGATAGTCTCTCAAAAATATCCTTAAGCCAAATAATAACAGATATCATTATCCTCACTTTATAGGTATAGAAAATGAGGCACAAGAGAGATCAATGTGACATGGTATAAAGAGGTTCAAATCCTACCTTGGATGCATTCTACTTAAATGACCTCAGACAAGTCCTTTAACACTGCCCGCTCCCCACTCCAATAGGGCTGTTTCTTAATTTGTAAAATGGATGGACCAGATGCCCTCAGAGGTCCCTTCTAGCTCAAAAATCTATGATAGTATGATTTTATAAGGGGCTTGTGCAATAATTCCCAGAAACTGAAATTAGGTCTCCTGACTCCCCACACTTTCCTTTATATAAGGCTGCCTCTCTATCCTGGATCTGTAATCTCTATCCTAAAAACTGAAATTTCCAAATAAAGTGGAGAGCAGTTAGATCACTGAGATAAGATTCTGGACATCTGAGTTCTGGTACAGGCCCCTACCACTAACCTATTATCATTTCCCTTATCTGAACTCAGTTTTCTCATCTACAAAATGAAGGGGTTTGAACTCTATGATCTCTAAAGATCCTTCCAACCTGGATAGTCTATAATTCTAATTGACTTTGTGAGGTGTCCTACCCTCACTAAAGAATCCTTATACCTTCCCCAATGCCACATATTCTGCAATCCAGTGAAACTGACCACCTTGCTTTCCTCAAACAAAATACTCCTCCCAACTCCAGACATTTTCTCTGACTGTCCCCCATGCCTGAGTTGTTCTCCATTTTCATCTCTGCCTTCTGGTTTCCTTCAAGTTCCCTGAAGTCAAAATTCTACCTTCAACTGGAGGTTTTTCCTGAACTTTCTTAATCCTAGTGCCTTCCCTTTGTTGATTATTTCTTATTATCTTGTACATAGCTTATTAATATGTAGTTGTTTTCATGTTGTCTTCCCCATTAGACTGTTTTTTGAGAGCAGAAACTGTGATTTGCCTTTCTTTATATTCTTAATACTTAGCATAGGCACATAGTAGTTGCTTAATAAATGTTTATTGCCTGACTAGTACAGGGTTTTGTTACTGTGATTTTTAGCCTAATCTTCCCTTTAAAGTTGCAGAATCAACTCTTTAAGGAAATGGGGAAAAGAGTGACTGAATTCACAGGTTCTGTTTAGGTGGCTACAGAAATAGTTCATCTTCTTTCTTCTTTTGGTACTTCTATAATATGTATCTGGAAACAGCCCCATCTTCCAGTGTTTTCCTTCCTTCATTTTCTGCCCAGGTCTGATGCTCCCCTACCAATTTAAATGGCCATATCCACCTTCCTCTCTCTAGCAAGAGAATAGATCTGCTGCTCAATGGGTTTTCTTATGCCCCTACTTGGATGAATCATAATCAGAAGTTCAGTGGGCAGGATGTGCATAGACATAATTTCTTCTTAGATGTTTATGAGAGTTTGACATGTTTAGCAGATTGGCAGGTATTGTACAAGATAGAAAAGAAGTATGAATGCTGAAAGGATAGTTTGATTAGTCAACTATTCCAGGAGCCAGTGAGGTATTTATATAGGCACCTTTATTATATGTCTCTTATTGAAATAACAGTAATTCCTTGAGTCAGTGCCTGAGGCATCAGTGAGGTAAAGGTTGTAGGAGAGAAGAGGGTTCCTGTTGGGGAGGGAGAAGAATGCTGAATATAAATCTGCATTCTTTTCATTTATTGTCTATGTGTTCAAAATGATAGTACATAAATCATTTATTTGACACTGGGAACATTTGCACAAGTGTTTAAAGCCATTCCATTTAGTAGATTTTGCCATTTCTGAGCTGCTTTACTTTTACAATGTAGGTTTTCTGCTTTGGGCCCAAAGCATCTCTAGTTTGAATTCTGCCCTTGCTCTCTCTTCTTGCCCTCCTCCTTCCCCTTTTTAGAACATGCTGGCCCTGAAATCAATCAATAACTCTCATGTTAGAAGCCGTCTTCAAGGGAATTGATAGACTTCTAAATTAATAAGTTATAACCAACTGTCCTTCCCAGATTGAGGTGTATTCCTGCATAATTCAGCCCTGAGTGATGTATTGCTAGCCCTTGCACTTAGAAGAGGAAGAGAAAAGTGTAGAGAAACTTAGAAACTGTAGTATATTGGGGTTAAACCTAATGAGACACCATAGGCATTTGGGGGAGTGGGGAGAGGGGCAGTACTAACCAGTACTTTCAGTCAATGTAGAATTATTACCAGAAGAATATTTTCCCCAGAGGCAAAAACAGTAAATGGGGTGGAGAGAGGAGGCAGTGACAAAGAAGATAATCTGACCTCAGGTGTATGGAATAATAGCCTTTTTCCCAGCACAGTTCTGCCTGGGGGAAGTTGAATCAAATAATGACCGACCAGCAGAGAACCATGAGGTGAGGCACAAGGATGGAAGTCAGTCCTGGAAGTAAGTACTTCTTCCCCCCACACCTGTGCCAAATATCAGCACCCTAGTGCAAAGTCCCATTTGCTACATGCTAGTTACACTGTTAATCAAGTCTCATCAATGGCCAAACATTCATCTTTCACTCTGGGGAGAGATGGAAAGAAATCTGGGCAATGAGGTCAAAGTGCAAAATCCTTTAAAAGCAAAGTAACTATGCTTTCTACAATTTTTTGGAGTTTCATGTTCGTGTCGCTGAGAAGTGAGTTCAATACATGGTTTAGAGATTCTTCACACTTATAAATGGTATGAACAAGCCTACACTAGGTACAAGGAACCATAATTGTAAACTTGTCATTCACAAAGCAACAGAGCTTCGTGTTCATCATGGAGGTACATTTTACTTCAATATCTTTTTAACTGTTCAAGCAGAGTTCAGGTGTAAATGCCATGCTTTTTTGAAAGCGTCATGAAATTTTAGCCATTACGTGTTTCTTAAACTTGGTATCAAGGCAGCTAAGTGGCAGAGTGGATGGAATGCTAGGCCTGAAGTCAAAAAGACTCATCTTCATGAGTCCAAATCTGTCCTCGGTCACTTACTAGCTGTGTGACCCTGTGCAAGTCACTTAACCCTGTTTGCCTCAGTTACCTCATCTGTAAAATGAGCTACAGAAGAAAATGGCAAACCACTTCAGTATCTTAGCCAAGAAAAGCCCAAATGGGGTCACAGGCAATCAGACATGACTGAAACACCTAAACAAAAACAACAACAAAATTTAGTTTCATTTAAGTGGCATGTGCCAATAGCTAAAAAGCATATCTTACAATAAGCAAACTGGAGCACAGGGGAGAGGTAGGATGGCTAGATCTGGAAATCTTCCACCAAGAAATAATAATTAAAAGCAATGGGAACTGATGAGGTCACTGAGACTATAGAGAGATGATCCTTCAGGAACATCAACAACTTTTGTAATGGTTGTTCCCCACAATACAACCCATCCTCACTTCCTCCTTTTACAATTTCTAATTTCCTTCAAAACTCAGTTCAAGGATCACTTTTTACATGAAAACTTCTTTGGTCATCACAGCTACTACTACTTGCCCCCTTACCCCCACACACACAGAAAAACCTTGTTTTCATTCTAGATCTATTTTGTACATGTTATATACATTCATTCCTGTATTCTAGTAGAATATAAGCTCTTTGAGGGTAGAAAATGTTTCATTTTTTTCTTTACATCCCCAGCATCTAGCACGGTGTTGATCGAGTGATTGTTATAACACGTAGCTTCAGGAAGATGGAACAATTGCTGATACCACACATTCAGTAGAGAAAATGCTTAATATATTCTTCAGAGAGTGTATGATAAGCAAGAATCTTTAACTGCCACAATCTCCAGATCTGACATCACCCATTTCCTGGAAGAATAAAGAAAAGATAATTTGTTATGAGTCTTGGAGATTCAGAAACATTACAGTGTTACAGGAATATTCCATGTAACACTGATTGGTTGATTGGCAGAAGTACTCTTGGTAAAGTAACACCATTAGGACCACTCAGTTCCATGAGAACAATGTTATTAGTGAAAGATAAGGATAATGTAATAAATGAGATATGTGAGTAGTATTACAGTAGCTTTGCATGATTAATTACATTGTTAGAAAACAATATTTGTCAAAGCAATGTTACATGGCATATCCCTGTATGTAGGTGACGTCTCCATTTTGCTGTTCAGTCATTTCAGTCATGTCAGACTCTTTATGACTCCATTTGGGGTTTTCTTGGCAGAGATACTGGAGTGGTTTTTAATTTCTTATCCAGCTCATTTTACAGATGAGGAAACTGAGGCAAACAGGGTTAAGTGACTTGTTCAGAGCCACATAGCTAATAAGTATCTGAGATTGGATTTGAACTCAGGTCTTCCTGCCTCCATGTCTGACTTTCTATCCATGGCTATACCCAGATGCCCCTAACTGGGAAAGCTGACCTTTCTATTATGTTTCTCCAAATAAGTGCATGTATCACAGTGGGCTTGTGAGAAGACATGACCACTTATTCATAAATGTGACATAGGTGTGTAATGTGAAATTCATACCTTCTTTGAGAGAATGTCTATGCATATTGTCATGTGACTTTCCAAAGACCTCTAAAAGAAAAAAGTAGTAACTGAAGGTCTCATTAAGGAATAAGTTGTAAAAGTAATGAATTTTCTTTTTTATACTTCTGTTTCTAAAACTAATTATTTATAAAGAGATTGTGCTTTAATAATAGGCCATTAGTAATTCAAAGGTATATGTTTCATAAGCATGTTTTTATTTTACAACTCTTAAATCTGACTCTTGATAGTCTACCTAAGAATTATCAAATTATGGGCCAACGGCCAGATTGACCTACTGCCTGTTTTGTTTTTTTAAACCAATCTGTGTTTGTACTTTTTAAAAATATAATACCTCTGGTCTAACTTACGTATACCTTTGATAAAACCCTAATTCATTAAGCTTTGAGAATTGGAGTGACCATATAACCACAATTATTTTGCCTGCTACTCTTCTCTATTCTGGACATTAATAACTATCTTTGGCCTTTAGCCAGGCTCTGAATATAACCACAGCTTTAAAGAGACACACACATAAGGACCAAGCATTTTTAGGACATGAGAACTATGATATGCCCCTGAGGAGCTATAGCAGTATTGGAGTGATTAGAACTAGTTGAGTTTTAGTCCTTCGTAAAAGAAGCAAGTACAGAAAAGATTTGTGAAGGTGAGAAGAGGAGGCATAATTTGGCAGAGAGAAATAGGCAAGGTAGTTCTAGTTGCAGTCAGGCTATGAAGTAACAGACATGAAACAAACATGTTAAAGAGAGGCTGAAGAACCCCTGAGAGTCTGGCGCATTTGCCTGGAGAGCTAGAAATGCTGTTAATCTGGTGAGGTGTCCTTCTTGCCTATTCTTAACAGAACCAACTGGATATTCTTGGGATGCTGCCCCAACAAGACTGAGCTAACAATTACATCTCTCTCTAGGAAATGAAGGCCAAAATTAAGTCCTTTGGGTTCTTGCTTTTCTTCTTAAGTTACGAATTCCCAAAGTCTTCTTCTATGCTGTGGCAGGCTCATCAAATAGCTATTCTTGTAAATATGGCAAGGAGATATGATTGATATTGATGATGATGATAATGATTGATAATAATACTTCTGTGCTTAAAGGTTTGCAAAGTATTTTCCTCACAACCCTGTAAGGAAGGGAATTCAAGTGTTGTGAGATCATTTTATAGATGACGAAACAGAGGTTTAAAAAAGGAAAGTGGTTTACCTCATAATCATTTCTCCTAGGATTGTTTTGAGGATAAAATGAGATAATGATTGCAAAAAGGCTTTATAAATGATAAATCCCAAAAGACAAAGGAAGGGTTGTGATTAATTTCTACTCTGTGGTACTCTAAATGGACAAGTAGTTTACATGTCATTATTTTCCTTGAGGTTGACTTCCTCTTCTGGAGAAATCAGTTGCTTCTCATTTTACAGACTACTCTGGAAATTGCTTCTCCTCCTCTATGCCTTCAACATCTGTGCATGCAGGGCTAAAGGTCCACCAAATAGGTTAGACCCTGGGTCAGAGGGCAAGGTTAGGAAACAGCCTTCCCTCACACTGAAGCTGACCAAACTTGATGGACAATGGGAGCAATTCAAAAAAGTCACCAAACCCCAGAGTGAGATAGGACTTTTAGAGGCCATCTAATCAAATCCTCTCTGAAAGAAGATTACCATTCCTAGAAACCAGACAATGAATGGGGAGCCCACAACTGCCAACAAATCCAATCCAATCAAATGAGCATTTACTAAGTCCATATCTACAATACATACCAAGACACTGTGCTATGTGCTAGGGCTACAAAGACATAACAAGGAACTTCAAGGAGCTTCCATTCTATTGTGGGAAATGTGAAATATACATAGTTATGTTTATACATGACAATTTCAGGAGGGAGAGAGAGAACTTTAACAACCACAGGGATCAGTAAAAGCCCACAGAAGCTGTCAAATGAATTGAACCTTGAAGGAAACTAGTGATCATAAGAAGTGGAATGTCAAAGGAGCATACTGTAGTCATGGAGGAAGAGAAGCAAGAAATGGGATTCCAAGTTTGAGGAACAGCTGGTTGACCAAGGTAGTTGAAATGTGGAGTAGTAAAAATAGAATTTTCCAAAATATTACTATAAGGACGGGTCAGGGCCACACTGTAAAGGACTTCTAATATCAAGCTAAGGAATTTAAATTTTCACTTGTAGTCACTGAAGATTCTTGAGCCAGGGAGGGACATGATGAGCCTTGTGATTCAGGAGGATTATTTTGGCAGCTGTGATAAGGTTAAATGAGAGAGACAAAAAAAAAAGGAATCCCATTAGAAGGCTGTAAGGCTGGCCACACAAGAGATGATAAGGGCCTAAACTTGGGCAGCGACCGTGTAAATGGAGAGAACATGGATGTAAGAAATATGTGGAGGCAAAATCACCCAGATTTGATACTGACAATGGATGTTAAGGGAGAGAGAAGAGTCAAGGATGACCTGCAAATCTGAGTGACTAGAATGGTAACAGCACCCTCCACAGAAATAGAGAACTCTAGAAGAATGGATTTGAAGAGTGGGGAGGAAAAGATAAGTTCCATTTGAGACATACAGAGTTTGAGATGTCCATTAAGTCATAAGACTGGAATTTAGAAGACTAAATAGGACTGAATGTTAAGTTCCGGGAATCATCTAAAATAACTACAATATGCCAGGCACTTTGCAAAGTGTTGGATGGGAGATAATGACATCACTGAGAGATATTTTAGAAATAAAATGGGAGAAGGCCTTTGGGGGCACCCAAGTTTAAGTGGCGCCACAGGGATGATGATCCTGCAAATGATACCGAAGAGTGGCTAGCCAGGTAGGAAAGCCAGGGGAAGAAGTGTCATTAAAGCAGGAGAGAGAAGCGTTCATTTACTCCTTAATTGGATGAGGATTTAAATTCCTGTGTGTACCAAGCACTGTTCTAGGCACTGAGGTTATATAAACAAAACTGAAACGGACCCTATCTTTACTAAAACTTGCTTTCTGTTGGGTGGAAAAAACATGTACACAGTAAAATAAATACAAAGTGATTTCTGGCAGAGATGGGGTGGGGTGGGAAACAGGACCTTAGCAACTGGGGAAATTGAGATAGGCCTGGTATTGGAGGCAACCCTTGGACTAAGCTTGGAAGGACTCTAGGGACTGACTGTCTGAGACAGAAGTAAAAAGTAAGTGCATTCCAGGCGTAGGGGACAGGATAGAGAGGAGAGATGTCGTTCAAAAAATATAAAATAGGCTGTTTGGCTGAAATACAAAATGTATGAAATGGAATATGTACAACAGTAGGCTAGAACCCAAATGTGATGGGCTTCAAACGTCAGAGAGGAGTGTGTAAGTTATGCTGGAGACAAGAGGGAGCTGCTGTTGTTTCATGAGCAGAGGAACGGCATCCTTAGACCATGTCACAATAGTACAGCGTACTGGGTAAAGTAAAGTAAGAGTAAAGCAAAGTAAAGCAAAGCTGATCTTGGAGTTAGGAAGGCCAGGTTTGAGCATTTCCTGACACTTATTTCCTATGTGACCATGGGTAGCCAAGTCACTTAACTTATCTGAGTCTCAGTTCCCTCACCTGTGAAATAGGGTTAATAATATAGATAGTACTTGCTTCATAGGATTATTTCAAGAGCAAATGAGTTACAATGCAGAATGTTCTATGAAAGCTTTAACGCACTATGTAAATGCCAATTGTTATAGAAAACCTCAGCCATCAGTGTCAAACACTGCAGAAGGTCAAGAAGGCTGAAAACTGAGAAAAGACTATCAGATTTTGTAATTAAGAGATCATTGGTAACCTTGAATAGAACATCTTGAATTGATTGGTAAGATAAGAAGCCAGACTGCAAAGGCTGGAGAAGTGAGTAGGAAGGGGAGACAGCTAGGCCAGATGGCTTTTTCTAGGCATTTGGCTGTGAAAGGCAAAAGAGAGAGAAGACAAGAGCTTAAAGGGATCATGGCATGGAGTAAAGGTTTTTGGAGGATCGGAGAGGTCTCTGTGTGTTTGTAAGCAGCAAGAAAGATGTCAATAGGCAGGAAGAGACTGAAAATTAGAAAGGGAGGGAATGATTGAAGAGGGCTAAGTCTTGAAGGAGATCGGCGGGGATGGCATCAAGAGCATAAGCAGAATAGTTTGCTTTGGCAAGGGAATTCTTCTCTTTATCATGGGGTGAATGAAGAGAGAATTGGTGATGGTGTTTGGTGGGGGAGGGGGCGGTTAAAGGTGCAGAACAAGAGAGTGGAGGGAGCTCTATTTTATCAGTAGAGAGGTAAAGTCAAGGGTGGGTAATCTGTAACATCAAGGCCACATGTGGCCCTCAAAGGCTTTTGTCTAAAAGGGATACACTTGAGGACCTAAAGAGGTACGTGTGGCCTCTAAGCTTCAGGTTCCCCACCTCTGGGCAAAGTCCTGTACTAAAAAGGAGGGGGAAGGGGATAACATAAGGGGCTTGAAAAAACACCAGAAGGTTTGGAGTTGCTGGTTTGGAGAGTATAGTAAGAGAGCCAATTGTGGAAAAATAAAGATTGATGCACGTGGTGAAGCCCTGTTAAAATAATATAACATTCATTTGTAGTATGCCCAGATAGCAGAGAGGTGTGACTTTCTCCACTGGCATTCAGCATCATCCAAATAAGAGAAGAGATGGTGAGTGATGGGAGTATCCCAGGGCTGAGGTTTCACAAGATATGATTAACAGTAGGACAGGAGGAGAAGGGATTTCGGGGTAGAGAACAGGGTATGATTGAAATGCTTAACTATAGGATCAAGATTGCAAAGGAAGGAACATGAAGCCAGAACAAGAGCTAGGAAAGCAAGGGAAAGTGAAATACTTGGGAATAGTAGTGATGACAAAGAAGAGGTTTAGAAGCAGACCTCTGTAGGAGGGTCTGTTAGAGGTCAGAATTGTGGTCAAGTACAGGAATTGCAGACTTCTGGATCCTGGAGGTAGAATACTGTGCAATGGTGAGATCCAAGGTTGACTATCCATGTGGATTAGCTTTTTTTACTGTAAGCCAAGTACTATTCTGCTCCTTAAGAAAGGAGGGAGAATGAGTTAGGGTCCAGTAGAAAATTACTACCAAGATATGGATTTGGGTACTGTAGAAAGAAGGAAAGAGTCATAAAGAGGAGAGGTTACTAAGTAAAGGCAATAGAGGAAGGTCTGGAAGTACCAGTGAAGGGCAACGAAAAAATGTCGATTTCTCCTCCTGACCCAGTGTGTCATGATGAAGAGGGAGAAATGAGGCAAAGTGCATTCCAAATTACAGAGACTTCAGGATACAGTGTATTCTAGGAACAGCAAAGTTTCCATGGATGTGAGAAGACAAAAATGTGAAAATAATGCCTTCTGTGGCATCCCAGTCCATTTTTGGACAGTGGTTTGCATCAATGGATGATACCACCTCCTTGTTCCTTCCTCCCTTCAACCTATAGTGCAACCTCACAGCTTCATACCAGTCCACACAGTGGAACTTAAGGAATTTTCACAGTTTCTACATTTCAAGAATGACACTGCCTTCCCATAGCCTTGTGTCCACTTACTGTTTTTATTTCCCTTGTTCTAGGCTGTCGACTATGAGATGAACAGAGCGTTCATGCTGACTGTGATGGTATCCAATCAAGCACCCTTGGCCAGTGGCATCCAGATGTCCTTCCAGTCTACAGCAGGAGTGACCATCTCAGTCATGGACATTAATGAAGCCCCATATTTCCCTTCTAACCACAAGCTAATCCGCCTAGAGGAGGGTGTTCCCATGGGGACAGTGTTGACCACATTTTCTGCTGTGGATCCTGACAGGTTCATGCAGCAGGCAGTAAGGTGGGTCCCTGGAGGAAAGAAAATCCTTAACCCAAAAATGATAGCTCAGTTTTACCCAGCTAAGCTAGTCCCTGAGGAATACCTTAGGAAAAGGTGCCCAGACCCAGAGCTCCCAAGTACTTCCACTGTAAAAATCAAAACCAAACTTGCTTGCATGGTTTCCTTCTCCTCTGCTGAGACACCATAGAGAAGGGTCCCAAGTGGGCTACCATGAAGTTCTCATTCACCAGACTCATACTCCCTCAGGTTTAAAAAAAAAAAAAGGAAGAGTGCCTTAAGGGAAAAGGTACTGGTTATTTCCTGGTTGGAGGGAGCTGTCCAGCCTTGGAACTCTGAGCAATCTTCCCCTGTGCTCTGGGGACTGATCTGCTGCTGACTTAGAGGAGACGCCTCAGAATTCACACACAACCTCATCTTTACTTCCATCTCCAGCTGTGTCAATATGTACAATTCAGAGCCCAGACGAGCCAAACTTGAAATAGCCAGATGTGTCCTAGCCTCAGCTATGATGGCGTGCAACCCAGAACACGTCACTTTGGGGCCTTAATTTTCTTAGGAGGTTGGATTAGATGACCTCTAGTGCCTTCCAACTCTAGTGTTCCATGGTAAGGGAAAAGTGATTCTCTTCTTTTCTCTTACCAAAGATGAGGTACTACCTTGATTTGTACCTCAATATGCAATATGTGGTTAAATTGTGGAGAATCACATGGTTTAAGAGGACTGAAACATCATGGTCAGATGAGGGCTGCCCAGCAATGGATGGATTCTTTAGGATCCCTGGCTTATGGAATGGGCAAAATTGCAAAATAGAAAACAACAACATTTTCATTCGCTGATTGTGGGGGTAGACGTAGAAGGATATAAAGTTAGAATCAGAGAAAGGAATTTAGGAGTCCAATATAAGAGACAGATCACAGGTGTGATCAAGGGTGTGATCATTGTTGTGAATGCCTTGGGGAGAGGGAAATTGTAGGTGATAGAAATTTGGGAGGGTGAAGACCTAAGAGCCAAGGTATCTGAGGGGTTTCAATCTGTACACTGAAGTTTTTAAGCATAAGGGAAGAAATTAGAGAAGATTCAAGATAAGTACAGAAGACCTTGAGGAAGGAGGGATATGGGCAACCCAGTAAGTCAGCCCAGCTCAGCTTCACTTCAGGGGGACAATGTGCTGGGCCCCAGATGAAACAGGACATTACGCCAAGTATCATTTAAGAAATTGTGGAGTGGAAGAAAAGTTAGCAAGAAAGTTTCTCGTCCTTTACATACTTGAACTTCCTCCCTTCTTATCTGGAGGTGCTGGTATCACTTTAACTGCTAGAATATTCAGGAAGGTTCCTCCCTGAGTTTCAAAAGTTTCCCTTGTTGCTTAGTTAGATACTTCTATGGATCTGCAATTCCATCAACTCAGGTATTTTCAGGTGCAGATGGCAATCCATCTTTGTCTTTGCATTCTATACTGTTCTTGTGTATGTCCTTCCAAAATCCTCCGTGACTATCCGATTTAGCGATGCTACAAGGCTTCTCCTAGTTCTTTTAATATCCGACAACACCAACACTCAAATTACCCATCTTTTATCTCTCATTCTTGCTATATAACCAGCCTACTTCCTTTTCTTGTCGTACACGTCTTCAAGAATGTCTTTTACAGCATTTCATATGCTCAAGTTACCATTAATAATCTGCTGCAGCCTACATAAACCCATGTCCTTTGGTTATTCTTAGATAATGTTTCTCCACTAATCAAAACTATAGAAGATTAGTATCAGTGCTATTTTTTCAGTAGTATGAACCTTGAGATGATTGATGGTACTCCATAATATCTTAAATGATACTTGGCGTAATGTCCTGTTTCATCTGGGGCCCAGCACATTGTCCCCCTGAAGTGAAGCTGAGCTGGGCTGACTGACTGGGTTGCCCATTTCCCTCCTTCCTCAAGGTCTTCTGTACTTATCTTGAGTCTTCTCTAATTTCTTCCCTTATGCTTAAAAACTTCAATGTACAGATTGAAACCCCTCAGATACTTTGGCTCTTAGGTCTTCACCCTCCCAAATTTCTATCACCTACAATTTCCCTCTCCCCAAGGCATTCACAGGAATGATCATACCCTTGATCACACCTGTGATCTGTCTCTTATATTGGACTCCTAAATTCCTTTCTCTGATCCTAACTTCATACCCTTCTATGTATACCTCTCTTCTCTCTTACCTATTCCTTATCCTTATTTTGGCCTCTTCCCTCCACCCCTCCCTGCTATGCCAGTCCATGATATCTACTCTGATTGCACTTTCCTCCCTTTTTTAGTCTTAAAACTGTGGTTTACTCCTATGCTGTCCCCTTCCCTGGAAATCCCTTGTCCTGTTGCCACATATGTCTTGCCAAATCTCATTTCTGAGTTTTTTGCTACCATCTACCTTTGTTATGCCTATACATGTGTTGCATGGAGAAAGTCACACAATCATGCCAGTTAGGTCCATCACAAATTTATATTATCCAAGTTATGGTCCCTTGCTGCTGTTGCACTGCAGTCCTTTTATTTATTTTTATTCATCCCTGATTCATTCTCTCTCTCTCTCTCTCTCTCTCTCTCTCTCTCTCTCTCTCTCTCTCTCTCTCTCTCTCTCTCTCTCTCTTCCTCCCTCCCTCTCTGCCTCTCTCCCTCTGTCTCCCTCTATCCCTTCCTCCCCCTCCCTTTTCCTCTCCTTCTCTCCCCTCCATCTCTCCCCCTCTCTTTCTCCTTCCTCCCCTTCCCCCCTCTATCTCTCCCCAAATATTCCAAACCCTCTCTTCTTTCCTCAAACCTCCACTACTCCTCTACTTTCACTCTCAACAGAGGGCTTTGTCTTCTGGTTTATTAAGCACCACCTGACATGAGTGCCATTTTCTTCATGGTTCAACACCTCAAAAACTTCTTTATACCATTAAAATCATCTAGTCCAATCCCTTCATTTTACAGATGAAGAAATTGAAATCCCAAAAAGTCAAGCCACTTACCCACAGTTATACTAGTAAGTGTTTGAGGTAGGATTTGAAGTGGGTCCTTCCTAGCTCCAAGTTCAGCAGTATATACACTGCATTATGCTTCTCCTTTGTCTAAGAACCAGCCTAACTAAACACAGTGAGGCTCATCAGCAGATTGACTAAAGAGAGATTTACTTACTAAATCATAAAGGTTTTTTATCTGCATAAATGGAGAGAATAACCCCACCAATAAAATCCTCAGCTTCTTGATATGATTGAGTGAAAGAGTAATGATTATATCTCCCTGTTAGTCTGGTGGAGAAAGTCCTGAGTCAAGGGATTTGGGGTGATTAGAGAAAAACTTTGGAGACAGTCTAGTGCCCCATTCTTTCCCACCTCCTCAAACTGTCCTTATTCCACCTGAGCCACAGGACCTACTCAAGATCCCTTAGAAAAGAACATGACCCATTGTCAAGTCCACAGAATGGCCAGTCGGGCCCTTTGAGGAGGTTCAGCAGGGTTGCAGAAGCCTCAGGCTTGTACAGTCTAGACATCATATCTGAAAGTTCCTCCCCTAACAACCTCCAGCCAGGGGCTGTTCAACTGCTCCAGCTGAAGTTCCCAGACCACACATTTTATGGCAAAATTGTTGTTTTGCCAGTGGATCAAGTGGCACATTTTGAAAACAAAGGCATAAAGCTGTTTACCTGGGGTTTATCGCAAAGAACAGTGCTTTGCCATAGCAGACTGAGGCTATTAAGTTCAGCTGAGCTTTTCCCCAGCACAGCTTTCTGAAATGCAAAATGAGATTTCTTTCCCCCTGTGGCTGACACAGCAAAAAGATGAGAGAGGAACTAGTCAAAGAAGCCTGCAGAGAGAGGCAGACTTGAGAGCCACAAGGACTGGATACAATCCTGAGTGTGTAAATGGGGTCCCTGCTTTGCAAAATAGGTGCTTCTGAAAAGATGTTTATATATTAAATCATTATAAACTTCTTCTTGTTTTAAAGGTGCTACAGGCACTGGTGACAATGCCCCCCCCCCATATTTACTAGCTTATATGACCCTGGGTGAGTCATTTAACCTCTGTGCCTCAACTCCTTATCTATAAAATGAAGGAGTTAGACTCAGTGACCTCTAAGGTTACTTAAAATTCTAAATCTATGAACCTTGATCAATTTCCAATTCAATTGTTGAAGCATTTGTTAAGTGAGGCATTACGCAGCAGAGATAACATGAAAAACAGTCTCTATCCTTGAGGAACTTGCATTGTACTGTACAGGGATGCAGGGAAGATGAAGGAGGAAGCATTAACTCCTAAGGGCATCCAAAGAGACTTCCCATAAGAGATGGTACCTAAGCTGAGTCTTGAAAGAAGTTGGGAATCCTAGGACGTAAAGGTGACATGCTAGGCATGAGGGACAGACTGTTCAAAAGCGGAGGGGTGGATGACAGAGTGCCATGTCTGGGGAATGGCAAGTTGACCTATTTGACTGGAATAATGAGTACATGATGGGGGATGATAGATAAAAAATGTGGAATTTAACAAGAATTCTAAGGTGAATTATTTTGTAAAATGAATAATTACCCGCTAGGTCATTTGATGGTAAAGAGATATTGCAAAAGATGTAGTCATGGTATTTAAAGACTTTTCAGTCTAAAGAGACATAGCAAAACTTCCAAAGGAGAAAGATATTAGAAACCTTTCCAAAGCAATATATCCACAACCCCAGAAGACCACTTTAAGTTAATACTAAAAATTGAGGACAGAATCAAAGCCAATAGGGGGTGGGGAGGGAATAATCAAGATTCAGCTTTACTCAAACCTTCTCCAAGCCTCAGTTTCCTTATTTGCAAAATGAGAATTTTGGAGGAGATTCCTCATCCAACTCTATATTTTAATGATCTTATAAGTAGAGAGAGAAAAGCAGGGCTTCTCCCAGTAAACAGAGAGTCATTTGTGAGGAGGCCTATTGAGCAATTTACAGGGAGAAAATTCGGGAGTCTGCTATGCCAAGCAGCTTCACCAAGCATCCTGGGATACTGGATATCAAGTATGAGCTGACTCTGGATCTTGGCTATTTCAGGTGACAACCCTCATTGCTGCCATCTTTCCCCTAATAAGATCAGCAGTACTTAAAGGAAGAAAAAATCCTTTATTTCAAGGGCCCATCAAGAGAGAACCTTGCCTACATTTATTCCTTTTCTCCATAGATACTCCAAGCTGTCCGATCCAGCAAACTGGCTGAACATTAATGCCACGAATGGTCAGATCACCACGGCGGCTGTCCTTGATCGAGAGTCTGTCTACATTAAGAATAATGTCTACGAGGCCACGTTCCTGGCGGCTGACAATGGTGTGGCCCAGATCTGCATTGTTCATGCTTCAGTGAGACCCTAATGTGATGCATTAGCAGGAATGATGCCCTGACAGAGTTGTCAGGATAACTTATCCTTTTCCCAGGTTCTACAGTCAAAAGAAAGGGGGAGAAATGTGAAAGTGGGACAGGAAATTGGTGGAGTAAATTAAATGTGCACAGGATTCAGAATGTGTTATTAAAGGGAAGCTGAGGCAAACAGAGGATTGATTTGGGAGGTTTGCTCAATGGGGTCTGTGCTATGCTTCTGACAGCTTTGGAAGAAAGTGGAGAGACTGGAAAAGGGAGATACTGCAGCCTTTGCAGAGGACCATAGTCACAGGGAACAAAGCAGAGGAGCCAGGGTTTGACGTACCCTTTCATTCATTTAGTCAGTCAAAAAGCATTTAGTAAGCATCGACTATGTGCCAGGTACTGAGTTAAGTGTTGAGGAAGCAAAGAAAGGTAAAAGATAGTCCCTGCTGTCAAGGAGTTCACAGTCTAACAGGAGAGACAACATTCAAATAACTATATACAAACAAGCTCCATGTAGGACCAGTTGGAGATAATCAACAAAAGGAAGGCACGAGAATTAACAGGAATCCTAGGAATCAGAAGAGGCTTTTTGAAGGCTTCTTGTAGGACTTAGAAAGGCCAAGATCACCCACTGCATCCTGGGCCATTGCCTATCATCTAGACTTTTGTCTTGCCACCGGATCTTGATGACTCTGGAGGAGAAAGGGAGGCTGAACATTGGGGCATAGCTCTGCCTCACTTAACTCCCATTCACTTGAAAGTCACGATGTCCCTGGCCCATTTCCAGAACGAAGGACAAACCACAACAATAAGGATTTTAGCTGGAACTTGAAAGAAACAAGGAAAGTGAGGAAGTAGAGAGAAAGAAAGAGCGAATTCCAGGCACCAGAGGAAGTCAGTGAGAATGCCCCAAGTCAGGAAATGGTGTATTTTGTGCAAGGAATACCAAGGAGGCCAATGTCACTGGATCACAGAATATATGTAGGGTAAGTGAGGTGTAAGAAGACTGCTAAGGTAGGAGGGTCCATTTGTTCAAGAAACATTTATTCTCATGTATAAGAAACTATGCCAGAAAGCAAAGAGAATATAAGAAAAGTATTTCAGAAAACTTGGTTAGCGCCACAACTGATTAAGTCTGAGACTTTAGATGATTCACTTGCCTTTTGGGGGCCTTCAGTGTCATCTTCTTATAAATAAAGGGGCTAAAAGAGAGGATTTCTAAAACCCCTTGTATTTTTGTTACCATAAGGAGCAATAAGTGAGTGTCGCAAATATTTTACCATTTCCATGTGAGGGAAAATTCCTGTCCTTTAGAGAAATACAAAACCAAAATCAACTTCTGTAAGAGGTAGTGAGTTTCCTATCACTGAAGATGGTATCTGGAAGGCTGACTGACTACTTGTCAGGGAAGGTTCTAACAGAGACTAGCTCAGACTAGACAAGATGGCTTCTGATGGTTCTTCTGCCTCAGCATGTCTAATAGTTCTTTGGTTCTAATTCTGTCCTTCCTGAAAGAAAGTTCTCCAGGTGGGAGCTCTAGAAAGAAAGGTAAGAAACAAGCTCATAGTTGTTGCTTCCTGCAAAAATGTGCATGTGTAAAATCCCAGGCTAAGGTTAACCTTCTAGTCTCCTCCTAGGTCCTAGCCTTTTAAATCCTATAGGAGGCCACAGTGGACGCTGTATTCCCTGAGTGCTCCGGAAGTCAAAGGTGCTGCCCTGATATTTGTACTGCAAAGACAAAGGACCTGGTGTCCTTCCCTCTGGTCTTGCTGCAGGTCCCAGAATTGAAATTGCATGAAGATTTCTGAAAAATGAATCGTCACTATAATAGTACAGTCATAAAAATGCACATGAAAAAACATCTCATTTAAAATTCCTTCCTGAGTGCTCAGGGTAATGGCTAAAGTTTTATCTAGGTTAATAGAATCCCTTTGCCTGTCTCCCTGCTTATGTGCTGTGTCATCATCTACTTATCAAAGCAGCTTTTCAAAGGCAAGAACAAGGCTGCGTTTTTCCTTAAATTTGTTTTGATGTGTTTTGTGAAAGATTAAAGAGACATCCCCTTGGATATATTTTTTACACATGGCCTGCTTCGACAAGAACAGGCAGCTGTTAATGCAAGGTCAGGTGCCTCCATCTGAAGCCAAACCCAGGATTAGAATATTGCTGGGCTTTCCTCTTCTGTCCTCACCTTTGGTAGTATGGGAGCTATGCCTACATCCCATCAGCTATACCGCGCCCCCCCCAACCCCCGGAGAATCAGTCAGGTAGATGGTTTGGAGTCTTGTAGAAGAATTGGTCTCTACAACTGGCTTGATAGTGAATAAGATATCATTTAAGCTGGTCTCATATACTCTTTGAGTCTCAGTTTCTTCACCTTTAAGATGGAATGGGGGAGGAGCCAAAATACCTGTCCTCAGAATGGATGCCCTAGGTTTTCTGGCTTTTGAGTGTCTGAGGCCTCAGTGGCTGCCACATTCATCCTTGCATTCACTAGAGGTAGATTGACTTTAGGAAGGGAGCAAGTCAATAAAGGATCTCCATATGTCCAAGATTTCTAGGACTCCTAAAAGAACTCTAGCTGACAGATGCCTGTAACTCTTCTGTCTTTGGATTTTAAGTGTCATATGAGGGTTCCTAATCTCCTACAACTGAGCTAAGGAGGCATCTTCAGGGTTATGAGGTTGGACAGTGTTTTCATCTGTGCTTATCAGGAGGCCTAGGGAAGATCTTTGGGTAGTCTACTAGGTCACCCCTTGAGGTAGTGGCAAGACCAAGAATAGATTCCTCAAGTCAAGAACTCTAGTCTGTATGAAGTCAGCAGGGTATAATAGAAAAAAGGCATTAGACTATGTAAGATTCACAAATCTGTATCCACTCTTCCACAAATGATATGTGTGACCTTTGGCAAATTCTTTGACCTTTGTAAATCTCAGTTTGGTCAAGTGTCCAATGGGGCCAGTAATGCTTGCTCTACCTTTCTAAGTCCTACTGTGGAAAGAAAGAGTGTCATAAGACCTGGGTTCCAGTCCTGACTCTTTCATCAAGGAGTGGACTGGATTTCAAGTCCAAAAATCTGGGCTTCAATCCCTCACATGCTTTTTATCTGTTTGAGTTAGGGCAAGTCATTCTCTTCTGACCTCGATTTCTCCATATACTCCATGGAATAATAATAATATATTGCATTTTTATAGCACTTTAAGATTTACAAAGTACTTTGCATATATGACCTTGTTTGATCCTCCCAGCAACCCTGTGCTATTATTTCCCCCATTTTACAGATAAGGAAACTGAGAATCAGGGAGGTTCAGCGACCTTTCAGGATCATTTGACTCAAGCCAGATCTTCAG
Source organism: Notamacropus eugenii (assembly GCF_028372415.1). NCBI lineage: Eukaryota > Metazoa > Chordata > Mammalia > Diprotodontia > Macropodidae > Notamacropus > Notamacropus eugenii. The sequence goes on along the minus strand of NC_092872.1, from coordinate 501,557,353 downwards.
TTTTTGTGTGTATTTTTTTGTAAAGCCTCTGTAGAAATGTAAGTCATTCTTATCCAGAGATACACGCCCTTAAAAGTCACTGAGGCTCAGAGTAAATTAGGACTTGTAAAAACTGTCCCAAGTCACTCACTAAGGAGGTTAGACCCTTTGAGTTTAAACTTTAGATTATTAAGGGTCAGGGTGAGTGAGTTCTAAGGAACCTCAATTAATAGTCCTTGTGAGCTCTCCCATGGGCAGAACTTGCAATCATTGAGATATAATATTTAGAGTTGAAAGGAAACCTCAGAGTCCAGTCCAACCTGCTCATTTTATAGTAAAATATCTAATAATTGTAAGTGGCACTTATATAGCACTTTCATATTCACAAATCACTCTTGAAGTATTATCTCATTTGATCCTCACAACATCTTAGGAGGTATCCTTTTTACAGATGAGGAAACTGAGGCAGACAAGAATTTGCCCAGGATCACACAGCTAGTAAGTGAGGATATATTTGAACTCAGATCATACGATTCCAGGTCCAGCATTCTATCCACTGAGTAATCCTTTTAAGGAGGATACAACTAAGGCCCAGAGAGCAAAAGTGGCTTTCCCAAGGTCATAAAGTTTTTAAGTGAGAGAGTGAGGCCTGAATTTGCCCAGGCTCATCTAAGAACCAAGTAATAAAGTCAGGATTTAAATTCAGGACCTCTGACTCCAAACTCAGTGTTGTTAGCCCTCCTTATCTATGAGTATAGTGAGCTGAGAAAGAAGGAGGAGGGGGAGGAAGGAAAGAAAGAGGAAGAAGAAGGAAGAAGAGAAACAACAACTTATAGAGTACTTTAAGGTTTGCAAAGCACTTATTTGATTTTCATAACATTTTGGAGGTAGATGCTATTATTATCCCCATTTTTACAGATGGGGAAACTGAGGTAAACAGAGGTTAAGTGACTTGCCCAAGGTGTAAGGTAGGATTTGAACTCGTCTTCCTGACTTCAAGTCTAACATGCTATCTGCCATACAACAAAGATGCCCTGAAAATTCAATGTAAAAAATAGAAATCAGTGTATCAGTCCACTCATGATCTGATAGCTCAAGAGCTGGCCTCCAAAGAAGTCTCTTATTTGGCCTTGGAGTAATTGGTGGGAGAGAGGGGTATAAGTTTCTGCTAAAAGGTTGGGTGATAAGTCAGAGAATCTGATCTGACCCTCCATGACAGGATGCCCATACCAAAGTTCATGGCTAGAAAATCCAGGCAACTGAGGGAAGCTGAAGTTGAAGTCATGAAGAAGGCAAGAACAGGGAGTTTGAAGCCCAGGCAGGGATCTCTCCCCAAGAGGGCACCAGTCATGAGAGAGAACAGACAGAGAAGTCAATATTGGTGGTAGCCCTTTATGGAGCTGTTGTTGATACGATGATGATAACAATGAAGATGAAAAGATCACTAAAAGGAAGTAACCAACATGCCAGCAGTGGTCCCAGAGAACAAATAATAAAACATACCTCCCTCCTCTCAAAAGAGAATTGAAGGATTACAAGATCAAATTGTTGCATCCATCATCAGGTTCAGACCCTGTATGGGGGTTTTCTACTTAACTATTTTTCTTTGTTATAAAACAGAATGCAATTCTAGGTAAGGAAGGTTGTATATCTAGAAATGCCTGGGATATAAAAACAAAAGGCATCAATAAAATTGTTTATGATTATTACATTATCAGTATAACTAGGTGGTACAGTGGACAGAATATGAAACCTCGGGGCAGGAAGACCCAATCTCAAATTCTGCCTGTGCCGTTCACCAGCTCTGGGTGACTGCAGGTAACCGATTCACCTAATCCCTCTCCGCCTCTGTTTCTTCATGTGTAGATAGATAGTAGTTATATGACAGAGTTGTGGTGTTCCGATTATATCACGTATATAAAGCACTTGTGGAAACCTTAAAGAATTGTATAAATGTGAGTTGTTGTTCATACAATTGCTGTCAAAGACAAAGAGGGAAAGGGAGGGAAGAAGGAAGAGAAAGAGGAAGGGAGGGAGGAAGAAAGGGAAGGAAAGAGAAAAGGAGGGAGGGAGGGAAGAGAGATAGAGAGAAGTGAGAGAGAGGGAGAGGAGGAGGGAGTGAGAGGGAGAGAGAGAAGAGAGAGAGGGCGAGGGAGAAGGAGAGAAAGAGGGAGAGGGAGAGAGAAAGAAATGAGGGAGAGAGAGGAGAGAAGTGAGAGAAAGAGAAGAGAGAGGGAGGGCAAGGGAGAAGGAGGGAGGGAGGGAGAGAGCGAAAGAGAGAGAAGGAGAGGGAGAGAAAGAGAAGAGAGAAGGAGGGAGGGGGGAAGAGAGAGAGAGAGAGAGAGAGAGAGAGAGAGAGAGAGAGAGAGAGAGAGAGAGAGAGAGAGAGAGAGAGAGAGAGAGAGAGGTTCTATTAAGTGCTTACTATGTGCCAGGAATAAGCACTGGGGATACAAATACAAGTAAGCAACCTGGCCCCTCAAGGAGCTTATATTCTAATGAGAAGATAACACATCAAGGAAAGTTGTAAAACAGAGTGGGGGAGAGGTGCCCCCACAATAACTATAACTGTTTGGAGTTGGCCAGGAAGTGGCATGGAAGCTGAGCCCTGGCAAGATAAGCTAAACTGACCAGAGCCAAAGGACCCAGTGAGGAAGACATGGAAGTGACCATCCCAGGGAAAGTCCAGTGTTATGTGGTTAACCCACATAACATCAGCCTTTCAATAGGGGAGGAAGTTAATAGTTGAGAAAACATTGTTTGATGCCTGGTATTTTCAAATCCATTTAATGAACCACATTCTACAGGGGTTCTGCCAAAGCAAGAGGGGAAAAAATTGGTGGTTGAAAAAGTAACCAAACCCTGCCCCAATTACTGTTCTGATGTTTTCATCATCATTATGACAGTCATGATCAAGGGCAAGGTAGCATGATGCAGAGGACTGAGCACTAGAATCGGCCAGAAGACTTGGGTTCCTGCCTATGAGCTTCAGTTTTTTCATCTGTGATGTGGGAATAAATAATGCATATAATACCTACCTCTCAAGGTTATTGTAAGGAACAAATGAGAAAATGAACTTGGAAGCATCTTGTAAACTATATAGCTTTATGCAAATGAGATAGCATTGTTGTTGCAATACCAGATGCTAGGTATACATGATCATATTCTAGATGGTTTTGTCTATGTCAGTTTCTGCGTAGGTTGTATGTGACTGTGCCTTTATGAACATGGTGGTTGTGGGCTGGGCATTCTGGGTGTGATCTTGCTCTCTGACTCTTCTCTCCTTCCACAGGGATCCCCCCAGCCAGCGGCACAGGGACACTGCAGATCTATCTCATAGACATCAATGACAATGCCCCAGAGCTGCTGCCCAAGGAGGCCCAGGTGTGTGAGAAGCCAAACCTGAATGTCATCAACATCACAGCTGCAGATGCTGACATCGATCCCAACATCGGCCCCTATGTCTTCGAGCTGCCCTTCATGCCGTCAGCTGTGCGGAAGAATTGGACCATCACCCGGTTAAATGGTAAGGGTCTGGCAGCTGACTTGGGACTCCAGACTGTCACTCCAGACTTCCCTCTACCTACCTCCACCTTCCTCCTGTCCCCCGCCCCAGTCATGGTACAAACCCAAGAGCTCATCAGGGAAGATTCATATCAGATCTGCAGCAGAAACCCTTAGTGTCCTGGCACTAAGCTTGGCTAATACAGCTCATAATTATGAGTGGTTATCAGGACCAGGCTGTGTATTAATCATCCACAATGACTGAGAAGTGAAGGCAATTATCTGTCTTCCTGGTGTCCCAGAGCAATTGGCCCAAGCTATGGTCAGGATCAATGGCTATGCCTTGGGCTATAATCACCCAAAGGTGGCCTCTTAATAGTGGGCAGAGGGAAATGGGAAGATGCCCTGTCACAGATGGTTGTACAGTCTCTACACAGATGCCAGACAGCCATTTCTGCACATGGGTGAAGGCAGAGTCTGGGCCAGTTCAATCCAAGACAAAGTTAGCAGATGGGACTATTATGATGCTTTTGGATCTGCACTCCCATCCCCAACCCCACCTCCATATTCCAGGCTAGAAGGTGCTCTCTCTCTTCATTAAGAGGTATGTGCCCACATTGCTGAACCACTTAAAATCCTGGAGGGCAGCAGCCATTTCATTTTTGACTTCGCATCCCCTAGTCAGTCATTTATTAAGTGCCTACTATGTACCGGGTACTGTCTGGGAATAAACCTGGGAATATCAAAAAAAAAAAAAAGGCAAAAAAAGAAATCCAGACTCTGCCTTGAGGAAAATCACAGTCTAATGGATTAGTTCCTAACATATCAATCATTTCATCAGCCAACATCTATTAAGCACCTACTATGTGCCAGGGACTATGCTAAATTTATGTACTAAGAATATTATAGGTATTCAATAGATTTTATTGAATTGAGACCAGAGCAGAAGTGAAAAGCTTTCAAATTGTCACTGAGTCAGAGGATTAAGAGCTAGGAGAGAGTTCAGAGATCACCTAATCCAAACTCATTTTATAGGTAATGAAATTGAGTGAGGCCCAAAGAAGTCAAATGTCTTGGGTAGGGATTTGAACCCAGGTACTTTGACTCCAAATCCAGTGTTCCTTCCAACATGTTGCCTTTCACTCCATTGTTGTTGTGCAGCCCTGTCAAACTCTTCATGACCCCATTTGGGGTTTTTGACAAAGATACTCGAATGGTTTGCCATTTCCTTCTCCAACTCATTTTACAGATGAGGAAACTGAGGCACACAGGGCTAAGTGACTTACCCAAGATCACAACTAGTAAGTATCTGAGGCCAGATTTGAACTCAGGCTTCCTGACTGGTGCTCTCTTCACTTCACCCACCTAGCTGCCTCTTCATTCCATAAGACTGCATAATTAATAGCTAAACCAAAGGCATTTTTCTTAGAGAATGTCAGCACATGCATGAGAAATAGCATCCTGATAAGGAGGTAGAAGCCACATAATATAGCCAGAATAAAACTTATCAGTACCCAGGGAGAGGTACAGAATTATCTTGCTAGGTCCTGTAATGTGGTTTCGTGGAAAGCCAAAGGAGCAGCCATTCTCTTCAGCCAGAGCCTAAAGGATTCCGATCAGTATAATGGAAAGAGCTGCCATGAGCTAAGACACAAGACCTACATTCTAGCTTTGCCTCTATTGGGATTTAGTTATGTGCTTTTGAACAGCTTTGGCTTTCTCATCTTTCAAGCAGGACATCATAACAACTGCCCTATTTTATGGCCAAATAAGATAACATTTGGGGGGAAATTTTCAAAAGGGAAAAAGTGCTGGAAAAACCTGAATAATGCTGTCACTTTATTTTCTGTAGGTATGACTTCCTTTTCCCTCTAACCCCCTCGGGCTCCCAGAAAGAGCATCCCAAGGTCTGACCTGTGGGAATGGAGCCAAATGTCTTCTTAATAGATACATGCTTGGTCAGTGGTAGGAATTCATGAAACTCCTGGAAATGTCTTCAATAAACGTCTGAGTAGAAACTCTTGGTCTCTCCAAGCTGGTTGGAGACAGTGGAAAGAGCATAATGCTTGGAGTGAAGAGGGAACTGGTTTGTCTACTAAATGTATGATAGTGGCATATCACTGGACCTCCTTTGAATCTTAATTTCCTCATTTTTAAATGGAAATAATGCCTGCACTATTTACCTGATAGGATTGTTATTCTAAATAAGATAATCAATAAATCAATAAACATGTATTAAGCCTTTACTGTATACCAGACACTTTGCTAAGTAAAATGTCCTGGAAATATCAAAGGACTATATGTACTTTATACTTGCCTGTTTGTGGATGTGTTATATCCCCTCAGTAGGATGGAAGTTCCTTGAGGAGAAGGTTTGTGTTGCTCATCATTAGAATCCCCAGTGCCTAGCATGGTACCTGGTATTTAGTGAGCAGAGGTTTATAGATTTAGAGCTAAAAGGAACACTAAAAATCATCCAATCCCACTCCCTGATTTTACAGAAGAAACTGAGTCAAAGAAGTCAACTAGCCAAGAGTGGTACATCTAGTGTCTAAGGTTAGATTCAAATTCAAGTTTTCCTGACCTCAAGCCCAGCATCCAATCCACTATGTCAAACTGCCTCTCAGCTGTTATAATTATTAGTATTGCTAGCTCAAAGCCCACTTTATCCAGAGGCTTCCACTGTCTCCCTGCGGACCACCACAGACCCAGCTCCCAGTATGTAAAGAGCTTGAGTCTCCTTGCCTCCCTCCCTCTTGCTCTGGCTGTGGTAAAGGACAGCAGGAGGGAGAGAATGAAGGAAAGGCTGTTGATGAGTTGCCAGTGTGACATCCAGAGCTAAGTGCTCTCATGTCAGATCTTTGTATAGTAGAGTTTGTTAAACTTAGTGCCAAAGCCTGGAGGAGCAAGGACACTCACCTGCAGTCACAACTCGACAGAAAAAAAAGAATGTCTTTAAAACAAAAACAAGAAATAATACTAAAAATTGGAGATGCGTATTTTATTTTAAAGAACTCCAAAATCTAGTTGGGAGTCCACTAGCATAAGGAGCCAGAGCAGAATGAAACTTATTTTTAGAGAGGACTAAACTTTACTGACTGGTCCAAATTCTCCCAGTACCTCCCTATTTCCTTCTATCTGACTCTGAGCTTCCAGGTTCTATATTCCATATTCCAAGCAACACCCAGGCCATATTTTTTTCATTTTTCTCTCCCTTGCCTCTTTCTTTTCATACTTGCCCCACTGTTCTTATTTTTCTTTTTCTCACTCCTGGATCCTCCCTTTATCATTCTTTCTATCCCATTTCTTTTCCTCTGTCATTCTCTCTCTCCTCTGCTTTTCTTCTCCCTTCGCTTTTTTTTCATCGTCTCATTCTTTATGATCTTTTATCCTCTTCTCCTTTCTTCTTCTCTTCCTCTCTCTTCTCCACCTTTCTTCTCTCTCCCTATTCCCTCCTTTCTTCTTCAACTCAACATTTATTGAGTCTACTATGTGTAAGGTGATAGGGATGTTAGAGACAAAATCAAAATGGTCCCTGCCCAAAAGACTTTGTTAACATTCTCCTCTACTTCCCTTCTTCTTAACTCACTTTCTTCTTCCCTCTTGTCCTTACTTTTCCCTTTCCCCTATCTCTGGTTATCCATAAGTTTTAGTATCTCAAAGTCCCTTTGGGCAAAGCACATGATGGATTCAACTTGGTGACGATGCCTTGTAGGCAGTTCATGGATCAGGGTTAACCTCCTCTCATGGACACGATGACAGTGAACCAGCTTCCCTTCTGCTTCTGCACACAGAACCCCCAGAGCTCAGCACATATTGCTTGAATTGGAAATATTCGCCAGCAACTTCCACTCATCTTGGTCTGTTTATTTTGTTCCAGGTGACTATGCCCAGCTCAGTTTGCGTATCATGTACCTCGAGGCTGGAATGTACGATGTTCCCATCATTGTCACAGACTCAGGGAACCCACCTCTGTCCAACATGTCTATCATCAAGGTCAAAGTATGCCCTTGTGATGAGAATGGAGACTGCACCACCATTGGTGCAGTGGCTGCTGCCGGCCTGGGCACAGGGGCCATTGTTGCCATCCTCATATGTATCATCATTCTGTTAAGTAAGTATTGCTTCTCCTGGAAAGGGGAAGGGGAGGAAGAGCATCCAGGCTGTTGGCTCATGTCTGATATTTGTGCCCAAACTTGCGTGCACCAGACAACCTGCTCCCTACACTGGAACTCCTTCAAATATGTAGACTGTATCCATATAGGTTTTCTGAGAGGATGACATGGGATTTTGGCAGAATGGTAGTATGATATATATATTTTTAACTCTCATAGTGATGAGACCTTACAATGGCATCATTTTAGGGGATCATAGAGATCATCTGGTCCAATTCCTGAATTCTATAGAAGAAGGAATTGAACCTCATGGAAACAAAATCATTTTCCCTGGGATGATATAACACTGAAATCTTCTCTCTGCCACATATTACCTATGTAATCTTGGGTGAGTTACTTTATCTTTCTGGGCCTCAGTTCCCTCATCTGCAAAATGAAGAGATTGAATGAGATGGCCCCAAAGGTCCCTTCCCTCCCTAAATCTATGACAACCCACCTCACTGACTTGGTCCAGATGGCTCATGAGCAGAATGAAAACCAGGAGGAAGAAGAAATGACTGAAACTATGAAAGGAATGGTGAGGCAATAAATAAGTGGAGGGTGACATTTAAATATGAAGCCATCCAGCCCACCTTTGTACCTATTTAGGCTGTACCTCCAACTATGCATGCTTTCTCCCCAGATGGAATGTGAACTTCTTGAGGGCAGTGGATTTTGCTTTTATCTTTGTGTGCCCACTGCCCAGAAGAATGCCTAGCAGATAGTAGGTACTTAATAAATGCTCCTCAATTGACTAACTGATTGATATACGTGTATTTGAGAAATACAAAATAAATCACTCTGTGATGTCAGTGACAAGAGCAAAAGGGATGACTTTTCTTGCTTTCAACTCTAAGGCACAGGAGGCTTTATAGTGGTATGCCCATAGACAAATGTAGACCAGGGTTGGAGTGGGGAAGGGTAACATTTACCATCCAAATTCCAAAGGGCTTCCTGTGTGTGGAGTAGGAGCTAAGTTGATGGGGACCATCCCATGGAGCATGTGAAGAGTTGCCCTGGCTCAGCACTAGAGGACCTGGTTCTTTGGGATGATAAAGCAATCCCCTTATTGGCTTCACCAGGGAGACAAGAGGGGTCTACATCAAGGATAAGAGATCAGACAGGAAGAGAAAGGAAGTCAAAGGGTAGGGTCCATTGAGCAGGCTACTCTTCCAAGCTTAGTGGTCAATCCTTTTGATACAGACACCCCTTTCTGACATCTCAAGACAAAGGGATCAATAAAGAAACTGCTCTATCATCCCAAATTACCCCATGTCCCTCATTGCTAAGCTGGGCAGTTCATCTCATGTTCCATGAGCTTGTGCCCCACAGACTCAAACCCACCTACCCCCATTCCCTTGGAGGTGTTTTCCAGGGAAGTTGGAGGAATTGGAAGAAGCAAACAGATAGAATCATGGGAGACCATTTATGGAATCATGGAGCATCAAAACTCTTAAGAATGTTTTAGGCACCTAAGTAACACAATAGATTTGAAGTCAGTGAGATTTGGGTTCTAATCCTACTCCTAACTGTGAAACAGACACTGAGAAAGTCGTGTAACCTCTCAGTTCCCTCATCTCTAAAATGGAGATAGTGATGGCACCTACTTTTGCATGGTTACTATGAGGCCCAAATGATATAACATATATAACACAAATTATATAATACATAATATAGATGATATAACATACATAAAACATATGACATAACATATGTAATATTATAACATACATAAAGCACTGTGCAACCTTAAAGTTTCATATAAATACTAGCCTTTATTATCTTCTTGATAAGGCAACTAAGGTCCAGGACAAGAAACTTTCTACAGGTTGCACAGTGAGTTAATGACAAAACCAGCACTCAAATCCAGATCTTCTCACTCCTAATCCATCTATCCTTCCCCAACTGATAGCAGGGCTAATTGTGATGTGTCCACTGTGGGAAAGAAACTAAGTCACCAGTGGGACCACTGCTCTTAGGCATCAGCTGCCTATGAGCTGCCCAAGGAAACCCAAGAATCCAAATTTGAGCCCTACTGAGGCCAAGAAATATCCTGTTCTTATTTTCAGTCATTTTTCTGAACCTCAAGAATCTGTTTTAGTGGGTAGAGAAGGCTACTTCTCCTCTAAAACCCAATGAAGTGGTCACTGGCCACATTTCAACATTGAACCAAGGCCCGTGAGTTTGGATTGGACTATTTGAATTCTGAAGGAGGGACAGCTGGACCAAATACACACTTTCTTGGAAATCAGAACTGAGCAGAACCATATCTTATTGTGGAAAACAATTGGGAAAACAAGCCAAGAATTAAATGGGGGAGGACGAGGCTGGAGTGGGTACATTATCCTAATGTGCTACAGCATGTGGGTGCCAGGCAGAGCTAATGGCATAAGCCTCTGAGATCTCCATTTAAACACACTGGGCCAGGGGATGCATGAGAAGCAGAGAGATGGAAAACTGTAACTTGGGTTATCTCTAATGGGAGTCCCACTGCTTCTTCCTGCACATTGGGAATGAATATTTACCCCAATGCATATTTTTTTCAGCTTCCCAGGTTTCTGTCCCCACTGTGCCAAGCTCTGCTCAAAGTTATAATGTTATCATTTTTATCTTTGAATCTGCATAAATTTAGTTAATGTTAGTGCTCATGAAAATGCAAAAGGGACCAGAATACATAGACAGCAGCCCTCTGGGGCCCTCCAGCGTTCTTCCTTCCTCTATCTCCTCTATCCTCTACCTCTTCTACTAGGGTTTCTTACTCCTGTCCCCTGCGTTAGCCAAGCATGTAATAACGCACTCATGTAAGAGCTTTAGAATAGCTAGAAGTCCAGGGTCACTCCTAGAGGCCCATCACCTGATGACCTTTGATCCTGATTTCAATTGTGGTCACTACTATGTATGCTTCTGAAAGGGATGAGCCAGATCTGGCTGTCAGTGTCTTATCACGTTGGAGGTAGGGGAAGGACAGTGCTTGGGTCCCTCTCCTCACTTATCAATGCCTCCTCAAAATGCTTGTAATGTTCTAGAAAATTGTGAAAGTTTGCATCAGACTTTCAGAAGCTAGAGGAAAAAGAAGAAATCCAGGATCTCAGTTTTTTATCCTTTTTACAAAACTTAACTTCAAGGTACAAGGTAACCTCCTGAAAATTCTGTTGACTAAAATTACCTTTGGCTGAAGGGCACTGAATTTAAGAGGTTCCTTTCCTCATTTTCAGATGCATTATCCCCCTTTAAAGGCTGGTTTTTATTAGCAAAGCTTATTTTGACATTCATTGTCAGTCTAATTGACTTTTTTATGCTTGAGAGCTGAAAAAGCCACATGAAGGATAAGAAATGTAATTTATGATGAGTGGGTTTGGGGAGGGAGTGATGCCAGTTGTGGGGAGGGAGTGGAGAAGAGACATTTTTCACCAGTTCTGATACTTCTAAATTACATGGAGATTGGCAGTGTGACCTGGCACTTCAGAATCTTCATTTCAGTGAAGAATGTTTGACCTCTGGCTCAGAATACCCACCATCAGCTTCAAGCCAGTAAGGTTGCCAGAGCAACTTTATGTGTGTGTGGATGTGTGTGTGTGTGTGTGTGTGTGTATGTGTGTGTGACCAATTAATCAATCCATAGGCATTTACTAAGCACATAGCGTGTGCCAGGTACTATTCTAAGGCGCTGAGGATATGAAAATAACTACTTTTAAGGAATCCACCTTCTAATGGGATTACTTTTGCTTTCACTATGCTTGGTGGGTACCATTCTCACTTGGCCAGTTGGTGTGGAGCACAGATCCACAGTCACCTACCCATACAGACAAGTCTGATACTCAGATTCAGGAGGAATCCATGCAGCCAAGTCAATACAATGAAGTCACTCGTCCAAGAGAAATATCAAAACATTTGATAAGAAGAGAAATTTCTTTTCCCTTTCAAAACCCCTCTTGAAGCATGAATCCTAAAAATGTCAAACCAATAAGTATCTTCAGGAGAAAGAATACTGGCTTTAATGCTTAGTCCTGCCTCAGCCACTGACTTCGTGTGACAGACAAATAAGTTTCCCCCTTTGGGCTTCAGTTTTCTCATCTGTAAAATGGGGGGAGGGAGGGACATTGAACTCAATGATTTCTAAAGTTCCTTCTAGCCAATATACTCTAATATTCTGATATTCCTTCATATTTGTTTCTTTCCTTAACTAATAAGTTCCCAAAGTGTTAGGGACTGACTAGGAAAATCACAGGTCACTGGGGAAACTCATTTACTTGGTTTGTTAAATTAATTAAAAAATTTTTTTGGAAATAATTTTTTATAAAAGAGATGTATAATAAAATGTATCATCTCCAGGGCTTAGATCCAGAAGGGACCTTAGAGGTCATCCAGTCTAGCCACTTCATTTTATAGCTGAAGAAGCTAAGGCATAGAGAGGTTTAACTACTTGTCCAAGATCACCCAGGTAGGAAGTGGCAGAGTCAGCATTCCTACCTCCCAATCCAGAACCCTTTTTTGACCCACCACCACAAAAAAAAAAAAAATGATTTCTAGGTGACTCCATGCAGAGTCTAAATGGATTCATAACTAGAGCAATGCTTCTTTCTGTTCTGTTGTGGAAATAAAATGCAAGAACAAGGTGAACTTTGGCTATCGACGTGCTAAAAGTGTATCCTGTAAGGAAGTTCTGACAGCATCGTCAATGGCAGGCTTTCTCACCAGGTGGAGAAAGGGAACATCGGAAGCCAGTGTAGGCCTTATAAAACCACCTTTGTGTACAGGCAGGTAGCTTGTTGTGAATGACTCTTAGAAAACAGAAAAGGATGTTAAAAAAGCTCACTAAATAGCTCAGAGGTTTTATGTCAGAGAGGAGAGTTATATTCTCCTACTGCTCACAAGCAGATCTCAGCTAAGCATTAAAAAAAAAATGCTGAACTCTGAAAACTGCACCGTGAGCAGGACGAGGCAGCAGCCAGTTGGCACTGAGTGCCAGTAATTAGCTGTCCAGTCCTCTTCTAGTCACTTCAGCACCTCCGTGTTGGGCATAAATACCACAGCTCTCAGAACAAGGAGAGAAAATAAGGTAAACTGTTGGTCTCCTGTTCATCTCAGCTTCTAGAAGGAGAAGGGGCCTGCTTCATTCTCCTGCTCTCACTGGGATTACTTTGGAGAGGAGGTGAGAAGAGGTGAGAATGAAAGGCTGGGGAGGGATGAGGGGAAGGCTGGAATGCAGAAGGCTTGATGTTCTTTTTTTTATCAATAACTTTTGTTTCCATATCACCTTCATTTCTGAAAATAGCCCTTCCCCTCCCCCTACCCAGAAAGCCATGTCTTGTAACAAAGAATAAAAAAGAGGGAGAAAAGGGATGTAATTCAGCAAAATTAACCAGTCTCTCATCTGAGTCTGAGAGGATATCATAGGGTCATAGATTCAGAACTGAAATGGACCTTAAAGGTCACTGAGTCCAATTCCCTCATTTTACAGGTGAGGAAAACGAAGCAAAGGGAGATTAAGCAATATGTCCAAAGTCACACAACTAGCATGGGATTCAGATTCTCCATTATGTCGCTGAGCTGCCTATGCAATGTTCCTTACCCATAGTCCCCCACCTCAGCAGAGAAAGAAGTGAGATACTATATTTTTTTTTTACCCCACAATGGCTCCCTGGAGAGCTTAGAGCCTGAGGCACAAGATCACCCTGTCCCCATCCCCTGGCCCTGGGTATGGGATGTTTTGAGTGCAATACTTGTAGGCCGTGTGATGCTTAGAATAGTGACAAGAGCTCACATCCATTCTGGGCCCTTCAATCATTCATCCCTTAATCCAAACATTTATTAAGTGCCTACTGTATTCAAGAGTACTGTTCTAGGTCCTGAGGAAGATGGAAAGTTTAGAGACGTCCTGCTCCCATCCCTCATCCAACGTACATTTATTAAGCATATACTACATGCAAAGTGAAAGGCAAAGAGGTGCATTATGCAGGATTTGGATTCAAATCATACCCAAAACACTACCTGTAAGACTCCAACAAGTCACAAACTTTTCTTTGCCTCAGACAACTCCCTCAAACTAGGTCTTTTCTCCAAAGCCATAGAAAGACTGTTGAGGGAGAGACAAAATCACAGATCCTTCACAAAGACCTGTGTGGCACTGGGGCAACAAAAACAAGAATATCCTACTCCTGTAAGGTATAACTGGTGCACAGAGAAGGAAATACATTTTAGGAATTCAGAGTGGATGGTGGAGAGGGATCTGGGAAGGCTTCATGAAGAAAGAGGCTATACCTGAGCTGAGCCTTGAAGGATGATAAAGATTCTGAGAGGTATCGGTATGGAGGAAATATATCCTAGGCCTGGGGGGACCACTTGTATAAATGCCCCAGGGTAGAAGATGGAATGCCAAACATGAGGCAAAAGCTAGTTTGGCTGGTCCAGTTTGGCTGAGAGGTAGAGTGCCTGGAAAATGTTCATGTGAAATAACACTGGAAAAGTCAGTTGGAGCCAGGTTGTTGAGAGCTCTACATGTAGATTACAGCCAAGCAGGGGAATGAGGAACAAACACAGATAATTATAATAGATGATATTACACAATCAGTGCACTAGGGGGTTGCAAAACAAAACTCTCTGTCCAAGGACGAAAATTATGAGAGATCAAAAATCTACCATGATGCACACACCCAGAGATCTAGCCCAGCCCCCTGTGAGAACCTCCTGACCGTGAATGATCAACTCATTAGACAATAAAGCTGTGCAGAGCACCTGCAATGTGCCTAGCACGGGCCTCAACACTTTTAGGGATTCAAAACTAATGTCATGGTGCATCTTCCCTCCAAACGCTAGGGCAGGTGTAAAGAGTAAAACTGAGGAAGTAAACAGCAAATGATAAGCAGGCTTCTCTGCACAATGAAGTGCTGGGCTGTGTCATTCATTCTAAAGCACTAGGGAAATTCAGAAGTTATCCCTTTGTGCTCCTCATTCTCTGATCTCAGAAATCAGGGAGGGCTGGAGAAATTGAGCAAGGTTCCATGAAAGGAGTGGGCTTAGAAATGGCTCTTAAAAAAGATGAGTGGCTTCTGAATGGGTGTTGGGTAGGAGAGTGGGCATTTGGGTGAAAAGGACAACAGAACATGAAGACATAGGTGTGATATCTTGTGGTAAAAAGAGCACTGAACTCTGAGTCCTACAAACTGGGTTTGATTTCCAGCATTTACTAACTGTGTGATCCTGAGCAAATCACTTCGAAAAACTTCACCTCAGGTCCCTTCTCTGTAAAATGGGTCACAATAGTATTTACATTACCTGAATCCTAGGATCATTGTGAGAAAGGTCTATAGTAAATCCTGGGTAGTGAGTTATTATCATTATTATTTTAAAGGCAGGAGTGACAAAGGTGTGAAACAAAAGTGACAAGAGACAAGAAGAAGATCAGGTAGCAGAGAAAAAACGAAGAAAGGAGGAGAGAAAGAACAAAATTCAATTCAACCAGCATTTATTTAAGCATTAATTGTACCTAAAGAAAATAATAACTAGCATTTATGTACTGTTTTAAGGTTTGCAGATTGCTTTACATTTGTTGCCCCACTTGATCTGCACAACAGACCCATGACATGGGTACTATTATTATCCTTGTCTGACATATGAGGAAACTGAGACTGAGTGAATTAAATGAATGAATTGATTGATTGATCAAACTGAGCTTTAAGTGAATTCATTATCCATGGTCACAGTTAGGAAGTGTCTAAGACACAATGTGTCCCTAGAATAGGGACTCTTCCTATGCTTCATTGGCATAAGAGACTTGCAAGTGAGGGAACTCCCTCTGCCAATTTGGGCCAGCACCTTTTCTGTCACTTATAGCCTTAGACAGTTACCTAGAACAGTGAGGTTAAGTGACTTGACCTGGGTCACACAAGTGTCTAAGGCTGGATTTGAACTCGGATCTTCCTGACTCTGAGCCCAGTGTCCTATTCACTGCACCACTTAGCTGTCCAAATGGGGACAGGCAACGCTACTAATAATGGGCACAATCAGGAAAAAGTTCTTGCTAAATACACCCCCTAAAGCTAAACTTTAAAGGGAACTAGGGGCTCCAAGAGGCAGGGGTAGAAGAAAGGGAATATTCCAGCCATGAGGGATAGCCTGTACAAAGGCACAGAGGAGAGAGGAAGATACTGGTTTGGCTATGATACAAAACATGTAAAGGAAGAGTAACCAGAGGGCAGGAAGGAGCTGGAACCAAATTGTAAAGGCTATAAATGCCAAGTTAATGGGTTTGTATTTTATCCCTAAAGGTACTAGGGAGCCACTGAAGCTTCCTGAGCAGAGAAGTGACATAGTCAGCCTTGTGCTTTAGGAGTATCAATTTAGCAATAATGTGGAGTATGAATGGAGAGAGCAGTGACTAGAGGCCAGAGAACTAATTAGGAGTCTAATGGAATCAGTAGTTCAGGTGACAGGCAATGAGGGTCTGAAATGAGCTGGTTATGGTAGAATGGAGAGAAGGGAAAGAATGCAAGAGACATTGGTAAAATTGGTAAGACTTGGGTACTATTTGGATATAAGTTGCAAGATGGAGGGAAAAGTTAAAGATGACTCTTAATTTACAAACCTGGGTGAAGAGAAGAATGGTGATGCCCTTGACAGGGATAAATAGAATAATATACACTCAGACGCAGAGACCGTATGACAGAGATAGAATGAGTAAGAATCAGGAAAAAAGAAGATGAAGACTGAGACAAGGGAAGAGAGAAGAGAAACCAAAAATGGATAGTGGAAAAGAGGATGCAGAAGTGAGATGGAGGGAGGGAGGGAGGGAGGGAGGGAGGGAGAGAGAGAGAGAGAGAGAGGCGGGGGGGGGGGCAAGAAAAAGGAAGAGGAGAGAAAGATGATCAGAGAAGGAAGGAAGAAAGGAAGAAAGGAAGGAAGGAAGGAAGGAAGGAAGGAAGGAAGGAAGGAAGGAAGGAAGGAAGGAAGGAAGGAAGGAAGGAAGGAAGGAAGGAAGGAAGGAAGGAAGGAAGGAAGGAAAGGAGTAAGATTGAGAGAGGAGAGAGAGCAATAAGAAGACAGCAGAGTGGGAGATATGGCTAGGGTGATAATACTTTAAAGGCAAGAAAGCCTGTGCAGGACATGATTTCCTTATTCCCAGTCCTACCCTGCTGTGCAGACAGGTCCAATCCCTGGCCTGGTTGCAGTTCTGCCCTCAGAGCCTTAGCTAAGCTTATCTGTGCTCTGATTTCTTATAGGCTTAGCCCAACTCCTTTATCATCAGGAGGGTAAGTGTATGCTAAGCCATCTATGCCTTTCCTGCTGTGTATTTTGAGAATTTGGGAACTACAACTGCTTCTCCAACTTTCTGTCTTTTACTGCATTTAATGAAAAAGGGGTGGTGCTGGGGAAGCATCATGCCATAGCAGAAAGGAGATTGGATTTCCAATCAGAGGACCTGAGTAGCAGACTCTCAGCTCTACTATTTCCCATGAGTATGATCTTTAAAATCTCATCTTGGTTTGCTCCTCTGTAAAAGGAAGGCATTGGGCTGAATGATCTCTGAGATCCCTTCCAGCTGGGGATTTCAGACTTTCCCTTCCAGTCTTGCTTAGCCCAGACTGGAATTTTTTAGACATCCTGGTACTAATGTTGCTTACAATGAGGTTAAATTCTAGCTCTAGTACAAACACTGCTTTAATAAAATTGGACCCACAGAGCAGAGGTGCTGTTTGCTTCTGCTGCTAATGGTTAACAAAAAGCTGCAGCCAATTCCCACCCCCACCAAGACTTGACAGTTTCCATCAAGGAAATACAAGATGTCAATTAGTCTGTCATGAGTATTTCTTATGCCATACCTCAGGCATCTCTCTTTTGTACATTGGGTCCCCAGAAAAGATGCCCTTCTAGTCCAGTTTATTCATTTTAGAGAGGAGGAAACTAAGTTCATTCAAGGGACGGCCCATGATGACATAGCTAAGAAGTAAAAGAACTCAGGTCCTCTGACTCCAAATTCAAGTTTCTTTCAGTAGACACATATGGGATTCAAGCTGAGTGAAGAAAGAAGAAATGCAAAGGCAAAGGCAGGGAGGTGGGAAATAAAGGACATCAGTGTTGCCTTTCATGAATAAAGTTCTCATGTGTTTGTTGGGTCTCATTGTAGCGATGGTTCTGCTGTTTGTGGTATGGATGAAGCGGCGCGAGAAAGAGCGGCATACCAAACAGCTTCTCATTGATCCTGAGGACGACGTCAGAGACAACATCCTGAAATATGACGAGGAAGGAGGGGGTGAGGAAGACCAGGTGAGAGGGTCTGGGCTCACTCTCATGTCTCTCTCTGTTGCTCATACCTTCAATCCATTAGTTACTTTCTAGCTGTTCAGTGTTCAAGAAGAGGCTATGGCTGGAAAAGATCAAAACTGAATGGCCCTTGAGAAAAAAGATGGAATTTCCATCACTGGAGTGAGTACCTTGCACTCACCTATCCAAATGCTAACCAGCTTTTTGAGTCCCACCTCTCTTAGGAAAATGCTAACTCTTTCCTCTCTCTTCATTCAATTCAATAAACATTATGGAAAGAGCACTGACTCTGTCAGTCAGAGGGTCTGGGTTTAAAACCTATCTCTGACATTTACTTCCTATATGACCCTGAGCCTCTTTTTCCTTCACTGAAAAATGAAGTATTTGGGTTTGCTATGGTGGAAAAGGGAACATGATCCCTACGCTTAGGGTGCTCACTTCCTGATTGGGAAGCTAGCTATGTTCTTAATGGTTCCTATTGGCCCATCACCATCTCTGCCATGGTTTGTAGTTAAGCTGACAACACTAACTCACTGAGTGTTCCTAATCAAATCATTTCCCCTCTTTGGATATCAGTTTCCTCATCTGTAAAAGGAATGTGATGATTCCTGTTTTTCTTCCTGTCCAGGACTATCACCCTACTCAAGTGATGGCAATTAGATAGTGTAACAGATAGACTGTGCACTTGGAATCAGAAAGACCTGAGTTCAAACCCTACCTTAGACACTTACTAGCTGTGTGACTAAGCAAAGTCACTTAACCTCTTCCTGCCTCAGTTTCCTCATCTGCAAAATGGGTATAATAATAGCAACTACCTCACCGGATGGTTGGGAGCAGTCAAAACAAATAGATATGCACTTGTATACACTTTTATTATTATTATATCAAAAGATTGGGATGGTGCGATATAAACACATACACACACAGATGTGTGTCAGAGACTCTCGTTACTCTTCCCAGAGACAGTGGGGTATGTTTCAGAAGAGCTAAGGAAGGAAGGAGCTTCAGGCCCTTTCTCCAGAGGTGAGAGAAAACAGCAATGATCAGTGCCTCTGAGGATGGGCTTGGCCTCCTACCTATAACTACTATCACAGTATCTCCTGCCCTGGCAGAGTGGAATATAGCTCCCTTAATAGTTTCTAATAAGCCTTTAATTTCTCTCTCTGGCTCTCATTTGTAAATGTCTAAATGTGTTTGGGGATTTTATTCCTTCCATTCATCTTTCTTTTCTTTTGCAAAGCCGTAGTAGCCAAGGTCTATTTCATAATTGAACTTCAAGCTAAAGACAGCTTAGTGCATTTAAAGCCTCCGTAGGGGCAGCTTCTTTCCCACTCTCATTTGAAATACTCTAATACTTCGAAGATTAGGGTGAAAATATCTGCCAGCTCACCCAAAGTGGCTTGTTCCACTGCTGAAAAGTGGAAGAGGCCACTTTGTTCTAACTCTGATGGTTAGAAAATTCTTCCTTTATATTGAGCCAGTAATGACCTCTCTGTAACTTCCTGCCACTAGCCCTGGTTCTGCCACCCAGGGTCACACCAGAATACATGGGATTCCTCTTCTGTGTTTTATCTCTTCACATAGTTGATGACATCAATCCTATTCGGACCCTCAAATCACATGGCTGCAACTGAATGGGAAGGGGCTATAACTAGCATCTTGCCAACTTTCAAATGAATTATCCTGGGTTGATTCTTTGTGTCAGAAAAAATTGTCATTCACAACAGCTTATACTTCTCCCAACAGGGCATTTTTCCTGACCTTATTCTATGCATAAATTGCACAGTGCCAACAACTACTTCTCCTCAATTCAGCTGGCTCTTTCCCAGACCCCCAGGACTGGTTGATTCTGTGGATACTTGACTTTTACTTTGGCCCCATTACCTTTAGTCTTTTGACTTTACCCCTTTTCAAACTGTTCCCTCATCCCCATCATATTCTCTGACTATTAATTTCTTGTATTCAGTGGTCCCCACTGCCTTAGGGGATGAAACTCTAATGTCCCAAACTAAATATTAAATTTGTGATTGGAAGTTTCAAATACATTGATCTTTAATTCAGCGTTATTGACTCAGAGAAGGAAGGGTTATATGAAAGAATGATCAGACTTTCTTAGTTTCAAGCTCCAGAGTCAGGGGAGACTTCCATCTAAATCCTGTTTCCAACACTTGCTAGCTGTGTGACCATGAGTAAGTCATTTAACCTCCTTGTAAACTATTAAAGGCTGTAAGAGAGCTATTATTGTTATGATGATTATTATTTAATGACCTCCAATAAAGTTCTCTCTTGATCTAACTCTGCACCTCTCCCCATGTTTTAGGATTATGACCTAAGCCAACTTCAACAACCAGAGACAATGGACCATGTATTAAATAAAGCACCAGGTGTGAGGCGGGTGGATGAGAGGCCCGTAGGGGCTGAGCCCCAGTACCCCATCCGGCCAGTTGTCCCCCACCCAGGAGACATTGGTGACTTCATCAATGAGGTGAGCATTTCCTGAAGCTCTGAAAGGGGGTGAACTAAGAGGGTAGAGTGACAGTTAGACATGGAAAACATGAGCCTTCAGAGTCTGGTGGTCTGCAGCTACAAAGACAAAATTTGCCCAGACTCTTTGGAAGACAATATTACAACTATGTCAAATGCCAAAGCCAGGCATGATTCCAGAATACAGTTCTGGACTTCATGTTGCAGATGCCAACTTGCATCTGGAGACACTCTGCACTGAGTTGCCTCAAAGCTTCCATTGACCATGATTCTTAGAGACTTGGCTCCTTGCCCAGAGAGTCTTTTTTGTGTGTGTGTGTGTCAAATCAAATGAATGTGCTTCCTTTGAGATGGAAAGGTTAAGAAGTTGGCCTTAGCATTAAAAAAGAGAGAGAGAGAAGTGGGGTGGGGGACTGGCCATAACTATAGCTAGAAGGGGCTGTCTTCTAAGTGGTACTTCTTAGAGAAGTGAGCAAGGAATAGACATTTACTAAGTACCTACTACATGCTAAGCACTTTACAAATATAATCTCATTTGATCCTCACAAAAAAAAAACCTTCAGGGTAGGTGCTATTATTGTCCCCATTTTACCAATGAGGAAACTGATGCTGGAGGATACTAAGTGACTTTCCCAGGATCCAACAGCTAAATGCCTGAGGCTGGATTTGAACCCATGTCTTCCTAACTCTAAGCCCAGTGCTCCATCCACCTTACCAACTAGCTACTTTTAGAAGAGATCTAAAAGACCCCCTAACCAAAAGCTTCTCCCTCATTGATTTACCCTGGCACCTGGAATTCTACCATTAGACATTCCATTGGCCATGACTTTATTGGTTTGGGATTAATTACCAGACTAATAACCCAGAATCAATCCGGACTCCCCCATCATTATCACCTAAGCACTAGGGTGCAATTAGACAAGCTACCCCTAGGGAACTCAGCAGCTCCTAGAGTATGTTCTCACAATTCAAACATACAAGTAGACTCTCCATGGGAATGGCCAAATGGGTAGAGAGAATATGGAACACATTTTTTTATCACTCATTTATGCTTTTCCTCTTTAAAAATAGAATGTTTTTAAAATAAGTCACCACAACACTTTAATAATAAAAAGAATGCTTTAAAGACACGTAGAAATATCAGAATCCTCTGGCATAATTAGGTATCACATTTGCTAGTTAGCTGGTTCTTCATTTTTATCCCAGACTTAAGTAAAATAAATCTTTGCCCAAATTGTTTCTTAGAGTCAAAATTTTCTCTTAGTGATGAAAACTTCTGACTGTTTAGATAATATCCCCACTCTGCAGTAAAAAAGTAAGCTCCATGAGGGTAGACACCGTTTTGCGTTTTCCTTGGTATCTCTAGAGCCTAACCCAGTGCCTGGCACATAGTTGGGGCTTAAGAATGATTTGTTTTTATTTGAACTGAAGCTAATAGTCCAGTTGCAGTTCAGACAAAAGTGAAGTATATGATATGATCCTTCTCCTTCCAACATATATACATGTATGTATACATATACACCATATGCACATGCACATATATACATGTGTGTGCATGTACCCATACATGCACATATACCGTGTGTGCATGCATTGCATATATGTGCATGTGTGTACAATGTTGCTGTGTGCCTATGTGTCATATGTGCATGTTGTATGTACATGTGTATGCATGCATGCACCCATGTGTGCAGATGTGCCGTGTGTGCCACGTTATGTGTATGTACATGTGTGTGCATGTGTCCACATATGCATATATGCCGTGTGTGCATGCACATACACCATATATGCCCATATATACATGTATACCATATATGTGAACACACACACACAAGCTGTGCATCTGTACATCAGCAAAGCAGCACCTTATGACTTTTCTATCCATTGGTTACCCAGGCAGGTAATTTCTTAGCATAATGAAGTTCTCCTTCACATCAAATGCTTGCTGTTAAACCAGATTTCTAGAGACAGGAACACAGAAGTTCTCTTTTTTTAAACATCAAGTTCCTCATGGCTTTTACAGCTTGAGCTTTGACAAAAATTATATTCTTTTAAAATGGTAAAATCATAAAATGTTAAAGCAAGAAGGGACTTCAGCATAGAATGTTAGAACTGGACTCAATTGATTGATTGATGAAGCATCATTTAAGTGCTTTGTTTGTGCCAAACGTTATTCTAAATTATAGGAATACAGAATGGAAAACTTCACCCCAGTTCTCAAGGAACTCACATTCTAATTCAAACAGAAAACACATATGGAAGGCCTCAGTCACAGAGTAGATACAAAGGTCCAGTGGTTGGAACAGTACAACTCCGGGCAGACGGTGAGGCCCAGGGGACCTCTGGCTTACTAAATTGTTGGTGACTCCCTGTTTATTAAAGTGGTATAAGTGGCTGTGTCCCTACGACTTCTGGGAAAAGCATAGTAGGCCAGAGGGTCAGAGTTTTGGTTCTGCTTTCTCCCAAGGGGATACAGATGGAAGGAAAGAGCAATAAGGATGGCAGAAATGTTGGAGGGAAGGAAAAATTCCAACAGGAGCTGTATAGGAAAGAGGGTTCTTCATGGGCTTCCCTACTCTAGGCCCTGTAGGGCCTAGTTGGCAAGGAGAGGACTGGGGGATGGGGATATCCCTATGGCTTGGTACCCTCCACATTCCCCTGTGTCCTACAGAATCACTGGAAGGGACCTTAGAACATAGACCATATGTAGATATATAAGGGAACTTAGAGTTTATCTCATTCAACAAAAGAAGCTGAAAACCAGAATGCCTTGCCCCAGATTGTATAGCTAGTGCCATGATATAGCTTCCTGACCTCCAGTCAAGGGAGTTTCTAAAATCTCAGGCTATAGGAGTTAGCTTTGGAAAAACACATATATTTGAATAGAATATGGTGTTTCCCCAGAACTCTGCTCTGAAATAATTTCTTCCCAGGGTGACTGGAGGGTGAGGACTTTGAAGTGAGGGGTATGGTCAGGCGAAAGTCATTGACCTTGTGCCACCTGATAAGGCAACAGAAAATGCAGAAAGTGTTGTCATCACTCTTCTAATTCACTGCCTCTGTAAATGGAGGTGAAGCATGAATCCTAATTTGAGACAGTCCCATCTTCTCTCTTCTGTCCCAGAATATGTGAGAAATTGTTTTTAGCAAACGGGATTTATATTTAAATGTGTGTAACATAAACTAGTTACATCCTTCCCTTCTGGAGTGAGGATTAAGGGCCTTGAGAAACCATTTGGAGACTGCAAACTCGTGAAATGTGTACACATTGTCCTCAGCCTTGGTGGGGAAAGTAGAAAATGCAGCCCTTGAAGGTTAATTAAAGGATTTTTCATCCTTTAAAAGCTACAAAGATGCTATCTAGTCATGACAATATTCCTTCAGGACAAAGTTACCTGATACAAGCCTTAGTTGGCAAGTGGGTAGACTGAGGCAATGAATGGGGAACTGTGGAAGAAATTCCATATCAGTGGTAGGATTGAGCCCCGACTCTCCAGAAGTGCCCTGAACAATTTGGAGGTAATAGGGATGGATGCTCCTTCCTGATCTTTGGACAGCAGCTCTGTTCAGGTCCCTAGAGCAGTTCTGCAGAAAGAAAGTTATTTGGGAATTAGACTGTGGAACCCATGGATACAGTGCTTCCTGTGATGATCAGATCATCAGATCTTAGGGTGATAAACACATGCACGATATCCACCACTCCTGCACAACCTCCACACTTGAATGTGATGCTATCTTTTCAACTCCCCTCTGTGGCACCCAATATTTTCATCCCATATAATTACCTTAAGCAGAGTCATACTCATAGAATCTTAAAATCGGAAGGGCCTTAGAGATCAATCAGTTCAACCCTTTCATTTTACAGGTACAGAAGTGGCCCAGAGGAGCCTTAGGATAGCTTTGGGTACAACTCAGGCAATACAATGGTGCCCTGCCCATTGCCCCCACTTCCACCACTGGATTCCCCATTGCCTCCTTAACCCCTTGTCTTTTGTAAATCCAGGGGTTGCGAGCTGCAGATAATGACCCCACAGCACCCCCGTACGATTCCCTGCTGGTCTTTGACTATGAAGGCAGTGGTTCCACAGCCGGCTCGGTCAGCTCTCTGAACTCTTCCAGCTCTGGGGACCAAGACTACGATTATCTCAACGACTGGGGCCCCAGGTTCAAGAAACTTGCGGACATGTATGGAGGGGGAGACGAAGATTAACTGACCTCATATTCTTAGAACAAAATCGGAAAAAAGCGAATGGACAGCAGAGAAGCAAGAGCTGTACAAAAGTGGCAGCTTTTTTAATTACTCCCCCCTGCTGACTGTATTATTTTAGTGGTGAGTTAGGAGTTACTTTATGTTTTTTTCCCAGAACATTGAGCTGTCTAGCATGAACACTTGTTGTCTCTGCTCCATTTTTTTTAAGTGTCAGCAGGGTTATGGCTCATTACAATATCCGCTTTATGACTAAGGAGAGTGAAAGGCACTCTGTCTTAACTTGAATTTCTTAGAACAGAAGTACTGTTTTTAAAAAAAAAAATTGAAAGTGCCTTTTGGTACATGTATCAGATTCCCTCAATCTCAGGAGCGATTAAAAACAAGCAAAAGTTTCAACCATCATGAGCAGCACTCTCTCTGACCCCAAGCTAGTT
Source organism: Notamacropus eugenii (assembly GCF_028372415.1). Classification (NCBI taxonomy): domain Eukaryota; kingdom Metazoa; phylum Chordata; class Mammalia; order Diprotodontia; family Macropodidae; genus Notamacropus; species Notamacropus eugenii. The sequence goes on along the minus strand of NC_092872.1, from coordinate 501,532,328 downwards.
CTGGCTCGGAAGGAAAATGAAGGAACCATGGAGATTGTTTCTGGTTTTTGTTTTGGGGTGGTCTTTTTTTTTAATTTTTAAAAGAAAAATATAAATAAATAAAAGTGATGACTTGTTTCACAAAGCTAAAAAAACAAAATAACACACACAAAACATATTTGGGTCAAAATCCAAATAACCGTTCTTAAGTACTCCGTAGATGGTGGTTTAGTCATCCTTGCTGTTTATAGTTCTGTGTTAACTGATGGATCCCTCTTCTCCCCTGGCCACAATTGAGGGAGCCACATAAAACAGCCACGTTAATTAGCCTTAGGCTATGGGCTCCTCTGGAAAATCTCTACTAGGCCTGGTGAAAACACTCTACCCGTATAACCACCGAAAGACCAAAGGAGCATCTCTTTGTGTTCTGCCTTCCACAGGTTTCTGGCTGCCCCCAGGCTACTGAGTCCTATAACTAAATCCTGGCCAAGCTACATGTTGCTGTCAGGCATCATCACTGATGCATAGCCATTCCCAAGGACAGATACTGCTTTTTTTATCACTTTGACATTTCACAAGGACCCTGCCCGCCACCTTCCCACTCAGTGTTAAAGATGTAGCCTGGCTTCATTAGCCCATCGCCCTCACCTCTATCTCCCTTGTCTAGTAAAGTATTCATGTTGCAAGCACCAACAGCCAAAGTCAGACAGCAACATATAAACCAGCTAGTGTGTGTCCCCACTGCCCAGTGGGTGCCTGACACCACTGACTCTAATCAAGTCCACGGGGGAGAGCGGCAACCGTGGATAAAGGCATGCTCACTCCATGGTGCATGCTCCTGGCTGTGCTCCAAGAATGCCAGCTTAGCAAAAGGTTTCATAGCATCCAGAGAATTGATCCTCAGAATTAGAAATGGTAGTAACTACCTAGTTTTGTATGTAAGATCATTTTGAACCAATAAGAAATAGCTATTAGATTTGAAAACAACCTTTTCCCCCTTTACTGATTTGGACTTGTGGGTTTCTGTCTAATGTCTGTGAGATGATTTCACCTGCATGGATATGTGATATGAACCATGTTTCTTGGGTTCGAAGTCACCTAAGTCCTGTGCTAGGAGTTCCTGAGTAAACTGTGCATTTTTTTTTAATATTCTGAGTTTAGAGTGAATATGGTAAAAGTGTCAAAGTGTTTAGCTCTCTTTTCCTTTTGATTCCAAATTTATGTGTGGTGTCAGAAAGTGACTATCTAAGAATGATGATTTTTTTTACATGATGAGAATGATTTTGAATGCTCAGTGTTAAAGGAGGGAGAGAGGCAGGGATCCCTCTGGCAGCAAATGGGTCCCATTAAGGAGAACATACTGGGCTGCTATAGCTTCTAAGTGATGAACATGCTCTTTGTGCATTTCCCATTTCATCAGAGTCTATCTTCCCTAAAACGCAACTTCTGTGAACAAAATAGTGCTCGGAACACGTGCCATCTGGACTCCAGAGGGGACAGAAGGAATGCAAAATATGGACTCTTTCTATCTCCCATTTGCAATCCAGTGTGTTTTCCCCATTCACCACTTGGTTGGTGAGGAGGAAGAAGTTTCAAGGGAGATTCCTGAGAAGATGACATCATGTTAGACAGTAACTCAGGAAACGCCCTCAAAAGGCTGACAGATTGACAGGGGGACATCCCTCTAGTGCATCATGATAGTTTAGTGGGGTTTTGCTAAGTAACATGCACTTGGTAGGGAACCTACAGTCTCCATACACAGCATCCTCCCCATCCCTTTCCAACACAGAAACCTCTACACCCACCCTAAGGTGCCTCTTACTTGGATACCCCCCTAGTGTTCTGGTGGCTGGTCCTTTCCCCATCATTTATTGGAGAAAAGAGTGGGGAGTTGATTTTCTCAGCCTATGGCCCTTTTTCCTGTGCTTTCCTTTAAGGTACATATATGACAAACAGTAGAGTGTCTCCCAATTTAAAGTCATAGCTGTGCCTCACTTTCACCACCCCCATCCCCACTGGCTCCACCTAAGTGCACTGATTGTAGTATGGATCAGTCATTAAGGCCCAGACAATGTTTCTATCTCTTCTTGTACTTTCTAAAGTACTTCCGAGGAAAGAGAATGGGAAGGGTAGGGATAGGGAAGTAGGAGATCCTTTCTCAAATGACTGAGGGTCAGGGGCCCTCCTCTGGCCATTTTTTCCCTCTATGCAGGCAGCCAGGTCCCCAAGGAGATGTACTCACTGAAGTCAAGGGGAAGGGCAGGTCAGGCAGGTGGTAGGGAGAGCTTCTCAGTGTAAGCTATTCTCATCCCACCCTAGTTTTAAGCCATGCTATGCAAACCACTTGGGGTCAGTTAGCCAATGAGAATTGTCTGAAATGTTCATGGGGATGGGGGAGCACTATAGGGAGGGGGGAGGGGGGACTAATGGAAATGTTGGTGGGGTTAGGGTCGGTGGATTGTGAGTTGGGGAGTGGTTGTCATTTTTTTTAAGTTCTTCTTTTAGGTAGAAGTTTTTATCCTGAGGACTGTGAATTACTTTTAAATGTGAATATGATTTGTTGACTGAAGCAGGTATAAATGTTTTTTCCCTTAACTTCTCAAGAACACAATAGCTGCTAGTTCTCAAGTTTAGCTCTGGGTTCTCTCCCTCTCTCTCTCCCTCCCTCTCTCTCCCCCTCCCTTTCTCTCCCCCTCCCTCTCTTTCCCCCTCCCTCCTTCCCTCTCTCCCTCTCCCTCTCTCTCTCCCTCTGTCTCTTCCTCTGTGTGTATCTCTATCTCTCTTTCCTCTCTCTCCTTCTCTCTGTGCATTTCTTTCCTGTATGTCTGTCTATCTCTCTCTTATACACACAGGGGATCTTAACCCTTTTTGTGTCATGGACCCCTTCTCAGAGTAGCATTTTAAATGCACAAAATAAATCATAATTTGTTTCTCATGTAATCCTGTGTGTAAAACACACAGGATTACAAGGGAAATCAATTATACTGAAATACAGCTATCAAAATATTAAAAATTCTCAGACTTCCTGAAATCTACTCACAAACCACACATCAAGAACCCTGCTCTAGAAGAATTCTCCTGAATGGGGAACATCTTGCTGAAAGAGATGGGGAAAGGGAAGGAAGGTTCGTAAATGTACCCCTGAAACTCTGCTCTGTGGAGAAAAAGAATAATGTTGCCAAGCCCCACTTACAATCCTTATTGTTTAAAGTGGCACATGCGCCAGGAAGGAAGAATAGGAAACTGCCTTAGACCCTGGAAGGAGAGAGTCACCATGATCCCTTTCACTAACCTTTCATCTTGCAATGTGAGGTGAGAGGAACTTCAAGGGCTGGTGAGAAAGCATATCTCCTATACTTATTCCTCTGAGCTCACCTTTTTTCCTCTTTGCTTCTTGCCACTGCCAATGGGCACCAGAACATCTCTGTTGTCCACTCACTCACTAAGAAGGCAGAGGGTATGGGAATGCAGGATGGCAAAGACTTCTTCTCTATGTCTCAAAGACTAGGCTGGCCCAAGTCCACTAGGTGCCCCTATTCTCCTCCCAGAGACATCTTCAAGCCCAGGCTTAGGCTAGTGAATTAGCATTAACCAAGAGTACAATCAGTGTCAAAAGTTTGTGGTTAGTAGCTTGTAAATAGAAAGTAAGACTGAAGCCCAAGAGCCCCTCCACAGGAAGCCAGAAGCTACTGGCATGGCAGGGTTCAGCCTCAAGATTTATTTGGGGGGTGGGGAAGGGAGTTTGTTCTGTAATGAGCAGGATGGTTTAGTACCAACCAGGGTGGGGTAGCCAACAGAATAGGGACATTGCTTCTGTTGGCCCTCCCTATGAACTTGTTCACAAAACCATCTCCTCTTCATAATGTCTTTCAGCACATCCAAAGTGCTAAAAAAAAAAAAATGTCAGATTAAAAAAGCCAGGCTTCTGCCCCTCAGAAATGCCTCCATTTCCTTAGGGGAAGAGCCTTGTCTGATGCTCTCAATCAGAAAATATGACTGGACATATCAGCTTGCTTTCATAAAGGCAAAAAGACAAAAAAAGAATCTTAATTTTTGGCAAAGTCAAAGAAAAACAGATCTCAAGTACCCAGAATACCGCCTAAGACTGCTCACTGCAAATGTGTATGTATATAATGTAGGTACTGCTCGATGCTACAAATCAAGTTGGAGAAAAGCAACACCTATGTACAGAAACAGAACGCTTCTTCCTTTTCCTTTCTCTCTTTTTCTTTCCATTTGGATTCTTTTTTTTCTTTTGCATGTTTATTTTGACAATGGACAAAATGTGTAGCAGCCTGCATGATGGTGGTTGTTTTTGGGCAAGGCGACTGGTGTACGATGCATTCATTCACACTGCAGCGCCAAGCATTGCGCAGTTCAACAAAAGGTCCAACTTTTTTTGTAATCGTCAACAGCACAACTCTTTTGTATTGTTGTTTGTACCATTTTGTACCAAAAAAAAAAAAAAAAGAGGAAAAAAAGGGAAGAGAGTCAATGTTTTCAATGTGTTTTTAGTGCCACTGCGATCTTGGTTCAAAACTGAGTGACAGCTTTGCGGATTTCTTGTGTATGGGAGCAGAGCTGGGTCGTTGGCGCGTTGCTCCAGTATAATAAATAAAGTCCCCCTTTTAAAGAGTCTGTCTTGGCTTTTTTTTTCCCCATTCTCTCTCTCTCTCTCTCTCTCTCTCTCTCTCTCTCTCTCTCTCTCTCTCTCTCTCTCACTACTCCACCCTCTACCAACCTCCCTCTCTTTCTTATCTATTCACTTTGATAATGGATGAAAAAACTACGGATTTCAACAGGTCTTCTCTCAAAGCAAAGTCATTAACAGTACCCAAGGCCCCTGGGACCCAAAGGGGCCTGAGATAATTGGTACTCCAGTTGCTCCAAACATGGCAAACTTACTTCCAACATTCTTGGTATTACTTTCCTGTTCTCAAAGTTTGCATTCATTCATTCAACAAAAATTTATTGAGTAATGATTGAATTCGGAGCACACTAAAAGACTCTAGGTGAATCAATTAATAAGCCTTCTTTAAACACTTAATGTGTGCCAGGCACTGTCCTATGCATGGGGGATATAGAGAAGAAGCCAAAACAGGTTGTGCCTGCAAAGAACCTGTATTCCAATGTGAGACCCAGCATGGATATGCACACTGACTTGCAAGATACATATGAAGTAGTTAAAAGGTAACCTTAAGAAGAAAGGCCCTGCTACTCCTTGATGGACGAGGTAAAGTCTCCTGTAGATGGTGGCATTTCAGCTGAGTTGTGAAGAAAGCCAGAAATTCTAAGAGGCTAAAGTAAGGTGCGAGAGCATTCCAGGCATGGAGGAAAGCCAATGCATCAGCACAGTGGCCAGAGGACATGTGTTATATCTGAGTTGCAATAAGCAGGCCAGTATGACTGGACCAGAGTAATTAGAGGGGAGTATTGAGTAAGAAAACAAGAAAGAAAGGATGGGGCCAATGGATGGAGAGTTGTAAATTCCAATTTAGGTTAAACAGGGTCCCTATCCTCACCAAGTATACATCCTAATTATGAAGAAAGAAACAGATAATTGTAATATATAATATTATATAAGCACATTGGGAAGGAATAGACAGAACAATGTGCTGTTAGGTTGGATTTAGTCAAGACATCACCCTATGATGTCATTGGTCCTCTTCAAGAATGAAGGAAAAACAACATTAGATTGAAGAGATAAAGTTGTCAGCCATGGGAATGGGGAGAGGATTAGGAACTACTACATGGAAGCATTTTAGTTGGGCTTAAAGAGTGCACAGGAATTTAATAGTCAAGGAGAAGGGAGAATATTCTGGGTCTAGGGAATTAAGCAAAGAGGAGAGGATGGGGCAGAAAGTAGTCCATTTTAGCTGAAATGTAGAACAGCTGGAGAGGATCTTAAGATAAAACTAAAAAGGTAAAATTGAGTCAGATTGTAGAGAGCCTTAAATGCCAGGCAAAGGAGTTTGAGATTGAGTCAATAAGAAGACACATGATCATAGTAATTCACGTGTAAGATGCATTTACACTGCAATGCCAACCTTCTCAGAGTTCAACAAAAGGTCAGACTTCTTTTTTTTCCTAATTATCAATAGCACAACCCTTTTAGTGAGTTGTGGATAGCATAAGGGTAGGGAAAAAAGGGACTTTGAATCTGAGATAGACATCCAGCCCTGTGAGGTATTATTCAATGCAGGGTCATGAAATTAATAAGTTAGACATGCTTAAGATTTCTATTCTCAACCTTGAAGTCTGTTTAACATATCCTGCTGTTTTTAATATCAATCAGTCTCTTAATTGCCAATTTTTTTTCTCAATCCCCTATCCTTCTTGACTTCTCAGCAATATTTAACATTGTCAATTACCTTCCCTTCTTCAATACTCATAACTCTTAAGACCTTCATGGTTATTCTCTCTCCTGGTTTCCTTTTTTCTGTTCAACCACTCAGTCTCAGTCTCCCTTGCTGCTTCTTCATCCATATTATGCCCACTAACCATGAGTGTCCCCAAGATTCTATCCTGGGATCTCTTTGCCTTTCACTGAATTCTCTCTGACTTGATCTTTCCACTTCCATAAGCTCAATTATTATCCCTATGCAAATGATTCCTAGATCTATATTCCTAGATCCTTACCTCACGCCTGAGCTCTCATCTCATAACTGCCTTGAGGCATCTCCAAAACAAAATTCACTATCTTCTCCATAAAACCTCCCCTCTTCCTATCTTCTCTGTTCCTGCAATGGACCCTCCATTCTTTCAGTCACTCAGGTTCAAAACCTGCGTGTCCTCCTCAACTCTGCACTCTTACTCACCCTACATAGCCAATCCGTTGCCAAATCTTATCATTTCTACCTTCAATACATGTCTATATCCCCCTCCTTTTATCACACAGCAACCACCCTAGTTGAGCCCTTCATCTCCTCTTCCCTGGACTATTGCAAAAACCTTCTAACTGGCTTCATGGCCTCAAGTCTCTGCCCACTGCTATCCATTCTCCACTCAACTGCCAAGGTGGTTTTTCTAAAACTTAGGGCTGGTCATATCACCCCTGCTCAAAGAGCTCTAGTGGCTCCCTATTACCTCCAGGACTAAATGAGTACTCCTCAACATTCTTCATAACATGGCCCTTTCCTCCCTGTCCAGGCTTCTCATACTCTCCTTTCTTCTATGTTCCAGAAACACTGGCCTCATTGTGGCTCTTCACAAATCCCATTCGATCTCCTGATTTTCTGCCTTTTCACTGGCTGTTCCCTAGGCCTGGACTGCTCTCCTTCCCCACCTTGGCCTTTCCATTTACCTGACTTCCCTGACTTCCAGCTTCAAAATTAAACTGGAAATTCCACCTCCATAAGAGGAGAGACAGTTTTGTTGTTGTTTTGCTTTGCTTTGCATCTCAGTGCTTAGTACAGTGCCTGGTCCTTAGTCATTTAAGTACACAAGCACTAAGTAATTACTAGGATACAAAGAAAAAGAAAAATATAATCCTTGCCCCCAAAGAGCTTACATCCTAAAAGAGGAGACAACACAGAAACAGCTAGGTATCTACACAGTATATACGGAGTAGATGGAAGACAATCTAAGTCACTAGTCACTGCGGACTGAGATAAGGCCTGGTGATCCCTGAGCTGAGCCAGGAAAACTAAAAGACTAAGGTGAAGAAGGAAAACATTCCAAGCACAGGGGTCAGTCAGCACAGATCCACAGAGACAGGAGATGACGTGCCTGACTGAATGCAGGCCAGGAGGATCATGGAATGAGTGGAGATGAGTAAGATTAAGAACCTGGAAGACTATGGAAAAAAATGGTGCTTTCAATGGTTTGGTAGAGGGGTATGTTTGGGAGACAAAGATATGAATTATATTTTGGATGTTGGATGGGAGACATCTTTGGGACATCCATTTTGAAATGTCCCATAGTATTTGATCATATGGGCCCAAAACTCAAAGTCAAGACTGGGTTGGCTGTATTGATCCAGGAGTAATGAAGATGAAGATTAAACTCATGAAATCTGATGAAGTCAGCAAGAGAAAAAGTGAAAGAGAAGAGAACCCCCTACGGTGCCTTTGAGGAACCTCACAAATAAGGAGCATGATGTGGTTAATAAGCCAATAAAGAAGGGGAGAGGCAGGAGATGATAGTATCGTGAAAACACAGGGAAAAAATAGTATCCAGGACAGAGTCGTGACCATGATCAAATGCAAGGGAGAGCTAAAACATGTGAACTAAAAAACAACCAAACAAACCAAAAACCCCATCAGATTTGGCGATTAAGAGATCCTTAGCAACTCTAGAGGGAGTAGTTTCAGTTGAATGATGAAGTCAGAAGCCAGACAGACTGGGAAAAGGCTAAGGAGGGAGTGAGAGGAAAGGAATTAGAGACTGAATGCAGCCAGCTCTTTCTAGGAGCTTGACCAAGAAACAGAGGGGAAATCTAGGACAATAGCTTGGGGGCATGGGGCCGTCTAGGAAGATTTTTTGTTTCTTTTTTTAAAGAATGGTAGAGATTTGGGTGTGTCTGAGGATAAGAAGGAAGGAGTTCACATGTAAGAAGAAACTGAAGATTAAGAGAGGGAGATGGTTAAGGATGCCACCTACTGGAGAATATGGGACGGGCTAGGATCAATGGCATGTGTGGCAAGAAGGGTCAGGTTACTATGCTTTGACAGGGACCCTCATGTACTGCTGGGTAGCATCCCTATCTCTGTCTCTCCTCTGCCTGTCTCATTCCCTCTCTTTTTTTCCATATAAACACTTCTTTCTCTCTCTCCTGATGGTCTCTCTCATTCCCTCCCTGCTCTCTCTTTTCTTGTCCTCTACTTTTCACCTCTTTCCTTTGTTAGTTTTTCTCTAACTTCTTTTTTCTCATCCTTCATCTAGTTTTCTCTTCTCTTTCATCCCTTCCTCTCCCCTCTTTGCTTTCTTCATGTAACTCTTCCACTCTACCTCTTCTCCCTTTTCTCTCTCCTCATAGTCTTTTCTGCACCACCACCACCATCTCACCCCACCCCCTGCTCTTTAAACTTTTTCTCTCGAGTCTCCTTTCCCCCTCCTTTTTCCCTTCACATCCCAAGAAGCTGTTCTGAGCCCTGATGACTGTCAGGAGGAGCATATTTACCTCAAATGGATGTCCAGAGTGATTTTAAACCTGGAATTTAACAAGGTGGATAGAGAAGCAGACAAGGAACTGACATAGAAGGAGGGCAGGTGACAGGCTAAACAGTGGGCAGGCTGGGGGTGGGCAAAGTTCTACAGTTTCTCAAGGTCAGCCCATGAGGTGGAAGCCAAAGTGGGAAAGGATGTCGTCTTGCTTTAAAACCAGCATTGAAACAAACATTTTCATTTCTGCCACCATGATTTATGGGAGCCCTTTTAAGATACAGGAATGGGGAGAGAACAATGGCAACCCTAGGGTGGTCTGCACTAATGGCTTTTAGAGATGAACCAGAATGACGCGAAGTAGGTGAAACAATGTCCATCTAAGATTGGGTCCTCAGAGGTTTTGTTCAGTGGCTTACCTCCTGAAACAAGGCACTTACTAAAAGAGTATTGTGGAATCAAGGAACATGATTTTCATTAGGGAAGTCACACAATATTTCCTACTCTTCAGAGCAGTGAAGATAGGAAAGAAATAGAGGCAGGTCTCTCAACAGGGGACTGAAGTTTTCTTCCTTCCCTTCTCTCCACTTCACTTCTATCTGTTTGGTGACCAGAGAATCGTTATTATTTATCATTTTCCACTCTCCTGAGCACTGGAGGGCTCACACTGGGGGATGGAGCTAATGAGACATTAAAGATTTGTATTTTGAAATGAGGGCCAAAGGCTCAGAAAGAGCTTCTAAGATTCCTGCATCCTTCTCACTCCCCCCACCCCATCACTACCCCCTAGTCAGAAGCCTGTACTCCTCAGCACTAACCCATACACACCCCAGCCCAACTTTAGGCCTTGTCTGTCAGACGCTTGGGATTCTCTCTCCCCTAGACACGTGTTGTTTAGAAGTCAGTCCTATCCCCAAGGAGCAGCCTCTGGCTCCTTCTGAGTAAGCCATGAGGGTACTTCTCAGAGCTATGATTAATGTGCATCTCCTCAGACTCTGTCTGGTTTTTTTTCTTTTAAAAAAATTTTAATGAGAAAACATTTTTGCTACCATGCTTTATGGGAACCACAGCACATTTGGGGCTGAGACTGAGAGTAGCTCCCAGGAGATGCTTCTAGCCTCTTGTCAGTACCTTCTGCCCAGTTCCTGATGACCTAACACCTCCCTGGGGAAGCTGCTCTCCCTAGAACATCGCTTATCATCCTTTCAAGATGAGAGACAAGGTCAGGAAAATTCCAAACCCCCTATAGTACCATAATGGCTTCCTATGTGTGTACACACAAAAACACACACACATACACACACACACATACGTATACAATATGGTACACAGGAAAGCAACTGGTTCAGGAATCAGAGGACTTGGAATCAAATCCTGCCTCCACTGGTTAATATCTGTGTCACCTTAAGCAAGACCTCAGTTTTCTCATCTGCAAAAGGAGGGAATTGGGCCAGATCAACTTTGAGGTCTAGATTTATGATCCTGTGCCATGGCATCCCTGTCACTTCCTTCTAAAATTACAATTTGCTCCAAAAAGAACACAAAATTTGGAGTGAGAAGGCTAGGTTTTTGATTCTGGTCCTACCAGATTCCTGGCTGTGTGTGTGTATGTGTGTGTGTGTGTGTGTGTGTGTGTGTGTGTGTGTGTGTGTGTGTGTGTGTGTGTGTGTGTGTGTGTGTTCGGCCTTCGTTGCTGAAGAAGACCATGCCATCAGAGAAATAATGACATGACTTGCACTTGACTTTGTTTTGAATGAGGGAGGGCTGTGCAGGTCACCAGCCTCACTTCTCCTCCAGAGTCACCTGAATACAGTGACCTGATATTCATCAAGATGACTGGAGAAGATGCAAGATGAGGCAATTGGGGTTAAGTGATTTGCCCAAGGTCATACAGCTAGTGAGTGTCAAGTGTCTGAGGTGAGATTTGGACTCAGGTCCTCTTGGTTCCTGCACTGGTGCTTTATCCACTGCACCACTTAGCTGCCCTTTCTGGCTGTGTAATTTTGGACAAATCCCTTGCCCTTTCTGGGCTTACATTTCTTCATATAGAAAATGATGGTATTAGACTAAAATTGTGTTTAACCTTTCTAGCTCAAATTCTATGGACTACAACAAAGTCCATAGAAGTGCCCTACAAAGGGCACAGAAGTTATGGAAAAGAGATTTAAATTGAAATTTCAGTGGTGAATATACAAACAGAAGTAGAAAAGCAGGAAAAGAATTCTCAAAGATATCAAAGAAGGACTGACTGGTCTGAGGGCTTCAGGGGTGCTAAGGACCTGGTACTGCACCAGCTGTGGGTTTAAAGAGACAGCCCTTAGTCCTTGGAGGCAGCGTGAAAAGGAACCAAAGAATTGAGAACAGGCTCAAAAGTCTTATAATGAGACTCTCCTTCCACTTTCTACAGAGAAGGAAGTTGGTTGTTTTGGGGGTATTTTTTTTGCACTGGTCCCTATACCTCTCTGTCTTTACCATTTAGAGAGAAGTGTTCATACAAGGGTTCATGGGGCAGAAAGTAGGAGCCAAACAAAGGGATTGCCAACTCTTGGTACTTCCGAGTATCATCTTGGCACCCTGCATCTAAGTTGTTTTTGTTCTGTTTTTATTTTGTTCTGACTACGTGTTCTATTAAACAACATCTATTCAGAATACTTGCGTGCCAAACCCCAGATGAGTCCAATGGATGACATCTCTTGCTCCTTCATGTTCTTTTAATGCCTCAGTGGCTCTGGGGTCTTCTCAGTATGAATACTCCTTCCAACCTGCAAGTCATCCAACCTTCTTATCCTACGTGATTCTTACTCATATCTCTCCATAAATCCTCCCAGAGGAGAGCCACTTAAAGTATTGGGGACTTTCCTCAAGTTTTCTGAACATTCCAATTATCCATTATCCCTCACTCTTACTGTGTAACCAACCCACCTTTTTTTCCAATAATTTATCCATTTAATGATATTTTGATACCACTGTTTACATATGATTCTTCATTGGTAATATGATTCATCCTGTTTCCCCACATCTTACGTCTCTTCATGAACTTTGAAACCGATTGTGAAACGTGGGAGACATCGGCACAGGACTGCCCAATATGGCAGAAGGTACTGTGCTCCATGAGCAAAGCAGAATTATAGTAGCTCAAATGAAATTTAGATATGCAAATTTAGAGATATCTCCACTCTTAATATTAATGTGAACTATTTGTACCCAACTGGTAGTAGAGCCTTTGGAGGTTGTATTGATCTGATCAGCCACAGTCAGACACACTGTACAGTGATGTCATTTTGGTCCTCTTTGAGAACAAAGGACCACTACCAAAATCTCTCCATATTCCTTTGGATAATCTAGAGTGCAGACTTTTTGAAAATCATGGTTTTTCTAAGATTCATAACTCTATATCACCATGGGAAGAATGTTGGTGTTAAAAAAAGACAAATTTTTGATTCAGGAAGAAGCTTGAGGTCCTTTAAAAGTGATGCACCATCTCCCAAATGTAATCTGGTCCACTCTCTTCCTCCTGTTCAAATCTAGGCCTAGTTCATTGTCTGTCCAAGAAGTATATATCAACTAGACCAGCTCAATTGGCTATCCATCTAAATACGTTTTACAGTCTGGGCAATGAATATTTTTCATCCACTTAGTTTTTCTTGTAAAAATTGTTGGGCTGAAATCTTTTCAAGTAATTTGTGAATATCATTTATAAGACTCTGTGGTATTCCAAGGCTGGAAATAATCAGCATAATAAAACATCCAAAGGACCTTCCCATCTATAGGAAATTATTTATTTTATCTGGATTATTTGCTGCACATCACCTCTGGGTGACAAACAGCTTTGGAAAGCATATATCTCTATGGCAATCTCTTGAATGGTTGTTGATTGATTGATCTATGTTTTATGTCTTCTTTAATATTAAAAAACAGAAGATAATAAAAATTATCTCTATCATGGGATCTGTCAAAGATTGTTATAATATCTTAACTTATTCATGGAAAACACTTTACTGGATGAAAGCTTTTCAAGACTGCATAGTGCTTTATTGAACCAAAAGCTTCTTTACAATCAACAAATGACAAAATACAGTGGAATCTTGTGTTCTCTGAATCTCTCAGTCAATTGTGTGACTGTATTGATGTTGCTTGCTCTAAAATCTTATTTGAAAAAGATTCTTTCATTCTCAAACTTGGATCAAGGAAACCTTTAACATATATGTAGCTTATTGGCAAAAAAAATTTTAGACAGATGAGAAAGTACAGATATAGGTTGAGTTGTTATTTCAGCCACCTTTTGAGGATGATACTACCCATGATTTTTTTTTCAAATCACCTTTCAAATATCTTGAAAATCAGTTCCTAAACCTCACAATAATCATATCATCTCAAACGTGGAACTCCACTGTGCCTAGTTGGTCTCCAACTGCTCTTACAAACTTTATTTTAAAGTCTCACTTCTACTTCTTCATGTGGTCCACTGAGAACTGTGATGTCAGAGTTCTAATGTAGTGGTTCTAGGATCACTGATAGTTTGTTACAGAAAATAATTTGTTATAGAAATGGTGACAGATCTCTTCCATTTTTATCGTTTGTTTTCTTCTAGTTTCATGAGATGATCAGTCTTAGTTGATTCTCATACCAAGTTTTCTGCAAACTCATCTTCAATTTCACCACTTCTCACTGTTTTCGCAGAGAATACTCTTCATAATCCTCCATTATTTCACAACAAAAGATTATGAAAATGAATTCATATTCTAAATGGGGGACATCCTTCGCTGCCCTCTCTATCCACTTAACCAAGAGATAATATTTATTAGCTAAGTTGGTTTCTAGATACTTTCGGCCTCCTTGTTGTGGTACTTGCTTTATGTCAGTTAATGACCCCTTGGAAGTGAAGTTAGTCTGGGTCAATCACTGTTCCTTTATCCATTACCTGTTTTCCTGTATTATTAGCTTACTTTAAATAAGTCAGGTTGCAGAATATATCTTCTCATCTTTATCCTTTCTTTTAATTCTGTGATGTTCATTTTTGTCCTAACTAGTGTAACTATACACAAACAATTGATTCAGAAAGGACTCCTGCATCAGTAATCAGTCATTTGTTGTCTGTTAAGATATAATCAGTTTTACTTTTTGTTACATTATGTAGGGCTAACTAGGTAGTCTCCTTCTTAGTCTTCTTGAAGAACTTGTTCATGATATACAGGCTTGGGAGTTTGCATAATTCACAAGTTTTTATCCTCTTTTGTTTCTTGATCCTGAGACATATTTTCTAGCATATTTTCCCCATCATCCCTTATTCTTGCCTTACACTAAAGTCTGAGTATTAAAAAATATGTGTTAATTGGATTTGGAGTATCTTATCAAGTTTAGGGGAAAATATCTCTACCTCCTCATCCTCTATAACTAATGTGGGAGTAAACGCTATAATAATTTTTCATGCTAGTCCCTTTGCTCACGTTCACTATGACAAAAGGCAAGGTGACCAATTCTCTGATGACATGAATTGCTGGTCATCAAAATAAAATGAGCTTCACCAATCTATTTCAAAGCCCAGCTCTGCTGTCTAGCTATTCATGTGACTTTGGGCTGCCCCCTTCAATTTCTTGAACTGTAAAATGAGCATGATCTTTAAGATTATGCCTACCTCGTGTGGTCTCCTTTTCTTTGGTTATTTTATTTCTTCTTTCTTGTGATTCCTCCCATGAGTTCTAATTCTTCTTTACTTAATGACTAATGTGAAAATAGGTTTAATATAAATGTATAAGTAGAGCCTGTATCAGCTTGAATGCCATCTTGGGGAGGAGGGAAGAGACAGTGGGGGAGAAAATTCAAAACTCATATCTTATGGAAGTGAATGTGAAAACTAAAGATAAATTAGTTAATTATTTTTTTAAAAGATTCTGCCTACCTCTAAATGTTTGATTCATTGACACCCTCCCCCATTCTTAATTTGTCTTGCCAAGAAGAACCTGTGAGCTGGCCTTCTAATAAGCCTTTCTTAAGCCTTCTAATTTCATTTAGAGCAAAGATTTTTTAACTATTTTTGTTTCATGGGTTACTTTGGAAGTCTGGCAAAGCCAATAGACTCCTTCTTGGAAAAATGTTTTTGAATTCATAAAATTTAAATACATATATACATATATAACTAATTCTATTGAATTGTATTGAATAATGATGTCATTTTCACTTCCAAATTCACAAATCCCCCCTTCCCAAAAATCTAACCAAGCAATCCTTGGAGGTCCATGGTCTCCAGGTTAAGAATCCCTGATTTAGGATAAGACTAAAAAAATTAGAGTAAGACCCAAAATTGAAATGAATTCATTTCTCCATTGTATATCATTGGACTTCAAATTTAGAGCATCCCTACACAAGAAAATTAAAACTTTTATTTGTCCCCCTATTTGATGGCCCTCTCCCTTCCCTTCGAGGAAGGTCAGCTAACCAACAAACCCTCTTTTCCCCCCACAGGCTCCCACTGCTTCCTCTTGCCCTCCTGGAACTCCTCCCTCCAGTCTAGGCATCAAATCACTGGGTCTCCAAGTACATTCTAGTGTTGGAAAAGAAGCTGCTGTGCCTATTGGCTATGGGGCCTCTGCCAACAGCTATAGATAGTATACTTAGAAATAAGCCTATTTTATTTACTAAAAATAATGTAAATTAAACTATTAATTCCTTTGTTCAATAAATATTTATTGTCCCCAAAGAAAGATTCCAAAAGAAATCTTCCACTTTTCTCTTTTGCAAAGGTAAGGGTCCCCAGTGTAGGATACTGTGTATAATCACAGGGTTTTTTAATGTGTTAATTGATTGTACTATTGTTTTGCTTTTATCCCTCCTTTTTTTAAAAATAAAGGATAGTTCTCTGGGAGCAGGAAAGGAGAGGGCTACATGGGAAAATGGAAAAAAAGACATGAACAAAAATCTATTTTTAAAAAAATTTCCTCTAACAGATATTTACTGAGCACTCACAATGTATTGGGTCCTGTGGTAGGTACTTTTTAAAAGGTGAGATTAAATGCATAACATATAAATAACCATAGAATAGATTTTGTAAACCCTAAAGTTCTGTGTAAGTATAAATTGTTATAACACAGAAAACACCAGGGAGCTTGCAGACTAGAGGGATTAGAGAAGAACAGGTTAGGGGAAAGTATTTTACTGAGGCAGGGGAGTTGGAGAATGGAAAATGAAGGAGATCAAATTAGATGTGTTGTTAGAAAAAACGAAAAGAACGTTAGATTGAGAGTCAGAAGACCTGTATGACCTTGAACTCATCACTTTACCTCTTGGCATCTCAATTTCCTCACTTCTAGAAGGAAAGCATTTGACTAGACTCTCCTTTCAAGCCCTTAATCCAGAGATTCTTAATTTGGAGTCCACGAATAAGGTTTGATGGGGTCAATAATATATCAAAACTACATCTTCATTTTCACGAACCTCTAGCTGAAATTTAATATTTACTTGTATTATTTAAAAGCATTTCCCAAAGGGATCCGTTGCACAAAAGATTAAGAACCCCTGTGCTAATCCTTTGATTTAAGAAGATTCCTGGGAAGGGACTTGCTGAGTATCTTCAGTCTCCTGGAATTTGCTCAAACTCCTGATTTGCTAGTGCCTGGTAAATGCTTACGTTTAGCATATACAAACATTTGGGGGAATCTAGGGCAGAAGATTCTAATTACCAGATTTGCCCAGGGGCCACAAACTGCCTGTGAAAAACTTTAGTCCCTTTTCTTATTTAAAAAACAGCTCCTCTTCCCCTAATCTACTGAGTTCCCTCTACCCAGGCCAAGCAGCTCCCTTGCTGCCCAACTGAAGGCTTGGACCTGAACGCTGGAACTCTGCCTCTGAAACCCAGATCTGAGTAAGGTTGGTTAGCAGAGTCCTACCCCACCCCCAGCTGGAGTACCAAGAGTTTAAGGACATGTTTTCTGAAGCTGTTTGCCCAGGGTGGGCAAAGGGAGAAAGGAAACTGATTGTTTAGGAATTGAATGACCTGAAAGAAAACTGGGCCACACCTGGCATCTAAACTGAACCCCATCCAGCCAGAATACCAGAAAGATTTTGTGGTAGAAAATATTTTGCCCCGTAAGTTTATCTCCAAAGGAAAAAAACACTGAATCGCATTATGCACAGGGCTGGACTAGAACCTAGGAAGAAATCCTGACTCGGTTGCTAGTTTTGTGACCCTAGGCAAGTGTCCTAACCTCTCTGTGTTTCAGTATCCTCGTCTGTAAAATGTGATTAGAACTGATGGCCTCTAAGGATCTTTTTAGCTCTAAATCTATGGTTCTATGGTTGCTCCCCATGAACCCTTAATGCTCTCTGGGAAGCCCAGGCTTGCTCAAGGGTGGGGGGGTGGGGTGGGGGGAGAGAAGGGGAAGGCAAAGGAAGAGAAGGCAGAAAGCTATCAATTAAGTAGATAGGGATTCCAGAATGAGGAACAGCTGAGCATGTCTCATTCTCTCTCTCCTCACCATGTGGTATATGGAGTCTGTACTGATTAGATAGTTCACTTAGAAAATGAGGCATCCTAGCCTGATGGATTCTCTTTCTCTGAAGACCTTAAGTGTGGAAAAGTTGAATTTTCTCAGGTGGAGTTTTCTGCATGTTTGGGTGTCCCAAGACAGAGACCGAGAGGGGCGCCCAAGTAAAACTACCTATATAGACCTGCCCCCAATCCAGGTAAGCCCTGACCACATTCTCCCAGGGTGAGGCCAGTCAAACAGAGCCTTGGGGCCATTTATTGGGGGATGGTTAATTTTGTGTGAGGCCTAAAGTGCCATTGTTCATCAAGTAAAATGCATCCAGTTCTTCTGGTCCTGGGATACTGTGTAATAGGCATGCTCTTATGAAGTCCACAAATTTGTTTAGGGTCGGGACGTGGCCTTAGTCAACTGGAGGCAACGCCTGACTAACCCACTACTTCAACTCGGAGGGCTGTGTTTTACCTATTAATAGCCTTTTGCATGGGGGTATAGGGATAGAGTGCTTGACCTGAGTTCAAATCCTCTATTAGACTCCTACTAGCTTTGAAACCCTGAGCAAGGCACTTCTCTCTCAGCCTTGCTTCCCCATCTGTAAAATGGGGATAATAATAGTATCTAACTCCAAGGTTTGTAATGAGGATGTTAAATGTTAGCTGTTATGCTGAGGAATGCATAAGTGCTTTCCACCTATGCCTCAAACTGGAGTTTACTAAGTGACTATTATGAACAGACCAGTCTGCTCACTACTGTGTGACTTGGTGACAAAGATTAACTAAAACAGTCAGCTGGTTTCTGAGAAGAGGTGAGAAACTACACTTTCCTAGCTTATTTGCAGAGGTGGGGGACTATGGGTGTACACAGTGAGAAATGTTTGATGTATTGATCAATTGTCATATGTTTTTCCCTCTTTTTAAAATTCTTTGACACAAAGGATGGTTTATTGGGTGGAGTAAGAGAAAGGGACGTATTTGGAAAGAAGGTGATATCTGAACAAAAGGTGGCAATAAAAATGAGATTTAAAAAGACAATCCGAAAAGTACCTTTGTTGTTCAGTCATTTCAGTCCTGTCCTACTCTTTCTGACCCTATTTGGAGTTTTCTTGGCAGAGAGAGTGGTTTGCCATTTCCTTCTCCAGCTCATTTTACAGATGGGGAAACTGAGGTAAACAGGGTTAAGTGACTTGTCCCAGGTCATGCAGCTAGCAAGTGTCTGAGCCTGGATTTTAACATGGGTCTTCCTGACTCCAGGGTGGCTAGGTGGCACAGCGGATAGAATGCCCAGCCTGGAATGAGGAAGACTCATCTTCCTGAGTTCAAATCCAGCCTCAGACACTTACTAGCTATGTAACCTTGGGCATGTCACTTAATCCTGTTTGCCTCAGTTTCCCCATCTGTAAAATGAACTGGAGAAAGAGATGGCAAACCACTCCAATTTCTCTGCCAAGAAAACTCCAAATGGAGTCATAAAGAGTCAGAGGTAACTGAAAAGCAACTCAACAACAGCAACACTTCCTGACTCCAACCCTGGAGCTCTACCTACTAAGTCGAAGTACTGAGTGAGGCTCTGGGGATACAAAAGATGATACATAGACCCTGCTGAGGCAATGCTCTGTGCTTACTTGCTTTCTTATGTTCCCACCATTTTGTCCCAGGACCACCGGCGGCCCTGTGGGCAGCGATCAGCCTGTGCTGAGGATTTCACAGGCAAATGTTTTTGTAGACCTGGGCCTAGATTCAAGCCACAGGGAGGAGCATGCCAGATCTACTCTTCCTCTCCTTTTCTTAGGTGCAAATTTGCATCCACAATTACTTACATAACAAAAAACTGCACACACAGCTAATTATGGGTGCAGTTGATAATTACAGGCACAATTAGCCACTTGCTAATTTTGAGGGTGCAAGCGGCTAATTACATTCACAATTAGGCAACTGCTTGCTAGTCTAGTAAGGGCAAACTCCCTGCAAGCAGATGCCCTCACTATGGGGCAGATGGTAAACTTTCCCCTGAGAGTACCATATATCCAATGGTCTATCTATCTGGAATCAATGATCAGCCTATAGACAAGGGAATAGACTAGATGATGTCTAAATGCTTTTCTAGCCTAAAACTGACCTAGCTAGTCCCCTTGGAAGGCTTGACCCCAGATAGCTGGAATAGGACCAAATTGATCTGGCCTGCGGTCTATCCTTCTGCTCAGATCATTTAACTGCAAAACCCTTTGCCCGGGCACAGAGTCTCATTCCCTCCATTTTTCCTGCTTGGCTTGATTGGGTGTAAGAAAGAAACAAGCCAGCATGTATCAAATGGTACTAATTGCAGCCTCCTTCAGACAGCCTGGGTGAATCGTTCCCCTCTGCTCCTTCACATGATATTTTGTCACTGTTTTTCCTCCCCCCTCAAATGCAGCAGACTTGTTATAAGCTGCCTTCCCTCCCATTCACTCCTCCTTCTAGCCTCTGGAGCTTAGCAGCCATACCTACTGGGGAGAATTCAGCGGGAGAATGTGCCACTGACAGCCCCCTCTTAGAGCAGATAGATTCCTGGAGATTTGGGGGTGAGCTCTGTGTAAATGGGCAAAAGTGGTGGATCAGAGCTTAGGGCTTGCTCCATAGGAAATAATGACCCTCCATTTACTCCTTTGCCTTTCCAGGCTACAGTTATGGAGAGAGTGCCTGTCTCACAAATAATCTAATTCACCCGTAGCAATAGCCTGTAGTCAGGAGTGAGAATTGGAAACTGATCCTGCCTCTGTCATTAGCCTGTTGTGTGAGCTGTGCACTGTGAGCTGGAAGGAACCGTAGAGATCACCTAGTCCAAGCCCCCTCAACTCAATAAATTTAACATTTATTAAGCACCTAATATGCACCAGGCACTGTGCTAAACACAGAGGACATAAATTAGATTTTAAAAAGTCAGGCCCTGCCCTCAGGGAGCTTACAATCTCATGGGGTAAGACTATACACTAAAGGAAGCTACAAAGCAGTGGGGGAGGAGAAGGGGAACCACGGGTTACCTGTGCATTAGGGACATGCAAACTTTCATTTTTCAAATCCTCTTTTCACATATGGGAATACTAAGGCCAAGGGATGAAGAGTAACTTGGCCAAGATCACTCAACAATCAAGCAGCAGAGTCAGGACTTGAACCCTCATCTTCAGTTGCCAAGTCATAGGTTCTTCTCAGTAGCATCATCTTTCATCCTTAGAACATTTTTCTATGAAACTACATGTATATATATGTGCACATATATATACACACATAAATATGCACACATACACATATATATGTACATATATATTTATGTGCATATATGTAACTACACATAAGATCAAAGAGATTTGACACCAGCATCCTCTGACCTAGTTTTATTTGACTTATACCAAGTGTTGTAATATACCAAATAATTATTTCTTGTCTCCAGAAGGCCCTTGTTAGAATGTCTCTAGAAATTTGTTTTGCTTGATTATCCATGTTTGTAAGATAAGTTTTCTTTTTCCTTTTTTTTCTACAATGGAAGGAGTGAGAAGGAGAGAAAATAGATTTTGTTAATTGAAAAAATTAAATTAAAATTTTAAAAATTTTTCCAGAAAACTATTATTTAGTTTGTCAAATTAAATAAGTATCACTTGGTTGATTCTGCTTTGATCTGTAGGAATTTCATGCCCAGGGAACAGATCTTGATTGATTTGGAAAAGCTTTCTGAAGAAGGCAGAAGTTCAGGACCAAATGGGAGATACTCCTGAGCTGGTAAAGAGAGACTGCCCCCAAATGTGGACCCCTTTTGGAGAAGACTCACAGGTAGGAGAGAATGAGCCTTGGGACCTTTGCTCATATTTGTCTCTTGCCTAGACTGCACTTTCCTATTCTTTTGACCTAATTAAACCCTATACATTTAATGCATTCTGGCTAAACCAGGGTTGAGGAACCTGCAGCCTTGAGGCCACATGTGGCCCTCTAGGTCCTCAAGAGTGGCCCTTTGACTTCAGTCAGGCTTGATCTTAATGACTTGTGAGCCCCTTGCCCTGGAGGGAAGAGGTGAGACAAGTAAATAAAATCTACTGGAATAAACTAATGAATGTACTTGTGTAGCCCCTAACTAAAAGAAACCACCAAGTCTTGCATGTTTTCTGCTCCCCCTTAATCATTACTAGAACATTCAGAAGGGGTCTGGGATCAGCTTGCCCTGAATCAGGAATTCTTAGACTGGGTCTGCAGATTAATTTTAGGTGGTTTGTGATCCAGGATGGAGGGAGAAAAAATGCACCTTTATTTTCTCTATCCCTTGGTTTCTTTTGTAAGTCCTATGTATGCATTTTATTCTATGCATTTAAAAAAATCATTCTGAGAATGGCTCCATAGGCTTCATCCCACTGGAGAGATCAATGCTTAGATAAATGTATTTGACAAAAAGCCCGCCTTGCATGGTGGCACATTCCTATGATCTCTGCTACTGAGAAGGCTGATGCTAGTGGAACTCTCAAGTCTGGGGATTTGGAGTTAATGTGGGCTAAAGACAATCATGTGTCTCCACTGAGACCAGCACCAATATGGAGAGCCCCCAGAAATGGGAGCCACCAGGCTGCCTAAGGAGGGGTGAACCAGCCCAGTTCAGAAACAAAAATGTCAAACTCCCATGTCAAACACTGGTGGGGTTAGGCACTAACCACTATACTTCTAGCCTGAAAGAGGTAGGGAGATCCAGTTTCCAAAAAAAAGAGGGGCCCAGCCCCCTTGGTCCTCCTAAGTATAAGACTTCCATCATCAGTCAGAGCTAGCCTGCACTTTTGGATAGCTCTGGTATTCCTGGCACCACCACTGGGCCATTTTGCTTCTCTAAGAGCAGACAGTGGATATAGGATGTATCTTCTTTGTGTTTGTCCTACTGCTAGTTTATGATCTGAATATTATCAATAAACTCTATAGTTAAATTTAGAGTACATGGCAATTTCATGGTTTCTAGAACCATACCAACTTGTCAGCCTGTTAGACTCAGCTGAAAGCTCACCCCCTCCATAGAACCTTCCTTGATTGCTTACTCCAAACTATGTTGATCTCTCCTGGGTCTGAGCCCCTGTACATCCTATACCACCCGTTTAGGCAATGCCCTTCATGGCACTCCTGATTGATAATGTTTCCAACATCCTCCTCTCCCCAGTATACCTTGCACCCTGCCCACCCCCCCAAAATTACCTTGGCTTCATCTTTTATTGCTGTTCTTTTCAGTCATGTCTGACTCTTCATGACCTTATTGGAATTCAGATAAAAACAGTGGCTTGCAATTTCCTCCTCCAGCTCATTTTACAGATGAGAAAACCGAGGCAAATAGCATTAAGTGACTTGCCCAGGGTCACATAGCTAATAAGTATCAGAGGTCAGATTTGAACTCAAGAAGAGTCTTCCTGACTCCAGGTCATCCACTGCACCCCCTTAGGTGCCTGCTTCTTCATCCTATATACATTTCACATATACATACATATATATACACACACACACATATGTATGTATATGTATGTATGTGTATGTATATGTATATGATGGTAGCTAGTTGTCATAGTGGAAAGAATTTTGGACTTGAAGTCAGAAAGATAAGTTCCAATCCTGTTTCAGACACTTTCTGGCAGCGTGAATCTGGGGAAGTCACTTACCTCAGTTTCCTCATTATAAGGATAATTCAAGGAGTTGTGAGATGCAAATGAGCTCACATATGCAAAGTGCTTTATGAGCCCTAAAACACTATATAAATGCTAGTTGTCATTATTATTATATTTATATATGTTGTTTCCCTCAAAAGAATGTAAGTTCCTTGGGGGTGGGATCTGTTGTTGTTTTAACTTGACCTGGCCTTTGAGCTGAGATAACCTAGGTACAAGTCCTGCTTCTGATGCTTACTAGCTGTGTGCCCCTGGGCACTTAATTTTTCTAGTGCTCTAGGTAATTATCTAAGATTATACATTGAAGAGAAAACTCAAACCTACATTGGTAGAAGGAGTTTTCTCTTCCAAGAATTCCCTACACCAATGAGATCACACTTCCAGCATGTATCCCTATCTCTTTGCTTAATAACACACCACCTGGTACAAGGTGGATATCTAAGAAATGATTGTAGGTTGATTGACATGTGTAAGTCTGGTTTCTTTAATTAGGCCTTGAGTTCTTTGAAGGCAGAGGCAATGTCTTACAATTTTCTTGGACTAGTACAAGTGCCTATGGGCACACAGAAACTGTCTAGTACTCATTGAGTTGAATTAAAAAGAGTTTTCCTTTGTACATGTTTGAGCAGGCGTATCAGAGATGCCTAGAAATGATCAGTTGCAACTTCACATTTTTCTCACCTAACTAGAAAGCAGGGATTTTTTTGTTTGACTTTTCCCCCTATATATCATCCTAGAATGGTTTCTTTCTGAAGTCCTCCTTCCATTCTGCACTACCCTCCCCCTTTCCCATTTTGGCTGGGATCTTTCCTCAGGGGAGATCTCTGATCTGCCCTGTCAAGGTTATTTCTATAGGAGCCTTCATCTCCATTCTGGGAGACAGCAGTAGTCAATCAGATATTACTGGAGAGGCTCCCAAGATATTGTTACATAATCATTTCTGTCTCTGCATTAACATTTTGATTGTCAGGATCTCCTTCACATGGCAGTTGTCTCCATACTTGAGGTTGCAGTCTCCATAACAAAATTACCAGCATCCTCTCAGGTTTTTTCCAAGCCTACTGAAGCGTGGCTGGCTCTGAAGGCAGCACAGGGTATGTGGTGTGTGTGTGTGTGTGTGTGTGTGTGTGTGTGTGTGTGTGTGTGTGTGTGTGTGTGTGTGTGTGTGTGTATGTATGAATCAAGCTGTAAGGTTAATCAGAAGAAAAGGTGCTGATGGGTCCTGTAGATGCTTGGAAAGAGCTGAAGAGAAAAAACTAAGAGACTGTCACTTCCCTTCCATTGCTGTTCTCTCTATAACTTCATGACCCAATTTCCCATTTGTTGAAGAGTCCCAGCAGGGTAGAACTGAACACTAGATGGGTCCCAAAAGTCTCCTTTTCCCTGTCTAGGAAAAAAAATACAGAGCGACTCCAGCCTGTGGAATAACCTGAGTGTTGCAATCTCATGTGGGAAAAAAGGTCTCCTGTGGCTCTCTCCACTTGCCTGGGCTCCATGGGCATCTGTGACTTTTCAACTGGAGGCTGCTTGTGTTACCTGGGGATTCATCATTTCATTAGGCAGCCAGTGGTCTGTGGCTGGTGTCACATCTCCACTAAAGAACAGGTCAGACATGTGTGCCTGAGAACCACTGCAGTAGGCAATGGAGTCTGCTCCTGCGGTGTCTAGGCCCAGATCAGAATTACTCTTTCATCCAGTTATCCCTCACATCTGTCAAATTCTAGGATTCTTAGGGCCTTGATTAGAATATTCTAAAGTAGACCTGGGAACCATTCTAAAACATTCCACAGAAAAGGTAGGATTCCTTTTTTTTTCCTTTTTTTTTGCAAAATTGTTCGATAGAACAGGAGTACAATATTTAGATGTTTATTCAACAGATACTGATTGAACAACTACTACATTGTTAGACACTAGGGGATATGCAAAACTGGATAAAAAGCCCTGTATTATACACCAAGCTTTTCCTGCTCCCTGCTCCCTGCTCCCTATTGGCAGGGAGTACTCCCTTCCTTCTCAGGGTACCTGGTATTCACCTACGACGTATTTATACATGTAGATGATTTATTTAATTAATTATATGCATACTTTTGTCTCCCACTTTGGACTATAATAAGCTCCTTTTTCATTATATGGCAAGGAATGGGAGGAATATATAGGAGGAAATTCAGGCAACGTAAAAACAAAAGACTTAAAAAATTGTTTAAAAGGATATAAGCTCCATGAAAGTAAGAAGAAATTTAGGTAATGTGAAAACAAAAGACAACAATATTTTTTTAAGGATGTAAGCTCCATGAGAGTAGAGATAGTTTCATTATTTGTACCTCCAGCACCCTAAAGCAAATTGCCTGGGACAAAGTGTGCACTCAAATGCTTATTGATTGATAGACTGATTAAGCAGGGTCTCTGTTCTCGGAAAGTTTATGATCCTATAGGGGAATAAGGCATAAACATAAATAACTGTAATATACACTATGATACATGCAATAGGGCATAAAACAAAGTGTGTTTTGTGAGGGAAAGTTGTCACCAAAGAGGCAATCCCAGAAGGCCATGTGGTGGAGGTAGCGCTTTGGCTGGGCTTTGAAGGAAGAGTAGGGATCCAACAGATGGAAAAGGGAATGAGAAGATTACATACGGTATAGGGTAACAGTGTGAACAGGAGAGTGCAGAGCCTTCTGGTCAGAGTCCAGTTTGACCAAAGTGCAGGGTATTTAGAAGAAAGTGATTGGGGATAAGGCCAGAAATTAAGGGTAGTGTCAAGCTATGAAGGGTTTGGAATGTTTGAACTTGACTCGGTAGGCAATGGGGATTTCACTGAATGGTTTTGATCAGAGGAGCAACATTGCCAGGGCTAAGAATAAGAAGGGCTATTCTGACCATGGTATAAAGGATGAATTGGTGGAGTTGGGAGCGCATTCTCAAATTAAATTGTCTCCTAACAGCCAAAGCAATATTAAGTCCATATAGTAACTCATTTACATGAAATGGAAGAGTTCAATCAGAATAAACTGTACTGGAATTGGACCATGCTCATAGACACAATGGTTGTCCATACTTAGCCTCAACATAAAATTGATCCATAAAAATTTAAAAACAATTTTAATAGCTGTTACCATACCAAATACAATCACCAAGCTATGCAGAATAAAAAGCTTTCTAAATATGTGGAGGTGGGGAGGAGGACAAGCAATGCCCACTACTCAGTGCCAGGTACTGTGGTAAACACTTTATGAATATATTATTTGATCCTTACAACATCTCTGGGAGGTAGGCATTATTATCATCCTCATTTTACAGTTGAGGAAACTGAGACAAGCAGAGATTAAGTAACTCACCCAGGGTCACCTAGCTAGTAAGTGTCTGAGGCTGGATTTGAACTCAAGTCTTCTTGACCATAGAAGCCTATGATAAGAAATCAACACTTTGTGGAAACAGGGTAAAATAAAATATCTTCTCCATCTCTGTTGCTGACATTGAAAAGATGCTTTCAGTGAGCCTGGAGAAGCGAAGCTGACATCTTGACAATTCTATTCACCTACAAAAAGTTGCTTCATAGTCAGCATATTATTAAATTGTTAAATACAAAATACTAACAGCTGCATAGCAACTTGTCCTAGGACCTTGTCTATCTGAGTTTCATTAAACAATATGAAAAGAACGAGATACTGATGATGCCAATAATTACCACCATCACAAATCATCCTCTTCTTCGTTATTATCATTTTAGCACTTTAAAATTTGCAAAGCCTTTTATGTACTTTATCTCATTTGAATTTCAGAATAACACTACCAAGAGTCCTACAGGCACTTAAAGGCAGCTACACGGTTCAGTGGAAAGAGCCCTGGGCCTGGAGTCAAGAAGGCCTAAGTTCAACTCCACCTTTGGACACTTGCTAGCTGTGTGACCCTGAGCAAGTCACTTCACCTCTGTCTGCTTCAATTACTACATCTGTAAAATGGGGATGATGATAGCACCTATCTCCCAAGTCTGTTGTGGGGAACAAATGAGATATCTGCAAAATGCTTTGCACACTTTAAAGTGCTATCTAAATGTTGGCTATTATTCCTATTACCTTTTCCCCACTCGCCATTTTACAGATGAAGAAAGTGGGCTCAGAAAGGTGGGTGGATTTGCCCATTGTTACAGAACCAGTGTCAAAGCCTAGTCCTCTAACTCTGGGACTACATTTCATACTTCAAGTTTGCTCACTTAGCACGGGTTTCAGTAGAACAAAGTCATACAGATTCTTTGGGCTGAATAGCTCTTCCAAGATGATTTATGTAGGGTTTGCTATCTATTCAGCATTCTCCTGATGGGTGACTTGAACAAGAATGGCAGACAGACAAGAATCAGGCTTATTCCCATAGAGTCAAGACGGGCCTTCCTACCTCTCTTTGGAGCCCACCTTAAGAATCTGTTTTTGAAAGGCCAGAGTTAGGCCACTGTCTGTGCACCATACTTGTTGCACCCATGTTTTTTCATCCCATCTATATCCCAAAGTGCCCTGAAAGCTAAATTGCACATAATAGTGCAGAAAGAAAAATTAAAAGATACAGAGAAACAAAGAAGAAAATAGCACTTTTTTTCCAACTGAGATTTTAAAGAGCAATAGAAAGTTGATGAGGTGGAGAGATGCAAAGAGGGTATATTAAAAAGACTGTTTCTAGCCCATCAGTCCCTCCATATATGCAGTCTTACAGGTTATTACATCTGTCATTAACATGACAACCACAAATGATCCTATGGCATCTTCCTTATGAGTGTTTTTCAAGTGCTCTTCCCCCTGTCTCTCATCATCAAGAAATCAGGGTAGAATCAGTTTCATCTGAAGCCTCCTAACCTTGTTTTTCTGTTCTGTGTTATGAATTCAGATGTCACCCATGGAGGGCCTGGGTTCAAGTTTGTGGGAGCACCAAGGGGACAAAGACCACAATATGGTTTCAGAAACAACTTTTATTAAAGGAAACATTCAACAGGGGAGCTCACATTTGCAGCAGCAGGGGAAATCCAGGGGAGCAGAGGCCTGTAATGGAACCTTCCAGCATTTCACTGGCTTGATCTAGATAGAGGCTTCAGCTGGACAAATAGGGCAGTACCTTTGATGCAACCTAGAGGGGAAATATTGCATATACTAAACTGACCAAGGAGATGTTACACATAATTGGCAGGGTTTGGGCAAAATTCCCAAGTTTAGAAAGAAAAAACAGAGACAGAAACAAACAGAGACCGTCTTTGTTCACCCTGTCTTTCTACATAAAGTCACAAATTCCCTGTCTCTTGTTGCATTCACAGCCATGTGAGGTCCTCAAGAGCAGAGACTGCCTTTTCCCTTTTGTTTTATCCCCAGAATTCAACAAAGTGACTGGCATATAGTAGGTACTTAATAAATGTTTGTTGACTGACTGTAAAATGGTCATAATAATGACACCCAACTTGTGACCCTGTGGGGTTATTGCAACGACTAAATGAAATTACATATGTATATGTATATATATATATATATATACACATATATATATACATATACATATACACATATAATATTTCACAAACATAAGATGTCTAAATATATGTCAGCTATTGTTCTTATCAATTCATTCACTCATTCAATGAAAATGTATTAAGCACCTATCATGTGCAAAGGCTCAGATTTTTAAAACAAAATATTATTTTTAACAAAATAATCCCTGTCCTCAAAAAACCCACTCTATTATATTCTGCTTTGGAGGTGAGGCCATAAGTCAATGCACAATATCTACAAGGTAATTTTGAGAGGACAGAGAACTAATAATTAGGGGATTTGGAAAGATCTCATACAGGAAGTAGCACCTGAAGCAAAGCTTGAGAGGAGCTAGAGATTCTGCAAGGTAGAAATAAAGGACACTTTAAGGTACAATGAACAGCCTAGGGCTTTGGCTATGAATTCTGATGTCCACTAAGAGGTATTTCCATGATAGTGCCTCACAAGTTATCTGAGTTTCTCAGGGGGCAAAATATTTTTGTTGGGATATATCCTGCCTGCCTTTAGTTCTGAGCTTCAATTAGATGAGCTAGCCAGGGAGGAGAAGAAGCCATTCTCTCCCTTTCCATGAGGACCAAGGCAAGTCACAGAGCTAACTTCTAAAAGGTCCCTTTAATCAAATTAGATTGTTACTGCAGACCCCAGAGTAAACTGTCAAGTTGCCAAGTCTCCTTATTCAAACTGAGACTCAGTTTAACCTTAATCTCCTTCCCTAGTGAATAAGACTCTCTTCCTTTTTGCTACAAGCTGATGGAACTGGAGCTTTTGTCAATACTGGGGATGCAAAATTAGCCATCAGTTTGCAGAACTGCTTAGAGCACAAGAGCCAAGAAACTTAAAATCCAATCAATTCCCAGAAAATGTACTTTGGATGTGACTGTGTTCCACTGAGGAAGTCCTGAGAATGGGGTCTTCTTTTGCCTTCTTTCTCTTATGCAGGTGGAAATTTTACCCCTTTAAGTTGATTGTGGTGATATTAAAAACGGAGTCCTGATTCTGCCACTGTCCAGGGTATGAAATTTTTAGAAAGTCAGTTTCCTTCCCTGGGACTAAGTTTCCTTATCTATAAAGCAAGGAGAATACAAGAGCTACAAAGTGAAGAGAACAGAACCAGGAAAAGAATTTACACCATAGCAACAACATTGTAAAGACTATGCTGAAAGACTTGGAAACTCTGGTCCACACAATGACCAACCACAATTCCAAATTCCACGTTTGTAAATGTGTTTTATTTTTTTCTTGATTTCTTAGTGGGAAGGAGAGAATTTGAGCTGAAAATACAATTTTAAAAATTCAGGAAGAAGAGGCAATAAAAATAATTAAATACTTTGTATGTGTTAAAAAAAATTAGTGAGGAGGGTAAATCTATCTTTAAGGTCTATTGCAGCCATAACATTTTGTGATCTAAGGTTCTTTCCAGCTCTGATCTTCTTTATTCTAAAGTTCTTTTTTCCTGGAAAAAAAGAAAGAAAGAAATCTTTGCCTTCACACTACTTTCCTAAATTTCTCTCCTTTTCTTAGGTACCATTCCTAGTCTCTACTTCCCTAACTCCCACACTATGCCCCTCCAATTATTTTGTATTCCAAAGAAAGCAGACTAGCCCTCCATTTGTTATTTTCCTACTGTCTTCTATTTCCATATTTTTTTCACACTGATACCCAGACCTGTTACTTTTCCATTATCTCCACTGGTTGCAATCCTTCCTTTTCTTCAAAGTCCAGCTCAGGTGCTGCTTTCTCCTTCCTGGATTTCCTCCAGACAAAAATGACCTTTCAATCCTCAGGTTTCTCCTAACACTTTATCTAGACGTCTCTGTCAATTCTTTTATTGCGTCTTGAACTACACTTGTTTCTCACCTCTTTCCTCCCTAGGTTGTGTGTTCCGTTAAAGCAATTAGAGACTATTTCTTATTTAATCTTTGTAACCCCAGCATCTAGCTAAAGTACTTTGTAGGAAAATGGTTATTTTAAGAATAAACACTATATAAAAATAAGTTAGTAAGCATGATATTCATAACAGTAATATTTATTAAACTAGCTTAGCCATCTACTGGGATTACCAATGACTTAGTTTAAAGTAAAATAAAATCATCTACCCATTAAGACCATCTCACCTCATCCAAGAAACCTCGTCAATCTCTTCCTTCTTCAAATTCCCCAAAATAATAATAGTTCACATTTGCATAATACTATATAGCTTACAATAGGCAACTGCTAACCCCATTTTATGTTTGATAAAGCTCAGTCCCAAGAGATTAGTTTGGAGATCTAAGAAGAAATAGAGTCTAGACCTTGAACCCAGGTCTTCTGACTAAAAGTGATTGGGTTTTGATTGGGGGTGAAGGAATGGAAGGTCTGTGTGTATTTTTTCTCTCTCAAGTTTTAGAGAACTAAATTTGCATTTACTAAAATAAAAAAATCAAAAGTAGGAATGGGCATCAGTGGATAACAGACCCTTGTAAAGATTCTTAATGATAATCTGTACTTCCTCCAGGCCACCAAGACAATTAGGAGGCTAAGAACCTTTTTTGAAAGTCATCACTATTCATTCAAATGTCCACATGTTCTGACTCAGAGATCTCATTGCTAGGCACATATCCCAATGAGGTCAAAGACAGAATGAAAGGCCAAAGATATACCAAAATGTTTATAGCGGCATTATTTGTAGAAACAAAGAACTAGAAGCAAATGCCCAACAGCTGGGAATGAATGGCTAAACAAATTCTGGTATGTGAATGTAATGAAATCCTGAGTTGTAAAATGAAGAATACAAGATGGCAAGGGAAGACTTAAGTGAACTGGTACAAAGTGAACTAAACAGAACTCCAAAGACAATATGTACAATGGTTACAATAACGTAAATGGAAAGAACATCACCAAATCCAACCAGACTGCTGTCCAATTATAAAGACCAAGCCTGACCATGAAAAAGGAGATATGAGAGTCTCCCTACTTTGCAGAGGTGGGGGGAGGGGCATTGTGATGTGGATGCATCTCTGTCCATACAGTCAGCTTTGACTGAAGTACTGGTTAATTTTGCGAAACTGTCTTTTTTTCTATTTTGTTCTTTGTGATAAATCAACAAGTATTTATGAGGCACTTAGATGTCCCTCCTAACACTGTGCTAGGTGTTGGGAATATAAAGAAAAAAATGAAACTGTTCCTGCTGTCAAAGAGCTAATAAAAGGAATGACTCTGAGAAGAGGGAAAGGAGGGATATACTGGGAAATGAAGGTGGCATAAAAACAAAATATGTCAGTAAAATTTTAATATTTTTGGAGGAAATCAGGGTTAAGTAACTTGCCCAGGGTCACACAAAGAGTCAGTGTCTGAAGTCGGATCTGTACTCAGTTAACTCCTGTCTCTAGGGCTGGTGCTCTATCTATTGTGCCACCAAGCTGCCCCTAAAATTTTAATTTTTAAAAAAAATTATCACTGTCAAGCTTGCAAGTGGCAAGAAGGTTAAGTCGATTTTGTTTTCCTTTTCTCTCTGGAGCAGAGACTGAGATGCTAATAGCTCTGAACAGTGGATGTGCACTAAACATAATTCTCTACTTGCTTCCCACTCAGGCTCTATCATGAGTGCTTTAAGGCAAATGCAGCTCATTTCTTTGGAGTATCACAATGTCAGCTACTCGCTGCTAAACAATTGACAGAGAGGTGGGCACCTATGGAGGGGTTTTCAGTTAAGGCATTTCCTTAATATGCTTTCTCTCTAAAAACCATTCTCATTAGTATCTCTGTCCTTTCTATTTAGTCATTTTAAAAGTCAGGAAAGGATAGTTTAGTAGTCTCTTTTGTTTAGCACACATGATGCTCCCTTTCCATTGCCCAAACCATTTACCTTTCCCAAGGAGACAAAAGACTTGGTTTTAGTCCTGATTCTTCTACTAACTTACTAGATATGACCTTGGGTAAGTCATTTGCCTTCCCTTAGCCTTGCTTTCCTGATCCTTTCAATTCTAGCAGGTTGAACTAGGTGATCAATAAGGTTCCTTCTTCCTCTGAGTCGTAATCTCTGGATCTCTTCACAATTCTACCCTTCAGTTGCTTTTTGCCTAAGCTCGCTGCCTACTCCCTGCGCTGGTGACAGCACCCTTGTATATGACTAAGCAGTGCAGATGGGTGTTTCTGGACAATGCCAGCTTCTTGAGAAGAGTATTTGTATGTAGCCCCAAAAACTGGAGGGTCAGCAAGGGATTGTGGCCATGACTTGGGGAATGAAAAACTCTAACTCAGTTCTTCTCTATTACTATGAGTTATTTAGATGATGGAGGTCCAGTGGGAAAGGGGCTGCCTCCCTAGAAACCTCAAGTTTGCTTTCTATAGAGGATTCTGAGCCCTCAATGTTGTGCCATGACTAATGTGTGGGTCTCTGAATTGAAAAGGTGAGATTCACCAAAATGTCAAGGAGTTAACAAGTAATCCCCCCGAAGGAGTCTAAGCTTTTAGGACAGTACCATAAAGTGAAAAGATTCACAATGAAAAGAATACTCAACTTAGAGACTTAGGATTTGAATTGAAATTCTAGCTTTGTATTATGAGAAGATATCCCCAACCTGCACCTCTGTGGAGGTAGGAGGAGATATACAAATGTTAAACATTGCATGTTTTCAGACTTTTTTCAAGGTATTGGTCCATTGTACTGATATTTTTTCCTCTATAAAAAGATAATATTTGTCATATAGTATGTAGAGAAATGGAGGAAAGTTGCTTTGGATAATGATGGTTATCCCAAATAAAAATAGAAAATATCCATTAAAAATCATTAAAATAAGAAATAGAAAATATTCATTAAAACTTTTTTTTAAAAAAAAGTCTAGTTTTGATACGTAACTATTTATGAGACCTTAAGCAACTGATTTAATCTTTGTGAACCAAAGTTTCTGTGTAAAGTAGGGGAGTCGGATTTCTACTTCTGGATCTATGCACTATGACTTAGGAACTAAGCAGAATGTTAGAGAGTTGCTATCCTACTCCACGTTTGTTTCTCTTTCAAGAGGGAATCCAAACCATACAGTGGTGCTTTAGATTAGGAGAACTGCATTAAAGGCTGAGAGAAAGTGGGATTCACTAGAGAAGGAAGATGAATTATTTGTTGGATTTACTGTGAATCCTTTATGTTGGGAGTCTTTAAAAATTTTATATGGGATAGTTTTTTATCCATTGTGCATTGTTACATTGAGTGTTTTTATAGGATCCATGGAGATTTAGATATGATATATAAATCATGGACAATGGTGTCAAACTCAAATAAATGTGGAACCTGAAACATTCATAAGGATCTCTGTGAGAAAAATATTGACTTGGAAAACCACAAATTACCATTTTCTGTGTTTGGTTGTATTTTTATTTATTTTGTTAAATATTTCCCAAGTACATTTTTCTGCTTAATAAAATTTTTAATTTAGCTAATGAGGCATCCAAGATTTAGAACTTTGAGTCAAGTTCATAGAAAATGTAAGTACACTTTGACATGGTTTTAAGTAAAAATATTTGAAGATGCTAGTTTTTTCCATATAACTATTTTTTAATCTAAAATGTGTTATATATTGGCAATATTACCTTCCTTAACACTTGTCATTCTATTCCTGCGTTCCTGAAAAGTGTTTTGTTATTGTGTTCATATAGTCCCTGGGTTTGTTTTGGCAAGTAGAATCCCAAATATTTTATAATGTCTACAGTAACTTTAAATAGAATTTCTCTTTCTATCTCTTGCTGCTGGACTTTGTTAGTAATATATAGAAATACTGAGGATTTATGTGGTTTTATTTTATATCCTGCAACTTTGCTAAATTTGTTTATTATTTGAAGTAGTTTTTTACTTGATTGTCTAGGATTCTCTAAGTATATCATCATATCATCTGAAAAGAGTGATAATTTAGTTTTTTCTTTGCCTATTCTAATTCTTTCCATTTCTTTTTCTTCTCATTGTTAAAGCTAACATTTCTAGTACCATTTAGAATAACAATGGTGATAACAGACATCCTTGTTTCACCCCCAATCTTATTAGAAATGCATCTAGCTTATCCTCATTACACATAATGCTTGCTGATGGTTTTCAGTAGATGTAACTTACCATTTTTAGGAAGGCTCCATTTATTCCTGTGCTCTCTAGTGTTTTTAATATGAATGGATATTGTATTTTGTCAAGTTTTTTCTGCTTCTATTGAGATAATCATATAGTTTCTGTTAGTTTTGTTATGACCCATTATGCTGATAGTTTTCCTAATATTGAACCAGCCCTGCATTCCTGATATAAATCCTACCTGATCAAATTATATTATTCTCATGATAAATTGCTGTAATCTTTTTGCTAATATTTTATTTAATCTTATTGCAAAATTCTGTTTTGGTTCTTCCCAGTGTAGGTATCGGTACCATATTTCTATCATA
This sequence comes from Notamacropus eugenii, assembly GCF_028372415.1. Classification (NCBI taxonomy): domain Eukaryota; kingdom Metazoa; phylum Chordata; class Mammalia; order Diprotodontia; family Macropodidae; genus Notamacropus; species Notamacropus eugenii. The sequence goes on along the minus strand of NC_092872.1, from coordinate 501,497,196 downwards.
AAAAGAATTTGGTAAGACTCCTTCTTTGCCACTTTTCCCAAAAACATGACTAATGTGAAAATCTGGGTTCTACACATACATTCTTATTAATCAAATTTTCACATTAGTCATGTTGCATATAAAGAATTAAAATGAATTAAAAATAAAATCCATTGCTGCCTTTTGTTTTTATATTAACTATATTTCTCAATGTATATTATTTTGCTCATTCTGCTTACTTCACATTGCATCAGTCCATATAATTCTTACCAAGCTTCATCACATTCATCATTTCTTAATAGCACAATATTATATTACATTCATATACAACAACTTGTTTAACCATTTCCTCAGTTAATGACCAAATACTTTATTTCTAGTAGTTTATTTCTTTTTTAATATCTCATTTATTTATTTTCAGTTCTTAACATTTACTTCAACAAGAATTTGAATTCAAAATTTTCTCCTCATCTCTCCCCACCCCAGGACAGCATGCACCCCCATCCACCTCTTCCTGTCCTCCCTTCTATTACCCACTCTTCTTCCATCTCCCTTCCCCTCTATTTTCTTGTAGAGCAGAAAAGATTTCTATACTCCATTGCCTGTATAGCTTAATTTCCACTTGCATGCTAAAATAATTTTTAACATTTATTCCTTTAGGAATTCCTTTGAGTTCCATATTCTCTCCCTCCCCTCCCCACTCACCCTCACTGAGAAAATAAACGATTCAGTATAGGTCATACATGTGTAACAATACAGAGCACTTCCATAATAGTTTGTGTTTCTCCTTCATTGCTGAAGAAGACCATGCCATCAGAGAAATAATGACATGACTTGCACTTGACTTTGTTTTGAGTGAGAGAGGGCTGTGCAGGTCACCAGCCTCATTTCTCCTCCAGAGTCATCTGAATCCAGTGACCAGATATTCATCAGGATGCCTGGAGATGACCCAAGATGAGGCAATGGGGTTTAGTGACTTGCCTAAGGTCACACAGCTATTGAGTGTCAAGTGTCTGAGGTGAGATTTGAACTCAGGTCCTCCTGACTCTTGCACTGGTGCTCTATCCACTGCACCACCTAGCTGCCCCCTCCATAATAGTTATGTTGTAAAAGACTAACCACATTTCCCTCTGTCCTAACCTGCCCTTCATTTATTCCATTCACTCCCTTGACCTATCCTCCAACAATAGTGTTTACTTCTGATTATTCCTTTCCCCAATTTGCTGTCCCTTCTATTATCTTCCCTCTCCTATTCCCTTCCCCTTTGCCTTCCTGCAATGTAAAATAGATTTCCATATCCAATTTAATGTGGGTTATTCCCTCTTTAAGCCCAAATCTCATGACAGTAAGGTTCAATTATTTCCTTTCATCTCCCCCCTCTTTCCCTCCATTGTAAAAGTTCTTCCCACTTTTACATGAGGTGATTTGCTATATTCTACCTCTCCTTTTCTCTTTCTCCTAGTACATTCCATTCAACAGTAAATTTATTTCTTTTTAGGTATTCTCCCTTCATATTCAGCTCACCCTGTGCCCTGTGTGTGTGTATATATATATGTATATATGTACACATACACTCATGTACATATACATACCTACACATATGTAGTATACATATACATGCATACCCATACCCATCTCTATACATATACATATATTCCCTCTAACTACTCTAATACCAAAAAAAGTCTCATGAGCTACAAATAACATCTTTCCATGTAGGAATGTAAACAGTTCAACTTTAATGAATTCCTTAAGGCTTCTCTTTCCTATTTACCTTTTCATGTTTCTCTTTATTTTTGTGTTTGAAAGTCAAATTTTCTATTCAGCTCTGGTCTTTTCAACAAGAATGCTTGGAAGTCCTCTTTTTCATTGAATGATCATTTTTTCCCCTGAAGTATTATACTCAGTATTTTTGGGTAGGTGATTCGTGGTTTTAATCTTATCTCCTTTGACTTCTGGAATATCATATTCCAAGCCTTTTGATCCCTTAATGTAGAAGCTGCTAGCTAAATCCTGTGTTATTCTGATTGCATTTCCACAATACTCGAATTGTTCCTTTCTGGTTGTTTGTAATATTTTCTCCTTGACCTGGGAACTCTGGAATTTGGCTACAATATTCCTAGGAGTTTTCCTTTTGGGGTCTCTTTCAGGAGGTGATTGGTGGATTCTTTCCATTTCTATTTTGCCCTCTGGGTTCTAGAATATCAGAACAGTTTTCCTTGATAATTTCTTGGAAGATGATGTCTAGGCTCTTTTTTTGATCATGGTTTTCAGGTAGACCAATAATTTTTAAATGATCTCTTCTGGATCTATTTTCCTGGCCAGTTGCTTTTCCAATGAGATTTTTCACATTGTCCTCTATTTTTTTCATTCTTTTGGATTTTTTTTTTGTAATTTCTTGGTTTCTCATTAAGTTATTAGCTTCCGTCTCCTCCATTCTAATTTTTAAAGAACTATTTTCTTCAGTGAGCTTTTGAACCTCCTTTTCCATTTGGCCCATTCAGCTGTTAAAAGCATTCTTCTCCTCATTGGCTTTTTGGACCTCTTTTGCCATTTGAGTTAGTCTATTTTTAAAGGTGTTATTTTCTTCAGCATCTTTTTGGGTCTCCTTTAGCAAGCTGTTGACTCACTTTTCATGATTTTCCTGCATTGCTGTCATTTCTCTTCCCAATTTTTCCTCCACCTCTCTTACTTGATTTTCAAAATTCTTTTTGAGCTCTTCCATGTCATGGGACCATTGCATATTTGTTTTGGAGGTTTTTGGATATAGAAGCTTTGACTTTTATGTCTTCCTCTGATGGTATGATTTGTTCTTCCTCATCTGAAAGGATGGAAGAAAATACCTGTTCACCAAGAAAGTAACCTTCTATAGTCTTATTTTTTTCCTTTTTGGACATTTTCCCAGACAGTTACTTAACTTTTGAGTCCTTTTGTCAAGCAAAGGGTATGCTTTAGGGACCTGTAAGTTCTCAGTTCCTCCAAGGTGGCACAATCAAGAGAGAGGAACTTACTCTTCTCCTGGCCTGCACTCTGGTCTGTGAGCAGGATTCCCTCTCCAGAGCCTCCACCAGCTCCTCCACGCCAGCACTCTTCCTCACCCCAGGACAGTCACTGAGGAGTGAGACTCAGATTGGCCACTTGATTCCTACAGGGTCTTTAGGCCAAGGGCTCCAAAAGTGGCTGCTGTTCTGAGGCTGGGGCCAGACCAGGCTCCCTTTTCACCATGGTGAAAGAGCTTTCTCACTGACCTTTGAAGCTGTCTTTGACATTTGTGGGTTGTGACATCTGGGAACTGCAGCTGCTGCCTGTGATTCCATGCCCTCAAGCCTGCTCCAGTCCTTTCCCTGCTGTGCTGTGTTGCCAAGGCTGTGCTGCCCTCTGCTCTGAGCCTGGCATAGTAGACCTTTCCTATCAGTCTTCCAGGCTGTCTTGGACTGGAAATCTCTTTCACTCTATCATTTTTTGGCTTCTGCTGCTCTAGAATTTGTGAAGAGTCATATTTTACAAGTATTTTATGGGCTATGGGGGTAGAACTAGAGCAGATCCATCCTTTTATTTATATCCATCTTGGCTCTGCCCCACTTTAAGTGTTTTGTTTTTTGCTTCTCTTAATATAGACTACCCTTCATTTCTGTATATTTTCCTTCCCAATCTATTGTTCTCTCCTATTTTCTTTGATGAGGCTTACTATTACAGTCAATTTTTCTAATTTTTCCTGTGCAGGCCATAAATTCACTTCTCATAATTCTTATTTCTGTTTTGAATGACACAGGAACAGCATGTTGTGGCTCCAACTTCTCAAACTACACAGGATCTTCTTTCACCAAGTGCTGGACCATTTTCTTTTGTTTTATAGTATGTATTCATAGATAACTAATTCATTTACTGCATGTAGGGGTCATATTTCCTTCTGTTGTTACTGCTTTTCCTGTTGACTTACAATTTCATGTTCAAGATCTTTGAAATCTTGGATAATTTTAGTCTTTTTTGCTCTTATTTTCCTCTATTTCTCATTTTCTGACTTCCTCCCCTCTGATCTTTCCTTGGGGATAAGATCTCAAAGTGTCTCAGCTTCCTCCCACACTGGGAAAATCACAGTTCACCAGTCCCAAGTAACTTTTGGGTGCTTAACACTCAACCCAGTTAGATGCTGTGCTCCTTTCCTCAGGTTTAGTGGAATGCTACACACACACACACACACACACACACACACACACACACACACACACACACACGAGTGTATAGTCCTGGTATTCTGCCCTATTTCCTCTGTTTCTTAGTTCTTTGGCCCAGTATCAGAAGTCCAGAGCTTTACAGTGCTGCTGCTACAAGGTTGTGGTCCCTATATGCTTTTGCTCCTAAGAGACTGTTGCCACTAGACTGTCATAGCTGGAACAAACTTCCACAGCTAGAGTCCTCAGTACATTGGAAAGACATACAGGGGCTGGAGTATAGGGTGGTTTTGTTGAAAAACTATGTTTATCTTTGGGTCTACTAATGCAGCCTTTCTACAAATATTGTGGGATGTGGGGGATGGGTAATGAGTGAGTGCCAAATCAGTGAAGATCAGTTCATGGGTTGTTATTTTTTGAGGGGGGAAGGAAGGGATAACTTTGTCTTGTAGGTGTCCTAAACCATAGAGACTGCTGAAGTTACTTGATCTTTAGTACATAATTTCTGTTTTGGAGAGGTTTGAGAGGTAGGGATCAGAGAAAATGTCTAGTGCTCCATCCTGTTGTTTTGTGAAATGAAAGTCCTCCAAATTACATTTTAATTTAATTTCTTTGCATCAGGAGTGTTTCAGGCTGTAGTGGTTTCTGACATCTCTGATTTGTGAGGTCAGCGGTCTCTAGAAGCAATTCTAGATGGGGGCAAAATCAGCCACAGAATTATGGTTTGAGGAGCTATCTCTAAGGATACTTGAATACTTCCAAAGATGAGGAACCCTTTGCCTCCTCGGGTAGCCCATTCTTCTCTGGAGTAGTTCTAATTGTTAGGTAGTTTTTACTTACTATCTAAGCAGATAGGTAGTACAGTGGATAGAGCACTGGGCCTGAAGTCAAGGAGACCTGAGTTAAAATCTGGCTTCAAACACTTACTAGTTGTATGACACTAAGCAACTGTCTGTCTCGGTTTCCTTAAAATGGAGATAATAATAGCACCCATCTCCCAGGTTGTTTGAGAATCAAATGAGATGATATTTGTAAAGCAAGTAGAAGAGTGCCTGGTGCTTAGTAAGTGCTATATGAATACTTGTTTCCTTCCTTCCTAAGTTTACCTCTTTGAAACTTTCACTATTGTTCTGCTCTTTGATACCATGTAAGTCGAATCTCTCTTCCACTAGACAATTCTTCAAGTACCTTTAAGATAGCTATTGTGGCCTCTTTAAGTCTTCTCCAGACTGAAGATTTTCAGTTCCCTGGAGGTTCTCCCTATCCAGGGAATCCTAATTTAGAAAGTAGAAAAGGGTACAAAAATATGTCTAATTTTTAGTTGATCCCTGGGAAATTATAAAATGGATAAGATTTCTAGGCCCTCTATCCTAATTCCTATCATCCCGCTTTCTCACATGGCCTTGACCTCAGACAGTTATCTTAATATAAGTAGTTTTGAAATGTAAACGTGTGAGTTTTGTTATTTTTATTCAGTCATTTTTCATGTCCTACTCTTCATGACATCATTTGGGATGTTATTGGCAAAAATATTGGAGTAGTTTGCCATTTCCTTCTCCAGTTCATTTTACAGATAAGGAAACTGAGGCAAATAGGGTTAAGTGACTTGCCCAGGGTCTGAGGCCAGATTTGAACTCAGGAAGATCAGTCTTCCTGACTCTAGACCCAGCACTCTATCCACTGTGCCACCTAGCTGCCCAAACATGTGAGTACATATGATTGAACAAGAAACTCTTGGTGACTATTCAAGGCCCAAATAAATTAAGCACTGATGCTTAATTCACACCATAAAAATGACTAGTTACCCATTTTCTCAGATTTGAAGTCAGCCCAGATATTTGCAAATGGAGGCCTGCTGGTCCTTGATCAGATTGCAAACTTGCATAGCCCTGGATGGCCTGAGCCAATGACATATCATTGGATTTTTTTAAATGATCCTTTTTTCCTTCCCTCTCTTACCCTCAGCAAGGAAGCAATGCTGGATTTACAGGCACTCTGGGGAAGGATTATTCATGAGACTGATGGGGAGAGACTGTTTATAGAGCACTAAACTGAATCTCAAGAAATTGTTCCTCCATCCTATCCTCTGCCATGTAGGACTTGGAGGTTGAATGTTGTTTTCCTCAGTGCTGTTGCAAAAGCACACCAGATTTTCCCAGTAGTGATCTGCCATTTATTTACTTGTCCATAATGGCTAACATCAAAATCCTCTAGATGACTTTCCTTTTTGCCTATTTACTTGATTTCTGCCCTGGGCTCACTTTCCAGATTAATGTGGTGTTCTAGGGAGGAGCTGATGACCCAGAGAGGTCAAGTGAATTGCCCAAGGTCTTGTTCAGGCACAAATTGGACTAAATAGCTCATGCGATCCCTTCAGACTCTGACATTCTATGATCCCAGAAATTCTGGAGAGAACAATGCCACCTGCAAACAGCATCTGATCCACTGAAATGCTTAAAGAGAACTTTGTTAACATTTCTCTTCTGTCTAACACTTCATTCCTAGGTCCCGGTCTTCTCTTGTACTATGCTGCACAAAACATTTTTTCTCAAAGAGCAATGTTAGAGCTGGAGGGGCTTAATCCTCTTACTCTTCAAAGAAGGAAATTGAGGCATAGCAAGTGGAAGTGACTTGTTCAGAGTCATCCAGTGGTAGATAATGGCACTGGCACAAAAGCCAAGATTTTCTGAATCCCATCCAGTGTCCTTTCCTCTACAACAGGCTACTTTTCAAATTAATCATTTGGCATTTTTTTCACTCTGTATTTCTTTTTTCCATCTTCTGCTCTACTTTACCCTGAGTCTTCCTGGCATTCCAAGGTCATCCATGTATTTATAATCTCCTGCTGTCCTATCTCACCTCAGTCCTGCCTTCCCCTTGTTCCCCTAAAGCTCAAAAATTATCCTTTTTCTCCCTGCAACCTCTGCTTTCTATCACTGTATGGCTGTGGACATCATTTAACCTCTGTGATTCTTAGCTTTACCAACTATAAAATTGAGGAGCTAGACTACATGATCATGAATGCCCTTTCTAGCCTTAATGTTCTGTTATACTGTTCTCAGTGCTTGGGAGGTATCCAACCAATTCACACATAATTAGTCTTAATGATTGATATCCTTACAACCCACTCAACTCTTCAACCCCTTGCAATCTGGCTTCTGATCCTACCACTTGACTGAAACTGCTCTCTCCAAAGTTGCCAATGATCTCTTAATTTCCAAACCCTTTGACTTTTTCTAAGGCTTCATCCTTCTTGACGTCTGAAACATTTAATACTGTTAGGCACACCTTCCTCCAAGTTACTTTCTTCTCCCTGGGTTCTCATGACATTGCTTTGTTATGGTTCTCCTCCTAAAGCAGATAACATGAGTACTTGGCACATCATAGTTGCTTTAGTAAATGCTTGAGCAATTGATTGTTCTTTTCAATATTCTTTGTCAGACCATCATCCATGTCCCACTCTCTACATGTGGGTGCATTTCAGTGCTCTGTCCTCAGCCTTCACTCTCCTCTCTCTGTTCTCTAGCTCTTGGTGATTTTATCAATTCCCTTGGATTCCACTATCATCAATTCAGAAAACTCCCAAATCTACATGTCCAGTCCTCCTGTCTCTCCTGAGCACCATTGTAACATCATCAACTGACTGCTGGATGTTGTCACCTCAATTTCCCATAGTCATCTCAAATTCAACATATTCAAAATAGAATTATCCTCTCTCTCTCTCTCTCTCTCTCTCTCTCTCTCTCTCTCTCTCTCTTTCTCCTTCCCTCCCTCCCTCCCTCCCTCTTTCTTTCTTTCTCTCTCTCTCGCTCTCTCTCTCTCTCTCTATCTCTCTATTACACACATACACACACACATGCACACACACCAAAAACTGTATCGTTGTTTATTTCCTTTGATGTTGCCACCATCCTTCCCATGAAGAACCCAGATTCACAACTTGATCTTCTGCACTCTTCACTTTCTCTCATTCCATATCCAATTATTTGTCAAGGTTTGTCAGTTCTACTTCTATACCATCTCCTATGTTTGCCATCCCCTCCCCTTTTTTCATATAACCATCACCCTTGTGACCTTCCTGCTTCTCAACTAGACTATTCCAATAACCTCCCAATGAAACCATCCTATGTTCTTTTCCTGGCTCTATTTCTGACTCTCTGAACTTTGCCACTATGACTTCCTAGAAGTATCTCCCCTCCCTTTTCATCTCCCTTTTATCTTTCCTCTTTAAAATATAAGATCCTTGAAGGCAAGGACTCCCTTTCTTTTTGTGTGCATGTCTGGAGAGCTTAGCATAGGTCCTGGCAAGCAGCATATTTTCCCTTTCCAATCTTCTACACAGTTACCAAATCGATATTCTTAAATCACAACTCTAACAATGTCATTCTCTTGCTCAAAAAGCTCCAGTGGCTCTTGATGTTTCTGATCATCCATTGCTGTTCCTAGTACGTAACATTCCAACTCCTCTCCCTTTGCTTTAGTGTAGGCTGATTTCTTCTGACTTCAATATTCTCTTTCCTCATATCTGCCTCTTGGAATCCCTGGTTCTCTTCAAGTACCACCTCTTAAGCAAGCACACTCTGCCCAATAACTTTGTACTTAGTTTGTATATATTTTTGTTTCTTATCATCTGTATGCATGCCCTTCACCATTCAATTATAAGCTCCTTCATGGCAGGAACTATCTCATTTTTATTTTTTTAAACATCAATGCCAAGCATTCCCTAGCCTTAGCATATAATACATACTTAAGAAATGAGTGTTGAATTGAATTTAATATATTACTGCTATCCCTCATAGGTGGTACTTTCATTTTGAAAGAGGATGTCTGGATGGTAATACTTTAACCAAAAAGAATGTGCCCCCAGTGGAAGGATTCCATGCAATATTATGGAGCAGAGGAGACCTTATTTTTTTTAAATGCTCTTATTTTATTTTTTCTCAATTAAATGTAAAAATAATTCTTAACATTCATTCTTTATAATTTTTCAGTTCCAAATTTTCTCTCTTCGCTCCTCCATCCTTGAGAAGGCAAGCACTTTGATATAGAATATATATGTGTATATGTGTATATATATATAATATATATGTATGTATATTCAGTCATACAAAACATATTTCCACATTAGCCATGTTGCAAAAGAGAACACACATCAAAAAGGAAGGAAGGAAGGAAGGAAGGAAGGAAGGAAGGAAGGAAGGAAGGAAGGAAGGAAGGAAGGAAGGAAGGAAGGAAGGAAGGAAGCTTCAACCTGCATTCAAACTCTGTCAGTTCCTTCTCTGGAGGTGGATAGTATTTTTTCATCCTAAATCTATCAGAATTGTCTTGTATCTTGTATTGCTGAGAATAGCTAAATCATTCACAGTTGATCATCATACATTATGAGCAGAAGAGATCTTGAGGTGGTGGTTTAGGGAAAAACATTTTTGTGCTGTCAGAGCATATTATGTAGAATTATCCTATTCCATCTATCTAGTGTACTTGAGAGAAAATTTGATCCTGCCTGCTTTGCCAAGGATTAGAAGGAAGGCTACAGAAATGGTCATTTCATCAGGGGTTGGGTGGAAAAGTAGCAAGGGTTACACCTTTGTGTGTGATCCTTAGTCTGGGTAGAAGGAATTGTGTGGTATAAGACCTGAGACTGTTTCCCAACTTCCCCTCCAGCACCTCTGCTTGCTCCTGAGGTGTCAGACCTATCATTAGCCATGTGACCAAGATACCTAACGAGCATCTACGTTGACTCTGAATGATGGTGAACTGTGTTCAACCTTATTCCTCCCCCGGAATGGGCTAAATCACAGTTCCCAAACTGGATCCTAATCATTTATTTAAGCAGCATCCTGAGAACATAGGCAAGCTGCATACTAAGTCCTCCACTCTTTACTCCTTCAGAAAGACTTCACAGGCTGTTCTGCCTTTGTGCAGCCTGCTTCAGGGCCTGGGAACTGCAATCTGTTGACTGACTCCCTGTAAACAAACACTTTAGATCAGATAGAGAGCCTTGGGGCTTCGGAGAGAGCCCACATCCCTTAATTACTTAACAGAACCTGGGCCACATCCTTACCTTCCTCCCCCCACCCCTTCCCCTACAGCTGCTACCTTGGAAAAACACTTACGCTGGCTGCTTTCCATACCTCAAGCTCTTAAAATCCTCATTAGCAATAATTTTGCCTGGGTCTTTTCTCTCTGCTCTTTGGAGCTGGAGCTGAAGGGAGGGGATTGTAGGAAGGGGATTGAATGAGGGGTGGAGCTAATGAGGGTGGGTGTTTCTTTCAAAGTTCTGTATCCTCTCCCTTCCCCAAAGTGCCATTACAAGATTAATGGGCAGCTTGTAATTTGCAGATGATGGCCCGATAAGTGTTCAGGCTGTGTCACAGGCTGCCTTTGAAACATACATCAAAGATAGAATCACAGAGGTTGGCTGAGGGAGGTTGCATGATCTATGAGATTTGCAGATGCTGTGGAGTCCTTGTAGCAATTATAAGTGGAGAATGAGTGAGCAAGAGAGTTGGAGATTTATGGGATTGCCACATGGGTAAGCAAGCATACTTAGCCCAGAAAGGGGAACTCCCTCTGTCCCTCACACATGCATACAATTTTATGTTGAGAGGGAGGGGAGAGAATGCCACATCAATTATTAAATCATCAGATAATGTTTGTACGTAAACTATACTAGGTCACTGCTGCAGAAGACATATAAAAGTGTTAATATCAAAAGCTCTCCCATGTTGCTGTGGAAAAGCCCTGGGCTGGCAGGGTCTAAGGACTAGACCCTAGGTTCTAGTCTCTCACACTGCTGCTAACTTCCTTGAGCAAATTACTTCTCCTCTATGGACCTCAGTCTCCTCATATATAAAATGAATGGACTGGATTCTGTGTTAAGAACTTTCAGTTCTTATGATGTGTATGATTCTCTCTGCATATACTTGACCCTTTTCTTAAGGCCATCATCATTCTTGGTTTTTATAGTGACCTTTGCAACTGTTAATTGAGGGACATTTCCCTAGGACTACATGAAGGTTTTAGTCACTTCAACTCTATTCTGAGGAGGCAGAGCTGCCTCTGTGCTCCCTGAAAACTGTCATTGCATCTTCTACATCAGTCAGAAGTCTGAAGGCTCTTGGTTTTCTCTATGAATAAAACATATCCTCCACTCTAGTATCAGCAAAAACAGAGTGGAGAGGGAGAGAGGAGGAGGGAAAAGAGAATGAGTAGGAAATGAGGTAAAAAGATAGTAGAAAGGAGATGAGAGAGAAAAGAGAAGTAGAAGGAGAATAGAGGAAAGAGGGAAAATGGAAGGAGAGAAGGGAGAGAAGGAGGCAGAAAGAAGAGGGCAGAAATACTTGCATTCTAACTCTATCTCTCTGTTTCCTGAATTGTTAAAAGAAAAGTCTTGGGAAACATATTAGCAACTCTGGGTTATCTATGTGCATTCTGCTTTGGTCCCTGCTGCTGTCCAAGGTGCTGTGCCAAATGAACATCACTAGTTCCTCCCTTAGGCATCCACTTATGAAAATATCTGCTCCTATTTCTTCTCATATTCAACTGAAAATGTTTTTAAAATGTCCTTTCTCATTCCAACCCCCATATTAGGGAGAGCAGAAAAGAGAATAAGTACTGAGGCTATGGCTAGTCTCAGGAATGCAGAAGCATGAGTGACCTGCTTTTTCAGATCTCACTCCCTTCTCAAAATCAGTCTGTGAGGAATTAGTATATGGTACTCCCTTTCAGGAAGGTGTCTGACCATGAGCATTATCCTTCTAGGATATTCCATAGTTAGGATCCATGTCTGAATAAGGGAAGAGAAGTGCCCATAGTGCATACAGTAAAAGACAAGCTACCCATCCTTCAGAATTACAGACTGTGAAGAGACCTTGAACATCATCTGACCAAATATCATTTTATAAATGATGAAACTAATGCCCACAAAAAAAATGAAATTGCTTGCTTGAGGAGTTAATTTCAGGGCTTATATAAGAACCCAGATCTCTTGATTCTCCAATTCCAGTATTTTTTTTTCAATTTCATGGTGATGTCCCCTTTGTTCACAGAATGTAAAAGACCCAAGAAGTCATCTAACGTGACTTGTACCTGAACAAAAGTATCTCTGTATAATTCCTGATAAGTGATCATTGAACCTTTAGTGGAAGTCCTGCAGGGATTGGGAAATCCACTGCTTCCTCCTAAGGCAACTTAATCCATATTTGAGTTGCTTTAATTTTTTTTTTTTCTCCTTGTCTGCCTTTTTGCATTTTGCACCCATTCCTTCTAGTGCTACCTTCTGGAACCAAGGAAAACAAATATAATCCCTATGTTAGGCATAGAGATTATATTAATACTTGAAAACAACTATCACATACTCCCTATATCTTCTTATATCCAGGCTGAGGATGACTGGTTTCTTCAGATGATTCTTTTGTGACATATCTCCTCTCATCTCACCATCCTGGTCATTGTGCACTTGACTTCCTTGGGTGGGGTGGAGTCCCTACTGTAATTCCCATCTAGAGAGAGTTTCCTTGCTTTGCCATCACCACCTCATACATGCACACACACACACACACACACACACACACACACACACACACACATACACACTCCTTTCCATATCCTTGGAGACTAAATTTCCTGGGTTTTGTTCTCTCAGATTTGTGAACACCTTGGTATATATCTCAGCTGCTGGTTTATTTATTGGTCATTTTCAGTCTATTTAAAAACATTTATTCAGTTTTTATTATAACTAACCATGTCCTCAAGGAGTTCATATTCTAATATGGGAGACAAGATGCAAACAATGAATATACAAGATATATATGTTGTAAATGGAGGGGATGGGGGAGGACACCAGAAAAGGCTTCCTGCAGAAGGTGAGATCTGAACTGTCATAAAGAAAACCAGGTTCATGAAACAAGCATTTATGGGATAACTACTGTATGCCTATAAGTTTGTTTAACTGTGCCATTGAGGAGATAAATCTAAAATGTGATCTTGACTTTTAGTTCACAGTCCACTTAGAGAAATAAGGTTCAAACACATGATTCCCTCTCTTCAAAGGAGCTAGACCAACAATTAGGACACAATCACAGTTTGTGGCAACAGCGTCTCAGTTACAACTTGGGGATCTGCTTTATACCATAAGTACATTAACTGACATAGGAATATGCTTTCCTACTTGGCTTTTTTCCTATCCAAAATATCAGTTTTATTTTTTTTAAAAAAAAAAGCAGAAATGCTCAATAACTAGTCATATGGGGGGGGGGGAGCCAGTAGAGTAACAGCATGGACTTTCTAGAGTGCTCCCCCCAAGCCCAGTCAAATACCTGTAAAAAAAAATGGCTCTAAACAAATTCTGGAGCTGCAGAACACACAGAATGATGGAGTGAGGCAAATCTTCAGCCCAAGACAGCCTGGAAGATCACCAGGAAGTGTCTATTGTGCCATGCTTGGAGCAGAGCCCAATCCAGTGTGGGCTGAGCTAGCACAGAGGGGACCTGAGCAGGCCTTGGGGGGACTGAATTTCTAGCACCTGTGTTGATTTCCAGACTTCATGACCCCAAAATACTGAGGACAAATTGGAAGGTCAGTGGAAAAAATCTGTGGGACCAGTGAGAAAGAATAGAGTGGTCCAGCCTCAGCCTCAAAGCGACAGAGGGGGAAGGGGGTGGTGGAACCCATGGCAGCCACAGCAGCAGCAGGAGTAGCTGCAGCCACTGTTTCTGGAGCTCTAGACCCACAGATTGTGGGGAGATCGAGTGGCTGACAGTACACCCCCCCACCCCCATTGGAAGCAAAGAATTACCTTGACAAAGAGCTCAAAAGTCAAGTAAATGCCTGGGAAAATGAGCAAAAACTGGAAAAAGAATCAGACTATAGAGTCTTTCTTTGGTGACAAGGAAAACCAAAACAGAAGAAAACAAAGTCAAAGCTCCTCTATTCAAAGCCTGCAAGGAAAATATGAATTGGTCTCAGACCATGGAAGAGCTCAAAAAGGATTTTGAAAATCAAGTAAGAGAAGTAGAACAAAAATTGGGAAAAGAAATGAGAGTGAGGCAAAAAATTCATGAAAAATGAGTCAACTGCTTGCTAAAGAAGACTCAAAAAATACTGAAGAAAATATCACTTTAAAAAATAGACTAACCCAAATGACAAAAGAGATCCAAAAAGCCAATGAGAAGAATGCCCTAAAAAAGCAGAATTATCCAGATGGAAAAGGAGGTTCAAAAGCTCACTGAAGAAAATAGTTCTTTAAAAATTAAAATGGAACAGATGGAAGCTAATGACTTTATGACAAACCAAGAAATCATAAAACAAAACCAAAAGAATGAAAAAAAAATAGAAGACAATGTGAAATATCTCTTTGGAAAAACAACTGACCAGGGAAATAGATCCAGAAAAGATAATTTAAAAATTATTGGTCTACCTGAAAACCAAGATCAAAAAAAGAGCCCAGACATCATATTCCAAGAAATTAACAAGGAAAACTGCCCTGATATTCTAGAACCCAAAGGGCAAAATAGAAATGGAAAGAATCCACCAATCACCTCCTGAAAGAGACACCAAAAGGAAAACTCCTAGGAATATTGTAGCCAAATTCCAGAGTTCCCAGGTCAAGGAGAAAATATTGCAAGTAGCCAGAAAGAAACAATTCAAGTATTGTGGAAATACAATCAGGATAACACAAGATCTAGCAGCTTCTACATTAAAGGATCAAAGGGCTTGGAATATGATATTCCAGAGGTCAAAGGAGCTAGGATCAAAACCAAGAATCATCTACCCAGCAAAACTGAGTATAATACTTCAAGAGAAAAAATGATCATTCAATGAAATAGAGGACTTTCAAGCATTCTTGATGAAAAGACCAGAGCTGAATAGAAAATTTGACTTTCAAACACAAGCATCAAGAGAAGTATGAAAAGGTAAGCAGGAAAGAGAGATCATAAGGGACTTACTAAAGTTGAACTTGTTTACATTCCTACATGGAAAGATAATATTTGTAACTCATGAGATTTTTCTCAGTATTTGGGAAGTTGCAGGGATTGTATACGTATAGACAGAGGGCACAAGGTGAATTAAATAGGAAAGGATGATATCTAAAAAAATAAAATTAAGAGGTGAGAGAGGAATATATTGGGAGGAGAAAGGGAGAAATACAATGGGGCAAATTATCTCTCACATAAAAGAGGCAAGAAAAAACATTTTCAATGGAGGGGAAGAGGGGAAAAAAGAGGGAAAAAATTACTCTCATCACATTTGGCTTAAGGAAGGAATAACATGCACACTCAATTTGCTATGAAAATCTATCTTACACTACAGGAAACTAAGGGAGAAGGGGAGAAGTGGAATGAGGGGGATGATAGAAGGAAGGGCAAATGGGAGAAGGGGGTAATTAGAAGTTAACTCAAAAGAGAGTTAAAAGAGAGAATAGAATAAATGGGGGGCAGGATAGGATGGAAAGAAGTCTTTTACAACATGACTTTTATGGAAGTCTTTTGCCTAACTAACTTACTAACTAACATGTATAACATATATCAAATTTCTTGCTTCCTCAGTGGGGATGGATGGGGAGAAAGGAAGGGAGAGAAGTTGGAACTCAAAGTTTTAAAAACAAATGTTAAAAATAATTTTTACATGCAACGGGGAAATAAGATATATAGGTAATGGTGTATAGAAATCTATCTTGTCCTACAAGAAAAATAGAGGAGATGGGGATAAGTGAAGGGAGGGTTGTGATAGAAGGAAGAGCAGAATGGGGGAAGGGCTGGGGGGAGGGGAGAGATGGGGAGAAAATTTGGAACTCAAAATCTTGTGAAAATGAATGTTGAAAACTAAAAATAAATAAATTTTTGAAAAGGCATAAGCCTAATAATGATATCACTGGATCAAAGATTATGAACAATGAATGCTTTTCTTCATGTATGTAATTCCAAAATTTTCCAGAGTGAATGGATTGATTCATAATTTTGCCAACTGTGTAATATTATGCCAGTTTTCTCATAGTCCCTCCAACATTCACCATTTTTCTCTTTTTTCCACTTCATCAGTTTGTTGATTGTGGGGTGAAACCACAAAGTTGTTTTAGTTTGCATTTCAATCACTCAATAAGCATTTATTAAGCACCTAAAAAAATTGCTAGTCATATGGAGGAAATTGAGTTTGAGCTAAGACGTCATAAAACAAAGGGGCCTCTTGTATCTGGATTCAGACCACATAGCCACATTGCAAGAATTTTATAACAAAGTTTCATCCATTTTGATGAATGGCTCCAACTCTTGAAACCTGACTTTCCATGAGAGATGTAAATGTGAAAAGACAATTATAAATGTGTGCTTACACACAGACACAGTAAGAATAGTTGTGAAAGTTTAGACCTTATACCCTCTGCTGAAGGTGTTCTCTAATACCTCCTGGTGGTGCAGTGGCAGCCCAGGGTTCTTAAGGGCTTTCTACCAAAATGCAAATTCCAATAGGTCTCCCATGCCTAGAATGCACACTCTCTTTATCTCAACTTTTGCAATTCCTTTTTAACTTTTTTTTTAATTAATTTATTTGTTTTCAGTATTCAACAATCTCTTCCATAAATTTTAAATTTTTTCCCCTTCCTGTCCCAAGATAGCATGCAATCTTATAGGGATTCTACACATACATTCTTATTAAACACATTTTTACATTAGTCATGTTGCATAGAAGAATTAAAACGAGTAGGAGACACCATGAGAGAACAAAACAAAACCAAACAACAAAATAGAAAATACTCTGCTGCCTTCTGACTCTATAGTTCTTTCTCTGAATGTGGATGGCATTTTGCATCAAGAAACCTTTGAAAATATTTTAGGTCCTTGCATTAGTTCCTGTCTTACTTTAAGATGCAGCTAACACACATCTATTACATGAAGCTTTTTCTTATCGCTCAACTGCTCAACCTCCCCAACTACCTTGCATTTGACTGCTTTGTATAATATATTTATAATCTATATCATGATGTTGTTTATGTTTAAATATCTATTTTTTGTCTCTCACATTAACATGTAAGCTCCTAGTGAGTAGGGATTATGTCATTCTTTGTGCTTATATCCACAGTGCCTGGCACATAGTACACATTTAATAAATACTTGTTCATTGATTAGCCAAGCTAGAAAAGCAATATTTACAATTTCAAGGATGTACATGGATGTATTCTGTCAGAGAACCAAAGAGACTTATTACTAGAGGGTAGGACACCATGTGATATTTTTTCTGCCATAACAACTCATAAAGGTCACCCCCTAAACTATGGCAGGTCCAAATGGAATGAAAGCATGGCTCCTTAAAGTGAGTGTATGTGTGTGTGTGTGTGTGTGTGTGTGTGTGTGTGTGTGTGTTCATCAAGGATATTTATAACGAGAAAAAGTGAAATAGTCATGTAGTAAGAAATAAGGAATGACAGAAGGATAAGCTCACATGTTGCCATGTTAGTCATGAAATAGGAAGAGATCTGAATTTCTGAAATATTTGAACAAGAATTACAAAGGATGAGAAGGGGCTGAATGGATAATGAGATCATTGGATTTAGACCTAGAAAGGGCATTAGAAATCTTCTTGTCATGGGTTGTAGTCAACACCTGTAGAAGATATAGTGTAGTTTATAGAGGACATGGAATCAGACCTGAGTTCAAATCTTTTATCAGGCACTAAAAAGTTATATAACCCTATCCAAGTCATTTAACCTCTCTATTCTTCAACATCCTCATCTATAAAATTAGGGAGTTTTGGACCTCATGGCTTCTAAAATACTTCCCAACTCTAAATCTATGTTCCTGTGATCAGTGAAATATATTCCATTCTATTCCAAGTTGGCTTTAAAGAAAAATTGGCAGTCTCTTGGGGTCTCATCTAATTGAATGCTGCTCATTTTCTTAAAGAGAAATTATTTTTCTTTTAATTATCTTCATTCTAATGACTCCCAAGGGATCAAAAGCAGGTACTAACACAACCAAATACTCCCTCCATTGAGTCTCCAGCAGACTCAATATCTGTATTTAGGACTCGGACTATCTGTGGAATTTGATTGGGGAAAAAGAGGAGGCAATTTTCACCTCTTCAGCATAATCCTGTAATTTCAAATAAAGGACTGTGCTTTTAGAGGCCATTCCTTTGAATAAATTACAATCTTAGATCTAGAAGGGATCGCCATGATTGCCTTGGACCTACCCTGCCTCTCTTTCTTGGAGAATAACATATGCTTGTCTCACTTTTTTCCTTTAAGAAACTCTTCCCAGTCCATGACCTGTATTTCTTGTTCTGAATTCCCTCTCCCCATATCCCCAACCTTTGATAAAGCATCCATAATGTACAAGTCACTGTACTAGACCCTGGAAATAAAAAGAAAACATAAAATCATTTTTTCCCTCAAGGAACTTACTTTGGAGAGGGTGGTAGTGCAAGGGAAGCAGTGTGGAATGCAACATAGATACACATAACTGAATGAAAAGTAATTATAAGATACTAACAACTGAGGGGATAAGCAAAGGTTTCTGGTTTCAGTACCTGAGATGATCTTGGAAAGAAGCCAGGGACTTTAAGAAGTAGAGGTGAGGAAGGAGTGCCTTTCAGGCATGAGGACCAGGATGTGAAAGGCAGAGAGATTTAAGATGGAATATTGGGATCAGAGAACATCTGGTAAACTGGTTTGGCTGGAACATAGAGTACATGAAAGCATGTCATATGAAATAAGTTTAGAAAAGGTACAAAAGAATTGTGTTGCAGAAAGCTTTAAATGCCAGGCTGAGCAGTTGGGGTTTTATCCTAAAGGCAATAGGAAGCCAAGAGGAAGCATCCAGTCAATCATGTGTTCATTTTAGGAATATTTACTTGAAAGGCTAATGTGGAGATTTTTTCAGTGAGGCAGCAAAGGGCAGAATTATAAATCATGGGAGTTACATGATAGTTATTGTTTGTTCTTCATTTCAAAGAGCCCAATGCCATTACAGAGCGATGTCTTGACTCATGGGTGAACTGGACTTAAGTGAGGCAGAGTTGCACAAAGTCATCAGCCTCACTTTCTCTTCCAGAGTCATTAAAAATCCAATGACAAGGCAAAAGTCAGAATGATGATAACTTGGGATGCAGTGGATGATCTTGGCATCTTTGATCTCTGACCAAGCTCTCAGTGCCCCCATAGCAACTGCTTCAGCTACCTTCATGGCTGTTGGAACAGATTGTTCTCATCCACCCACTATGCCAATAGAAGTCTTCTCATGCTGCAGCTAGGAGGCACAGTAGGTAGAGTGCCTGCTCTGGAGTCAGGATTCAAACCTGAGTTCAAACCTGGTCTCAGTCACTTCCATGGAAGGAGATTTCAGTTCAATGTAAGGAATACAAGGAAGAATTTTCTAATAGCAATAATAACTCATTTTTGTATAGGTCTTTAAGGCTTATAAAGCCCTTTCCTCACAATAATCTGGTAAGGCTAGTAATGAATTACTATTTCTGTTCCATAGATGAAGAAATGTAACTACAAAGACTAAGACTTGTCCAAAAATCACACTGCCAGGAAGTAGGTGAGTCAGACTCCATACCCATACCTCGGTCCAGTAAGTTCTATGCACTACACCATGCTGCCTCTCCATCAGACATTCAGAGATGTCCACCAATGTATTTGGCTATCTTAGGAGGTAGAAAGATTGTCTATGTCTTTCTTTGTATGTAGAATGTCCTTCTCTACCACCCCTCCTTGATTTCTGCCTCCTCCCTAGCCTTTAAGGCCTAACTCTCCCATGAAGCCTCCCCTTTTCTTTTTTATACCCTTTTCTACTCCTTCTGATAGACTGGGCGCTCAGCCTTGTCTAAGTTCTCATCGCATTCTGTTACTCTCTGAAAGCCCTTACCCCATCATTTCTTAAGTGCCAAAACTCTGTTTACCTAAAAGACTGTTTTACAGAGAACTCACACAAAGCAAATGTTCACACAAAGGTCAGGAGAAGCAATACAAGGACACTCTCAAGGTCTCTGTGAAGAACTTTAGCAGAGACATGGGACACATAGTATTGTTAAAACACCTTTGACACTGAAAAGTATCAAGGAAAATTTATAGACGTAGAGTTCAGAGGAATTGAACGGTTTGGCCAACATGAACTCCACCCTTCTTCAAAAAGGGGAAGAGAGAAAGAGATAAGGAAGTGACGGCATTCTTATAAAGTTAGTGCAGGACAGATCCTCCCATCAGAGGACAGATTGGTCCGTTCTCTTTCAGGTCACAATCTTTTGACACGCCCACTATATGTCATTAAGCAAGCTCAGTTGGATTTTTAGATGGCCCTTAAAGTGACTTCATGTTCTCCTTTCTGGTAGGCTTTCCCTCAAAAAGCTCATCAAGTTTCTGACCTTTAATCTGACTCTGCTAGGTCACAACTCTGATCACTTAAAGCTGCGAATTTTAACCTGTGGAAACAGAACTGCTTCCTTCTTTCCCACAGCATAGAACAGCCCATCATAGTATACCCTCCTTAAAGAGGGCACTGTGCTTTTTGGGCAAAGCCGAATCAAAGTAGCACAAATGAAACATGAGATGCACAAATCTAGAGACATCACAATACCAAATGTTCAAACAGACTATTTTTGTCCAACCTGTGGTGGATCCTTCTGAGCTCATAATGGATTGATCAGCCACAATCAAACACACTATACCTTGACCCCAACATCTCAATATCATTGGTCCTCTTTGAGTATGAAGAACAAATAACAGTTCCTTGTGTTTCTTATTTCTCTTGATATCCTAATCTCCTTGAGAAAGAAGCAATGTCGCATTCATCTCTGCAATTCCTCTTTTCCTTAGTGCCAGGCCTCACACAATGCAGACTTCCAATAAGTTGATTAGAACTGAAATTAGGTTGGAATTTGGAGAGAGCACAACTCTGAATCATAAACCCCATTTCCAAACTCATTTCCTAAGGGAGATGCAGAGAGGGGAGGCATGAACTCCCAGAGCGATTATTTCATATTTTCCCCTCTCCTCTTAGGTTAGTTGTTCTTGTAGATCCAAGGCCTGGAAGCATCTGATGGGGAAGTCCAAAGCTGGAAAGGAACTAAATGCAGATTTTTGTATATTGACATGCAAATGAGGAAAGAAGAGAAACCCACAGTAAAGTGAATTTAAATAAAGACTGTTTCAGTTTTTCCCTAAATACTGACATTTACTTTCTGATTTTTCTCTCTTTTAGTGGCTAAAAATGGAGCCCTAATGGATCATCATATAAAAGCATAATAATGAGAATTTAAAATCCTGCCTTCTTCACTTGATAGGCTCACAATAACCTTTCCCCAACCATTACATGCTATTCCCATGTAAGTGCACCATGACCTCTCTCCATAGTGAGTTTTGAAAGAAGGGGGTGGGGAGAAAGGCCCCGTTATTTCTTAGTTGCAGATGTACTTTTGATTCTAGATGCCAGAACCTCCTCCTACTTTAATCTAAGTGTCTTTGAAATTCAGGTGAGCCTCCACTTGACAGAATTGGATGCATTTCTGAAGTTGCAAGTAAACTAAAGTCTGTTTTAAGTGTAGTAGGGGAGTTTGCTATTTAAAGGAAGCCTGAGGCAAAGCCTTGAGTAAAGGGAATGAACAGTTACTAATATAGCTGGTAGGGAAATCTGGATTCTCCTCAGTGAGGTTTACTCAAAGTAGGGTATATCTGCATATAGACCAAACTTTACATCCCCTGGCTATTTTCCTTAACCCTGAGTGGGAAATTAATGCCATCTCCACTTGCTCATGCTCACTTGCTTTCAAGCATTCTACCCAGAGAAGAGGATGGTTTTTCTGTGAGTATGGATTCCTGAAAATGGAACAGAGAAGCAGGGGAGCCACTTTCTCTTTCTCTTTTGAACCTTAGAATTGATGGGGGTTGGGATTCATGCTGGACCCCAAAAAGGAAAAGACCATGTTTTTGGCACCCCCCATGGGGTGACCTTCCTAAAGCTGATTTACTTGCTTAGTTTAAAAAAAAATTAAGCTCAAAGACTGTTAGCTTGTGTCTTGGTTATGTGAGACTATTCCTCCACACACACTTTTCAATTTGAAAAAGTCTATGTTGTTGCCTCTAAGCAGGAACAGAGTTTCAAAAGGAAAGCTGGATCAAATGGAAACCACAGATGATCTGCAGAGCCAAACAACTATAGATGGTTCCCAGTCCTCCAAACATGGCTCCACATCATGCACACCTCAGGGCCAATCAGGCCTAGGCCTGTGAGCATGGGACTGAATTTGGGTTAATCAAATCTAAAAGATAAAGAAGTGTCCCTATTCAGTTATAGGACAAGAGCCACTGGGTGGTTTTATCAGTCTTAATCACCTGAGGCATTACATACTTATTTTTCTCCTTAATGGTATATTTTAGCAAGGGCGGAAATGGTTAGAAAGGCATGTTAACTACAGTTTTAAATATTCATAGTCTCAGTTTTCTGGGTTTTTTTACGTTGTTTTTTTTCTAATAAAAACTCAAAAACTTGAAGGTGTCCCTCATCTCTCTGGATAGTTTTGAACACTTGTCTACCTGTATGTGGTATTCTAGTCCTGTCTCTCAGAGCCATTAAGACATATGAAATGGAAATCAAATAACTTCTATAAAAAAACTCAATTAACGGGACAGATTCCAAACCTCAAAATCTAGGTCATGAGAATTACCATCCTGGGCCAGTCCCATTGGCCCCTCCAGACCAGAAGTCTCTGTCTGCCACAAGGTAGTACTTTAGTTTCTGGAAGGTTAAGGTTAAACTCCCTAATGCTGAACTTGAAAGGTTAAGGATGTCCCCTAACAATACTCATTTGCTTTAATAACCTGTTATAGATCTGTCATCTGTGGATTTATCTAAACCCTGCAGAAATCCATTTATATTTTAGCCTCTACCATGTCTTAGGGTAACAAGTTCCATAAATTTACTCCCTGCTGTGTAAAGTAGAGCTTGCTTTGGTTTGTTCTAAAATAGCAGTCCTCAAAGTTTTTGGTCTCAAGACCACTTTATCTCTTAAAAATTAGTGAGAATTCCAAATTTTGTTTATATAAGGTATACTGATTGATACTTAACCACATTAGAAATTAAAACTGATAAATGAGTAAAATATTATTTATGAATGTTAATATTTAATACTTAATAGTAAATATTTTATAATTACAATTTAAATAAATTGTAATTATAAAATAATAATAAACCTATTGCATATTAAGATAATGATATCTTGTGGAAAATAACTATATTTTCCAAAATAGAAAAGTTTAATGAGAAAGGTGGTATTGTTTACATATGTATGTCTATATATCTATATCTATATGTCTCAATAGATAGATGACAGACAGATAAATAGATAGATATTTGCAAGTCTTAACATCTGACTTAATAGAATAGAGTGACTTCCGACATCTGCTTCAGCATTCACTTTGTTTTGATATGTTGTTTTGTTTCAAGTATACAAAGAAAATCCAGCATCATATAGATATGTAGTTGAAAAGGGCAGGAGTATTTTAAAGGGCAAATAATATCTTAGTATTGTTATGAAAATAGCATTGACTTCATGGATCCCCTAAAAGGGTTTCAGTGACCATACTTTGAGAACGGCTGCTCTAAAACAATCCCTCCTTCAAGATTCAAGAAAGATCCCAAGTTTGATTGGAATAGCAGAATAGAAGGAGGCTACAAGTTAGGATATCTGAGTTATAGCCTGAACTCTGCTACTGTCTCCCTTGTGTGACCTTGGACAAGTCACGTCCCCTCTCTGAGGCTCAGTTTCTTTATGTATAAAATGAAAGAGTTGGACTAGATGATTTCTCAAGAGCCTTCTGTCTCCAGTTGATGTCTGAGGACTCCAGTCTTCCTCAGGTACTTGTTGGATGGCCTAAGAATTGAAAGACCAAGGCTGGGTGAACTCAACTCATCCTTCCCATTGGGTTCATCTAGACCTGATGTTTATTCACCTAATGGCTTCCTCCTCAGGGAGACTAAGGTCTTGGGGAACCTTCACCCCCAGAGCACCTTTTTCTTTTTCAGTTTCATCTTAGGTATCCTCAGCCTCATGAGATTATAGCATTGGAGGCAGATGGTCCCACCAATTTTATTAGCTCATTTGGCTGAGCTGCACAGAATTGAAGCCCCCTCCTTCTTCCAATTAGAATTTAAATATTAAAGAGCTTCAGTTCTTCTTATAAAATGAGTTTCCCTCATGAGAAAAAAGGCATCTGAGTAGAACACTGTGGCATTATAGACTAATGGTTTCTATGGAAGTTTCCTTTTTCAGACCTAGCAGAGAGCCTGAGACAAGGCTTTCTATCTCTGAAATTGAAAATATTTGGAGTAGTTCAAAGGAACCTTTTTGTAAGTGGACAGAATTTTATGTTATTTCTTAGAGACTTTTTTCCTAATATTTTTTTCAATATATTTTTATTTCTTTCATTACATACTTCTCAATTACATGTAAAAAATTTAAATTTCGAGTTCCAAATTTTCTCCATCCCTCCTACCACTCTCCCTTCTCTGAGAAGGTAAGCAATTTGATATTGATAACACATGTGAAGTCATGCAAAACATACCTCCATATTAATTATGTTGCAAAAGAAAACACTGGCCAAAAAAGGAAAACAATGAAGAAAGTTAAAAAATATGCTTCAATCTACATTCAGAGTTTATTAGTTCTCCCTCTGGAAATGGATAGCATTTTCATCATGGATCCAATTGTCTTGGATCATTGTCTTGATCAGAGTGGCTAAGTCTTTCATAATTGGTCATCCTTACAGTATTCCTGTTATTATGTACAGTGTTCTCCTGGTTCTGAAGTTTTCGGATTTCCTGATATTTTTAATCTGACTTTCCTAAAGTTGGAGGCAGGAGGAGCAGGTTATGACTCAAATGGCCTATTTCAACCTTGGTCAGTTCGAGGGAAGGATTAAAATCTTAGATTTACAGGAGACATGAAAAAGCCTTTAGTCTACACCCAAATAGAAAATCTCCCTCCAAGATCCCTAAAAAGTGGTCTTCTGACCTCTCCCTTGAAGACCTCCAGTGATAGAGGGCTCTGCCTCCTAAGGAAGCCAGTTTCACCCTTGGACAACTCTGATGATTAGGAAGTTTTTTCTTGTATAGAACCTCTTATCTGCCCCTGTGAAATTTTCTCCAGTTGCCCATAGTTCTGCTCTTGGATTCAAACTAAACAAGCAAAATTCTGCCTTTCATTTCCTTGAACACATCTATTATGTGCCCTGCCCTGACCTTGCTCACCACCATATCTTTTCCTCTCCCTGCTAAATATTCCCAGCTGTTTCAACTAATTGTTGTACAGAGTATGTTCAGTATTGTATTCTCCTTCCTCTGGGACATAGATACTCCAGCTTGTTATAATGTCTTCCATTAAATGTGGAATCATTCTGGATACTATATATGCCTAGTCAGTCAGCCAGCAGGTATTTATTAAGCACTTACTATTTGCCAGACACTGTGCTAAGCACTGGGAATACAAACAAAGGCAAAAACAGGCCCTTGAGACAACATGCAAACAGCCATGTACAAATAAGTATATACAGGATACATTGGAGTTAGCCTCAGAGGGAAAGGATTCCAGGAATGAGGGATAGGTCATGAAAAATACCTAGAATCATATCAGCAATTTCAGGCACCAGGGCACATTCATTTAGTTCTGTACATCAAAACCTTGAAGGGGAGTCTCTAGTGGAGTTCCCCAGGGATCTTTCCTAGGACCTTTTTTACTAGGATGAATTTTTATCAGTTACTTAGATCACAGCATACATAGCATGATTATGAATTCATACATTTAGTGCTAGAGAACTTAGAAATCATCTGCCAGTCTTCCATTCTCATCACTCAATGAGAACTCCTCTCTACAAAGTTACAAGGGATCTCTTCATTGCCAAACCCTATGACCTTTTTTAAGCCCTCCTTCTTCTTGACCTCTGAGCAGCATTTGTCATTGTTGACCACCTTTTTCCTCTAGATAATTTCTACACTCTGGATTTCTGTGACCCTGTTTTATGCCAGTTCCTCTCTTACTCATCTGACTTATACTTTGGGGTTTGTTTGGGTTTTTTGCTGAATCTTCATCCAGATCTCCCTCAAACTGTGGATGTCCCTCCAAGACTCTCATCTTCACCCTTCTACTCCTCCTTCTTCCTCCTCCTTTCTTCTTCTTCTTCTTCTTCTTCTTCTTCTTCTTCTTCTTCTTCTTCTTCTTCTTCTTCTTCTCTCTCTCTCTCTCTCTCTCTCTCTCTCTCTCTCTCTCTCTCTCTCTCTCTCTCTCACACACACACACACACACACACACACACACACACACACACACACACACCTCATCAATTCCCATGGATTTAGTTATCATCTCTGATCAGATGACTCCCTAAATCTATATATCCAACCCTTAGAGGCATCTAAGTGCTGGGCCTGGACTCAGGAAGATCCGAATTCAAATCTGGCCTCAGGCACTAGTTGTGTGAGCCCAGACAAGTCACCTAATCACTCTCTGCCTTCGTTTTCTCACCTGTGAAAAGGGGATAATAATAGCACCTAACTCCTGAGATTATAGTGTAGCTCAAATGAGATAACATTTGTAAAAGGCTTAGCACAGTGCCTAGCACATGAAAGGTGCTTAATAGATCCTTGTTTCCTTCCATCTCCCCTGGTCAATCCTGAGCTCTAAGTCTCTTATCACAACTGCTCATTGATGCTTGATATCCTACAGGTATCTCAAAAATCAAAACAGAACTTAGTATCTTTTCCTCAAAACAAAGCCCTTCCCCAGAACTCACTATCTTTGTCAAGGACATCCCCATCCTTACAGGTACAAGGTCAATAACCTCAGAGTGATCCTCCCTTCCTCCCTCTCACTCATCCCAAACATCCATTCAGTTACCAAACTTTCTTGTTTTTACCTCCAAAGTATCTCTCACACCATCTCCGCTCATATGACCACCACTCTCCAAATTGATCTCCCTGCTTCAAACCTCTCCAGTACCCATCTGGTCAAGTGACATCCTGAAGCACAGATTTGCCCCTGTCACTCCTTTGCTCAATAAACTCCCCAGTATCTTTAGAACAAAACTCAAAGTCCTCTCTTGTGATTTAAAGCCCTTCCCAACCCAGCACTAACCTACTTTCTAGTCTAATTAAACATCAATCCCCTTCATGGACTCTGTAATACACTGACTTATTTGCTGTTCTCACAATACAGTCCATCTCCCACCGCTGTGACTTTTAGGATCCCTACTCTCCTTCTGCCCACCTCCTCCATGAAACCTTTCTTGATCCCTCCCCACCTACTAGTGCCTCTCTCCCCCCAAAATATCACCTTGTACATTTATGTGTGGACTTGAGGTCTCCCATGTTAGAATGTAAGCTTCTGTTTCATTTTTGTCTTTGTATACTCAGCACCCAGCACAGCACCTGGTACATTGTAGATATTTAAGAAATGTTTGTTGATTAATTACTCTAGTAGGACAGTTCTCAAACATTTTAGTCTCAGGGCCCCTTTACACTCTTAAAAATTATCAAAGATTGATATTTACTGTATTAGAAATTAAAATTGATGTTTAAAATATTATTTTTAAATAACAGTAATGAACCAGCATATAAAAACAAAAATTACATTTTATGAAAAAAACTATATTTTCTAAAACAATAAAAAATTTACTGAGAAGAGGAGCATTGTTTTGTATATTTTTGCAAAACTGTCTAAAATCTAAAATAAAAGACTGTGGTTTCTCATATCTGCTTTTGCATTCAATCTGTTATGACAGGTTTTTTTGGTTGACATATATAAAGACAATCTAGCTTCCCCTCAGATACATAATTGGAAAAAGGAGCAAATAATCTCTTGGTGTTGTTACAAACATAGTTTTACCCCATGCAACTACTGTCAAGGTCCTAGGGATCTCTGGGATCCTCAGATCATGCTTTGAGAACCACTGATCTAGTACAACTCTCCACCTGGAATCTGATGCCAATAAAGATCAGGTGACTTGCCTGGAAATAAGCAAGAGAGCTGAGATTTGAGTCCATCTTGTGACTCCAAATCAACCGCTCAATTAATTAGAATACAGTATGCATCTTCTCTGCAACTCACAGAGGTCCAAGACCCAAGTCACACAGCCAGTATGTGATCCAAAGTGAAACTTGCACCTAGACCTTTCTGGATTTGAGGAGAGTTTTCCATCAACTCTATAAGAGAATGAAACAAGAAAAACAAACAAAAGGCTATAAATGATTATGCATGTGTCTGTAAATCTGTTAATTGTTATTAACCTGATAATTAAAAAAAATACCCATATTGACTTTAAGGTAGTAGCAACCAACTCCTCCTGCTTATTGCTGTTACCCTTGTTGACTTCTGTGTACAGGGCATGGATTTGTTGCTGATACTGTCTTTAATTACAAGTTGTAGTCAGTGTTTACCATGTTCTTTTCATTCTGCTTTCTTCACTTCCCTTTTATTTCGTGATGAACTTTGTTTTTCAAAATGATTTGTGCCATCCTCCCAACCCAGTTTTTGCATGAGATCACTTAGAATCAATCCAGGTACCTTTTGACTTTGTTTGGAGGGTCTTGCCAATATCTTTATGTAAATTTCCTACTCTTCATTCATAAATAATGGTCCTTAAGCTGCGGTTATCTTCAGGGCAGTCTGTTTGTTTACACTCAGCATAAGTACAGCAGGACAAGTATCATCTGAAATGATATTTGTTACCATTGGGAACTGATGAAATTTGTTTTACCAACTCCTTTATTCTCCTTTTCTAAGAAAATCTGGGAACCGTGCTTCCATTTAACTATAAATTCTTTGTATCTTTTGGTTTCATTTTATAGATAGAATGTCAATAGAGATGTGGCTCATTTCCTTTAGTAGTGTGTCCACTCAGTCATTAGACCAAGATCATGCACTGAGTGTCAACTGTGAATTAATACTGGTAAATGATTCAGGATCCTGTGATACTTAAAACCCTTAGCTCATTTTCCTTGAATCTCAGCATCATCACTGTGGGAATAAAAGATGGCTACATAAAACCAAGGGCATTTTTTGGTTTGTTTTTGTCCATGTCATGGTTCACCAGAGTCAATACAATTCATCCTTGATGGGCAATCCTTCTGGTAATAAGTCTTATTTGAACTTGGTCCTTGGATGACCAACATATAATATGTCTCCAGGCTTCTTTTATTGTTGGTATTATCTATTGGTATTGTGGCCATGTTCCATGAGCCTTTTGTTTGACCACTCTGGTCTAGACTAGGGCTTCTTAAACTTTTTCCACTTGAATCCCTTTTTTGTGTTTTTGCAGTGTTCGTTAGCCATGGCATGGCCCGAGGGCATGCATAATACACAGTGTACATGTTTTGTGTTCAAAACAGTGAAGTTGCCCACTGAAACACATGTAAGCACTGCCAGAAACACCTCAGATTTGTTAGGTATTTGATTTTTGATTAATTTTTGGTCATTGCACATTCAGAAACCTTTTGCTGTTGCCAAATTTTTCCCAGACCCATCTGGAGTCACAACCCACTGTTTAAGAAGCACTGATCTAGACCATATCTCTATGTAATATCTGCACTCTGGCCCCACTCTCTCAGAAACAGGCCTGCTACATTACCCATAAAGATTCTAGGATACCCTGAAGAGTTTGTGGAGTGTCTCTTTTCTCTGCCATCAGCTCAAGTCCCAGTGACTGTGTTGTCCTCCTCATTGTGAGGGAGCCAGTAACTAGAACCTCAGTTCCCTCAACAACTTAACATTGAGTAGTATTTTCAGGGACATATTTTTTCACAGACATGACAAGACTCAATGCATAGTTTTCCCCAGTACCTCAGGGGCATAGTCTTTCCTTCACTATCTTGGTCTCTAGGACAGTAGGGTCAAGTCGCACAGTTCCTATGTAACATCATTCCAAAAAGTTCATGCCTAGATATAGCATGATTGTCTGGTAATACTGAGAAGTACTGATGTAAAAACCATCCAGTTCCTTTGGAGTGCTTTCCCAAGGTTAGGGTCTCTGCCACTAAGAGCAAAGAAATTACTGAGATCCCCCAGAAACAAATGGGACAAAGAGACAGTAGCTGAAACCAGCGAATCTTCTTGAAAGGCCCCCATGGCCAGAGAGTCTTTTCTTTGATGTATAATTAACCAACCAGAACCAGTACCCCACAGTCTGTCTCTCCCATGTGTTTCCATTACACATTTTTCCTAGAATTCTCCCAGAAGCAGCTACCTTGCATCTTCCATGTAGAGACGTGTTATATTCTCCCTAGCATCTTCCCATGTGGAGACTATCTGAAGCACTTTGGACATACCCAGACTTCCATAGTATACTACTCTCTCCTGGCAAGCTTCCTGTTTGTCTGACCACTCACTTCTTTCAGTCTCCTTTACTAGCTCATCATCCACATCATCCCTTCTAACCATAGGTGTTCCCTAAATTCTACTTTGGGCTCTCTTCCCTTCTTCCTCCACGCTCAACTCTCAGTAACCCAATCCACTCCCGTAGGTTTAACTACAGTCTTTATGCAGATGACTCCCAGATCAGTTTCTCTCTTGAACTTCAGCCCCACATCACCATTTAAACCAAATGTCCTGAAGACATATTCAACTCAACATGTCTAAACCCAAACACTTTCTTTCCCCCTAAACTTTCCAGTCTTCCAAACTTCCCTTATTCTATCCAAGGCACCACTATTCTTCAAGTGTCTCAAGTTCATAACCTCATCGTTACACTTAATTCCTCATACTCCCTCACCCCCCATATTTAATTACTTGTCAAATTTTGCTGTTTCTATCATTACAATATTTCTTACATCTGACCCCTTACCTGCAATCCCAAAGTTAAAATCGTAGTTTGGGTCTCCATCACCTCTCACCTAGAATATGGCAACAGCCTCCTAATTACTCTCCCTGCCTCAAGTCTGTCCCCATCCTACAATAACACCTCTCTAGTTATCCTACACCCAACTGACAAAGTGATTTTCCTAAGTGTTGATCTAACCATGTGACTCCCATACTTAACCAATTCTTGTGGCTTCCTACTACCTATAAAATAAAATAGAAATCCTTCTGTTTAGCTCATAGAGCCCTGCACCACTTGCCCCCAATCTATCTTCCCAGCCTCATCAATCACTACTTCCCCTCCCCATGCTCTGCCATTCAACCAAAATGGCCTTCTCTTTGTTCCTTACTCTTGATCCTCCATCTCCTATCTCCATGCTTTTGCACTGGCCATTCCCCATGCCCGGAATGCACTTCTTCCTACCTCTTCCTCATGCAATCTCTCTCCTCCTATGAGACACAGCTTAGTCACAGTCTTTTAAATGAAGCCTTTTCTGATTGCCCCCTCTCCTCAACTGCTAGTGACTCCCCTCCCAAACTACCCTGTATTTAACAACTTTATATATGTTTACATGTATTCACTTTATGTTTATACCCCATATATTCTTATATATATGTTTGTTATCTTCTCCATTAGGATGCAGGCTTATTGTGAGTAGGGACTTGTTTCATTCTTTGCATTTGTATCCTCAACACCTACCACAGTGCTAGTACATAGGAGGTGCTTAATCAGTGTTTGTTGATCAGATGTTGTTAACTGAATGACCAGTGTAGCAGACTTGTGGAGAAGATGGGATTGAGGACATAGGCATATGGAGTAGCCTTGCAAGGAAGAAATCTATCTCTTCCCCAGAAAAAGAAGAGAATGAATGAAGATGTAGAAGGGAGAATGAATGAATACGTGGAGTATGTGGAGATCTCATGGTAGTTGACTTTTGTTTTTTAGGGAAAGAAGACAGCACAGATATCTGCTGAGAGGCAGAGGAGTATAAGAGGCATTGTGGATTGAGGAGAGAAAGAGTTTGAACTAGCTGATGACTAGACAGAATAGAGAGAACAAAAGATTTGCTCTGCAGCAGTGATGACCCAGAAGAGATTGTAGAACATGAATTTATAGGGGAATAAGTTGGCAGTGTTGTGACTTGCTCCAGTAACATTCAGTATCTCAAGAGTGTGAATGCAATGTTCCTTCCCTCTCCAAAGACTGGGGAGCTGAGGACAGTGGTAACAGGGAATTGATTCCAGGTATCTGGGGCCCAGGAACATAGCATCAGCTTAGCAGCAATAGCCCAACTCCTTTATTCTCATTTCCTATGAGAACCAGTGAACCATCCTTCTCTTTAAGTGCAATCTCTTCGTCTTAGGTTTCATTTTTATAAGGAGAATGTCAATAGAGATGTGGCTCATTTCCTTTAGTAGTGTGTCTAGAGTTGGATGAGGAACACCCATAAAATTTTCCACATGGAAAGCTTTCATTTGATTCTGTCAAGCCCGGTGTCTATCCTTTCTGAATTCAGTCTGATGTCTGAGGCTCCAATAAGGGCAGCTCTGGGCTTTTTCATGAGTTCCTTAATTTTATCAGTTCCAAGTATAAGTTATGATGCCCAACCCCAGAGACCCACAGAGTGTTGACTGGAGAATCACTAGGCTTTTGCCTGAGTTCCCAATATTTCCAGATATAGGCAAAGGGTTGGAGAACTGGTTGGGGCAGCATTAGACCTTTTTCCAGGTGAATTGAGTTGAATAGAATGTGCCTGATGTCTGAGTTTTTCTGGCTGCAGGTATGGTGTCTGAGGCCCACTGTGACATACTAGGAAAATTCAATTCAATTATAAGGTTCAATCCCAGGGTGGCCCCTGGGTTTTTACCTGGAGTAAAGAGCTTTTTCAGTTCCAGCTGTAGTGTTGAGATGAGGTCAGGCAGCAGGCTTATTCCTTCTTTTATGCTTCCTTTTTCTATGGTTTTTCTAGAGTAAAGCTGAAAAAAAAAACTCTTTTTGTCCTTAGCTTTCCTTTACAACCTCAGCTCATTCTAAGCTTTAACACTCCTAACACCATTCTTTTCAGCACTATAAAATGTTTTTGTTTTCATACTCCTTTACCCGCCCATCTTATGTGCATGTCTTTTTAAAAATAATAATAGCTAACATTTATACAGCACTATGTGCCAAGCACTGTATTAAGTGCTTTACAATTACTATCTTATTTGATCCTCACAACAATGCTGCACCCAAGGTGCTATTAACACCCCCACTTTACAGAGGAGGAATTTGAGGCAATCAGAGGTTAAGTGACTCACCCAAGGTCACACACTAGTAAGTGTCTAAGGTTATATTTGAACTCAGATCTTCTTGAATCCAAGCCCCTCACTCTATCCATTGTACCACCTAACTATCTATATAAAATCTAAGTGTGCCCATGTTCAACCACATTGGTCTCTTTAGATAATTGCCCCCTTTGATTCTTCATTGGAATTGTTTTTCTTTATGTTAGAATTTTATTTTTGAGTGTTTCCCAGTTCTCTTGCTCTTGAATTCTCCATATAATTTCAGGCCATGTGATTCTGCCTGGCCTTTCTCTGAATTGAAATCTGCTTTCCTAGAACTTAGAATGCATGTCAGACTATATATACTTAGATTTCTTCACTTGCTCTATCATAGATTCCAAGATAAAGTTATCCCCTCCCCCTAAAATTCACATCATTTTCATCATAGCCACCAGTTCTCTCACTGATAAGAAATCAGATCCAGAATTACAGCTTTCCTTATTGGTTCCTTTACCTTTTGAATGATGAAATTATTTGTTGTTCAGTCATTTCCAGTCATGCCTAACTCTTTGTGACCCCATTTAGAGTTTTCTTAGCAAAGATACCAGAGGGATTGGCCATTTCCTTCTCCAGCTCATTTTACATATGAGTGAAGTGACTTGCCTAGAGTAAGTGTCTGAGGCCAGATTTGAACTCAGGAAGATGAGTCTTCCTGACTCCAGGCCCAATACTCTATCTACTGTGCAATCAAGATGCCCAATACAATATAGTTAAGGCAAATAAAGAAACTGTTAGCTTCTCTGTACGGGACTCAGAGCTCCAACAACTGTCCAGATAATTGTAGCTCTCTCTTTACTCTATCATGTCTCTGTGCAAGGTTGATGTTCTATTTACCAAGGCGCTCTGCAATATTCTTTCATGAAAATAATGCTTCATGTGCAAGTGCTCTTCACCATGATTCCCCCTTGGTCTCTCCTGATTCCAAATCCAGCATTTGGCTTTCTTGTCACTATTCCGTATACTGCCTTAGTTAAACAAAGTCTTTTTAGTTGATTACATCCTGAAAGAACATATGTACTGCTAACAGAACATTTGAGAACCCACAGCCCCTACCATGCCACAATAAGCATCAGAATAAAACTTGGGTGCATAAAGAATCCATGCTTTTACTGGTATAGGGAACTCTTAGGTGAATACATCCATTCTCCCAATGTAACTTGTCTCTTATTTACAGCCTCAGAGAGTTGCCTAGGGCACTCAGAGGTTAAATGATTTGCCCAGGATCCCATAGCCATTATATGTCAGAGAAGGGATTTGAATTCAGGTCTTTCTGGCTTTAATGCCAGCTCTCTGATCCATTATACCATGAAGAGAGAAGAAGCTCAGCAAGTTTAAATGTCAAGTCTTATACTTGGGTTCAAAAAATCAATAGAGCAGGTACAGGATTAAACGGCATGGAAAACTGCTGGATAGCAGTTCATGTGAAGCAGGGCTGGGGGTTTCACTAACTCAGTATGAGGTCACTATCAGCAGTGAGACACAGAAGTCAAAAAAAAATGTTAATTCAGTCTTAGATGTCATTACTAAAAGCACAGTGTCCAGAGTGAGAGAATTGATAGTTGTACTGTACTTAAGCCCTTGGTCAGTCTCAGAACACATCTGGAATATTTTGTTCAATTCATGGCATCATATTTTAAGAATGATATTGACAGACTTGGTTGTGTCCAAATGAAAACATCTAGCAGAGAATGGGTTTAAATCTGTGCCATACTTAAAGCCATTGAAGGTCTGAGTGACATTTAGCCTATAGAAAACAGGACTTATTGAGAATTGTTTTTGCATGCAACTGGGAAATAAGAAATACAGGTAATGGGGTATAGAAATCTATCTTGCCCTACAAGAAAAGAGAGAAGATAGGAATAAGGGAAGGGAGGGATGTGATAGAAGGGAGGGCAGATTGGGGGAAGGGGTAATCAGAATGCATGGTATTTCAGGGTGAGGGAGAGGAGAGATGGGGAGAAAATCTGGAACTCAAAATCTTGTGGAAATAAATGTTGAAAACTAAAAATAAATAAATTTTAAAAAATACAAAAAACAAAAAAAAAAGAATATAAGACTTAGTGGGAAACATGATGGCAACCTTTGAATATCTGAAAGGACTATCAGGAGGGGTAGGCTGATAAATGTTTAACAACCAGCTCTCTGGGAAAAAATATGCCCAGGATGCACTTTTAAAACAAACCGTAAAAATACTCTCAAGATGCACTTTTAAAATAAACTGCATTAGCATTGTCTCCAACATTCCCCTAAGTCTAGACAATAAACAACATTTCAAGCCCTGAGTTATAGCATTGCCAGTTTTCATGGTGTAAGTGTTCACACGGAACATTTAACAATCAGCTAGGAAGGTTCGAGTTGGTTCCAACACACCCCTAACTACAAGGCAGTGGATAGATAAGATCTGTTCTCCTCAGCCCTACAGGACAAAACTAGGTGAGAATGGAGAGAAGCTGCTATGAGGCAGATTTCAATTTTTTATTCTATTCAATAATCATTTGCCTATCACCTGTCATCTGCAAAGCACTGTTATGAATAACAGGAATATTAAAACAAAATTAAAAATAATTCATGTCTAAAGAAGAAAATGCTCTAACAATTAGAGTTGTCCATAAGTGGAATAGTTTGCCCTGGAAAGTTTTTAAGTTCTTTATCTCTTGAGGTCATCAAGCAGAAGCCAGATCACCACTTGCCAAAGACACTATAAAAGAGATTTCCTGTGGATTAGGTGGAATGAGATTCCCTCTCAGTTTCCTTAAGGTCAGAGATTCCATGATTCTGAGAGGCACCTCTATTAGAAATTTTACCCCCCTCCAGAACCATGGGACAAGTTCTCTGGAATAACCAGAAGACAGAAGACAGGGGTGGCAATGTGATATTGTAAAAAGAGTAGTGAGTTTGGAGTCAGAGGACCTGAGTTCAAATTCAAGCTGCACTACTTACTTAATCTCTCTGGGCCTCAGTTTCCTCCTCTGTAATATGAGGGAGTTTCATTAGATGATCTCTGAACTTCCTCCTAGTTCTGTATGTGTGATCCAATGACACTCTAGCAAAGTTCTCAGCCTGAGAACACTTGGCCTTGTGACCTGGCTATCTGTGGGTGAGCCACACAAGCTCAAAGGGCCTTTAACCTCAGCTGTCAGCCATTACTCCAGTGCTGCTAGATGTTCTTTTTCAAGTTCCTTTAATTTTAAATTCTATTTATTTTTAATTTATGAAATAAACAAGCATTTCTATAATATAGTAGAATAAAGAAAAAGATGATTGTACATGAAACTGCAAATCTGTAGCTGTTTCTCAATAACTCAGGGCCTCAAGGAGGAATGGAGCCTCTCTATCATCTTGGACCAAAAACTCAAGACAACCATAACATGATCCAGGTTAGCCAGTGTTCTCTTAGATTAGGAGTAAGTTCATTAATATTAGTGCTAAAGTAATGCTGTATCATTAATAAATCCCAATTAGTGCTCTAACTTAGAAGAGCATTACTGAGCCTCTTTCACCCACTGCCCTAGAGGGGTGATATGGCTGAGGGAATCAGAGATCTCACTAGGTCTGCCATTTTCAACTTTCAGAGCCTACTGACAGCATTCTTGCTGCTTATATGTATCTGTGCATATATCCAATTCTTAACTCTTAGCCTCTTGGACAAAAATAAAACTGGACTATGGGGTACATTTTGGAAGTGTGCCAGAATTTGTGAGTAAGAGTCCCTATGTAATAGTATGCTATATGGTAATGGCTTTCTGCATCATGTTCATCCAGTAGCTAAAAAATGACAGAATCTAGCTGCTGTCAGATTTATATAGATAAAGGACTTGTCTACAGAAAACAATGGGAAGAGTGATTATTGACCCTTTCACTTGTGTACTTTGACTGACAGACTCCTGGCTACTGTTCTCAAATACATGTGTTAATGGGCCAAGTCTATTCTCTATAAATAACTAAGATGCAACTGTTAATGCTAGAATGGATTGACATCTGCGTAATGATTGACCTTATTTATACTTCTGACACTACAATGACATTCTGTAAATGTCATTCTTTTATGTCACTTGTTGATCTACAGGAGGTATTTTGATTGCATATAATAGAAAGCAAACTTGGTAAAAGATTGCTTAAGTTCCTTTCTATATGATAGAGAGGGGTAGGAGAGGAGATTGTACCTTTATATGAGAACATTTCTATAATGAACATTTTTTTGCTTGAGAAAAATGGTTAGATATTATGTAAGTGTTCATAAAAATTGCATTTGTATCTAATAATGCTTTAAACATATTTTTCATGGCCAACTCAATTTGTACTGTTTTATCTGTAGCTTACTATATTTTCCAACTTTATGAAGTCGTCTATGTAGTACATATAAAGAGAAATTGCTAAGATTATATGTAAGAGTGTTACAAGAAAAGCTTTGTTTTCTGATCCCATTACAAAAAACATAATTCTTACAGATTTTCTCAGTTAAAGAAAAGAACTATTAAGAAAGTTTACTTGGAAATTTCCCCTTGAAATTTGGATCTATATATGTCTTAAGCATTTATTCAAATACCTGCTGCTAAAGAAAAGGCAACATTTGAAAGATGAAATGACCTAATTAAAACAACTGTGAACTCATGGTTCCGATGATTTGGATCTCAAGTCTTTAATAAGGAAACAGTTGTTTTCACTGCCAGAAATTCAAATTATTTAAGAAAAAAGACCTTGAAAACAGATCAGTTGATCCATACAGATGATTTTTTTTTGACCACTTGATTTGGTGTCATCTAGATGTCTATAGATATATAACTAGTATGTGCAAGTACTGAACTGTATCAAATCCACTAATTTAGTATTCTCTATTTTTTAAATATACTTGATACAAATTGCTCTCAACTTGAACAAAAGAATAACATTAGTAGCTTAAAGCAACAAATTATACAATTGTAATTTATGTACTCTGCAAGGATGCAGTTATTTTTATAGATTTTCAAAGAGAAAGCAAAAAAAGGAAATGTTCATAATTGGGCACACTTAAAATTCATTGTTTCAATTGAAATTCATTCAGTTTCAATTGAAATTCATTCAGTTTCAAAGTAGAGTTCAAAATTTGTGAAACATTTAATTATTTTAAGCGGGTTTCTTGTGTTAGGTTGTAGACCAACTTAATATAATGTTTACTCAAATATTGGTGTAGACATATGTATAAATGGACTCACTGGGTGTTAATTAGCTTCCACTGTTTGAGACCTTTGTCATCCAGTTATTTGGTCCAGATCTGTAATGTGTGTCCAATGGAATCCGACCTCTTGAGAGAAATAATAAATTTCAAATCTGAAAAGGGCAATAGAAAACACTTAAAGTACTTCTTTTCTTATTTATGACATAAGAATTGGTGAGAATTTTATCAAAATACTTTTGCTAAATTAAAAATTGTTCTCTATAGAAAATCTCAGTCATTCTGCTCAACAAAAATTGAAAAAACTTGTGTAGGTTTGGGTTTATTGTTTTGAAACATCCAGAAACACTCTGAAAATTTCTCATTTTTAAAATATTATTTTGTTTTGTTTTCCATTTTTTTAATTTAATTTTCAAAGAGAAAGAAAGTCATGAAAATAAAATATTTTGTAATTTTTTTTAAGAGTAGTATTCACCCCTGAACAAGAAGTTACATATGTCTTGAATATATTTACTCGTAGAGTCTCTACTGTTTTTAAGCTCAATGATGACAACTACCAACCAAAGACACTTCCCAATGAAGCCAAATGCCATCCCAGAGAGTCATCAAACCCTCGCTGAGAACCTACTTTATGCTCAGTGCCAGACTGGACTATACTCATGGGTAGAACCACACCCCCCCCAAAAAAAATATATCTTGGTCTTGCCTTCAGAGGACTTACAGTCTGCTTAGGGAAACAAGACTCCCACATATGAGACCATTAGTAGCACTACAGGTGGCATTATAGATACCAACATTATATGCTGATTAAAACAGAGCAGAAACAGACTGACATAGTGAGAAGAGCACTAGACTAGGAGATAGTGCCAGGTTTTCCACTATGTGACCTTGGGCAAGGAATTTCTTCTCTCTGTGCCTTCATTTCCTCATCTGAAAAATGGTCAAATTGAACATCTCTCAATTATCTTCCAGTTATAAAATTCTGCTTCTAGCAACACTAATTGTATAATTCAGACAAGTACTGGAGAAAACAGTGCGTAATAAAGCACTCATTACATAGCTCAGGCAGTAAGAACCTAAAGAGCTTTGCCTGGGGCTCGGGAAGTTGGGTGATTATGGATGAAGGGGTATCTGAATTTTTAATTAATTCATCTTGCTGAGTTCCCAGATTTGTACTTGAAAAATAGCATCCTGTTTTCTTCCATTGTGACACCCACAAGTGAATGTACCATTCCATGGGTATTCTGAACATTCTAATCTAACCCAAAAGTGATTGAAATATTGTGGGATTCAAGTTGGTAAGAAGGATGGCTAAATGGTAGCCTAGACGGTGAAGCCCCTCATACTTTACCCTATGGTTCTGGGTTCTGTCTTGTGAGGAACAGAACTGGTTGGAAAACCAGTATCCCCAACTGGCACAACCCCAGATGGCTCTTCCAGCATGGTTTTTGGCCAAAGCTTTCTCACAAAATAGCCCTGAAGCCAGTGTCCCAAAGGCATCTGGCCTTATAGCTTTTCAAGGGCAATGGTAAATATTGGATGTCAGAATATTTGATTCTTCATGAGGTGGAGAGGAAAATATAAGGAAATCAAACAAAATGTTCCAAAGTCCATTTTCTGCATGGGTGGGCCATTTCCTAGGGGAGGCCTGGAATGTAGACATCCTGTCTCTTCTCTAATCTCATACCTTACCTCTGTTACATAGTCTTGAACATTCTCCTGTGCCCAAACCCAGTGTGGTGGGATAGGCCTGGCCTGGGCAGCACTTCTGAAACTGTGGGTTTAAGAAGT
The DNA here is from genome assembly GCF_028372415.1 of Notamacropus eugenii. Taxonomy (NCBI): domain Eukaryota; kingdom Metazoa; phylum Chordata; class Mammalia; order Diprotodontia; family Macropodidae; genus Notamacropus; species Notamacropus eugenii. Next base: position 501,456,942 of record NC_092872.1, on the reverse strand, counting down.
GCTGAAGGGGTCACAGTGGGAAAAGTTTAAGAAGCTCTGGATAGGCGACAGAGAGAGGGTTATATGACGTAGCTACTGCACAAAAAGTGTTTTTCAACTTAAGCCACTAGGAAAGGTATCCATTAGGTATCCATAAGATGGGAGGATGAGGCCAATCCATTCTTGAGATTTAACTCTACTTTTATTACCTTTTGGGTTTTTGCTAATTATAAAAGATAAATTTATATTTGGTGCCTCAGTGCTTCTGGGGCCATTTTTTTCTTTTGGTGGTTGGTATAGAAACTAAGTGAAGGAGCAGGAGAGAAGCAGCTAAGTTGAGTCCTGAGAGAGTTAATGTCACTCCAATGGTCACTCAGTTCTCCAGCCTACCCTATGGTGCTTCTGGTGCCCACAGAAAGGCTTAGATGGGCCGGGTCTCAAAGTGGAAGACATCATATGGATTGAATGAATTATTTAAGGACAACAGGCATTCAGTTCCCTACAGACATCCTGACAGTCCTCAGGAACCCCCTTAAAAATGTTCCTCCTGCCATGTGATAAGTCAATCCATTGTTTCTGCTTGACAACATCCACATGTCTGGTAGAGTTGAAATGAGGGGTACCCTAAGGAAGGAATCAATGGCCCATATTCTTCTGCAGCAAATATCTTTGGCAAAGTTAGGAGAGAGCTAGAGCAAGTGGTTCGTTAAGATTTTCTGAAGTGTGAGTTGAAGCTGAGCCATTTGGAGCTAAAAAATGATAAGAGGAAAGGGGCAGGAAGATGCCCAACCAGAAAAGCTGCCTTTGCTCTCTAAAAATGGATGTGACCTCAAGGTTGGTTCTGGACTTTTCCTGTACTCCAGGCTCAGTGCAGGCAGAAGGGGACTAGGTTGTACACTGGAGGCAGGCAGCTTTTGCAGAGACTTATTCACATCTCTGGAGTGGAGAGGAGAAAAGAAGGGGATTATGGATACTGTGTGTTTCCACCCTTGGTGCTTGATGTGGCTAATGTGCTCCATCCCTCTTCCCTGGAGCAGACAGAGATGATTGGATGGTGCTTTCTGACGCATACATGATATGTAGCTACAGAGGCCTTTATAATCCAAGGTTCATTCATGATCTGCTTGCTAAATGATCTTCTGAGCTGGTCAAAACTCCATTTGCTCATCAGGTAACCTTAATTAGAATGGAAACTGGAAAACGCTAATAAGGAAGGATGACAGGGCTCCAGGTGTTGAATCAAAGATATTGATCTTCAAGGAGCTAGTTGGAAACTATTCATTTGAAAAAAATCCATGATGAAAAGTAACTGGCGATAAACCTTGAATAAGACTCTGTTCGTTCCCTATGTTACCATCCAACTAATTTAGCAAATGCTGCTATTGAATGAATAGACAGAGGCCTCAGAGGTCTACCAGATTGTGAGCTCCTTGATAGCTGGGATAATGATTTCTCCATCTTTGTAGCCTCCCTCGGCATGCAGCACATATCCTTACACATAGCTGGCACTCAGCGGATAACATGGAGTCAATACTGGGCTTATTTTCTAACAAGAAGGAACCCAATTTCAGTATGATGTTAGAGGGGCCAACATGAGCCCTGTGTGAGTTCCACAGCTCCTGGGATGGTGATTTTGCCACTGTTTTATTGCATTTTAGTACTTGTCTGTTATTTGGGTATCTGCCAACAGATGAATGGTGGTTCCTCAGCTTTAATTTTGTGGTTTAAACAGCCAAACTTTCCAATGAGCATGGCCACCAAATAGAAGAAAATATCAATATGCGTGGGCATAAGGCATCTTTGGAAAGGGTAATGATCCCCATTAAGTTGCCCTCATGTCATTATGTGGAGTTCAGCGTAAGAGAACTTATAGGTATATCTTGTCCATTGCTACTATATCAATGGCTTTCCATTACTTCCAGGATCAAATGTAAAGTCCTTTATTTGGCACTTAAATTGTACATAATCTATACCCTCCCTCCCTTCCACTCTTCTTATATTTTATTCTGCTCCATACATCTCTATATGACTCAACTATACTAACCTATTTACTATTTTTCCCTTCTTTTCCTCAAGATTGGAAAGTTCTCTCTCTTCATCTACACCTATTAATTTTATGTGGCTCCCTTCAAGACTCAATTTAAGCTCCATCTTCTATAAGAATCCTTTCCCAGTCTTTTTAGCTACTAATGTCTTACTCCTCTAAGGTGATCTTGTATGTACTCTGTATATATGTTGTATATATCATGTTATTTAATTTCTATAGTTTCCCTGTTAGAATGTGAGCTCCTTGAGGACAAGAGTAATGTTTTTGCCTTGCTTTGAATGCTCAACTCTTAACACAGTTCCTGCCATACAATAAGTGCTTACTAAATGCTTGTTGCCTGATAGAGTTCCCTAAAATAGAAAGTGATCATTTGAACTGACATTTACCCTTTGATTATCAAGCCCTTTCTTCACTACTAATGCAAATTATTTATATGAACAAGATTATAAGGGAGAAATCTCTAAACTTAAGTTACTAAAATTTTAAGGAACTGCAAACATTATAGAAACATCCATTAATATTCTATTAAAATATTAACTCTAAATCATTCTTGACTGTTCAATCAATTAATCAACAAGGTATTACTAATCACATTAATCGTAATGTGCTCTAAGTGATAGATACAAAGACAAAAATGCAACAATTCCTAACTTCAAAGAGCTTACATTCTATCCGAAGAAATAACATGTATGTATAAATATGTACAAAGTACACAAATAAATAGAAAATCTTTTCAGGGAGGAGGTATTTTGACAGCTGAGGGTAGAAGGCAGGGGATCAGGGAAGGCCTTATGTAAGTATTATATTTGATCTTTTAAAAAAGGAGAGATTTTGAAAGGTAGTAGTGAGGAAGGAGTGCAGCCCAGGAAAAGGAGACATCTTGTGCTAAGGCATAGAGATATGGGAAATGGTATATCATGTATGAGAAAGAGCAAGGCCAGTTTGACTAAATAGTAGAATATATATATATTATATATATGTATATATATATATATAATATATATATTTTATATATGTATATATATATAATATAGCCTAGAAAGTGTGTTGGAGATGCAAATTCTAAAGGGCTTTAAATGTCAAATAGAAAAGTATGTGTTTCATCTTAGTAGTAATAGGGATCCCGTGCAGTATATTGAGCAAGACAGTAACATGGCTGAACCTGTGTTTTAGTAATGTCATCTCTGATATGTCTGTGGAGAATGGATTGGAGAGAACTGAATCCAGGACGACCAGTTGAAAGGCTATCTTATCACAATAGTCAGAATGATGAGGTAGAACGGAGTCCTTGGTGCAGATGGAGCAAGCCAGATGCAGAATAGGAGATAGGAGATAAAATGTGGGATGTGACCAGCCAGAAAAGTGATCAAAGAAGACTGTGCATTGAAGCCACCACCGTGGACTTACCTGTGTGCTTTCACAAAGCACCCCCTTACCTGACGTTAACAACTCTCCCTCTACCCCTTTCCTGTTCCCTTTTTTTATCTATATGGACTAGTGACATTCCAGAGCAGTCCTCCCCTACCAACTTTCCTACTCTCCTTGCCATAGTCCATATAGATAAGAAAAGGGAGTAAATAAACAGATTGTGGTACAGGAATGTAATAGAATAATATTATACTCTAACAAATAATGAATTTGATGAATATAGAAAAGCATGAGAAAACTATATAAACTGATGAAAAGTGAAGAAAACAGAACTAGGAAAACAATAGACACAATTACTCCAACAATGTAGATGAAAAAACAAAATAATTAAATGCTGTGAAACTGTAAAGGTCAAATTTGCCTACAAAGAAGAAATACAAGAATGCATTTCCCTTCCCTCTCTGCAAAGGTACATTATTGCAAGTATGGGATACTGCAGATAATGCCAGATTTTTTTGATGTGTTAGTTAGCATTGTTGAACTATTTTTTTCTTTTTCTTTTTTGCTATAAGGATTAGCTCTTTAGGGGGGGGGGGTACATTAGGGAAATGTGCATGATGTAAAAATAAAAGATATCAATATCAATTTATTTTTCATGATAGCTAAAGAATTCTTCACCTGGTGACCACCTTGCTAGCAATGAACCTCTCCAGAGCTTCTAAACCTAGTTCTAGGACAGCAGATATAGTCTATAGTTATTAGTGTCTGGTATATAGTAGATGATTAATGAATGTTAATTGATTGATTGCTTATTAGATTGTAAGCTCCTTGAGAGCAAGGACTGTCTTTTGCCTTTTTTTATCCCACCACATATTATAGTGCCTGATGTGGTAAATGCTTAATTAAATGTTTATTGACTGGCTTCTAAGACCCTCATCAAAGGCTTTCTAGCTGGCAGAATGTATCACTTTACACTTTAGAGACACAGACTAAAAACTCAGGGTCATCTTCGCACCACAAATGAGGTCTCCAAGTAGAACTTTGGTGGAAGAGTCCATACAATGGACAGGTCACTCAGGTTGCAATTTCCTCTGAAAGCTTGGGTTCAAATATCGACTCTGATAATCAGCACACTTACTTTTAGAGAAAAAAATGAAGCTTCTTTTCTTTTTAAAGTTATTCAGTATGTGGCTTTTCACTTATTCCAACCAGCCTTCCCCCCAATTTTGAAGATTATTCTCTATGTGTCAGTTATGGTTGTTTCTGGGTTGTTGTTGTTGGTTTTTTTCCTAAATTACTTATTGACAAGATCTGCAAGAATACTAGTATCCAGGCACTTGCTCAAAACCCATCCTAACACAGCATATGCTTATCATGATTATTTAATATATGTTCTAATTTAACCAGATTTTAATGTCAGCATCCTGTTACCATGTGCCATATGGAATAAAAATGTCAAAAAAGACGAGCGTGTGCATTTCAGCTGACATCGAGCGTAATTATTATATATATTTATGATCCCCTTAAAAGGGTCTTGTAATGAAAGTGGGAGAATGGGTAAAGTACAATTGGGGAGGTTAAAGAAATGACATTTTAAAATATATAACTCCTCTCTAGCTTTGTCTCTCCCTATTTCTCCTAATTTCAGAAGAGCCCTTTTTGGATTTATTTTAATTAGGTTTCCGTTTATAACAGCAATGTATTATACTGAACATTTATAAGTAAGCAAAACTTGGCACCCAAGGGTCACACACCTGGTAATTTGGAAGTCAGATGGCCTTCTGGCATGGGTGGTTTTAATGGATTTCCATTCCTATCTGCATGCTGTGATGTAAGGGATGGGCAAGGAGAAGTAGAAAGAGGAGATGCCTTTGGAACTGAAGAGTATTCGGTCTTTTCCATAATCCATTTTCCTTCTATTGCTTAACTGCTAAAGTCATTTCACTTTTGTGTACATCTTTTCCTTTTTTACTGAGCAAAGAATAGGTAAACCTTAGAAGTTCGCCCTCACTCTACTCACTCCCCCTCATTACAAACCTAGTTAGTTATCTGCATTGAAATATTCGAAGAAAAGCAAAAAAGAAGTTTGTGTATTATACCATTAATTTGTTACATTTTGTTCCTTAAAAGTATGTATTAAGTTTAATAAGGTGGTAAAAAAAATTGCTATTTGCATCCCCTTCTGAAGTTTTTTGTTCTTTTCTGTATATTTTGTTTTATTGATGTTCTTTTCTTTTCGCATCACTATCCCTTCCTTAATAACTCACTCCCACCACCTTCTTCAACAGAAATTTCTAAGAAAACAAGTATAGTCAAGCAAAACAAATCAACACACCAGGCATGTCTGAAAATGTAGATCTCATTCTGCAAGGTTTCCTCTTCAGAAGATCAGAAACCTGGGAATTCCTAATGAAGAGCTAACAGTTGAGCCAGGTTTCTATAGTCCAGAAGTATTCTGAGCTCCAAGGTACCATACTCTTTGATCATAGATTAGTCAGATGTGGAATCGATTTCCCTAGTAGAATCAAGTGCAAGGATTTCAAGCTAGTAGCCTTGAATTCCACATTCATTTCTCTTGGCAGGGTTTTGTTTTGTTTTGTTTTTTCAATTCTCCCATCTCTTTGCTGAGAATTACAGATGTTCTACTTAAATGTGTAGCTCCCCTCCTGGCAGTTTTGGAGGCTGGATGTAATTACCATCTACAGGTTCGTGTGTGGAAGTTCTCAGATAAGTGCAGCTCTAGAACTCTGGAGTAGCCTTGTTACTATAATTATTGCTGTTAATAAACCATAATCAAATCACAATAATATCTTGACAGGTAGCTGTGCTTGCATTAAGATAAAACTGTTGGCAAACAAAGCCTTATTACATAATCCTGTTTTCCATTAGTATCAGTTACTACTTATTCCATCCAGCCTTTCTCCCCAGATTGCCTGTTTTGCTAAGCAGTTAAACCATAAGGGAGGAAAAATACACATTGACCAAAGTTTTTTTATGCCTCCTTATAGTTTTGTGTTAATAATTTGTCATCAGCCCTGCTGTAACATGAATGAGGAAAGGTAATGATAATCTCAAAAACATGCCGATAATCCTAGCAGTTGCCATTAAGACTGGAATGAGTATGTTGGAGCTAAATCTTTGGAGTCCTTCACTGGGTAATTACTTCCTACAAATACTGAAAAAGAAACCGGACGAATGGGACCTAATCCAACCTCTCTTCCAATGCAAGAATCTTCTCTATAGTATATCTGATATAGGTGTCATCTCATCTCTACCTGAACACAGTAACATGGAAGTCACTACTTTCTGAGATAGCCTGTTCCTTTGTTGAACATCAGTAAGTATTAAGAAATAATTCTTTTTATTGATCTGAAATCTGCTTCTCTTTTAAGGGAAGAAAGGAAGAAAGGAAGGAAGGAAGGAAGGAGAGAGGGAGGGAGGGAAAATGGAAAGAAGAAAGGAAGGGGAAGGGAAGAGAGGGAGAGAGGGAGGGGGATAGAAGAAAAGAGAGAGAGAAAAGGTGAGACAGAGAGAGAGAAGAAGAAGAAGGGAGGGAGAAAGGAAGAGATAAATGGAGAAAAAGAAGAAAGAGCATTTATTGAGTATTTACAATGTGAAAAACATTGTACTTAGACTGGGGATACAAATGCAAAAGTGAGATTGTACCTGACATTCTAAAATGTATAGGAGGGTGCGACTGCAGGGCAGATAGCCAGACCCAGTAGTGGTCCTTTGGGTACAGAAGCAATGTGGACAGCATGGCTCGTATCTCCAATGATCCTCATGTAACAAGTATTATGTTACATTATCCTATTTACTCGGCTTTGGACATGTTCCACTTTTATAGTGTGCAATATGATGTCCCAAACTGAACATCCCAATCTCTGACCGGCAAAGTGTACAACAGGATTATTGCTTTACTCTTTTACTTAAGTTTAAATGTAAGTTTATGTTAGTATTTCTGATTACAATGTTTCATCATTGACTTATATTGAGTTTATAGACTCTAGAAATGCTAGGAGATGTAGGGTGGGCAATAGAATGATCTTCCTAAAGCATAGTGTGGTGGCATCTGACCGTATTCCCCAAACTAGGCTAGAGGGTATAATTTAGCTTTACAATTCAGGAAGTCAAGGCTGAAATAATAAGTTGTTTAGATTCTTTGAATAAGATTCCTCAGGATAACCTGGAGGAGACAGATCTCTGCACATTGGGTCCTTTCCCCTGAATGAGGACTAGGTAGAACAAGCCAGGATCCTTACTCTCTGAACTGAATCCCTGGTGACAGGACAACCTCCTGACCCCATCATCTTGAAAGCAAGCCTGAATGCACTAATCAGTCAACAATTAAATGTCTTCTCTGTACCTAGTGCTGTGCTAAGTACTGAGAATACAAAGACAAAATGGGTCCCTGCCCTAAACAAGTTTACCTTCTACCAAAGGAGACAACATGTACATAAAAATCACATACAATCAAAAGAGAAAAATAGGGAAACTACACTTTGTCAGCCATGTTATTCAATATTTTTAGACCATTTAAAATAACTATAAAGTATAAAATCCCTGAGAGTATACCTGCCAAAACAGACACAGTAACTATGCAAATATAAACATAAAACAGTTTTTATAAATAATTAAAATAATATTTATTGTTCATGGGTAGATAACACCAATATAATAAAAAATGACATTTTTACATAACTAATCTACTTAAGTAATGTCATCCCAATTAAATTCCAAAAAAAAAAAACTGTCTTACTGAGTTAGAAAAAAAAATAATAGCAAAATTCATTTTGAAAAACAAAAGATCAGGAACTTTAAACAAACCAGGGGAAAAAAAGATGTAAAGGTAGCAGATTCAGCAGTATCTTAAACCATATTGTAAGGTGAGAGCATTGTTGAAGTGTAAAATGGATTAATTTTGATTATTTTAGATTAAAATTTTATTGCATTAAATAAAACCTATGCAGTGAAAAATAAAAGGAATGCAGAAAATTGGGGAATATTTTTCATAGACAATCTCTCAGAATGTGATTGGGTTAAAATATTGCTGTCATGTAGGAAATGCTGAGCTGGGTTATTTAGAAAAACATGGAAAGACTTGGGTGTATGAGAGATGTTATCCACCTTCAGAGAAATACATGGCAAGTGGAAATAAGCATAGTACGGTCTTACATATGTGTTCAAATTATATATGTATATGTTCAGAGATGTCTATGTGTATATATGCATATATGTATGTATATATACATGTACACATACATACGTGTGTATATCCACATTTAATTGTATCCTGGGGAGAGGGCAGAAATTAAAAAACCACAGAAGAGAACAAAAGAAAGCCTACAAGGAAGAAAAGAAAAGATGGACAGCTTTGAAAACAATGTGCCGTATTCATTAAATAGGTTTTCTTGAAATGGAAATTTATTGCTTTATGCTGAATCTTCTCTTATGTTCTGCTGTGTACGTGACAATGCTGTTTTTTCTTTTCTTATTTTGCTCTTGTTTACGATAAATTTTAAAAGAAAAAAGAAAGCATATACAAAATAAATACATTTCAATGCGGGGGCCACATTTGGGAAATCAGGAAAGGTTTTATGGGGCACTTGAGCATAGTTTTGAAGGAAGGGGGGCTCTAAGAAACAGAGGTGAGAGGTAAATTCATTCCAGGAAAAGGGAGAGCCAGGGCAAAGAATCATTGACAGGGAATGGAGTGTTGTATGTGAGGAACAGAAAGACCAGTTTGCCTAAACCACAAAATGCAGAAAAGAGCAAAATACAGTAAAATTGGAAAGGTGAGTTGGTACCAAGCTATGAAAGGCTTTAAAAGCTAAATGGAGATGTTTGTACTTAATCTTATGACCTTTAGGAAACCATGTGATTTGTTGAGAAAGTAGTGATATAGTCAGAATTGTACCTCAGAAAAGCATTTTAGCAGATGTGTAGGAGATGCGTTGGAGAGGGGAAAAACTTGAACCAGAGATTCTAAATAGGAAGTCATTGAAATGGTCAAGGTAGGAGGTGATAAGAGCCGCATCTAGAATGAGAAAAGAGAGAGAAGGAGCAAATGCAAGATATTTTGGAAATATTAGAGAGGGGTAAGGGGGTACAGTAGATAAGAGTGCTAAGCCTGGAGTCAGTAAAACCCAAATTCAAATCTGGCATCAGGGACTTACCAGCTGTGTGACACTGGACAAGTCACTTAGCTTTCATCTGCCTTGGTTCTCTTAGCTGTAATATGGGGATAGTAATAGCACCTACCTTGTCAGGGGTAGGGAACCTGGCACCTTGAGGCCACATGTGGCCCTCTAGGTCCTCAAGTGTAGCCTTTTGACTGAATCCAAACTTCACAGAACAAATCCATTTAATAGAAGGATTTGTTTTGTAAAACTTGGACTCAGTCAAAAGAGTGTACCCAAGGACTGAGAAGCCACATGTGGCCTCAAGGCCACAGATTCCCCACCGCTGTCGTAGGCTGTTGTGGAGATCAAATGAGATAGCAATTGTAAAATGCCTAGCACAGCGCTAGGCACATGATAAATACTATATAAATGTTTGTTTTATTATGATTAATACTAAACAAGATTTGGTGCTTGATTGGATATGAGGAATGAGCGTGAGAAATCAGGCATAATAGCATGGTTGTAAATCTGGACAACTGGAAGGATGACAGGGTCGTTAACAGAAACAGGGAAGATAGAAAAAGGAAAGGATTTTGAGGGGGAAATAATGAGTTCAGTTTTGGACATGTTGAGTTTGAGATATTTATTGAAATCCAGTTCGAATATCTAATAGACAGATGGAGATATAAGACTGAAGCTTAAGTGGGAAACGCTGGATAAAGAGATTTGGTAGTCATCTACACAGAGATGATAATTAAACCCATGGGAATTGCTGAGATCACCAAGTAAGAGAGGTGGTGGAGGACCCAGGACACAACCTTTGGATAAACCCAGTTAAGAATGTAGTGTTATAGATGAAACAGCAAAGATTGATAATGAGTAGTGAGACAAGCGTGAGGGGGAGAAAACCAAAAAGCAGCGGTCAGTAAACCCAGGGAGAAAAGAGCATGCAGATGATGTTCAACAGTGTTGAGTACTTCAGACAACTCAAGAAGAATGAGCATTGAGAAAAGACTGTTAGATATAGTGATTTCAAGATCATTGGCAACTTTGGAGAGTAGTTTCAGTTGAATTATAAGGTCATCCTCCCCTTATCCCCAACTCCACTAAAATGAAAGAAAACCAAAACCTTTATATCAAATATTCAGTCAATATGTGCTGCCTCATGAGCAGTGAGGTGGCATCATGGATAGAGCTCTGGGCATGAAGTCAGGAAGACCTATGTTCAAATTCAGCTTCAGAAACTCACTAGCTGTATGACCCTGGGCAAGTCACTAAATCTCTGTCTGCCTTGTTTTCCTCAACTGTAAAAGGGGGATGATAATAGCACCTACTAGATGACTCAGTGAATATAGCACTGGGTTAGAAGTTAGAAAGACCTGTGTTCAAATTTGACCTCAGACACCTACTAGCTGTGTGACCCTGGGCAAGTCATTTAACTTCTGATTGCCTTATTCTACTAGAGAAGAGAGTGGCAAACTACTCCAGTATCTTTGCTAAGAAAACCCTGTGTACAGCATAGTTCACAGGGTCATGAAGAGTCAGAAATGACCAACATTTAGTTAAAACAACTTCTCAGGTTGCTGTGAAGATCAAATGAGATGACATTTGTAAAGCACTTAGCATGGCTCCTGGCATATAGCAGCCACTTAATAAGAGTTTGTTTCCTTCCTTCAAGCAAAACATCTACATATTGGACATGTCCAGAAACATATCTCAGTCTTCGCCTTCAGCTCATCCCCTCTTTGTCAGGAGGCAAGTTAAAGTATGCCATTTTAAGAAGCATCTATTAAGCCCCTACAATGTGGGTGGTACTGTGGATTCAAAGCAAAAAGTGAGATGGTCCCTAGATTAAGTCATTCCCACAAAAATGGGAAGGGCTTTTACATGCTATTGGAAAGATATGAATTGTATGGACTTACCTGAACACAAAGTTTTACAAACGGGAAGACAATATGAACAATTTGTGAGGATGAGGAGGGTCAGATTCAAGGAAGAGATGCTACCGGAACTGAGCCTTGAAGGAAGACAAAGATCCTGAAGGACGGAGCATATCTCGTGACCAGCACAATTCAGGGCTTGTGGAGCAGATACCACATAAGGTATTGACCTTTTTATTTAGGGCATAACAGAAGTGCAGATGTTTCTGTCAATGTTCTTTCCTTCCCAGTGGGGGCTATAGATGGTTAGACTGTCTTGGAAATCCATTCTTGGTAAAGAGAGGTCTGACAGCTTTCCCAGCAGTGAGAGGTCAATGAGATCTGCAATAGTCTGCTGGATGTGGGAGTAAAGAATTGAACACTGGATCCCCCAGAAGGTGGAGTTCTCACCATCTGCTTCTGCAGCTCATCCCTGAAGGCCAGACCACAGAGCAATGTATCCGATGAAGCAGGTTATGGCCACTCTTCCTCGGGCAGAGTCAACAAAGAAGCCTCCTCCCCCCCCCCTCCAGGAACAGGCTCCATTGCTCTTGTGGGATTGTGACCTTATTGAAAAGGCAGGAGAGGACCAAGACGTTCTTGGAGTGATGTTCAAATGACAAGCACCTTTAGCTAAAAGATATGCATTCTAGACTTGCTCTGCCACTGTATTCTGTATAACTTTTCTGAGTCTTAATTTTCTCAGCCTCCAATTAACCCCAAAGTGGGCTAATAATCTCTGATTTATCTCCCTCACAAGGCTATTATGAAGCTCAAGAGAAAGTATGTTTATGAAAGGGATTTGGGAATTGGAAATTGCTGACCGCATTTAATGGTCATTCATAGCATGAAGAATCACAGACACTCAAAGCCATCTGGGCCCCAGTAACCATCTAGCTTAATGTAATGCCTGGATAAGAACGCCTTCTACACAAAGCTACCTTTCCCACTTCTTGAACAAGTGTGCAGTTAGGAAATCCGCACTTAATGCATTCCCTGACTTTTTTACCGAACTCTTTTCCTCACCTTTTTTTCCCTTTGTTACAAAGGATTGTTCTCTAGGAAAGCAAAAAGGAAGTTACGTTTCCTATGTAACTGATATAAAAAAAAGAAAGCAGTAAAAAAAATATTTTTAAAATTATCCTATTTCAAAATTCTACATTTTTTTAATTCCCTCTTTCAACATACCCAGCAAGTGATCTTCCAGTCTTTGCCTAGAGACCTCAGATGAAGAGGAACCCATTGCTTCCCAACGCAGCTCATTCCACTCCGTGCGAGCTGTAATTGGTTAATAAGTTTACCTTACTTCATGCTTAAATCTCTGTAATGACCACCCCTAGCTCCCAGTTCTTCCCTGTGGAACTGACCCAGCTAAGTCAAATCCCTCCTCTGGAGGGCAGTCCTTCTACTACTGGAAGACAGCTGCCTCTTATCACTTTCTGCCTTGTATTATAGTCATCTCACCTCACACACTTGACACTCACCAGCTTTGTGACCTTGGGCAAGTCACTTAACCCCAACTGCCTCATCCTGGGTCATCTCCAGTCATCCTGATGAATGTCTGGTCACTGGATTCAGTTGGCTCTGGAGGAGAAGTGAGGCTGGTGACCTGCATAGCCCTCCCTCACTCAAAACAAAGTCAAGTGCAAGTCATGTCATTATTTCTCTGATGCATGCCATGTCTTCCTTGGCAATGAAGGATGAACACACACATTCATGAACAAGTCCTCCCCATTATTGAATCATAACAGGAACAGGATTTATTTACCTTGTGTCCATCAAAGGGTCTAGTCCATGATCCTGGGCATAGTAGGAACTCAGTCAATGCTTATTGAATTGAGTAAATTATTGAGTTTTTTGAATCTGAGAATTGCAGAAATGGGTCATTTCAAAACAAAGCATTTATGAAGAGCTAATTGTATACAGATAACAGTGCTAGAGGGGGATCCAAAATTTAAGTAAAACATAGTCTCTATCCTCATGGATTGTACAGATTGGATAGGCTATGACCCTGATACCACCATTACACACAATAAGTACTAAGAGGGGTGAGAACAAAGTGTTGCATGAGGTTTAAGCTGTGTTTGGAGGTCTGTTTGGAGGAGTAGCCTACTTAGCTGCTTGACCTGGAGAAAGTAGCCATTGATCCTAATTTTCAGTGACTCCTGCCCATAAGACATTATCTGAAAGGGATCATAATTTCTTAAGGGGCAGGACCTATTGTCTTTCCTATCAATTGAACTTCCAGCAGATCATTCCTTAACATGTACTCTACAGTGCAGCCAAACTAGTCTTCTTGTCCCTTACCCAGGACTTTCCACCTCTCATTTCCATGAGACTATTCCTCATCCCCACGATGCTTAGAATGCATGCCTTCCTTGCCCCTGCCTTTTAGAATCCCTAGCCATATCAAAGCTCAACTCAAGCTCAATGAGGCAGGTAGATGGCACAGTGGATAGACCCTTGGACCTGAGTTCAAATTCTGCCTTAGAACTAGCTATGTGACTGACCTATGGCAAGTCACTTTAAAAAAAAAGCTCTGCCTCAGTTTCCTCATTTGTAAAATGGGGATTGTAGCATCTCAGGGATGTTGTGAAAATCAAATGAAATAATCTTTTGAAAGCACTTTTCAAACTTCAAGTTGCTATATAAATGCTAGGCATTATGATAATGATCATGAAAGTGATGACCTTCATGAGGCCTTTTCTTATCCATCTAGTCGATAGTTCTCCCATACCAAAATTACTTTGTATATACAATATTTCGTACTTATATATGTATTTATCATTCTCCTCTCCTCCCCAAAACATAAGCTCCTTGAGGACTCCTGTTCCTTTTTGATCTCTATATTTCATTACCTAATCCAGTGCTTGGAACATAATAGATATTAATAAATATCTGTTAACTGACTGAACAAGTCCTAGATCGGCCCCATGCTTGACAAATGTTTGTGAATGCTACTATTGCCTTTAATATTAAATCATCTTACAGTGTTCAAGGTTTATTAAAGCACTTTCTTCACAATAGTCCTGTGAAATAAGTAATGTAAACAATAATCATTCATTTTACATATGAGGAAACTGAGGTGCAGAAGTTAAGCGATGGGCTCACGATTATACTAGTTGTCGGACTGATTTAATTCTTGACTCCAGTTCCAAATTTCCTTCTATCTCACTGTGGTCTGCCCTTATTCATGATGAAAAGATAGTATGTTAGATACCAGGCTCAGACTCCTACTTAGGAATACTTTCATTTTACTTGGTTCCTCCCAAACAGCCAATCTCTTTCCCCGCCATCCTTCCTACAGGCTGTCTCTAAAAACTAGAAGATGTCTCAGTTGGCAAACCTAACTACTCCTAGCCATTCAGAGCCCCTGACAAGTCCAAATTAGAGGAAGCATGTAAAGAAAAGCAATATGCATTACCTTCAACGATATTCAATAAACGAAATTGTTAACAAAGTGTTTTCCCAGGACAGATTTTAGGAAGACCAGATTGAATAAGAAAAAAGTGATTCGAAAGTCAGTTGTATTATGATAATAGGTATTTAAAATGCTCAGAAGAAGTTCGGGAGTTATTTAAACTTCCACATTTTCTCCTTTAATGTGTTTAATCTAGAAATTGTTGACCAAGTAATGAGAAATTATCCCATCCTCTATCTGCATTATTTATTCAATTCAGCATTAAGAGCTGAATGAATGAAGTTTTTATGTACAGTCGAGTCCTGAAGATATGTGCGTCTGGCTCAAAAGAAACTACAAAATCCTTGGTCTTAAGCAGCTGGCTTCTACATCCCAGGAGAGCAGCCCCCCTCCCTACCCCAGCATTAGTTTGGTCAGTCACTGTGTGTATGTGTGGTTTTTTGTTGTTGTTTTTTAACACCTCTTCCCCCACGGTCATTATCAGTACAAACTGCTATAGGAGAAAAATTTATCTTATAGGTGACAATGGGGCCCAATCATTATTTCTCCTTCTCCTCCAGATAACATCATCAAATTATGCTCCTTTTATTTTTTGGAAGTCACTATTTTAGATAACCAAAGGGTACCTGCTGTTCCCACATTAATGCAATCTACAAGACATCTTTTTGTTTCACTGGCAAACACTCCATTCCACAGACACCAGGAACTGCTAATTAACTCTCCATTATGATTTTAGCAAAGTAAGGCAATATGACATAATTCAATTAAAATGACAAAAGGAGTTTTCGCCTTGACATATGATTCCCCCTGTGTTTTCTCCTGGAAGCCAGTGCTGCCAAGCAGGAGCCCCACTTCTGCTCACTTAAGCAGGGAGAGCATGTCCACCACGAAGTAGTGAACCCCACCCCACCCCATCAAGCAGGCACCTTGCATAAGGAGATCCAAGACTCTTTATCTGTATCCCAGGAGTAGAGGGCCTAAATTTCTCTTGAACAAACCTAGCGGTCTTCTTTTATCTTCCTGTGGAAAGGATGCTTGTTACTAAGGGCCAGACTACAGTAGTTAAATTATTAATCCTTCAATACAGGTAAATATGTCTTTAAAACAGATCATAACTTTAGGACAAGAAGAGAGCTTAGAGACCTCGTTTTTTTACAGATGAAGTAACTAAGACCCATAGATTTTAAGAGACTTACCCATGGTTCCACCATTAGTAACAGAGGCAAGATTTAAACCAAGGTTCACTTTCTCCAAATGGAATGTTTTTTCCTTTAATTGACAGGCACTGTGCTAGTGGTCCCTGCCCTCAAGGAACTTATATTCTACAAGTGGAGGGTCTAACTTGCAAGAGTTACTAGAGACTCAGTCAAATAAGGACAGATTGAAGCAACCTGGATTATTTCGTACAAGAAAAGATGGAGGGAATGTGATACTTTGCTAAATCTGTCAATTCATTGGTGTGGTTGCCCCTTCCAAAAATACAGATCATAAAATTTCCAATTTATTTTTTTAGTGGATGAGGAAATTGAGGCCAACAGAGATTGTGGCTTGCCTGTAAATCATACCTGATAAGATCCAAAACTGAAATTTGAATCCAGATCTGTACATTTAAATGCCAAACTCTTTCCACTACTCCCTTGGAAGTAATGAGCATATTCCCCTGCAGCAATGAAAATATTACTTTTATTACCAGTCTCTTCTGTGAGAAAAGTACTTTGGCTTTTAATGTGAATTACTATCACTATTGTCATCCTGTATCATTCTTGTCCATACCTTTCTCCCTTTCCCCTGTCCTTCTACTCCCACCCCAACCAAAATCAATTAAATCCAACAAGCTTGAGACCACCATCTGGTTCTTCTAATCTTCCAGGCTGCACTATATCAGTTAGGACATGCATCAATTGGCTTTCCTTCTTGCTGCAAGACTGGCCATCCTTTTCTAAATCTCCACATCCATCTCTGCTACAAGTCATTGTTTTACAACATTAATGTATAATATAATCTGTAAATAGAGCATTGAGATCCCTTCCAGCCCTTGCTGAGGAATCTTTACACTAGGTTAGAAGAATACAATGACAAAAGGAAAAGTCATCCCTGGATTCAAGGAATTTAACTTCTCCTGGAGGACAGAACATATACACAGGAAAATCAATATCAGGAGACAGAAGGGAGTGACAGCAACTGAGGGGATAAAAAGAGGTTTCACATAGGAGATGGCACCTGAACTAAGCCTTGAAGGAATTTAAATCTTCTGAGAGGCTGAGGTGAAGAAACAGGGCATTTCCTAAGAGGCATGGATGAGAGCTAGCATGATGAATTCTAGCAAACAGTTAGCTGTCCAAGTTAGCTAGAACACAGAATGAGTGGAAGACATTGATGTGAAATATGGCTGGAAATGTAAGCTTGAGCCAGATTGTGAAGGTTTAAATGCTAGGCTGAGAAATTTATCTCATCCTAGAGACAATAGGAAGCCTCTGGTGTTTTTTGAACATTAGAGAGACCTATGTTTTTGGAAGATTATTTTGGCAGCTGTGCTGGAGTGGGATTGGAAAGAGGAGAGATTGGAAGAGATACCCATAAGGAAACTCTTTACTAGTAGATCAGGTAAGAGGCGATGGGTGGCTGAATTAGGTGGTAGCTGTGTGAGTAAAGAGGGGAAGATAGATGTGAGAGAGGTTTTAAATTTGGAGAAATGACCAGTCCTCATCTTAACATCAGAGCAGCTATGTGCTATATTAGAGGACTAGAGCGAAGGATATAAAACCATTGCTACTCCCTCTCTCTCTCTACCCAGAGCTTTACACCATTCCTCCTTCCTTGAAAATTACCAAGGAAGAGAAAGAGATTTTATGTTTCAAGCCTTTTGTACCTACACTGAATCTAGGCTTAGCAGCCAATATAAAGTTGTTGGGTTGTTGTTGTTTTTTAATCACTACACATTAAGCCAACAGGAAATAGTTTGTGTAAGCTTTGAAATAGGGAGAGAAAGGGCCCATCCATCACACACTTGTGGAAGTAGCCCAGGTGTGTGCTAGACCACGCTCAAATGGATTGGCAAAGCCAATTGTTATATTTTCAGTGTGAGCATTTTTGCCTTGGAATCAACAAAGCTATAAATCAGGGCAAAATTTACTGTTTTGTCAATTATTTAGACTTAACAAAGTGATAAAAAATGTTAATAATGCAGATTAAACTTAAAGGTGTGCCCTGTGTTCATTTTTTTTCTTGGAGAGCCAGTTGTTAAATATTTATCAGCACATCCCTGAAATAGGCCCACCAAGCCTCCAACTCAGGACCAGAACATTGGCATTCGCCAGTCCCACTGTTACATTTCCTACAAAAGAAGGCCCACTGCGTAGAAAAGAGAGGGATATAATTAGAAATGAATGCTATGGATTTTTTTAATTATCAATCAAAAATGTTTTTTAAAAGATCATCAGAATTAGATGCAACCAGTACCTTAATCACAGCCCCACCCTTGAGGTGACTGTGATTCTGATAGATAGCATGGCATTCCACTGGGAAGTCAATGATTCTTCCATTTCCAGATGCTCTGCTTCACCTAGCATCTTTCCATGAGCTGATACCACCATCTGGTGTCTGTCAGCAAACTGAACCAAGAGAATGGAGTCTGCAGCAGACTGGGATTTCCACTTTAACTCTTTATGCCTCATTTAGAGCTTAGAAAATGTACCTCCCCCCACCTTTTTCTTTGTAAAAATGACCCTGTACCAGCCCAATCAGCTGAGCATTTAAAGGCAAATGGATATGTGTGTGTTTGTGTGTGTGGTATGTACTTCTGTATATGTCTCATTTATACTTCATGCATGCATGTATATCATGTCTATCACACATGCCTTTTGCTTTCACTGTCTTTGAAACATATCATGTTAATTCCTAAATTTAAGCCTTTGATGACAATGATCCTTGATGATTTTTTTCAACAGTTTTGTCTAGCTTTGTCAATTGGTCAACAAGCATTTTTTGTTTATTGTGTGCTAGGTACTGTGCTAGGTGCAGAGGTTAAAAAAACAAAAATATCTCAGCAATAGAATAAGCCAAGACAATTCCAAAGGACTTATGACGAAAAATACTGTCCACCTCCAGAGAAAGGACTGATGGAGTCTGAATACAGATCAAAGCATACTGTTTTTTACTTTATTTTTTCTTGTTTGTTTTTGGTCTGTGTTTTCTTTTACAACATGGCTAATATGGAAATATGATTTGCATGACTGCACATGTGTAATCTATATCAAATTGCTTGGCTTCTCAAAGGGGGGGAATGGAGGGAGAGAAATAATTTTGAACTTGAATTTTTAAAAATGAATATTAAAAATTGTTTTTACATATAATTGGAAAAAATTTTAAAAAGACAAAAATAAAAGTCACTGCCCACAAGATTATATTCTACTGAGTGTAACATATACAGTATGCACACAAGGACACACACATACACATAACACATAGTGATTATGAAAAGGAGCACCAACACTTGGAGGGATCAGGAGAGACTTCTGGAAGGAGGTGACATGAGCTGAATCTTAAAGGGAGTCAGGGATTCTCAAGGATGGAGGTGAGCAGGGAGAGCATTTCAGGCATGAAGCAAAATTGTGCAAAGGCACAGAAAAAATAGAGCAAGGCTATCCCAAGTCGCAACAGAAAGGGAAGTTAGAATTAAATAAGGATGTAGAAGAGATAGGGTTGACATGGGTGAATGTGAGGGAGTGGGTAATGGTGGCCAGAAGTGGTTTTCTAACCTTTAATCCTTTGAGCTAATCATTCTATTGGAGATAGATCTAAACATCTCAGACACAAAGACCCCCTGGGTATTGGAAGGCCATGGGATTTTGGGAGGAGATGAGAAAGGGGATCTTAAGGACTAAGAAGTGAGATTCCTACATCTCCTCTACCAATCCACCACAGTGGATTTACTAATCCACTAAACACAAGATTAGTCTTGTGTTCAGACTAATTTTCCTAATATACTGCTTTCAGTGGGCTGTCACTCATCTGCTCAAAATCTTCCATGCCTCCCGTTTCCTGTAACATAAAGTTCAAACACCTTAACCTAGCAATTAACACAGTCTGGTTCCAAGTGGGATATAGTGGAAAGACCACTGAATTAAAAAATCAGAAGACTCTAGCTTCAAATTCCAGGCTCTCCATAAACTACCTCTGAACCTCACTTTTCTCCTCTCTAAATTGTGATTGGTTAGGTAATCCCTAAGGCCACTTCCACCTCTAAACTCTGGGACTCTGCCTTTCCAGCTGATGTCCAGTAGGACATGCAACTTTTGTTTCTCCACTGCTCCATCTAAGCCTATCTGTGACTGAGTGCTTTACACACCCCTAAAGCTGGCAGACCCTGCCATCTATAGGTGTCAGACTTTGTCACACCACTGTAGAACATGGGAAACTCAACTCCATTTCCAATCGGAAATCTCTTCCCTATCTCCAAATACCCTGTATTTATTTAAGATCAGTTAGATAGCACTGTGTATAAAGTATAAGACTGGGAGTCAGGAGACCTGAGTTCAAATCCTGCCTCAGACATGATTACTAATTATGTGACTCACTTAATTTCTCGGTGCCTCATTTTCCTCATCTGTAAAATAATAGTACCTAGGGTTGTTATAAAGATCAAGTGAAATTATAAATGTGTGAAGTAGTTTGCAAACCTTAATTATTATTATAATTAATTATTATTATATCATTATTATTATAATTAATATTATTATATAAATGCTAGCTATTGTTACTACAGTTATTGTCATAGATGTATCCTAAGGATCATAGAAATAAAGCTGAAAAGGACACCAGAACTCCTCAGCCTAATTCTCTCATTTTGTAGACTTTCTCAAGATCATATAAGTAGGAAGTAGTGGAGCCAGAATTTTAATTGAGGTCCTCTGACTCAACATTTAGTGTTATGGTTGTTTTCATTGTACAAAACTGCATCTTCATTTACCTTTTCATAAATCCCACAATGATTTCTGGAGCCTCATTCAGAATTCTTGCACAGGACTCTGTGTCTCACCCAACCTATTATTGTTGTCGAGTCATTTTCACTCTTCATGACCCCTTTTGGGGTTTTCTTTCCAGGATACTGAAATAGTTTGCCATTCCTTCTCCAGCTCATTTTACAAATGAGGAAACTGAGGGAAACAGGATTAAGTGATTTGCCCAAGGTCACACAACTAGTAAGTGTCTGAGGTCACATTTGAACACAGGTCTTCCTGACTCCAGGCTTGGCACGCTATCCACTGTACCAACCAAGTACCCATCTCACCCAACTACTCTCCCCCAAATCCCCCATACCCCTTTTCTTGCCAGGAATGGGTGTATAAGTGTACATGTTCTTGAGCCAGGAGATCCTGGACTGTTACAAATATTGAAAGTATTTATTCTCACCTGGGCTCAGGGGAAGCATCAGGACAACGTGCTCCAGGATTGATTGTGTTCAGGGCTTGTGGTTGAGACATATAAGCCAGTTACTTTAGAATAGCAATCTACTCAGCAACATGTCTCTCACTGGCTAAGAGGAAAGCACCCCCACTCCTTGCTTCACCTGCCTCTGGCCCTTATTAGGTCTTCAATTTCCGCTTCTAAGGTAATGCTCTGCATTAAATGGCTCCAGCCTAATGGGAAACACAAAACCTAAAAATATAATAAATATGCCAATGGAGCGAGCCTTAGGAAGGCTTTTTCCTTATGAGTTTCATTAAAGCAGCTTTTCTCTGAAAAGCACAGCCCCCAGGAAAGAAATGAGGAGAAGGGGATGGAAGAGAAACTTTTTGACTTCCAATGGAATTAACTGCAAAACAAATGTGTTAGGAGACTGCCTCAGATATGGAAAGGAAAGAAAGCTTGACTTTGGTAAGCCTCTCCATAATATTTATTGAACTCCCAAGGTTTGAGGAGCCCCTGGGGAAAGGAGAGGCTCGAGGCACAGCCCCTGCTTACCACTGAGTTGGGGAGACACACATGGAAAAAAAGATAAAGACATTTTGAAAGTGACAAAAAAGTGAATGCAAATTCATATTCCACATCAAAAGAGACCATAGGACCTTGTTACTTCAAAAAGTATCCATCTGAAACCCCACCCCTCATTTTGCAGACATAGGAACTGAACCCCAGAGAGGGGCAGTGACTTTCCATCACTTAGTGCAGTGCCTGGCACGTAGTAGGCTCTCAATAAACATTGGTGGATTGATTGACTTCCCTAGGGTGCTCATAGCACTTGTATATCTCTGTGTGGTATTTAAAGAAAGTCATACTCTCTGGCTCCAGCCTACGTTTTCTGATTTATTGCACATTATTTCCCCTCACACACTCTGCAGTCCAGCTGCCCCTCCTGCATCTTATCTCCGTGCCCTAGCTTAGATCATCCCTCTGGATTGTCTGGAACGCACTCGCTCTGCACCTTTGCCTTTAAAATTCCTAGTTTCCTTCAAAGCTCAAGTGGAACTCCACATCCTATATAAATCTGGTCTTAAAACCCCCATATCTACTGCCTTGTCCTTAAATTTGCTTTGCTTTTATTTCTGATATATTTAGTATCTGTTTCTATGTGTACATGTTATTTTCCCTCAATAAAATGTAAGCTTCTTGAGAGCAAGTAGTACTATTTCATTTTTGGCTTTGTATCCTCGGTGCCTGGTGTGCAGGAGCCATTTAGCGAAAGCTTATAGATTGGTTGAAAAATATAATGGATTTGATCCCTGGATTACACATAAGTGATTTAATAATAGATAAATTCATGAATGATCAGCCTTTAATTGTAATAGGCTACAATTATTATATAATGTGTAGCACCCAACACAAGAGGGCATTCTGGAATATTTACTAACTTCATTGTTCACCTCTCAGATTCTTAGAACAGCTGATTGTCAATCACCTTTTGGCTCTACCACTTTGAAGGATGGTATAGGCAGCTACATGTTGCAATAGATAGAGTGCTGGACCTAGAATTAGGAAGAGCTGAGTGCAAATCCAGCTTCAGACACTTAATAGTCATTTATCCCTGGGCAAGTCACTTAAACCTGTTTGCCTCAATTTCCTTATCTGTAAAATAATAGCACCTACTTCCCAGGATTGTTGTAAAGACCAGATGAGACAGTAATTGTGAAGCACAATGCCTACCAACAGCATTATTATTATTATCAGGTTCTTACAAGGATGGGGGGATGCCTGCATTCTACAATCAGATCTTCCACCTTGAGGGTATGAGGAGAGTAGAAATCATCCTATTGGATGTGACTGCACTACTCTGGTTAGTTTCCTCCATCTCTGTAGGTTTCAAAATTTCCATTTTAAGGTTGAAGAAACAAATGAGACTATCTCCCTCACAACAAGCATTTATTAAGTATTTCCTATATGCCGCACACTGTACTAAGCTCCCAGTACAAATATAAAAGGGAAATAATCAACTTCTATTCCATGGCAAGTGATAACATATATGTCAGTACATACACAACACAGCCACAAAGTAACATTGGGTGGGAAAACATTAGCAGCTGGAGGAGACCAAGAAAAACATCCTCCAGAAGATAAGGCATAAGGCATGAGCTAAGAAAGGAATGAGAGCTGAAGGAAGCCAGGGATTCCTAAAAACAGACGTATAAAGAGAAAACATTACAGGCAGAAGGGAGAACCAGTACAAAGTCTCCAAGGTGTTATGTATGAGGAGCAGTGTGGCTAAATCATAACATATGTGGGAGTGACATGTAAGAAGAGTTGTAAAGGCCAGTCAGAGAAGGGCTATCTAAGGCTTAAATGAGTTAATGGATGGAAATGTGTTTTGTAAAGCATACGGCACTGTTCGAGTCAGTTGAAATTTTTGCTATTATTTAAAGATGATGAGGGGCATGGGTTAATCAGAGCGAAGAGGAATGAAGGAATCACCTGGGCAAAGGTCCGGAGAGAATTTCAAATCTGAGAACGGGACAGCGAAGCAGGCTTTTGCAACTGGATCCTAAGTTCCACAAGGCCAGAGACAAAATCTTATCTAAAATTTGAACTTCTCCCAGAACAAAGCACAATGCTTAGCATATAACAGGTGCCTAATAATTGTTCGTAAAATGGATTTAACTCAGCACAGAGTCTGAACTGGACAAATAACAAATGAGGAAATTCAGGTGTTGAAGGGCATGAAGACCAGGTTGGGGGATGCTCTCTGGAGGGACTGTACAGGTCAATGGTGCCATTGATCTCCATATATGAAATGAAGTATTTTCAGTTTTGTTGGAAGAAGATAAAAAGCCATGGTCATAGAAAATATCCTCACCAATGTTGATAACACTAAATTAGGAAGCCTTTCTCTTCTAACATGGTCACAAAAATACTTTTGCAATTTGGAGGTTGCTAGTTGATTGTACATAAGGAGAAGCACCTTTTAATTTCCAGCCCTTCATTTTTATACTATATGTATCTTTGGTTGCTTTTTTTTAATTCATTGCTTGTCAACAACAAGTTGTGGAGTGTGGTATTCTTATCTATCACTCTTTTTCATTTTATTGGCTTGTTTAATCCATTGACATTTAAAATTATAAGACTTATGTTTACATATTCCTTCATTTGTCTATAAAATTCTTTTTTTTTCAAAATTAACATTTTCCCTCTTTCTTTGTAAACACAATTCTTTGTCTCTTCAGTTATTTTAGTTTAATTTATTTTAAGGCAACCCCATTCCCACTAGCTCTTTTCCTTTCTCTTTCAAGCCCATCCCCCTTCTATTTGTTACTCCTTTCCCTATTTACAGAGTTCTGCTTAACTCATTGTTTTTTCTTTCTCTATTTTATCCATTTACTTTTTCCCTTCTTTTTTCCCTCTTAATTAATTAGACAAGTAAAATCTCCTTTTCTATCCTCTTCTTCAACTTGGTTTGTTAGTTTTTTTATTTTATTTTCTGTGCTTTTTTCTAAGAAGAATTCCTTCCTCATTCTCTTCCTTGTGTCTCTTCCTTTTTTGTTCATTCTTGATTTTCACTCATTTGTTCATTGCCCTTATATTTATTTAGTCCCTTTTTATTCCCTGTGTCTCTCATGGAATGAAGTCTTGTAAGGTAACTATTCTGGAGCTGCTCTTCTAAAGAGGCTCTAGTCACTGTTTTGTAGCTTTTCACTTTTTTTTTCTTTTTTTGTAGCTTTATTTTTTCTGTTGCATATCAGTCATAGAAAATCAATTTATTCCTTGCCTTATTACGTGACAGACAATGTGTTAAGTTCTGGAAATACAAAGAAAAGCAAAAGAAAATTCCTGCTCTCAAGTACCTCACAGTTTGGGGGGGGGGGGTGGGGGGAACAAGATGCAAACAACTATATACAAAAAAGTTATATACAGAGGAAGTTACCAAGAGAGGGAAGACACTAGAATTAAGGGGGATCATGAAAGACTTCCAAAAGCAGGTAGAATTTTAGCTAAGAATTGAGAGAAGGAAAGCAATCTATTAGGCAAAGATCAGAAGGAAGAACATTCCAGGCATGGAGGACAGCCAAAGAAAGTGCTGTGTCTGAAGACAGAGTATCTTGGTTGAAGAACAACAAGGAGACCAGTATCAAGAGTATATATGTGAGGGAAGGGAGGAATCCAAGATGTAACATGACTGAAGAGGTAGGGAGCACAGGCTATGAAGGGCTTTAAAGCCCAAATAGAAGATTTTTATGCTTGATCCTAATGGTAATAGGCAGACAGTGGAGTTTATTGAATTAGGGGATGGAAAGTGACGTAGTCACACATAACTATGTTTTAGAAAAGTCAGTTTGACAGCTGAGCAGAGGATGATATGGAGTGGGGTAGGTTTGTGGTAGATAGACCAACAGTCAGACTTGAAATGGTCCAATCATGAGGTGATGACTGCACCGAGATGGTGGCAATGTCAGACAAATGTATGTGAGAGATGTTACAAAAACAAAATCTACAGAATTTGGTGATAGAGTTAAGATTGGCACCTAGGTTTTGAGTCTGGGTGACTGGGAAGATGGTGGCATCCTCAACGGGAATGAAGAAGTTAGGAAGAAGGGAGGTTTGGGGGGGAACATAATGAATTCAGTTTTGGACTTGTTAAGTTTAAGACGTGGTGGCAATTTGGTACTTCTTGGAAAGGAAAACACTTCTGTTTACTATATTCTACCAAAAACAAAAGCAAAAGAGAGACATTATCATAAATTTCATGTCATTAAGTAGTGTATATAGAGGATGTATCCATTGAACAAACCTATTTAATTAAATGTGAGTGTGGGAAGAATCTGATTTCTTTAACCCAGGGAGCATCCTCTACCAAATCAGATCACACAACCCTTCTATAACTTAGCAGCTAAGTCCTAGGTAGTTGCTTGATATCTATGCAGGTTAAGTGATTTATCCAGGTTCATGGAGCTAATAAGTGGCAAAGATTTCCCTAACTGAATCCAGGTCTCCCTAATCCAAGCCTACCATGTTATACTAAGCTGCCTCTCTAAATATACACCTGAAAAATATGAAAATTGTTTTAACTCCAAGTAGATTGCTAAAGTTTAGTCGTGCTGGTGGTTTTCTGCGCTCCATAAACAGTGTTGTCAAGTCAGACCAGTCCCAACTTTGCCATACTCTCTGTAACATCCACAAAGGTGACATAAGCCACCATAGTATATCAGCAGCTCATGACAACAATTTATTACTGGTTCCCTCCCTGTGCCTTCTAATTTTCTCCATTTCTCATTGATCTTTTGGGAGGCTCCTGGTGTCATAACATGTCTGCCATCTACTGACCTTTTGCAGAAATGCATCCTCTCCAATGGCTTCCTGTAATAAATCCCATTTCAGTGTCCTCTGTCCTATTCTTCTCTCTTTTCTGGGTGAAAGCTAGCAATTGCTTGCAAAAAACAATGGTTTATTGTTAATAGCTTGAGGAGCCATTTGGTGCTTTTAAACATTTTTATTTAATCCTGAGTAAACCATAGAAATAGTAACTTTTCTGGAAAAAACTGCAATGGAAAAGCAGTTATTTAAAATGTCTCAATTACTATGTGATTTAGATGGCTGAGATTTCTGACTGCTTTATATTTTTTCCTTAGTGTTCTCTTTGCTCCTCCCTTTCCAATTAGTAATCAAATTCTATAAGTCTTTGTCCCTTGCTAAGATGTCCCTTGTATTGGCCCTTCCTTTCTATTTTGTCACCATGTCCTCATCAGGAATTTTAAAGGACTACAAGCTTAGTAAATTTCAGTAGTATAATTCTATGTAGAACCGAAAAAAGTTATTGTGATCATAGTGTATGGAGTGTCTAGGATAATAATATGTCTATTGTTTTCTAGTCTAGTCAGATGATATCTATAGTAAAATGTTCAATTCTGGACACTACATTTTCAAATGGACATTGGCAAATCAAAGTTTTTGACCTAGGGTGGTGAAGGGATTTGGTCATGTCACATGAAAAACAATTGAGAGAAATGGAGATATTTTAACCTGAAGATAAGATATAGGAGAAATATAATAGCTTTCTTCAATATTTGATGGGTTGTTATGGATTAGACAGAGTATAAGAACTAAATTTATTCTGTAAAATTCCAGAGGATAACAATTACAATAAGACATTTCAGCTCAACATAAAGAATAACTAATCAATCTATGAATAAGCATTTATTAAGTACCTATGGGCACTGGGGAAATAAAGACAAAAATGAAATAGTTCCTTCCCTCAAAGAGCTTACATTCTACTAGGGGGATAGAGCATGTTCACAGATAATTAAATAGAGGATAAATAGAGCAAAATGAATGCTCACTGATGGGAGGAAGGAACAGAACTACTAGTTGGGAGAATCAAGAAGGGCCTCTTGGAGGTGGTGCCTAATTGGAACAATTTGAAAATAAAATGATTGCTTTGCAAAATCGAGTTTCTCATTCCACTTCAAGATTCTTAATGCTTTATTCCTATGTACTCCAACAGCCTCAGAGTTGATTTTCTGATCTTTTCCTTCTAAACTGTCCTGAATATCTGTGCCATTTTACTATTTTTAAATATTGTTTTTATCATGTCATTCCTCTGTTTATACTTTGTACTTTCAATAGCTCCCAGGTTCCTATCACATAAATACAAATACTTAGTTTCACATTCAAGGCCCCCAAAATCTATCCAATCTATTAGCATAAAATTACTTCCATATTTAATCCATTATACTTTGCCCTGGATCTTCATGAGGCCCATGAGCATGCCATGCTCATTCTGACTTCCATGCCTGGGGTCCTATCATTACCTTCAATTAATCAGCAAGCATCTATTAAGTGCCTACTATGTGCCAGATATTATATGAGGCACTGAAAATCTGAAGAAAAAAATGAAACATCCTCTATCATGATATTTACATTCCACTGGTAAAGAGGACCAGCAAAAATGATACAAAGATCTAAGAAATCTAGCAAGAAAGTGATTGGGAAATTTAAGGAGAGATCACAGTGGATCATTTTCTCAGTCCCCAATCGTGAATTCATGACCAGAGCAGGAATAATGGAACAAGAGTGGCCTGATAGCTCTGTTGCTCTGACTCTAGATACTGATCAGGAGAGGACCAGCAGCAAATATCTGTAAGCAAAGTCTCAAAGGAAAAATATAGCTTGGTCATAAAGTCAGCTAGAATAAATAAAACAGAGGCTCTACTAAAAAAGAAGTTAAAATCATATTAAAAACAAAATGGCAGTTATAGAGAAAATAATTTTTTTTTAAATATTGGAGCTCTAGAGGAAAGATTTGGAATGAGAATTGACAGTTTAACACAAAGATTTACATAACCTTATGCAAATAACAGACTTCTTGAACATTAGAACTGACCAAATAGAAAGTAATGACTTCATGAGATAAAAAGAATTTTTAAAAACAAAATTAAAAGATTGGAAAAATGGGAAAAACATAAGATCTCTCCGATAAAAAACAACTGATCTAAAAAACAGATCAAGAAGAAATAGTTTCAGCATCATCGTACTATCTGAAAGCCATAACCAAAAAAAATAATTAATCTAGATAGCCTATTTTAGGGGGTCATGACAGAAAACTGCCAAGATATCTTAGAACCAAAAGGCAATGTGAAAATAAGAAGAACCCACCAGTAACACCCAGAACAAATCCCAAAGTGAAAACTCCCAGAAACTTTATAGCTGAAATCCAGAGCTTTCAGATCAAAGGAAAAAAAATATTGCAAGCAGCCAGAAAGAGAAACCATAATAAGAATCATATGAGATTTGCTAACCTTCACCACAAAGAAGCTGAAGGTATGGAATATGGTATTCTACAAGGGAAAAGGTATAGGCTTACAAGCAAAGAAAACTTACTCAGAAAAACTGAAGGTAATTCTACATGGGGAAAATGGGTCTTAAACAAAATAGAAGACTTCTGAGCATTCCTTATGAAAATATCAGAACTGAAATTTTGAAATATGTTAAGAGTCAAAGGAAACATAAAAAAAAGACACAAGTAATTTGAAGGAATTTTGTAAGGATGAAATGTGTACATTCTAGTTAGAAGGATATGTCACACGACCCCATAAAACTGTAATGTCATCAGGGGTCATGGAGGGAGTTAAATAATGAAGAATTTCTGGGAGTGATTTTGTTGTATTTTGATGATATTGAAAGAATAAAGGGGAGGGGAAAGGAATATACCAGCTAATAAAGGGGAAATAAGAGTAGAAAAACTTACCTCATGTAATTGTGGTACACAATTGTGGTATTTGTATTTGTAGTATAGTCAAAGACTATTCAAATAAAAAGTAAGAGGTCAGAGGAAACAGACGTCATTTGAGTCTCCCTTTCTTGTGAATTGGGCAAAGGGGAGAGAGAGAGACAGAGAGAGAGAGAGAGAGAGAGAGAGAGAGAGGGAGAGAGGGAGGGAGGGAGGTGAAAATTTTGGTGTAAAATGCATTCTACTCAACAGAAAAATAGGAGGGACCAGGTAGAGATAGTAATAAGAGTAAGGGTTGATTAGAGGAGGGATTAGTTGTAAGCAAAACAAATTCTAATCTCAGAGGATAGATTGTGAACAGGGTTTAAAAAGGAACAAAAGAGATGGAAATAACCTGTGAACTGGAGTCTGAGTGAGGATGAAAAAGGGGAGCAGGGCAAAATGATCAAGCATAGAGAACTTTACTAAGTAAACTATTTTGCTCTCATTACTCACTTTTTCTTGTAATTAAGCAACAGAGAACAAAGAAAAATATAAGAACGTTATAATATATAATTTTATATAAAACAGGAAATTTAAGAATGGGAAATATGCAATCAGTAATCTTAACTCTGAATGTAAATAGGATGAACTCCTCCTACAAAATAGAATGTGATAGGAGAATGGATTAGAAAGCAGAATCTAAAAATATATTACTTACAAGAAACATAATTGAAGTCTGATGATGCATACAGTTAAAATAATGGGCCGGGACAATATCTGTTATGATTCAACTGAACTTAGAAAAGCAGGGATAGTGATCATGATTTTAGATACAGCAACAGCAAAAAAAAAAAAACTTCATTAAAAAAGATATACAGGAAAACTACACATTCCTAGAAACTATCATAGACAATACCATTACTTAACATATATGAATCAAATGACAGAGCAATTATATACTTAAAAGAAACTCAGAGCAAGTTATAGAGAGGAATAGACAGTAAAATTATGCTAAGGGGAGACCTCAAACTATCTCTTTCAGAGCCAGACAAATCTAACAAGATGAAAGGAAAGCAAGAAGGGAGAGAGAGAGAGAAAGGAAAGAAGGAAGAGAGAAAGAAAGGAGGGGGAGGGAAGGAAGGGAGGGAGAGAGGAAGGAAGGAAGGAACCTGAATAGAATTTTAGAAAAAGTTTATATACTAGATCTCTGATGATGACTGAATGAGAGTAGAAAGGATTGTACATATATCTTAGTTGTACAGCACAAAAATTGTACAGTACAAAAATTAACCATATATTAAAAATAAAAACCTCAAAAAGAATGCAAAACAGTGGAAATATTAAACACATCTTTTACTGACTACAATGAAATAAAAAATAAATACAACAAAAGACCAATGAAGAAAGGATTTAAAACTAATAAGAGACTAAGTAATTTAATCCTATGTAATTGATTGGTCAAAGAACAAATTATAGATACAACAGATTATTTTATTAAGCATAATGACAACAATGAGACAATATACTAAAGGTGGTGGGATTCAGTCAAAGTAGTACAAACTATCTAGATCTCTAAACTTTTTCATTAGCAAAATAGAGAAAGAATATAACAATGAATTTCACATGTAACGTAAAAAAAAAGAAAAGAAAACAAAAAAACACCAAGTACCAAAATAAAAATTCTGAAAATTATAGATTAACAAAACTGAAAACAAAAAACCCCCACTAAATTAATAAATAAAATTGGGAGCTGGGTTTCTTTTTAAAAATAAAAAGGCTGTATTATTAGCTACTTTGATTTTTTAAATAAAAGAATATTCTCTTGGAGGAAAAAAATATGTGAGCCCATGTAAATGTATCAAGGGTCATCTGATGGAGTTGCATTTGTAGGCCCTCATTACCTCAGGCCTTGATTATTGCAACAGCCTGCTGGTGGGTCTGCCTGCCTCAAGTTTCTCTTGATGCCAGTCTATCCTCCATTCAGCCACTAAAAGTGGTTTTCCTAAAATGCAAGTCCAATGATGTCACATGCTCCCTACTCAATGAACTCCAGTGATTCCCTATTGCCTACAGACACAAATACAAAATGCTTTGTTTGGTATTCAAAACCCTGAATAAGACATAACTCCTCCTGTCTTTCTAGTCATCTTATACCTTACTTCCCAACACATACTTTCCAATCTAGTGGCAATGGTCTCCTGGCTGCTCCATAAATAAAACACACTATCTCTTAGCTCTGGACATTCTATCTAACTGTCCCCATGCCTGGAATGCTCCCCCTCTTCTGCTCTAACTCCTGATGTCTCTGGCTTCCTTTGAGTTCCAACTAAAATTCTATCTTCTACAAAAAGCCTTCCCTAACCTCTCTTCATTCTAGTGTGTGATATATATGTATGTGTATATACATATGTGTGTATGTATATATGTATGTATGTATATATACATATATAGTTTTGTATATATTTGTTCACATGTTGTTGTCCCTATTAGATTGTAAGTTCCTTGAGAGCAGGGACTATCCTTCACCTTTTTGTATTCCCAGCACTTAGAAAGGTGCCTGGCACATAGTAGGCATTTACTAAATGT
The DNA here is from genome assembly GCF_028372415.1 of Notamacropus eugenii. Taxonomy (NCBI): domain Eukaryota; kingdom Metazoa; phylum Chordata; class Mammalia; order Diprotodontia; family Macropodidae; genus Notamacropus; species Notamacropus eugenii. Next base: position 501,424,868 of record NC_092872.1, on the reverse strand, counting down.
TTATTGATTGGTTGGTTGGTTCCAGTTGACTGTAGGACAGCTCTGAGAATTGCTTTCTGATATGATACAGAGCTAAAAGGATTTAGGCATTTAGTATGATGTAACAAACCCTGAGTGGTCTCTTGATCCTCCCATGTCAGGCCTTCACTCTAGAAAAGTCACTTTAGAAGGTTGATGAAGAATGGATGGGAATGAGGAGACGCATGAGGCAAGAAGATCAATCAGAAAACTATTGATATAATCCAGACGAGGTCATGAATGCTTGCACCAGGATGATTACTGGGTGAGTAGAGGGAAGAGGACACATTCAAGAGATATTGTGAAGAGAGAAACTACAGGACTTGGCGACACAGTGGATTGAGTATAAGTGAGAAGTCAAATATGACAAAGAGGTTGCGTGCCTGAGTGACTAGAAGGATAGTGACCTTGACAGAAATAGGAAAATTTAGAAGACAGGATGATAAGATACATCCTGTTTAGACATGGTGAATTTGAGGTTTCTATGGGATATCCTGTTTGAGATGTTCAAGAAGTAGCTAGTATTGGAGATCAAGAGAGAGAGGCTAAGGTGTGTGTGTGTGTGTGTGTGTGTGTGTGTGTGTGTGTGTGTGTGTGTGTGTGTGTGTGTGTGTGTGAAGCCAGATTGCAAAGATTTTAATTGAGTGAGGGAGTGAAGGTACTGAATGTAAATGGCCTTCTCATGGAATTTCACCATGAAGGAGAAGAGACATATAGGATAATAGTTAGCAGGACTGGTCTAGTGGAACAAGTGGGGTTTTTTAAAAGCACGGGATTGCCATGGGCTTTTTTGGAAACAGTTGGGAAGCAACTAGTATACAGGGAGAGATTGAAGATGAATGAGGGGAGATCTGCTGGAGAAGATGGAATGAATTGAGATCAAGGATGGTAGAGGAAGGGGTTAGCTTTGACATGAAGAAGGGCCACCTTTTCATTTGAGACAAAAGTGAAAGAGAAAATAGTGAGGGAAGAAATAGAGTGACATGAGATGAAGCCTGAGAAAAGAGAGAGCTCTTAGTAAGTGACATCATTTCTTTTCAATTAAGTAGGAGTCCAGGTCCTTAACTGAAAGAATAGGGTGGGGGGAGGGGAGTAGCAGGATGGCAGGATCAAGTGAAGTATGAAAACTTTTAGAACAGACAATGGTGAGTTGGGTAGCTAATAAATGGAAGGAGGGATACAAAATTATTTCTTTCCTTTAGTGAGGGCCCAGTTGAGATTATGTCATAGATTTTTAGTGGAAAAAATTAGCCTGATTTTCTCCTGCTCCATTATTGGTGATAGGTCATGGAGACAAGAGACTCAAGTATAGGGGATTTTATAGAGTTGAAGTGATTCACCAAGGGATCAAGATAAGGAAGTTTGGAGAATATAGCCAGAGTAGGAATGATGAACTGGCTGTAAGACTTGGAGAGACTGGACAAAGTTTTAGAGATGGTAAAGAACTGCACTGGTATAAGGAGCTGCTTTACCAGGGAGTTCTCTATATTGATCAGACTTCAGGTTTAGTCCAGCACCTCTCTATAGGAATAGGGTAACCTGTTTTATCGTACGTCCCCTGGAACTTTGTTTATTTTATCAGAATTCCTAAGTCTTTAAAAGATGAGTTTCTTTACTATAGTTATTTGTATAAATTGTTTTCCTTACTTTCTTCCCTTCACTCTGCATTCATTCATACAAATCTTTCCAGGTTTCTCTGAAACCATCCCCTTTATTATCTCACAGAACTCTAATATTTCATCACATTCACATACCAAGTTTGTTCAGCCATTCCCCAATTGATAAGGACTCCTTTAATTTCCAGTTTATTGCCACCCACCACAAAAAGGAGCTGAAATAATTATTTTTGTACATGTAAGTCCTTCGATTTGATCTCTTTATAGACATAGTAGTGACATTATTTGGTCAAAGCATATATATGCATAGTTTAATAGCTTTTGGGTCACAGTTCCAAATTGCTTTCCAGAGTGTCTGGAGTATTTCACAGCTCCATTAACAATATATTCATGTACCTGTTTTCCCACATCACTTCCAGCATTTATCATTTTTCTTTTTTTGTCAACTTTTCTGATCTGAGGTATATAAAATGAAACCTCAAAGTAGCTTTTATCTGTATTTCTCTAATTATAAATGTTTCAGAGTATTTTTCTATGTGACAATTGATAATTTAGATCTTATCATTTTTTTCAATTGAGGAATGGCTCTTGTTCTTATAAATCTTAATCCATTTCCTATATATCTTAGAAATTAGGCCTTTATGAGGGAAAATTGTTGCAGAGATTCTCCCCCTTCCCCATTTGTCTGCTTCTCTTCTAATTTTATCTGCGCTAGTTTCATGTAAAAACTTTAAAATTTTATTTAATGAAAATTGTCCATTTTACATTCTGTAACTCTTTGTATTTCTTGTTTGGTCATGAGTTCTTCACCTATTGATACATCTTTCTTCTAATTTGTTTATGATATCATGCTTTATGCCTAAATTATGTACCTATTTGGAGCTTATAGGGTATGAGGTATTGGTTTATGCCTACCTTCTGCCTGACTACTTTCCAATTTTCCCAATAGTTTTCATTAATTAGTAAATCCTTGCTGCAATAGATGGGATCTTTGGGTTTATCACACACTAAGCTACATACTCATTTGGTATATTGTGTACCTAATCTGTTTCACTGATCAATATATTTCTTCACCAGCACCATATTGTTTTGATGATTACTGCTTTGTAGCACAGCTTGAGATCTACTGCTCGCCTGCTCCATTTCCACTTTATTCATTAATTCCCTTGAGATTCGTGAACTTTTGCTCCTCCAGATGAATTTTGTGATTATTGTTTCTAGTTCTACAAAGTAATCTTTTATCTTGTCTTATTGAAGTAAGCTTTTCTCTTGTCTTATTTCTACAGCTAACATTTCTAGCACTTTATTGAATTGTAACAGTGATAATGTACATCTTTGTTTTACCTCTTATCTTACTGGAAAGGGCTAGAGTTTATTCCCATTACAGAAAATCTGGCTTGTGGTTTTAGATAGATAGTACTTATCTATCTAAAAGAAAAAACCAATTTGTTCCTATGCTTTCTAATATTGTTGGAGGTTTTGTTTTTTTTTTAACAAGAATGGGTATTGTATTTTGCCAAAACCTGTATCTACAACTATTGATATAATCATGTGATTTTGTTGTTCTGGTTATTAATATGACCAAATTATATTTGTAGTTTTCCTTATATGAACCAGCATGCATATCCTGATCATAGTGTATAATGTTTGTGATATGTTGCTGTAATCTCCTTGCTAATATTTTATTTAAAAATTTTTGCATCAATATTCACCAGGAATATTGGTCTGTAGTTTTCTTTCTCTGTTTTGATTCACCTTGGTTTAGGTATCAAGATCATCCTTACATCATAGAAAAAATTTGATAGAATCCCTTCTTTCTTATTTTTTCAAAGAGTTTACATAATCTTAGATTGTTCTTCAAATGTTTTCTAGAATTGACTTGTAAATTCATCTGACACTATAAAATATTACTTTTGCATGCACCCATAATTTAGATATTTGGTCTGCTGAGACTTGTTTTAATAAACAACTAAAATGTATTTGTAAATGTAAATCTACATTTAGGAACAAGTCATTAATCCTTACTTTACAAGTTAGTGATCAACATCAGTTCAGGTCAAAATATTAATTCTGTGTTAAAAGATTCCAGAAAAAAAAAACTTCAGATGCAGCACAGGTTTCATTGCTTACAGTAGATATATTTAATGTTTATTGAAGACACTAATTGTAGGCTTCAGAATGTATAATCTTAGCACCTTTTCTCCTAGATGGCGGTGACTATTTTCCATTACAATTTTTTATATTTTTAGGCACTTAATGCTCACTTAGTTGAAGTGAATTATTAGCACTAATAAATATTTGTCTAGCATGTTACAGTGGAGATTTAAAGAGACCTAAAACACAGTCTTTGTCAGGGAGAAAGGACATGGACATATTAAGTAAAGAAAACAATCGCTTTAGAGCTAGAAGGGGATCCATCCAGGCCCATACCCTCATTTTACAGATAAATAAACTGAGACCCAGTTTACAAAACTTACTACACTGACATTAAGTGCAATGTTGTAAACATTATGATAATCACCACCAGCATTATAATATTGTTTTTAAAATTATTATAAGAGTTCAGAGGAATAAGCAAATATCAAGGAACTAGTGAAGTTAGAGAAGGAATAGGGAAATTATGATGGTTAACTACTTTTCTGAATATAAACTTGTACTTTCTGAGCTAACAACTTGCTAGTTGATAAGGAAAACAAAGGAAAAGTTTATTCTCAAAAATCAAGAGCTTAAAATGATATATATCAGACATTCATTTAGACATTCATTCTAATCCAGTGAGTTAGAAGTAAGAGGAAGAAAAGTGAAATGCTTTCTGTGTCAGAAACAAGAAAGATGATTGGTTTCTTCACAGTGAGATTACATCTCCTTTCCCAAGCTGATCTCTCTATATAATGTCAGTTTATCCATTGTTTCTAATTTAGGACAACTTTGAAATAAATCAATTTACTTAGTATTTAACATGCACAGCAAATTTTGTTTTAATTATCTTAACTCAGGTGACGTTAGTGGCTTTTCCAAATAGTTGATCAAGTTGCTTTGATCTGAAACTATTTAGTGACATCTGTAATCTGGCTTCCAACCTCATCATTCAACTGAAACTGTTCTCTCCAAAGTCAACAATGATCTCTTCTTGATCACTAAATCTGATAGTCTTTTCTCAGTCTTCATCCTTTATTACCTGTCTGGTGCTTTTGACATTGTTGACCAACCCCTCTTCCTGAATATGCTTTCCTCTTTGGGTTTTCGTGTCACAATTCTCTCCTAGTTCTCTTACAACCTAAGTGATTCTACTCAGTCTCATTTGCTCACTAATCCATATTATGCCCCTAACTCTGGATGTTCCCTTAAGGTTCTTTTACCCTTATGTTTTCTCTCAGGAACATTAGCTTCCATAGATAGTAATAGTAATCCTATCTATGCTGATCACTTCCATCTAACTAGCTAGCTATATATCAATATCTATAGCTAATCTATCTATGTGTGTTTATATTTCAAGCATTGGTCTAGGTGCTAGGGATACAGGTACAAAGAATGAAACAATTCCTACTCATTAAAGACACTACATTGTAATATGAGAGACAATCAATCCTTTCCATATAACAGAAAGTGTATAAATACAAATATGTACAAAGTAGCTAAATACAAGGTCATTTGCGAACTAGCAGTGGAGGGCTTAGGGAAAGAGATCAGAAAAAGCTCCACTGGAAAACAGGGTTTGAGCTGTATCTTAAAGAAAGAGAAAAACTCTGTATAGATATAGAAGAAGTACATTCCAGACATAGGGGGTAATCAGTGCAAAAGCACAGAGATGGAAGTTGGAGGGTTGTGTGTGATGAACAAAAAAAGGATGAGACTAGACAACTAGATCTAGATATATCTAGATAAATTTGTATACATACATTTATTTCTATTGTTGTGTTCATCCTTTGTTGCCAAGGAAGACCGTGCCATCAGAAATATGATGATATGTCAGGCCTAGAGGCCTAAGGGCTACCCGAGTCTTACCTTACCTATCACAGGTCTTCGGCTGGCCAAACTGGATAAACGTATGAGAGAAGAGACTTTCCAGAGTCGAACAAGGGTTAGGCTTTATTCAGGGTCTTGGTTACATGTGCAGGGGGAATTCTTCCTGAGGAGAGAGGAATCTCCCAAGGAGGGAAAGATCTTACAGTAAAAGAATGGAAGCAGGAGTGGGAGAGGGAAGAGGGGAGAGGGAAGAGGGAAGAGAGGAGAGAGGGAAGAGGGGCCTTCTGTCCTCTAAGGGCCCCTCAGCGCTAAAAGCACCTTCAGGCTTTCCTGACCCTACTTAAGCTCTCCCGCCACATAGTTTGCACCTGAATACCGTGCCTGTTAGACAACAATAGGTGTGCTCAGACCATGGATTAATCTCGAGGGCGGGGATGCTCTTCCCCGGCAAGTTTCCCACGGGGAAGAGGCGGAAATGCACGAGATAGCCCGGGTCTCACACCTCAATTCCCAGCTGTTCCCTGGGGGGCCTCATGAGAACTCTAAGGTTTAGAAGTCCTCACCTTTACCTGCCTGAGACTGTCCACATGGAACTGAGCTTATGACCCCAACAATGATATGACTTGCACTTGACTTTGTTTTGAGTGAGGGAGGGCTGTGCAGGTCACCAGCCTCACTTCTCCTCCACAGCCATCTGAATCCAGTGACCAGATATTCATCAGGATGACTGGAGTAGATAGGGATGATATAAGGATAAATACTGATGCTAACACACACATACATATATCCAGCCCATCTCTCCCCTGAGCTTCAGTACCACATCACCAGGTGCCTGTTGGACATTTCAAACTGGATGTCTCAAAGACATTTCAAATTCAACATAATCAAAGTTAAACTCATTATAGCAAGGAAGGAAAGAAGGAAGAAAGGAAGGAAGGAAGGAAGGAAGGAAGGAAGGAAGGAAGGAAGGAAGGAAGGAAGGAAGGAAGGAAGGGAGGGAGGGAGGGAGGGAGGAAAGGGGGGAGGGAGGGAGGGAGGGAAGAAAAAGAAGGAAAGGAAGACAGGCTTCCCTCTTTCTGTCCAAGGCACCAACATCATTCCCGTTTCCCAGGCTCACAACTTTGGTAACTTGACTCCTCACTCTCCCTCACTGGATTGGATTTATATCCAATAAATTGTCAAATCTTTCCATTTCTACCTTCTTCCAGTTCCTCTGCATTACTCTAATAACTGAATATTGGAATAATTTTAGTAACTAGCATTAATGATATGTAATTTAATCAATTTGAATGTTCCCTTTCCTAGAACATATCAAACTTCTCTACAACTTAGTACATGGTCTTCTGTAGTAGTTGGCACTGAAAAATTTGTTGCCCTGTGACCAATATGGTGATGAGCCTCTCTGAGCTTAGTTAGGTGGATCCTCAGACAACAGACATACATGAATAGTACATCCTTAAAACCACTCCAGCTTGATGGGACTTGCCAAAGCTTGGACTACACAAGCATAACTTTTGAGAAACTAAGATCTCCTCTATGCCATGTTGAAACATTGGAAGACTAGTGTGATTCAGTTGCATAGGGGGATAAAATGCTAGCTTTGGTGTCAGGAAGACCTAGTTTCAAATATCATATCAGAAATTCATAAGCAGTGGAACCCTGGAGAAGATGCTTAACCTCTCTAACTGAGATCATTTGCCAAGAGTTCTCTCTTCTCTTCCTCCTCCCACCCCACCCCCAGCTGCATCACCCATATTTCTTTCTCTGCCATCTTCTCTTTCATTTTTGTCTCACATGAATAGATAATCCTTCTCCTTGTTAAGGCTAAGCCCTCTACATATACCCTTGATTCAATTTCATCCTATCTTCTTTAGTAGATCCCCACTCTCACTTATCTTTAATTTCTCCCTGTATATGGGTTGCTTCCTAACCACCTCCAAATAGTCCCATTTCATTCCAATGCTTTTAAAAACCTTCACTTGCTCCACTAGACTATCCCTGCTAGCTATGTCCTGTATCTGTCTTCTTCTTGGTTAAATTCCATGAGAAAGCCATTTACACTCAGTACCTCTACTTCTTTCACTCAATTCAAAACCCTTTGCAATCTGGCTTCCAACCTCATCAATCAATGCAAACTGCTGTCTCCAAAGTTAATGATATGCTGAGCTCCAAATCGAATGCTCTTCTCAATCTTTATCTTCCTGCTTGACCTTTCTAAAGGTCTTTAACACCATTGATCACTTACTTCTCCTGGATACTCTCTCCTCTCTAGGTTTTTGTGGCACTTCTGTTTCCTGGTTCCTCTCCTGTCTGACCACTTCCCAGTCTCTTTGATTGGACCTTCCTCTATTTCACACCTTTCAACTATGGGTGTTCCCTAAGGGCCCTTTTCTCTTTTTCCTTTCATGCCTTTGTACTTGATGATCTTATTAGTTCCCATGGATTCAATGATCATCTCTAGATTGTTCCCAAATCTATATAACCAGTTCTAGCCTCCCTCCTGACCTCCAGTCTCACATCACTAGCTGTTTCTTGAACATCTCAAAAAGGATATTCCATATTCATCTCAAATTCAACATGTCCAAAATGGAAATTATCTTTCCTTCCCAACATTCCTCCTTTATATACTTTCCTATTTCTGTCAAGGACACCCCCATCTTTCCAGGCACACAGCCTCTTTGTCATTTTTGACCTCTCACTTCTGTTCAACCGATACATCCACTCTGTTGCCAAATCCTGTAGTTTCTCCCTTCACAGTATCTCTTGAATATATCCTCTTCTCTCCACTTACACAGCTGTCACCTTGGTGCATGCCCTCATGAACTCATTTCTAGACTATTTAAATTGTTTTCTGCAAGGTCTCCCTGCCTCATCTTTCCTCACTCTCATCCGTTCTCCATTAACTTTCCAAAATGACTTCTAGAGTGCAAGTCTATGTCACATACACATACCCCAACTCAAACTCCAGTGGCTGTTTCCTCCTGGATTAAACGTAAAATCAGTGGTTTGGATTTTAAAGACCTTTATAACCTGATCTTTTCCTACCTTTTCAGTCTTTTTGTACTTTGTATTCAATGTACCCTAGGATCCAGTGACACAAACCTTCAAGCTATTACTTGACATGGAACACCCCATCTCTCAAGTCTGTGCCTCTTTCCTGGCGTCCTCCATGTTTGGAATGCTCTCCCATCTCACTTCATACTTCTAGCTTCCCTTCCTTCTTCAAGTTTCAGTTCAAATCCTTTCTTCTGCAAGGGGTCTTTCCTGGTTCCTACTGAATGCCAGTGCTTTCTCCAAGAAATTCACTGACAAGGTATGTATGTTGTACTTCCATAACTGTCTGCATATTGTCTCTCCCAGTAAAGGAGAAGCAGGTACTGTTTTTAGTATCCTTAGCACTTAATATAGTGTTCTTGCACATAGTAAATGTTGAATAAATATTGACTTCACTGTCGGTGTTTTTTTACTTGCAAAATGAATATAAGAAGACTTGTATTACTTACCTCAAGCACTATTGTGAGAAAAAAATGAGATAATGTATGTGAGGTGCTTTGCAGGCTTTAAATCAACATGTAAATGGCAGTTGGCCCCACTTTACAGATGGAGAAACTGAAGGATGCTGATATCAGTGTATTGCCCAAAGGTCCAGTGGATAATACGTAGTCTTCTGGGTTTTATTTCAGCACATTTTTTTCCCAAATGAGATTATTTTAATCATTCTTTTCCTTTAAGTGGCATCCAGTTTGATCTTACTTTACTTTGATTTTTATTAGTAGAAGTTATTCTTAAAATTAAAGTGTAGCTGGTTGCTTTAGGAAGCACCACAAGCAAGTTCTCTTATTTCTATTTGAAGAATACATACCCCTTAATTTTCCTAGTAGAGGTCAATTTAATTTAACAAATATATTAATCACTTATTACGTGCAAGGTATTATACTAGACTCTAAGAATGCAGAGATTAAAGTAAAAACTATAGCTATTTTCAGAAAGCTTATTCTATGAGGGTAGGAAAAGGTATGACAAATACACAGATAAGCTACCTTGCACAAGGTAGAATCTGATGGTGGATAAAGGAAGAATCAAGGTGCTCTGAGAAAACCTAAGGTAGGAAAGAAAACTTTCAGCTGGGGAAATGAGAGACCAATCTACAGTGGAATTTATACCAGAGTTGGTCTTGAAGGAAGAGGAATCTGAGAGGTGGAAATAAGTATATTCTAAATCTAGGCTGAAATACTTATCTATAAAAATGCATGGAAGCAAAAGATGGCATGCTGTGTTTAGCCAATGACTAGTTGTCTTGTTTAACTGGAGTATGGGGAAAATAAAGGAAAGAAGCTTAGAAAGGTAGGTGTAGGCTAGATTGTGGAAGACCCTATATATTAGGTTTATTCATATTTTATCCTGACACTGTAGATTTGAGTAGAGGAGTGATATGGTCAAACTTATTTCTTAGGGAAATTATTTTCAGAGCTTTATGAAAGATGGATTGGGAAGGGAAGAGACTTGAGGAAAGAATACCTAGAAGGCTAAATCAGAAATCTAGGAGAAAGGTGATAAGGTCATGGATTAGGGCAGTGATGAAGGAAAAGACAGGGAGGGATAGATACAACAGGTATAATGGCAGAAGTGACAGGACTTGGCAACTGAGTGGGAGGTAAAAAAAAAAAAAAAAAGGGAAGAATCAAAGATAATTAAGACTACAAAACAAGGTGACCTGAAAGAACTGGAAGGTCATCAACAGAAATTAGCAGAGATTATGGGGGTGAGGAGGTGATGTATTGAATTTAGAATATAAGTTCTTTGAGGGCAAAGACAATATCATGGTTTATGTTCCCAGTACCTAAGACAGTTCCATGCACATAGTAGTCACTTAATGAATGGTTGTTGAATTGAATGAGCTATATAAAATAATAATAAAGATATACTATATAGAAATTTACATAGAATTTCTTTACATAGAGATTCTCCTTAATGTCAAAGCTAAACCCAAGTCTCAGCTATGACATTTAGTAACGGTAGCAAGTCACTACACATTTCTGAGCCTATTTCCTAATATATGAAGTAAGAACACTATTCACACCTCTTACCTCATAGAGTTGTTCTAACCTTAAGAGTTAGCAAGTGCTATAAGAATGGAATCATTAATAAAATGATGATATTATGACTAGGTAAACTTCTGGGCTTTTTTTCCTCTCAGATTAACATGGTTTTTTCCACTCTTCATGCGAATATTAGGTAGTTTTGGTACAAATGGATCTTACAAAGATACCAGTGAAAGAAAGGCAGCATGGCATAGTGCTAGATTTGGAATGTAGGGACCAAGGTTCAAATTCAAACTCAGAACCTTAATATCTAAATTATCTAAATGTCTAAAGTCCCTAAATTCCCTCAACTTGTTCCTTCATCTGAAAATTGGGATAATAACAACTATCCTGCCTTATTCAAGGATGACTATAAGGATCAAATGAGAGAAGGTATGGAAAGTTCTTTGTGAACCTTAAAGTACTCTATCAAAGTACTATGTAATCATTACCACTTCGTTCTTCCCAGCGGATTTGAAAAGCAAAAGTCTTCCTACTTGTGTCTCTAAGGCTCGTTGTCTCTGTTCTTATTGTCATTTAAAAAAAGGGTGGGGGGATTGAACTAGCAGCATAGATAAAATTATTCATTGATCAACACTCATTTATGGGGGGAGTGTGTTAATAGAAACATCTCCTTTATAAATAATTGTATGACCTTGGATAAGTTACTTCTTCTTTACGAGCTTCTTTTCTCATTAAAAAATATGGTTAATAATACTTGTACTAAAGTGCAAAGTGCTAGAAATGTGGGCATTGTGCTAATTGAGTTCTAGGTTTCTCTCCAACTCTACAATTCTATGAATTTCCTAGAAACAGAGTTAAGGTCCTATCCACTACTTCCAAGTAGATTCTATGTCTGGAGCAGAGTAAAATAACTGCTAAAGATAAAAGAGAGCAAAAACAGATAAACAGATACAGATAAATTTGTTTTTAATAAAGGAGTTAATTTTCTTTCAATCCTATATAAAACAATAGCCATTAAAAACTTCATTTTTGAAAGTAAAATATTTACATATGAACAAGTAACTGTGCAAAATTTACAAGAAAAAAATGGAAAGACAGAATTTCCTAAAAGACAAAATAAAAGGTGTAACAGTTGTCAGGTGTTGATAAAAATACTGATCAGCATTCAGTTTACACGCAAGGGGTAGGGGAGAGAGTGGGAAAGAGTCTAACATGGAAATTCACACAAAGAAAGCCAAAGTATTTACAGTCATAAAAGTACTATCAATAGACAATTTAATACAATAACCTCTGAAAATATAAAGAACCAATTAGTATATTTGTAATAAAAAAATAGGTACAAAGAAGGGACTTTGCTCTGGACATCTTTAAAGTTGGCCCACAGCTTGCATACAGTCTTTTAGCAAAATAATTATAGTTTACATAGCCATTTTTATGTTATGTGCCAAAAATTATGTACAATTACCGACAAAATACACCAACCATTTTTCAACACTTGATTCACACTGAGAAACAGTCTTTTGATGATTCTTCTCAACTTTGATTTTTTTAATCTAAGCTTTCACTTTTAGCTAAAAAACACAGTGCAAGTAAAATATATTTATGCTGAAAAGGTTTTCATTTTTCTTTTAACTTTACAGCTTTACAAACTATAGCAAATAAAATGCTTTTTACAGATGCTAATAACACATTCAGAAGGAACCCTCCTTTACGGACTCTCAGGGCCTCGAATAAGCAGTATTGTGATTAAAAACTGAGGTTATGTTTCTAAAATTAATTGAATATTCCTCTTGAATTTTGAACGTTTTGGGGAGGGGGAAAAGATAAATAGTCTAAAAATCAGTTTGCTTTGCCAACTGACTGTTTAAAAAATAAAAATAAAAAAGAGAAATGAGGTCATCGGCTGTCGACATATATACCTATGTAATAAGTGTAGTTAAGTCAAACTGAACTAAAATGCACAAATAATGCTGTAACTGCTACAAGTCTGACAAAGGGCAGCTAATTATTTGCTAAACGATTCCATCAGTCTTTATATATGGCTTGTTTGGCAAGAAGGCCACTCAATCAAAGATGAGTTAAGATTTAATTGTCCTTTAATAATATCCACAGGCCTTTGTAAGTATTCTCACTGTTACAGAAATGGACTTTCTCTCATACTGAAGAGTTGATTTATAAACAGGAATATAAAACTGTTCCATGTAAAGAGGTGGCTGTTTTTTAAACAATATTCCATTTGCTTGTTACAAAAAAGGCGTAATCTGCAAATATATAAAAACGTCCCCAGGCGTCTCCATCAAAAATACCTTGATCTTTTCCATTTTACTTAAGGAATGCTTTGTATAGCAATAGTGAATGGCTTGTCTCTCGCTCATTTTCTAAACAAAATATGAGGTCCCTGAGGTTGACCCGCGTTATCCTTTGTCGCGTAAACTGTCTAGTCGTTCCAACTCCAGAACCACCCGGGACTGCTGTACTTGTTCCAGATCCCTATTGAGAAGAGAAAAGTAGGGAAAAAAGTTCCAGGTTAGTATTTTCAAGTAGATATGTGAAAAGTCCTAAAAAGAGCACAGGGGAAGATGTCAAGATTCAAATCTAGGTCTTCAGCTGCTTACTAGCTCTGTGTCTTAGACAAAACATGCAACTTTTCTGAGATTTGGTTTCTTTTTTCTATCAAAGGAAAGAGTTGTTCTGAGAACAATGATTTTTTTTAAGTCTTATAGTGCTAGGTAAACATGAACTACTCCAAGTAGTCCTGTTATGTAGGTCACAAAAAATTTGTATGAGGTTTTTCAAATGACAACAAATGGATATAACGTGGCTGTTTATTTCACTGCCCTCCTATGTTTGGACCCAGACTCAAATTCTGGAGACACAGCATGTGAAGGGGCAAGTTCCCAGTGAGCTAACTAGTTGTTATGGGCAGATTCCAACAAATAATCACTGCCAGAGGATTGGAATTGACACCATAGTCCTCATTCTCACTACTGGGGATGATCTATATTCCCAGTTGGAAATAAAAGTGCATTATCCCCACAGAAATAGTTATAAATAGTGACTTGTATTTAATACAATTAGGGCATTTCAATGATTTTTTATGGGTTGAGTTTACGTTAGTGGCTGACCAGAGGGGTCACCTAACATTTGATTACTAGCCAGAATGGAAAGAGACTGTTCTTCTAAGAACCTAAGTGTTAGAAGAGACCTTGGAGGCTATCCAGTCCAACTGATACCTCATCACCAGTAGCCTCTAATATTCTCCAATGAAGATGTGGAAGTCATTATCTCCCAAGCTAACCCATTTTACTTCTAGCGAGTACTAATTCTTGAGAATTTCCCCTTATCTCAAGCTGAAATCTGATTCTGTACAACTTCGACACACTGAAATAGTGCTCCCCACTAGAAACTAGTCAAAATAAATCTAATCCCTCTTCCTCATGTCAGTCCTTTAAATAATAGGAGACATATATTGGGTTCCCCTGGAAGCCTGGCCTTGTCTTCTCATTCATTCATTCAACAACAGAAAACAAGTACCAGTTGGGTACTTGGCATTAGAGATACAAAGACGAAAAAGGAAAAAGTTCCTTAAGGAGCTTACATTCTTTCTAAGGAATTAGCATTTACACATAATAGTAGAAACAAAATATATACAAAGTATTTCCCAAAGAGGAAACTAGCAGCCAGAAGGATCAGGATAAGCTTCCTCTACGAGGTAGCATTATGATTCTGTGAAGTATAGGATGCATACCAGAGATGTCTAGCCTAGCAAAAGCACAAAGCTGTGAGACAGAATGTTGTATCCAGAGAACAGCAAGTATGCCACTTTGGCTAGAAGAGAGTGTACGAAGGTTTAAAAAAAGAGGGTGGGGAGAGATGAGTCTAGAAAGGTATACAGGGATCAGGCTGTGAAGAGCTCTAAAAGTGAAACAAAAGAGTTTATATTTTATAATAAGACCAAGAAGGTGGCAACAGATCTTCTTGATCTGGGGAATGACACGGTTAGAACTGTGATAGCTGTGTGGAAATGAACTGGAAAGGGGAGAGACTGAAATCTAGGTCGCTAATTAGGAGGCAATCATATAAGAGTCCAGTGGAAGAGATGAGTACATAAAATAGTACATGAGTATGTGAAATAGGATGGTAGCTACATAAGCAGAGGGAAGGGAATAGATGTATACTCTGGAGGTAGAAGGGACAAGATTTGGCAGTTGGATGTGAGAAATAATCAAAAATGGCTCCCAAGTTGCAAACCTGGGCAATAGTCTCAACAGAAAGAAGTTAGGAAGAAGAAATGATCTGGGGGGTAAATGAGTTGTTTTGGATATAATGAGCTTGAGATGACTATGGAACATCCTAAGGGAGATTTCTAAAAAGCTGGTGGTGATATAGGACTACAATTCAGGAGAGAGATTCTGATTAGCTATGGAAATCTGAGACTTCTTTGGGTATAGCCACTGAACTAACTCTGAATCCACTTAACTGTGTCACAATATTCATAAGTGATAGGTGATCCCATGGAAGCTAATAAAATCACTGAAACAAAAAATAAAGACAGAAGAGAACCCAGAGCAAAGCCCTGAGGTAAACTCTCATATAGAAAGCAGAACAAGAATGATGATCCAGACTTGGAGAAGAACCAGAAAAGAATATCGTTCAAAAAAAAAAAAATCTAAGGAAGAGAAGAATGGTCAACAGTGTCAAATACTTGAGAGATCAAGAAATATAAGGACTAAGAAAAGGCCATTAGAGTTTGAAATTAAGAGATCTTGGAAAGAGAAATTTTCCCCATTCCTACCAGTCACCTATGGCATAGTTTCCAATCCGCTCACTATTCTGGTTACCTTTTTCTAGACATGTTGTAGCTTGTCCTTCCTAAGTATACTTCTTAAAATGTGACACTCAAAACTGGATACAGTATTCATTCTAGATACGATCCAATCAAGGTAGGTACAGAGATTACTACTCACCCCCAATCTCCTGTCATATAAACACCTCAATGCAACCCAGGATAGCATTAGATTTTTAAACTAATGTAACAATGCTGACTCATTCTGAGCTGGCAATCCACTAAAACTCCCCAGATCGCTTCTTCACATGAACTGTTGTCTAGGTATGTGTCTCCATCTTGAACTTAGGAAATTATTGGAACTCAAGAACTTAATATTTATTTCTAATAAATTTCATCTTGGTAGATTCAACTCACTTGTTCTGTCAAGATTCTCTTAGATTTTGATTCTATTAGTAATATCCCTATCAGGGCAATGTCATCTGCATATTTGCAAAGTTTCCCATGCACTCCTTCAAGCCATCAATAAAATCACTGAACAAGGGCAAATCTGTGAGGCATTGCACTAGAGATTTCCCTCCAAATGGCCAAAAACTTTTCTTTGGATTTAGTCACTGAATCAATTCTGAATCACCTAACCCACATCTTTCCATCTTGTAAACAATGATATCATGAAATACTATGGCGTTCCTCTGAACACCCATCCACATTAGCATATTCAAAAAATAAAGGAAATAAGTAGGAATATGACCTATTCATGCTGAAGTCACACTGGCTCTTAGTGATTACCAATCCCTTTTCTAAATGATTACAAATCACCCCTCTGATTCCTGGCAAAATTCTAGACATTCTCATTATAGTCAAACTCAACAGCCTTTATTTTTGAGAACTCACACTCTTTCCTTTTTTGAAAGGCAAGACCATATTTGCCCATCTTTTATTCTATAGGACATTTCCCACTCTCCATGATTTTCAAAAATCACAAAGTTTCAATAATTACTTCTGTCATTTCTCCCAACACACATAGTTTGTCCATGCCTAGTGATAAATTTACATATGGCAGCTTACTTCCAATTTTCTTACCATCTACTCCCTTAACTTGAATCTAGATTCCCTCGTAACAATTTTTGTTCTCTTGGCAGAGAAAACAGAAGTAGTAGTTCTACTTGTTCATGATGGTCCATTATTGTCATATCTTTTCTTTGATTTGCCTTCAGCATAGATTTTTAAAAATAAAATAAAATAAAGGCTTTTTGTTGCCCATAGCACTCACTGCCAAAGTAGGATTATTCTGAATTGTAGTGCCCCTGACACTTCTTACAGTATTGTATCTTTATATTCATTCTGTTCTCTGACCTAACTTCTTCCATATTCTGTATGTATCCTTAGAATCTGAATTGGTTCATTATTTTCCTATATATCCACATATCTCGACATGTATTTTCCTCCTGGTTTGAATAGTTTGCATTTATGTCTTAACAACTACATCACTAAGAGGTTCCCATGCAGAATTTTAGGTCATGGGATCCCACCTATCCTTTGTTATAACCCTTTGAAATATAATCTCCCACTATCTAGAGTGTGGATCATACTAGGTTCAGCTTTCCTTTGTTTCTCTATCATGAGTTCTAAGATGAGAAATTTGGGGATAAATAATCATTACTTCATTTCTACTTCAGCAACTTATTGGTCAGAATCAGAGCAAAAACAGAAGTGTCCCTTGTCATTTTCTCCACCTCTTACTATGGCATCCAAGAATTTATCAGCTGCTCTGCTTTTGGCAAAGAAATAGTTTGGAAAGTTGAAGGTCCTCCATTTCAGACAGATAGAGAGACAGGCAGATAGATAAAATCAAGTTTCTACGACAAGTTTATGATGTATTCCCCACACAGTTAAATTCTTCTTTCTGCCTAGGTAGTTTCTAGTACACTTCCATGACATTATTACTTCTTTTCTCCCTCTGCTAAGCTTTACCCTAGTGCTCTCCAAAACAGCTCAATCACCTCCACCCCTTCTGGGTTTCTGGATTTCCTCATGTCACCTTAAATCACCTTAAATACATTGCCATTTTACAACTTCTTTTATCTGTTCTGTTCACTTTCTCTTCTTCAGGAAATCCACGAAGTTTATTGTTAATGGTGTCCTTCAAATCTGAGAGTGAGTTAAGTACACTTCCAATTTATTCAGTGCTCAAAGATCACTGGTGATCTTTGATTGTACAGACAGCTTTTTGAATCTTGTGTCCATTAGAATGTGAACTCCTTAAGGGCAGAGCCAGTGTTTTTGCCTTTCTTTGTATCCCTTGCAAGTAGCACAGTGTCTGGCACATGGTAAATACCTGTTGACTTCCTGTGCACTGACCTCATATGATAATGAAAAGAAAACATGAATGGAATGGAACCAGGAATACATTTAGAAATATAGGAACACAGGCACAGATGGAACTGAGAGGTCATTTAATCTAACTCACTCCTTTTACAAAGGAAATTAATATATTCCCTTAAGTTAGAGAATGTTGATGGAGAATAGTTGGGTAGGGCTCAAATACTAATGTGATATTTGGAATAAATGGATTTTAACACTAAATTTTCTGAATTTGACAATATGACAACATTAATTATGAATATTCGCAGTATACTAGGCAATGTGACATATGAAGAAGTACTGCTTCATTATTAAACTATGTACTTAAAAGCAGTAAAAGCTTATGGCCAGCAGATGGCATGCAGAGTTCATAAAACCTAAGTAAGCCACAGTATTAAATTGAGATAGTGACTTTAATTGGAATTTTTTTGGAGAACATTTTGCCTCCCTTCCCCAAAAGTCTACTTCTTTTAACACAATATTCTTCTGGTTATATATAGCTGAATCATGAGACACCATAACTTCAGAATTAAAAAGATAGATAGTTCAAAGGGCAATGGAAAGATATGGTAGGTACAAGTAGGCTACTACATGTTGCTACTGATGACATATTCAAGAACTTTGCTGGCCTGCTAAGTGAGAAAAAAAAGTAAAAGAAGGACAGTTGAAGGGTTACAGGGCACACCCTAAATATTAAAAGAACTATAGAAAGGTCACCAGCACATCTAGCAGATCTTCTAAGGAGGATTTATAGAAAGATTGAGGCAGAGACCATCTAATACGAAGAGATGGAGAGGCTATACTCTCTGGTGAAAGAATGAACCACACTAAAAGCAAAACTCAACCAAAATACATATGAAGAAAGTAGTAATGAATGTTATTAAATGCTTTACAAATTTGAAATTCTAAAAAGTTAATGAGATTCAAATAAAGCAAATTAATATCAACTCTACTTCAGGTACTATGAATTGTTGGTCATTTGTTCAGAATGATAAGTTCTTCCTGTTACCCTTATTCCTCCTGTATTACTGTCTACTAAGTCCTGAAATTCTGTTCAAGTGAATGCATATGTTGCTTCAACAAAGGGACTTGGGACATATGCTCAGTGAAAATGAGGCACACCGTAAGTGTCCTGTCCCACTGACATTACTTGAAGCTGATCAATGAATGGGAAGTTCACTTTTTATACATATAATCAATAGTGTAGGAAACCAATTTTTAAAAAGGAATGTGAAAAATATCTTGACTGAATCTTAAGTGAAATTGCACTCTCTCTCTAAACTGCCAGTGGGGGGCTAACTCAAAAATAGTGCAAATAGGGACAAGGATCTGAGAAGTTTCCCAGTCTGCCTCTTAAGGAAGATGCCACCAAGGACACTGAGGTCAGAAAAATTAAGAGATCCATCAAATGCAGAGCTGTAAGACATGAATAAGAAGTACTTTGTGGGAAAGATAAAATTCTGAAGCCAGTTTCTAAAGAGTATATTCTTTTTTTTTGGGAATGATATCATAGAATCATTATTCTAAGTTACTGGTGGAAAATCAGGCTGCTTATTTGATTGGTGCTACTGTGGGCACTCAAAAAGGGTAATGAGTTTTCCCATGCATTTCTGGTTTTCCAAGAATAGCTACAAAAGAGTACAGATACTTTGTCTATATCTAGATGTGTATAGGATATCTCCTTTATTAGAATATAAAATCCTGAAGAACAGGAAATGTTTACAATTTTGCTTTGTAGCTCTAGTAGTGAGTATAGTGCCTAGCAGACAGGTGCTTAATAAAAATGTACTGACTAATATAAAAGCCAATCCTGAAATGAGTCACCTCATTTCTAGTCACCACATCTATCAAACACTCTTAACTCATCCTTCTACTTCAAGAAAACACTATAAAATTGTGACTTTTACCTAATTAGGTTTCGATATCCCTTTAACACTAAAAGATCCATGTATAAACCTTCATCTAATACCATATATGCCATACTTTCTAATCAGCCTTTATAAACTGCATTGCACTAATGGCAAGACAATTACAGAATAAGAATATCAAATTATGATTGCTTACAATAGCCTACTTGTATGAGTTAAAAATCAAGTGGTTCTTAAAAGATAAGATTTGGCAAACTGTAAGTTTACTTAATTACCCAAACAATAATTTGGTAGCATGCCTATTCAATAAATATGCTGAACAGAAATAACGTGTAAAGTCATATGCTAGGCACTGGGTAAGTGTAATGATAAATAGCATGATGCCTACTCTCAAATGAAAAAACAAACTGAAAAGCACTCACACAAAGCAGAGCCTTAATAAATGTTTATTCCCTTCCCCCTTGAGGAATTTTCAAATATAATATACAAAATATATAAAATAAGTAGCAACAAAGGTTGGGAAAGGCTGGAGCAGAAAGAGGTAACTTGCAGCTGCAGGGATCAAGGAAGGCTTCATGGAAGATCTACCATTTAAGCTAAGAAGGACTTAAATAAGTAGAGACGAGGAAAACGCATTTGAGGCAAAGAGAATGCCATGAACAAAGGCATGGAGACAAACACAGAATCTGTTCAGAAAAAACTGAGTCATCCAGTTTGGGGTATCATGGAGATGAAGCAAGAATGGTGGGAGAAGGATGAGAAGGCAGGCTAGAGCCAGAATGTAAAAAGCTTCTAATTGCAGGCTACTAAATTCCTAATTTATTCAATAAGAAAAGAGAAAACAATGTAAAGCTTTTGAGGAATTGAATTTCCATTCATAGGTATGCATTGAAAAGGTAACATTTACAGGATGAAGTTGGTGGGAAGGGAAATATAGTAGAAGTCAGGAGACTACAAAAGTCCAGGCAATAGAAAATGAAAGCCTATCCTAGGAGGACATAAGGAAGATATTTTCTAGGTAGAATAAACAGAACTTCAAACCAGAATGAACAAAGAGAATGAAGTAGATCCATTAAAAGAAATAAAAGAGTTGAGGACAGAAGGAGTGGGTTTACGGGATCTGACAGACTACTGTTGGTCAGTTTTATATAACTCTTTTCCTTTGTTACAGGCATGCAATTTGGAAAGGGGAGGAGGGGGTGGTTACAGATTGGGAAATAACCACACGGTTAAGTAAAAGTTTCAATAAAATTTTAAAATGAGTTTAAGTAATTTTAAGACATCAAAAAGTATCTTCTGATGATCAGTCATAATACTACACAGTTCCTAAAGACTGTGCTTACATTCTTAATGTTAATTTGAAATATTAAAAAATGTACTCTAATTTTACATCAAACCAAGAAATTTCCTATATTTCTTCAGACCTTAATTCTTTTAGCTAGTTTTCATTTTTTTCCCTTATATTAGACTACTAAATTGTAAAATTGTAAAATAAATTCCTATGTACAAGCATATCTATCTTGTGTTTAATATTTATAATTTGCAACATACTCACACTAAGAGGGATAAACTATTTTCCATTTACTATATCCCTTCTTCCTCTCCCAACCTGGCAATGCACCCTAAGAACTCCCGGGCCTTGCCATATCCCCTGCAGTTGAAGCCTCCCTATGTGCAATCACTTTCAATTAGCATGTGAGCTCTTGGAGAGCAAGGACTGTCTTCTTTCTCTATTTGTACCCTCAGCACTTAGCTCATAAGTGCTTAATAAACGTCCTTTCATTCATTCATACTATCCACCCACATCTCAATCTGATGATCTTTCATCATGGTGTGATGGTGACTCAGTTCTTGAAAGCTATTACATTAAAACAAATTATTTTGACCCCAGTAGAATGTAAGCTCCTTGGGGACAACATATTTATTTTTGTCTTTGTATTCCTAGCATATAATGTATGTGCAATACATGCGTGATGAATGATCTAAATCAAGAACAGATAGGTCAGAAGACCTTTTCTCCCCACTGCATAAGAACCAAGCCTATTTGTTAAAGGCCTTATCTTTAGTGACTGAAAGAATCCTTAATGAATGGAAAAGGTTGAGGTAAAGAAGTGATCTAAAGGAAACAGGTCATAAAAATCATAATGATAATTACAGATTCAAGTCCCTCAAATCAGTAGCAATGATGGTTCCCTCGAATATTAGAATACACGTTAATGCACAAACTAAAGATTAGTGTCAAATCATCTTTTGATTGTTAGAGAAATATAACTGCTATCTACTTTGATTAGACAGGTTTCCAAAGGCATTATAATATTCTTGTTTTCATATTAAAACAATGAAAGGACAAATACACCAGATCCCACCCTCCCATAAAAAATTCAAATATACTATTTAAGTAAATCAACCATTTATTAACTAACGTTTACTTTAGAAACATATTATTAAGCTAAAAGAGAAATTCAGCCTAATAATCTACACAAGGAAAACCGAGCAGATGAAGAATGCCTATTGTTCTGTGGTAGGAAGTTGGATACATGTCTCTTGGACATATACTACAGAGGGACAATGAGCCAGGCTCATAATTGAATAGGAATAAAAAGTAAGTTGAAAAGCATTTGGAAAATTGAAAATCATCCTTAATGAGGCCAAGTTTTTCCCTAAAGCAAAAACCTATTTGAACACAAATATTCTTTGGGTAATGCTCTATGACTATGAATAACAATGGCTAATAAAGCACTTTACAAATATTAGCTCATTTGGTCCTCACTACAATCCTGAAAGGTGGGATTTTACAAATGAGAACGCTAAAGTTAAGTAACTTGCCCCAGGTCCCACAGCTAATTAATGCCTAAGGTGGTATTTGTACTCAGATCTTCTTGACTCCAAGTCTAGCACTCTATCCACTATACCACATGGCTACCTAGATAACACTGCAATATCAGAAGAACCAAAATTGCAGGTCATCCAAGAGCTACGGAAAACACATGGTGTGCATAAACAAGGTACAGCAAATCTCTAAGGATGACATATAACCAAAAAAGGTCAGGCTGATTATGTAGTGTGAGCAACAGAAAACAAAATGGACATGTTACATACTACACTGGGTAGGCATATCATATTGAAAGAACTAAAGAAAGGCCTCCAGCATAGTGTGATACGCCCTCTCAGAGAACACGTACAGAAGTCATAGGAAATGAGAAGACAAGTTAGGATTATGACCTCTATTGCTTGAAAGACTACCCACATCAACCTAATAAAAATCTAAAGAATAGAGGAAAAATGTCCTCTTTTATATTCTTCTCATAACCTAGACCCAAAGCATGTTCAGATATAAACTGATAACAAAAGTACAGTAATAACACTTTCAAATTAGGACATATTTATTATCTTAAGAAGATCAAATCAAATATTATCTTAAGAGGGGTAAGTGTAAGTGACCTGTACACCAAAGCAGCCATCAGTGTATGGTATCATTATCATATCAAATGTTCTAAGAGATATTAATGTAAATTATTTATTTGGGGAAACTTGTGAAGTTCTAAAGTGATCCAAAAATTATAGGCAATCTTAGTTGTTCCATCTAGATTTGAAAGTTAATACTTTTTCAAGCAACTGGAACATGAATTTTTGTTTCAATTTCCAGTAACGTTAAAGTATATGAATAATAGTTTGGGCTAGATTATTAACACAGAAAAAAAGAAATGAGCAATATAGGTCATAAAATCAAACTGGAAAAAAAACTTCAACTGAAATTTCCACCTAAGTTGTTAATATATTACTAGAAAATTTTTCAGTCAAAAAATGCAAGTGGTATCCTGAGGTATCACTCATACATATTAAATTGGCACACACACAAAGAGAATTAAATGAAATATAATTTGATGATACTGAGGTTGTAGAGAAAAAGGTACATTCATTCACTGCTGGTGTAAATTCAAAGCTTTTTAATCTTTTTGGAGAACAATCTGGTAGTACATAGTAAAATTTAAAAAAACAATCATCTCTTTGACCCAATAATTTAATGATTGCAAATACATCCCTAAAATGTTATCAAAAAGAAACCAAAAAAATCTGTTTAAAGAATTTCATACTCTAACCACTTAGTAACAAGAAAATGGTTAAATCAGGATGCATTCATGTAATGGAACATTTATACTGCTATTAAGACTTACAAGTATGAGGAATACAAAGAAATCTAGAAAAACATTTACAATATAATTCAAAGTGAAAAGAAAACTAGAAGAATGAAATGTACATTAACTAGCAAAAATGAATAACAATGAATGGACAAGAATTCTACTAGGGACTTAAAGAGAAGGACTAAAAATATACTACTTTATACAACTAAAACTGACAAATTAGCTCCATTAACTAAAAAATTTAGTTGTTTTTACTGATATTCAAGCTTAAGTTTCTAATAATTTTTTAATATATTTTCATGCCACTTCCTTTTCAACTCTTATTTACATGGCTTAAAATTAATCTTATCCCCCTATCCTAACCTGCAGTCACCAAACATCTTGGCAAAGTGAAATTGTTTATATAATCTGAATACAAGAAATGAACTTTTTGATAGATGACCTCTAAAGTTCTTGTCAGCTCTAAAATTCTATAACTCTACCATACCTCTGTCCCTGATCCAGGTCCCGGAGAATCCACTTTCCTTTTCTTCCTAGGACCAATTGCTGCTAATGCCGTTAAGTTGGCATCCCTTTGCCTCATCTGTGCTAGCTCTTGTTGCTGCATCTGTTTTTGAAAAAGCAAAAGAAAATGTTAACTGTAATTATTTATTATACATGTTACATAAAAATGCAATACAAAAAATATAATAACAAAACATACCTCCTTTGCCTTCTGTTTCAATCTAAGTTGTTCTGGATCTTCTTGCCTAGATCGAGACTGTATTTTGAAAGAATAAAAAGGGAAAAGGGAGGAAAACAAGAAATTAAGTGGTAACCAAAACTTTTCCATTTTCAAAGCTCATATTTTCTTCCTTTATATTTCTCATCATAACACTACTGCCAATGGAACCAACATGCACTTCACAAGTGTGTCAAATGACCCTAATTTCTAGATTCAAGGACTTTTTAAAGTATCAAGTTAGAATTTTAAGGCTGCAAGTTAGAGGGGGAAAGAAGCCTCTCTGAAAACAGTCAACAAAAATGAACACTATTTGGTGCTAAGGGATGCAAAAGAGAAGACATAATCCTTGGCCTAATGAAATTTAATACAATTGTGACAATTCAATCAGAGTCCTATGAGCTAAGCACAAAATTGTGATGACGGATTAGAATCATGTAACAGCAAACTTTTACTATTAGTATGAAATTTGGGAATATGATTTAAATCGCGCAGAATCCAAAGTAACTAAATGTGTATAAATTGTATATAAATGTATAAATTGTATAAATATGTATATATTGTATATATTGCATATATAAAATGTATAAATTCTCACTTTTTTCTAGGCCAAAAATGCAACCTTTAGCACAAAAACTGCTTAACAACTGAATCAAGTCTTCTATGGAATTAGAAAAGCATCCTAGACCAAGTAAGCAATTAAGTGACACTGATAATGATACACAAATTAACACTTTAAAGATAAATAAATTGTAGGATAAAACCCAAATTCAGAATCTTGTCCTGGCCAAGGGTGACCATTTTGTAGGTTTATTTTTTGTTTTATTCTAGGAGTGAAGAAAGGGAAAAACTGTGATTCACAATGTAGCTCTGATCTTACCATTTGCTTATAGAATTTTATATAGTACCTTTTTTTTTTTTTGATAATCCAACATTAGAACCTTGAAAAACTCAAGAAACATTAAATTTAAGCCACTATTCTTGGGGATAGAATTCTTAGGGTTCCCCAATTCCTCAGTGGAAACTTTTCAAATGAAACATACCTAGCTGGTCATTTAGTTCATATATAAAAGAGGCACAATTTGAAACTGAGCCCTCTGCTTCCAAAGTCAGTAAAGAGAACTTTACATTGACTCTTATGAAGGAGAAATGAATGACCCATACAGGGAGAGCTAGCAGAACCATTTCATTTTTTTGGTTCTATAAATCCCATTGCATCTAAAAGTCAAGCACTTGCCTTTGCCGCTCGCATTAAAATTTCTCTCTCTTGTTCATCTTTCCTCTGTTTTTCAATTTGATCGAGCTGTTCAAAGAATTTGAGCTGTGCCCGGACATCACTTGCCTGTTCATATCTTTCATCATCCTAGAAGAAAAGCAAAAGTACTGCTCACCACAAGTTTGAAAATATAACATACATCTGAAAAAGCCTCTACATGACTAATACTAATTCCCTTCCATGACCTTTTTCTAGAGTTCATTTTTAGTCATCAAAGGAAATATGACCTGTTCTCTAATCTCACTAGGATATGACTTTTAAGTCTAATATTTAAATATCAAGAAAGTAATATCTAATAGAAAATAAAAACTGAATATCACCATCTGAGAATCCTTCTTCTTTATAAAACTAAACTAATAAAAATAAAATATGAATGCTTACTATGTGAATATTAACTAGAGTTCACAATGTAAAATGATAATTCATATAATTTCTGATGCAAAGTTATGTTTTGATGTTTTAAGAGTTTTTATGCTGCTCAAATTTAGATTTTTCAATGTAGGTGATATTTTGGTTCAATGAGTAGATGAAGCTAGGCATCATGGTAATCTCTTCCAATTCTCCACAAGTCAGGGAAAGGCATATAGAAGGAAGCAATAAGATAAAAAGTATGTGTGTGTGCAAAAAAAGGAAAATGTAACAGCTATACAGGTGTCCCTGTGTCTAGCCAATCATCTCAATATGTCAAGCCCTTGGATATAATCTTTTGTCCTGTGTGGTGACTAAACTGATGTGACTATTTTGAAAAGATACTAATAGTACAAAATGATCCTCTAATTTCCAAAGCAGTCATGTGTTGATAATCTTCCTTAGCCCACTATATAACTGTTATTCATTTCTCCATGTCTCTTTCAGAAACTTAGAACACCATGAACGAAAGGAATAAACATTTCCTTGAAAGCTAATTATTGTGAAAAACTCAAAATATTCTCAAAAGAGATATAAATGGTACCTGAGTTACCTCAACCCCTTTATATTGAAAATGTTTCTACAAAGCCGCTGTAGCAGAGCCAGCCTATTGTCTACACCCACCTTAACTCCACTGTTAATAAAATAAACTGTCATTACCTTATAAGAAAGATTCTTCTGTTGGGCAGTTTCTGATACTTTTTCTACGAGGTTTTGTAGCCTTTGCTGTGTTGCATGTGACACGTAACTTACTACGTCAGGATGCAGTTCTGTTATTCCATGCTTTTTACCTAGGGTCAAAGTTTACGCTGTCAGAGTTTCCATAATGGTTTAAATCCTCACTCCATGACCTGTTTGTTTTTTTCAGACTTTCTCCCCCAATCACTCAAGTTTTGTTGTACTAAATATGGATAAAAGTATTCTAAACTCACAGAAGGTAAAAAAAAAAAAAATGCAAACTTTCCAACATGGGAAAATGATCACTATGAAACACACAAGCCAAGCAATGTATCAAACATACACAGATTCATTTATATGAAGACCATTTTATGTAATACTAATTCAATTCTTTTGAATATCAACATACCTATTTCTAATATCCTTCTTTGTAAAGGTGCTGAAAGGAGAAAGGTTTCATCTTTACAGGATCTTGTTAATGTGCCCACTAATTCAGAATTTGTCGCCAATATCCTTGCACTCTCCTCTGATAAGTTCACTCCTGCCATTGATGCAACATCATTAATGTCATCATCATCCCTGAGGAAAAAAGAGAAAAGATCACCACACCTGCACTGGGGATTTATAGGGGAAAGCACACACAGATTTTTTTCCAAAAGGTTTTTGTTTTTGCTGGGGGAAGACAGTGATGAAGTGGAAACAGAGTTCCTCTGAAAAAATACAAATTATAATGAAACTTTAAAAAAATAAAAAGGCAAACTATCATGTACTCCAAATATAATCTCTTCTCCTTATTCCTTGAAAGACCTTAATCACTATAAATATGCCCTATATTCTAAAATTCAAAGGAGACACTTTTTTCTTATTTTTTAAATGATAATCATTTTTTTAAAGAAAGAATTAGGATCTCCTTTCTTTAGAAGGCAGGCACTGGGCCTGAGGAGGCTATATAAATTTTCTATTCTTTGCTTTGAGGTTTTTGTTCTGTTTTGGTTTTTATGGAAATTTTCTGAAAGCTTGCATTTACCTTCTAAGTGCCTAAAAAAAAAAAAAAGTTAAAAATGTATACATATTCCAATAGCTTCATGTAATTAAAAAAAAAAAAGCTATCATTAAGCATTCATATCTCAAGAGTCCCACCTTCCTTTATCATGATGCCTACCGAGTCTATTCCGACCTTGAAAAACATGGATCACCCAATTTAAGACTCTTTAGAAATGGATGCTGAAAGGTGGAAAAGCCACACTTTGGAGAACTTCAGAGCTTCTGAGGACCCTGTGTTCATCTGCTATTAGTGCCCAGAGTTCTGAAGAACAGGGAATGTTTTATTTTTTGTCTTTGGATCCCCAGGATTTAGCCCAGTATCTAACATACAAGCAGTGCTTCATGAATGCTTGTTAATTGATTAATCACGTTGATCTGACAAGATCTATCAAAACCAAAGATTAAGAATACTAATAAGTGATGCTTTTAAAGTCTGTCTGCTTCTTTAAAAGTGCAAGTGACAAAGTATAATCTGTACCTGAAAGAACCACCTCCAGGTTCTTTAAGTTTATTTTTTTGTGCAGCAGCTGCTTGTGCCGAAACAGTAGAAAGAGCTTTGGTGCCAGGTAATACAGCAGGTTTGACCACAGGAACTACGGAAACAAAACAAGTATACTGAAAACAACCTGAAATTTTTATCATGTGTCACTTATTTTGAGCTTGCATATATAAGTCAACAGTAACCAAAAAAAAGTTAGACTACTAAGATTTGTTTTACTACACTTTAGGATTACAAGCCTCAACAAAAAATGAACATTTTCTTCTCAAGCGGTTATGTAGGAACACGCCTAGAACGTACTAATTTTTTTCCTCTTTAAAAAATTATATATTATTTCCAAGAGTACCAATTTTACTGTGCCTCAGAAGATCAGAATAAAATTCAGAACTGTACAAAAGAGTTCAGTCTAATCATTTATACTATAAAAATAAAAATGGATGAAAAACACACATTGTTCAGACTATAAAATGCTGTCAGGTGGACAGCTCATTTAATCCATCAGTATATATTTTATGGATGGGCACATACATGTACAGTGGGTTAAATATAAAAAGAGAGAATATAAGAAGGAAGAGAAAAGAGAGAAATTACCATCTATTTTTTAATAGTAATACTGCCCCAGGAATGCTACATGGCTACGAATAATGGAACACCACCATCTCAAAAGAGTCTAAACAGCTGATAGCCAAAGGACAATAAAGAGATGTATGCTACTGAATATTATCAATGAGGACTTGTGCACAAGAAGATGTATCAAGAAAATAGAGAAGGTAGGTTGGTCACAGAACAAGAGAGAAGCATAATTAAAAATAAACCACGTGTTTCATTGTTACCACCAAAAAAATTTTTTTAACTCAGAGAAAGATCTTCAGTGTGTTAGCTAGGTGCTCTCCTGAGGTTTTATAGAAAAGTATGGATAAAAACTATATGATACGAAAAGTTGTGGAGGGGGTACAATCTATTACTACAAATCAATCAAAAAATTGAAATACTAGAGATTAATAATGACTAGTTTAAGATATGTTTCAAAGAATGCTTAATTTATGCTGGTAGCCAGAAGAACTGCCCAACATCTTCCTAATTTCTACTACCTTAACTACACAGGTAATTAACAAAGAACTTAGAAAAGCTTAGAAATTAAACGAAGAACTTTAAAGAGTCAGACTGGTTACTGATTCTGAAACATACCTTTCTTAGCTTCTAAGGGATACTGATGACTAAGGTGTCTTTAACAACTAATCAAGGGGCAGCTAGGTGGTGAAGTGGATAGAGAGCACTGACCCTGGAGTCAGGAGGACCTGAGTTCAAATCTGGCCTCAGATACTTCACACTTAACTAGCTGTATGATGCTGGGCAAGTCACTTAACTCTGACTGCCACGTTAAAAAAACAAACAAACAAAAAACCCAACAAGTGAACAAAAGTAAGTAGCCTTACCTGTTTGAAGCTGATTTAGTTGAATTTGCTGAGGAGTGGTGAGCATGATACGATTGTGTGGCTGTCGCAATGCTACCATAGGAGTTTGTGTCAATGTTACCTGTGGAGGTCTTATCAATGCCCCTGGTTTCTGTGGTTGTTGAATAACCTAGTGGAAAAAGGCCAAAGAGTACTAAATATGTTCCCATAATGCTAATGCTACGCTTCCCAATCTATAGTGTCCTATTCATTTATATTATCAAAATGTTTGATTCTTTAAATTCTAGAAAAATAATATATGCATGTGAATATATATGCACACATACATCTATACTTAAATACATACATACACATGGTACATGTGTACCTGAATTTTTATTATATAAGCATAATAAAAAGTCAGGTACAGGGAAGTATAATTAGCAATTGTATTAATAATATACACTTCTAGACTTCAGAGAGGCCTGGAAAGACTTACATGAACTGAACCTGAAGGAAGCAAAACCAGGAGAATTTTGTACACAGCAACAACCACAGTGTGCGAGGATTTTCTCTGGTAGACTTAGTACTTCATTGCAATGAAAGGACTTAAAAAATTCTCAATGGTCTCTTGAGGCAAAATGCCTTCCACATCCAGAGAAAGAACTATGGAATTTGATCACAGAATGAAGCAAACCATTTTCTTTTGTATTATGTTTTGTTTTGTTTTATGATTTCTCCCATTCATTTTAATTCTTCTATGCTACGTGACTAAGGTGAAAATGTATTTAATAGGAATGTATGTGTAGGACCTATATAAAAGTGTATACTGTCTCAGTGAGGGAGTAGGGAGGGAGGGGAAAAAAATCTAAGATATATGGAAGTGATTGTAGAACACTGAAAACAAATAAAATAATTTTAAAAAAATAAAATTTTTGAACAAAAAAAGTAATAATTTACATTTCTATTTTCAAAGGTTATTTAAATAAATCCAGGAGGGGGAGAGAAATGCATTAAGTTCCTGTGACAAGCTTTCCTGACATGCAAAATCTTCAAGGAATTAATACAAATATTTAAGAGCCAATACCCAATAAATAAGGGTCAAAGACACGAAAAACCAGTTTAAAAAATACTACCAGGTAACTGCCATTTTAAAAAATATTCAAAGTTGTTAATTATCAGAGAAACACACACTCATTCAAATGCAGATTAAAACAATTCCGATTTATGCTCTTAGCCCCATCATCACAGTGACAAGGATAATGAAAGATAGAAAAATTCAGTACTGATGGGGCATGAGAAAACAGGCGTGCTAATTCATTAGCTGTTAGGGTTGTGAATTGGTCTAAGAATAAGGAAAAAGTTATGAAGCTGTTCAAAGCTATTAAAGATACAGTTGTTCAAAAATATTCATAGCAACTCTATTTGCAATAGCAAAAAGTTGGAAACAAACTATGCACCTAGTGATTGAGGAATAACAAACAAGCTAGTAGGAAAATGTACAGAATATTGTTTACCATAAGAAATTATGAACATTAAAAATTCATAGAAACAGAAGATTCATATGAAGTGATACAGAATGAAGTAGAGCCAAAGAAATGCATACATGCTGACTGTAGTTATATAAATGAAAATAACATTAAACAGCAATAAAACCGAGGTCAAATATAAACAACAGTATTTGTGTATATTTGTCAAAATTAAAGAATACAGCCTTCCTTTACTTTGACAAATCGCAAATTACTGTGAGGATGCATGTAACAATTTCCCTTTTTTTCCTCCCTATTTTGCTAAATTGTTTTAGGAAAATAAGCTTTGCATACTTGTTTAGATTTTGTCTTTTGCGTCAAAATGGGACTGATTAATACAAATTAATCTTTCTGTCTTGATCATAGTAAAATTAATCACTAATAAGTCAGTTCAAAATTTTATTGTATATCTCCAAACCATTCAGCCTGGCATTCAAGGCTCTTTAAAATCTGGTACAAATTTACCTATTCACCCCCATAAAACTAATAATAATAGCACTTCATATCTTTACATTTATATAGCATTTTGTAAATAGCTCAAAAGAACCCTGTGAATTTGTAAAGTACTATCCCCACTTTACAACTAAAGAAATCCAAACAGCAAGGTTAGGTGGCTTGTCCAAAGTCCCATAGTTAATTAGTATAAGAGGTAGGAAGTGACTCTAAGTCTACTGCTTTTGATCACTCATGAAGATCCTAACTGTGAGCCAAACTTAACAACTGGACACTCCACAACCATTTCCTAAACTTTCCTACCTCCATCCCTTTTCTGTTCTCTTTGCCTTGAATGTCTTCTTCCTCATTTCTGCCTGCCCCAGTCCTACCCATCCTTGAATACCCAATTCAAATGTCATTTCTAAGAAATTCTCTAAATGTGTACTACGTGCTAGACGTTGTGCTGGCCACTTGGGATACAAATACAAAGAAATAATCCTGGTTCACAAGAATTTTACATGTGGCCTTTTCTTGCTCTGAAATTCCATAGACCTGTGCTTGTACTTCTTATACACAGCTTACCCCACTCTGTATTTTACTATGATGATTTGTGTTCTTATGTTCCCTACTAAATTCTAAGCTATTTGAGGACAGGGACTGTGTCCCTTTCATTTCTATGTTCATCCCAGTGACCTGAATATAACAAGCAATCAGTAAAGATTTATTAAGTGTTTATTTTTTAAAATCATTCCTAATTACCATTGTATTGTTAAGTGTCCCAAACAAATCAAAATTAAGCAAAAACAGCTTAATTTGAAATCTTATTACCTACTTCAGTTTAGTTTGAATTGCAACATACATTTTCTCTTCAATAAACTCCTAACATTTGATACCTTACACTGATTCTTTTTTTAAAAGTTATGAAGAGGCAATATGATGTAACAGAAAGGCTGAGAGGTTGAAGGGGAGATAAGAGGCAGACACTGCAGTGGAAAAAGAATACTTGAAAATTTCAGCAACCTTTCAAATCTATATAAATTTAAGTGTTCATGTGGAAGGTAGTACAATGGAGAGAGCACTGGACTGAGTCAGGAAGACTCGGTTTAAATCCCCACTCTGATAGCAGTTAGATGACCTCAAATAACTCTCTTAACCACTATGTGCCTCAGTTTCCACATTTATAAAATGTCCCTACTTTACAGGATTGTTATAGGGAGAGCACACTGTACATCTTAAGTTACTATGCTATATTACTAATATAAATAGAATGGTGAAATCGGTACCAACCAGATTTTATTTTTACACACACTTGTGTGTGTATAGGTCTGTGCAATATACACATTCACATATACACATATAAGTGTATATTATACATGCATATGTTTATGTACATATAGGCCCCTTCAAAATTTTCTTACATGTAATGAGGTTAATGATAAGTGACAGTCCACTAACAGAACTATTATTCGTGGTATTTTTCTCTCAAAAGATAGAAAACTTCTTAGAAAATTTGACCAAAAATATACCTCAAAGACAGTAGCAAACTGAAGACTCATTAAAGTATTTGTTATTCATTTAAACCAATAATATATACTAATGATGTGAATATGTCAATGGTTAAAGGGAAATTTGCTTATGCTTATTTCTTTTTACCAGGAAATAAAACAGAAAATTATAGGGCTTTAATCTCTTAATGTACATTTTAAGTATTTAAAATAATAGGTGATTTTCTTCCTAGCAGGACTTTTCTTTGAATGTTCATGAAAAGGTTTCTGCTGAGCTAAACGCTTGATTTAAAAGAGTGAAAGGCAATATTACACTCTGCCAGCTGTGAATTAATAGAAGATGTGCTTCCCTTTCCATACCAGAGGTGTAGGCTGTCCCTGTTTGCTAACGCTGACAGGTGTGGGCTGTGTCAGGCTGATGACCGGCGGCTGAAGAGTGCTTGTGACGGTGGCCGCAGTCTTCCCTGCCGTGCGCTGAACTGAGCTGCTCAGTACCACTGCTGTCAGGGCAGTTGTTGCCTGCGTCGTGGGCTGCTGTTGCTGACTCTGCTGAATAAAAGCTGCCGAATCTGGTGTTAACTGTCTCAAGGCGGGTAAACTCCTCTGAAATAGGCAAGAAAATGGGATTAATTTCACATTTCACATAGTAGTTTTAAAAAAATTTTTTTTAAGATTTTCAGGATTTTTAAAGACAGTTGGAGGGGTCGCCCCTCTGGATGTAAAACATCAACCTCAAAGTTTCAGTTTCCCCCTCAAACTCCTGGTGAATTCAAACAGGGTTATAACTGCATTAAAATCACAGGATCAAGTCCTACATTACATAAAAACATTTGTCAAAGAGAAAGGTTTGGCCACTGACTATTCTACATGAAAACCGTTTTTTCTAGCTAAAGCTGTTCTCACCATGTCTCCCATATTCACCAAGATTTTTACATGGCTCCTAAAACCCACAAAGAACATTAAGTCTGTGAAAATATTTTCTACATGTCTGATTTGTTGCTATTAACAAAAATATCCCAAATACAAAATCTAGCACCACTTATATTCCCCTAATTTCTCTCTAGAAATATATTGCTAACAGTCTTTTATTTCTTCTTAATTCCCAATATAAATAATGGACTGCCTCCCAGAATAAGAAAAATTTTCTTTTCTTCTTCTAGTCAATTCCTGGATTCATGCCTAAAATTGTCCACAAAGCAACTGACAGTTATATTTACTTGGCAAATCCAAAAATTCAGGTTTCCTTATTTTCCTGAAGTTAGTCAAAACGTGTATTGCTCCATGGTATTGTGATCTCTAATAATTTTCAGGGAAACTTTTCTTAAAGAGCATACTTAAATTTTGTCATGGAGTTAGATTTTAAAACGACTTTCAAAAATCTGGGCAGGTAATTCAATAGAAGCACACACACAGCTTTAGAACTACTATACTCTTTTTGTTCCTCAAAAAATACCAAGCAGCTTCTTTGCACAAGTGCATGAATACTGAAAAAGAATCAAAGAATTAAGGATGTATAAATTACCTTCAGGA
This sequence comes from Notamacropus eugenii, assembly GCF_028372415.1. Taxonomy (NCBI): domain Eukaryota; kingdom Metazoa; phylum Chordata; class Mammalia; order Diprotodontia; family Macropodidae; genus Notamacropus; species Notamacropus eugenii. Next base: position 501,390,044 of record NC_092872.1, on the reverse strand, counting down.
AAGGCACGAGGTAAGGTTGAGGTGAAGAATTAAGTTCTCGGTATAACCTGCTGGTAAAATCTTCTGCTTCAATTTTCCCGTCCTAAAATGTAACATTCATAATGAAATTCACTACCTGATTAGAATGGAAAGTTTAATATAGTTTACATTTGTTAAAATGACAAAGGGAAAAATATTTTTACAAAACATTCCCCCCCCAATAAATCTGGGGCACATTCTTCTACAACTGGGAATAATGAGCATAAATTTAAGAATACAATGACAATGGGAAATACACAAAAGGGACAAATGTAGTCAAAGTAACTAACACTCCCAGAAGTACAGGGTGTTTCCCATTTTTCCTGAGTCATCATAGGTATGTTCACAAGTCAAGTAATCCTTGAACTCCTTCTATATTCTCTTGAGCTTTTTGGATGGCTATTAATATCTGCTGACCTACAGTTATAATCCAAAATTTATGTATGGCTCAAGTATTACAGTTTCCTACAAACACTTCATATTGGCCAGTAGTCCTAATCCAAAGTTTACAGATGGTTCAAGTTGATTATCATAGTTCTCTATGGCTACCCACTATTCACCTAGGGCCACTGTAACAAGATCACTGGATTGGGAAGGAGTTGTCTCTGTATTTCAGTCCTTCCCTAATTATCTGCATTAGAGTTCCCCTGTGACTAAGACACATTGGTTGAGTTTCTTGACTCTTTGGTAGGTGGCAATATCCAATTTTGCCATCCTCAGAATCAATCTTCTGCGGTATAATCTAGTTCTGACAGTTTCCTTACAACAAGCAAGTGATCTCATCTCTCTGCAGCTCAACTTTCAAAATAACATTTCATTCCCTCTTCAATCCATAGTCATCTCTCTTTCCTATGGCCATATTTCTTGCTTCTAGAAGCTGCTTCTTGCCTAAAATGCTAGTACTCTATGTCTCCATAGACAATGTGTATCCAATTTATGCATGAATCAAAAGTTGTCTTTGCCACCTGCTGAATGACCTCAAGTCTAAAACTGATTAACTTAATTGTTAAGGACATGGACAATCTTTTGCCCAGTCAAATCAGTTTCTCATCTTAATTCAATTAAGGAATTTTTTCACACTTAATACAGGGGTAGCAGAGTGCTAACACCTTGTTAACATGTTAAAATGTCTTCAACACTAGTATGTGCATTTTATTTTTATCTTTATTTGATCTCTTCTTCCCCAGAAATGCACAAAACATAAGCCAGAAACCTCTCAGCAGAATCAGACATGGTCCTTCAATGGCACCAGTTCACTTGCCTAAGTGTAGCCTCAGGGGTGCTGGAGACAGAGAATGGCCAGAGATCCTAGCTTACCTCACAGCAACATCAGGTATCATGGTAGCCTGGTTCCAGTAAAAATAAAACTAACCTAATTAGAAGCCACACTCCCTGGGAGACAGTTATAGTTCTGATAGGAAAGAGATAAGGAAAATAACCAAAGTACAGGTGGCACAGTTTAGAAGCAGCAAAGAGGCATAAAGGCCTCATTCTGGACAGGATAAGGTGAAAGCTCAGCTATCAGAGCCCAGTGTCCCAGAAGGAGAGCCTAAGTTCTGGTGAGAAGGGATGAAGAGAACGGTCAGACTGAAGGAAGATCAGCTTGGAAATTGTCAAAGTTGGAGGTAAAGTTGGGCTGTTCTCATAAAGTCCAAATTTCTCCCTCTAAATTTATCAATCTAAAATACACTATGATTTTGGCAAAAACAAAACAAAACAAAACAAAACAAAACAGAATCTAGTCCATCATAACCTTATCCAAATAAAACTTTTTAGTTTCACCAAATTTTGAGAAGTATTTTCTTTTCATACCTGCCCTATATAATCACACCATAGCGAAGCTATTTTTTTGGCATAAAAATGTATGTTAATGCAAAGTACCACTGTTCAAAAATGTTCTTACCAGCAAGTTCTGTACTAATTCTTTGACATTTGCTGCTGTCTCTGTAGACTGTTTACCAGATGAGGCCAGTTTTATTAATGTAGATAGAAAATTCTTACATTTCTTCACATTTTCCATAGTTTCCTGTGTTAAATATGAAAACAAATAAGTGATCCAAAAAGTATTAAAAATGTAATTTTTCATTACTAGCTTCCAGTCCCACTGGTGTATGCATATTTCTTTTAATTTTTATTTCTTAATTAGTTATTTTCATAAAGATGCAAAAATTCTTAACTCTAGAATTCTGGCATGAAAGTCTTTACATGCAAAAGAAAATAGGTTCTTTTTTATATATATTCAAAAATTAACTTTGCCTTGGGGTGAAAGTACAATATAAATTGATGTTCCCCATGTATTCATATAATAGGAATGAAACTAAACAGATTTTTGTCACTGGAAAAACTACAACATGAGCTTTGATTTGCTCCCTTTCTAAAAATACTTAATAAGCAATTTGTGATTTCTGTGGTATGGGTATTCCTGAAACTGATACCGATGACAATCTTTCCACCCTTTGAGACACCATTTAATGAGTTGTTGCACCAACACTACAGCGATCAGTCTATCCAATTCAACTAGGCGAGCCCTCGGACAATGGACACAAAGTCCATTACTGAGCCTCTACAGGGTCTTTCAAAGTCGGTTCTCTGTTGGCATAATTTTCACAAACCCAAAGTCAATTCTATGTCACCATGCAAAATCAGAATAGGAATTTAGTGAAGTTTGCTTCCTGCTTCACAAGGTTATTGTGAAGATAAACAGAAAGCACTTTGCATATGTTGCATCAAAGCAACATATAAATGTAAACTATTGTTATTAATCAAATAATTTTCTTAATTATATATAATAGACCCTTAATGTGCTTAACCAACATATCATTTTGTATCTACACATCTCTTTAGAGCAGGTGTTCCTGAGGGTCCATGAACCTCTAAGGAATTAGAGCCTAGATTTCAGGAGGTCTGTGAACTTAGATGGAAAAAAAAAAATCATATTATTTTCCCTATAATTAGTTCCTTTGCAATTCTATGTATTTTATGCATTTAAAAACACTATTCTGAGAAGAGGTCCAAAGGCTGCACCAGAAGACAAAAAAGGAATTGATGACATCAAAACAGTAAAGAATCCCTGCTTTAGAATAAGAAGAGTGTAAGTATGATCTTACTGTGGCAGCAGCAGAAGTTGCTGTGGCTCCTTGTACAGTCCTCTGAGGAGTTCCAGGCTGTACAGCCGAGGCTGTTCCTAATGCAGCTGTCTGTGCAGTACCACCCAGAACAATCTGAGGCTACAACAAACATGAAATAATTGGTAACTGCACATCATGAAGTCAAAATCAGTTTTCAGATATAGCTACTGTTAATTTAACTTCCTACAGCTACTTGAAATACCAAAATTGATATTACATAGAGCTACAATCATCTAGTATTGCAATACTGAAATCTGACCACTGGATGGCACAAAAGTACTCAGGTTTAAAATGAAAAGTGAGTTACAAATATGATTAACTGAAGACTGCACAGGTTCTAATTCGAGTAAGATGGCAAAGCATTAAACATTTGTGTCTCTAAAGTTTCATAGCACTACACTAATACAAAAACTCTTTGTACTTGTGTCAGATATTGATAGAATTTGGTCTTTTCACAATTAGGAATTAAAAGTAATTTGGCTTTAAAAAGTCAGTGTTAAAAATCTTAGGGACTAGAAAGGTTAATAATATTTATCTTACTTCGTAAAATGAGGCCCCTGCTACTCAGGGAAAGTGGACATCAGAAACCAGTCAGTCTCCCTTATCCCTTTGCCTCATCGAATTTATCAATATTTAATTCATAGAATCATAGACTTTCAGAACTGGAAGGGACCAGAAAAGTGTAATCTAATTCTCTGTTCCATCTATTGTACAGTAGAGAAAACTGAGACCTAATGAAGTGAAGTGATTTGCTCTTAAGGTTACACAGTTATAATAAACGGCATCGAGGATTTGAACAGTCTTTTGATTCCAAGTTGGTAGTCTTTCCACTACAACAGCTCTCTTAATCTCAAATTTTTCTAACTCACTAATTGACTGCACCAGTACTTGAAAAATATCAAAATGCCTCCAATAAGTATATCCATGCTAAAATAAAAATACACAAATTAAATACATCACAAGTGAAGGTGATTAAATCTCAGAGGTAATACTAGCTCCTTTTGCTACAATTTCCATCCATTCTATCTCCAATTCTTTAAAAGAAAAATACTCAAAAGCTAATTTCATCAAGAGTCACAAAGAGGAGGATCTTCAAAAAGATGTGATAAATAGGAAAGATGGTCAGTTTTAGACAAGAATAAACATATTAAAGTAAGGGAATTGTTACTATGACTGCTAACAAATCTGGTAGGGCTGAACATACACTAATAAATTCCTACAGATCAAGCTTCAGGTTCTCAACAAATTTCTAAGATTTCTGCTCTTTTTCACATTAACATATCTGAATATTCATTGATATTTTTAAATATATACCTTCTTCGTTTGCAAACCTAGCCTTCAAATATTTCTTTTTCTTCCTCCAGGTATTGGCAATTGCTAATATATGAACAGAACACACACAGAAGTTCATTAATAGGTAAAGTGGAATCCACAACATATTTACCCATAGAAGCAATGCCAAAAAAGGGAAGTTAGATTCCTTAAGCCAGCCCATGAAAGCTAATTTAAGTACTAATGTAGCTAGACTATGATACTAAAAAAAAACAACCAAAAAAACACCCTAATCCTAGGAGCAGGCAACCACATGGCATAGAAGAAAGGAAAGAGTGTCTTGCCCAGTTCCCAAGTGTAGGGCCATTTCAATGAAAAATTTTAACTTTAAGTAGAACCTTGAACAAAAAACTAAAATTCAGCTACTGTATAATGACAGACCTTAACTAAATAAACATCTTCTTGAGCTCTCTGATCCAAGTAGAACAGCTAAGAAAATTTTGACTTGCCTTCATGATAAATTTCATTCTTCAAAAGGCAAAATAACTTCTACTCTGGACCTAGTACTGACAAATAGGAATAAACTTTTTGTATTAGAAATTATAGGAATCTTAAACGTGAATGACAATGCCATCATAAAATTTATTAATAAGATAAGAAGGGAAAAGCTAGGTAAAAGATATGTGATAAAAGATAGGATCTGATGACCTGAAGTCCTACCATGATCACAAACATTTCTCCTAAAGAATAAAAGAAGCTACATAAAGATAATAATGTGACTATACAGGGAATTCATCAACCAACAGATTTTTTTTCAATATACAGAAGATGGAAGCAAGAAGAGATAACTGGTAATGAACAGAAGAGTATCAGATAAGCGTGTGAGAAATGCTAAAAACAAAGCTGAGGTTTGTGAAGAATGACTTTTGTTTCTCCTCTGACAGATCTTTGAGCTCATCGATGTGATTTCTCCCTCCAGTGGTGCAGATCAGAACCCATCCATGCCTTCTCATCCAATGGTACTTTTGTCCATGTCTTTCCTCCACAGGGGCAGGACAGGGTGGTCCACCCAACATGTTAGGGCCTTCCTCTAGATCTCTTGGCATCATATGCATACTGTCCTTTACTTATCTCTTGTGCTCACTATATGACTAGCCCATCTTCCTTTCCAGTTATATTATCTCCCGCTGATATCCTTTATGCCTCTCCTTCTAAACAATTCTTCCTTGGCAATTCGATGCAACTTAATACATGGCAACAATGCAATTCTCCGTTACCCTTTGGGTGCCCTCAACTTTTAATTCTTCAAATATTGTAGTATTCCTTGGCTTTTGGCATATAGTATCACCAAAAGAATACTGCTGTTAAACAAAATAACGTTTTGTCTCAGAAAGAAACTTGGGGTAAGTGAAAGTGCTACACATAGCTTAATGGCAATCCAGCCTGTTTTCCTCCTTCTGTTTAATTCTGGGCATAGCTTATTGTCCATCCACTGCGTATGTCCAAGATATATGTATTGATGAACCAGCTCTATGGGCTGTCCACTGAAATGCATATCATAGTATGGACAACAGGCAAAATTCTTTGTCCACTTGGTTTTTCCTGTGAGGATAATTATGTCAACCTCTTTAGAGTGATTTTAGATCATATTTAGGAGGCAATATTCCAGGTCTTGATGTAGTCAGCACAATGTCATCCTCAAATAGGAACATCTGGAGGGCCTCACCATCTATAGAGAATCCCTCTTCCATCTGTACACTGAACAGGACTATCTCCACAATGGTGGCAAATATCTCTGAGGAGCATACATCAACTGGTTTTAAGAATCATATCATACGCATCACTATGAATCATTATTAATAAGTAGGAGGTCAACCAAAAGTTCTTTCTACTCTTACGTCTTTCAAAGAACTTTATTTGATTTTGACAAATGGCAAGGAGACACCTTATTGAAGTAAACTTTTTAAGGTGGTGTTTTGCTCAACCAAATCAAATTCTTTATAGTCAAACAATGAATACAGTAGTATATTGCATTCTCTACACCTTTCAGTCAATTGTGTAACTGTAAAGATGTGGTCTACCATAGATTACTATTTGCAAAAGCCTGCCTGCCTATTCTCTTCTCATGCTTTCATCAATGCTGCCCACAATATATAAAATCTCATAAAAAAATTTTGTAGAGTTGAGAAAGCAGTCACATGGGTCAGTGGTTGCTGATATTTTCTCAGTTGTCTTTTTGGGGTAATAATAAGGTCTGTGACTTTTTCCAGGCATTTAGTATCCTTCCCTTTTTCAGATACCTTGAGAATTAATCCCTCAATGCACTCAAAATTGAATCACCTCCAGCACAGACCTCCTTTGTGTATACTTGGTCCAGTCCAGATGCTCTTCCCATCTTTGCTTTCTTTAGTGTCATTTCCACTTCTTCCTATAGCACAGCAGGGACTGTGATGTTAGAGTCCAAATGTGGTGGCTCCACTGTCATTGATGGAGAAAACAGTTTGTTATAGAAATCTTCACAGATCTTTTCCATTTTTTGTCTTTGTTGTCCTTTCAGTTTCACTTTTAAATGCCCTTGGGACGATTTTGCTTAGTTGAGTCTCTCACCAAGTTTTACGTAAACTCGTTTTTCCTTCCCCTATTTCACTGTTTTATGAGGTGATATTGCTTATAATATCCAACCAAGCTTCTTAGAAAGATTTTGCCCTCAAAAAAATGTTAAACTAATAAATGCTATGGGTAACAAAAAAGGGGGGATTCCTCTTTGCTATGATGGGGACAAGAGGAAGACCAAAGAAGAGACAGGGTTGCTATTTTAACATACATGGGATAAAAGTAAACAACTACAAAGAAATGAAAGAACCAATCATATTGCTTCTGTTTTCTCTACAAAGTAGAATGATTTCAGACTAAGTACAAAAAGCTAACAGGAAAATGAAATCCAAGATAAGCTGAGAAGACCGTAAGATGACATCTACCCCATCAAGTCACCAGTACTGAACATAAAGGTACTGAAAGAACTTGTGCATGTGACAGCAAGCTCCACATGATCTCTGAGAAACTGTAGTAATAGCAGAAGTGGTACAAGACTGTCACAGTTTTTAAAAAGAGGGGAAAGTGATTTTTCAAACTATAGGCTAATGAATTTGATTCCTGAAGAAAAATTATTTAAGGAATGGTTTGTGTACATTTAGAAAAGGAGGCACTAGAGTGTATAGCTTTATGATGCACAAGTCCAGACTAATTCCAAACTAATCTATTTCTTTTTTTTTTGACAGCTACTAGTCTAGAACATGGGAATGTTTTATACATAGTATATACCTGGATTCCAGTAGGTGGAAAAAAATCTCCTAAAGTACCATTATAAACCCAAATAAAAGATGTAAACTACAGTTAAGTGAATTTAAAACCAGTTGAACAACCCAGTCAAAGAATGATGTCAACTGGAAGTACCTAATGGAATGCCCCAGGAATCTGTCCTTTCCCCTATTCCATTCAACAATTTTAATCAATGACTTGGATGATGAATACGTATCCAATCTACAACTGAGAGAACTTGCTAATTGCTGGAAGAAAGACTCAAGATGCAAAAAAAAAAAAAAATCAAGAGGCTTGAATGATGGGTCAAATTAATAAGCTGAAATTTAATACTAATGAATCCCAACATCTTACTAGGTTTTTAAAAATCAACTACATAAGTGTAATGTGGGGAAGATGTAGCTAAACAATATTTATTTAATATGGGGAAAAGTATGGGATTTTTAGTGGACTTCAAGCTCTACATAAACCAGTGGTATGATATGAGAGTCATAAAAGGTAATGTAATCTCAGGTTGTATTAATAGAAATAGAGCACTAAGAACATGATAGGTTAGAGTACTTTTCCCTGTCAGACCACATCTGAAATAGTTTATTAAATTCTGAGCATACTTTATTAGGAAAGACAGGGACAAACAAAAATACTCCCAGAAGGAGGCAAGAAGCATGATGAGGGAAATTAAAAATCATGTCAGACAAGGATCAAAGTAAAGAGTTGGCAGGGATAGGAAGGGAACATGTTAGCAGTCGTCAAGTAATTTGATGGGCTATCATGTCAAAAGATTAGACTCATTTGCTTGACCCTAGGGGAAAGACTTAGACAAAGATCTGGAAGATGAAGAATGACAATTTCCATTCCATCTGAGGAAACACTTCCTAATAATGAGAACTGTCCAAAAACAGAACAAGCTTGCTAAAGAGGTAAATCCCCCTTCACTGGAGGTTTTCTATTAGCTGAAAGGCTGAATAAACTCTAGTCAAGGATATCATAGAGTACCTGCTCAAGTATAGGTTAAACTAAATGTTCTCTGACATCCCTTCCAAGTCCAAGATTTCATGACTCTATAAAAATTTTTAGGTGACACATTTCAAATTGTCTTTCAAAAGATTTCCTAAAATATCAGAAAAGTATCAAAATTGATTATCTAATACGCTATTCAAAAGTTTATTTTCTAAATATAAACATTAATTTCCATAAATATTTTGCCTAGATATCAAAATTATTTCAGTGGAAAATAACTTCTTCCTAATTACATGAAGATGTTTCACTATATAAATGGTATGTTTAAAGAATATCTATTCTAAGTTTTCTTTTAAAAATCACCTTTTACTACAAATTTTAATTAATGTATCTTAATTTTCAATTAATTTGAGACCAATAATACCAAATAATTTACAGTACCTACAATCCCATTCTTATTTTGCTAACACATATGAAGGCCATCTTCACTCATTAATTAGAACAAAACAATCCTCATATAGGCCAAAATCACTTATTTTACCACTTGGGTACCTACTGGAGAAAGGATAAGCAAGACAGAATAAAAAGTTAGCTGATAATGTTTTTCTTATTTACTTTTGAGTCTGATGTGCATCCAGTGATTTGAGGACAGATCTCCTGAATAATCAGAAAACTCTCACTCTTCTTTCATTCTTTCTACAGCCATTTTACTGCTATTGCTTAGGATTAGAGATATAAATATCACTTCTTTCTCACAGAGCTGATTACAAAATGTTTCACTCACCACTTTTAATCTTTAGCAGTAAAAGGATCAAACAATAGTTTGCACCCCAAATAAAAAGGTATTCGGTTATCATAATAGACTCATGAGGTCTAAGCAGCATCCAATCACTGGCATTAATTATAAATCACTTTATATCTCCACCCACTATCAAGAGCAACTGCTTTAACAAAGTTCTTAAAATTATTTCAGGATTACAGTTTCATTTTTAGTAACTATTCACCTGTACTACAGGAGAACGCTGTAATGTTGTAGTTGGCTGTACCGTTGTCTGTGCCTGAGACACTTGCTTAATTATGGTAGTCGGGGTCACTTGTCGTGCAATAATTGGTGTTCCAGGAGCCTGAAAAAGAAATCAGAATTGTCTAAAGTTTGTACCAAATGTACCAAGCAAAATACATTTGTTAAGCATTTACTATGTTCCAAAGCAGAGTGATAAGCACTGGAATGAATATGTGCATATAGGGTAGGATATAAAGGATAGTCTGGCCAACATATGAAAAAAATCAAATTTATAACAAATACAGTACCAAATACATTAGAATAATGTATTATAAGGTCATCATCTAAAATAATTGCCTTATAAATTTAAACAACAGTTATTCAAAGATTTCAATAATATTCTAGAGGCAATCAGAAACCTGTTCTACTAAAAACAGAAGTCCACATGATCTATGTCTTCTCATAAACTCTAACAAATGTACAACTAAAATTATTTTACCTTATTTTAGATAATATTAGAGAATATTTTTAGAAATGTGAAATGTCATATCAAAGTTTTGCTATGAATAACTACTATGTTAGTAGAGACTACAGAACAGCAATTAAAGCAATAAAAATATTTCTTGTGTTATATATTGGTTAAAGTGTTACATAAGGCCAGGGAAATGGTCATTTAAAATCCTTCTTAAGCCAAAGTTAACAGAAGCTATTTAGGCCTCTCTCAATTCAGTTTTGATGCTTTCCTGAAAGAAGGCTGGCAGTTAAAGTGTGTGTGATAGGTATATGAAATGTAAAACCAACAACTAAAATGAGAATATACATATTTCAAATTTCATTTTATTTAACACATGCTATTAGGGGAGCACAAAATAACATTACTATACCATGGAAAATAACATTTTAGATTACTTAAGATTAAAAATGGGGAATATTTCATAAGTTCACTATTAACATACACTCTCCTGTATTAAAAAGAATATTGCATTTTTCACTGTTTCAGATGATATGGCTCAGGTGGTAAGAAAAGTTGTTTTCAGGTTCTGTGTTAGTCCCCATTTTAATCACCAGCAATTAATCTCAGAACAAATGTAGATAACTATAATTAAAATCATAATACTTAGAGACAATGTCTTAATATAATCTCCCCTTAGAACAAAGTGTTCTGTTAGAAAAAACTTTGACCTCCAACATATAATCCCCAACCCCGAACATAAAACCCCGAAAATAAAACATTTTAGAATTTTGACATTCTTCTACACTTATCAAAATCTAACATGTAACTTTAATTCTTCCACATGAACCCTACAAGAACCTAATCAAATAAATGATCAATCCACACAATCTTGCATACTTATTTAAAAGCACACATTAAAAATTAACTACACAGTTAATTTCCATTTAATTGGGAGTTCTTAGCTAACTCCATGGGATCTGAATGTTTAAAGCAGTTACAAATGTCTGTGCCATTACTATCTAGCTAAATTTTCTAACTTAAAAGCTAAAAGATGTTCTTTTCAGATAACTCAAACCAGATTCCCAGATCCTGACATGCAATGACAAATAAGGTGTTACAACACTTTAAACATTTGTTGATTTACCTAACCAACTCCACTTAAGTGTCAGCAATAACTGTTAAGATGAACTGTTAAGAAGACCAGAACTCTCAGCTTGAGTAAGAACTGGAATTGACAAAGTAGACAGCTGCCTAGGACACAGCATTTTAAAATATTGTTTTAGATTTTGTAATACAAAAGCATATGTCTCAGTATGTGTAAGTTGTATGTCACAGCAAAGGGTCAAAGTCTATGAAGGATAACAACACAAGAGCAATTCTCAAATCTTGCACAGGGTACACAGATACCTTTCAACAGCTCTCTAGTACCTGCAAGGATCTCCTCTGGCTTTTTTAGGTATAACTTTCTGTGATCATTGCCACTCTTTCAATAATATCAGTCATTATCATCAGATTATAAGTGTAAAATCTACACTGAATATATCAAAGTTTACCCATGAAAAGTTGTATAAATATCAAATTACAGTTAACTTTACTTTGCTGCTAATTTACATCTTCATTTCAGGGATGTTTTTCATATTCATTAGTTCATATTGCAGGTTAATCGGCAATGGGCATGTTTACACTTTAAAATTTTCTGATAACCTCTCCTCCCACATACCTCCACCCTTACTTAATTAGCAAGTGATCAATAAAGAGATTCAATGACCTATAATTAAATAAGTGGAGTGAACTGCTTTTTAAAACACTCTGTGAATATTTACTCTCTAACTTAATATGATATTGCGAAAGAATACCATATTTAGAGTAGAAGATTTGGGTTTGAATCCTCAACTCTGCTACTTACTACCTCTGTAAAACTTGTACTGGTATATCTAAGACAAAAAAAAAAAAAAACAAGAGAAAGGTTTTCAATCAAGTATAGATTTGACTAGATGGCCTCCTACAACCCCTTCTAACTTTGAAATTCTGGGATCATAAAGAAGTCAGCTCCCCACTATAAGTCTCAATTTCCTCATCTGTAAAATGAGGGGGTTGGACAATTCTTCTATCTTATTATGGCTTGCTTTAAGAATCAGAGTCAAAAAGGAAAAAGAGGAAAAGAAAATTCACAACAGATCCTGGGTGTGATCCTGGGATATATGAGGTACCAATGGTACCACTATGTGACAGCTTCGTAAGTTTTGAGTTAAATGTCCCAACATCCTAAATTAATAATAGAATGACCAATTAAAAGAAGTGTTTTTGGAAGAATTGTGCTCATTTGTAAATAACTGGACAACCTGAGTTCTGTGCTGGTACCCTTTAAGTAATGAAAAGGCTTCAGTCTATTGTGTTGGATCCTTTATGAAATCTATAGAGAAAGATATGGCCAAGGATAGGTCAGGATAAAAAGGCACAAAAGGAGTCACGATTTGCAGTGTAAGAGATTTGCAGAGGAGCCAAAAGGAGCCATGATTTGAAATGTAAGATCAAGACAACACCTCACAATATGAGAACAAGAAAACAATGAAATACCTAAGTACTAATTTGTACACTCACCTGCACAGTTGATATCTGAACAGGAGGGGCACTTGTGGGAGTTGCAGGGCGTGGTGCCATGGTATTCTGAGGCTGGGTCTGAGCGTGGGCTTGTGCCTGCATCTGTGCCAAGGTCTGTTGAGGAAGCATTAACAACTGTCCATTCTCACTCCGAATGAGGACCATACCTATGGAAAAAGCAAGCTGTAATCAAGAAAAACAGCTTCTCATAAAGATATGATAAAAATAAATACCTTTATCAGAAGGCTACCAAAAGAAAACAAAACAAATCTGAAAAGGAGGGGAGAAGGGGGAGAGGGAGAGAGAGGGAAAAGAGAGGGGAAGACAGAAAGGAGGGAGAGAGAGAGAGAGAGACTAAAAATAATAAATTCAATGAACTCTTAAAAATAGTTTTTAATATAAAATTTTATTTTTATGTATTCTATTTTATTTGATGAGTTTTCTCAAAGGGTTACAGAATTTAAATAACCATTAAACCTTTCTCATGTAAACCAAGAGATAAAACAAAAGTAGATCCTCCTTGTTGTTTAAATAAAAAGCCTGCTACAATTAATACATCCCTATTTGACCTATTAAATAGCAATAGCATAGTAGAAAGAACACTGGATTAGGAGTAAAGAGACCTGGACTCCGTTCCTAACTCTAACACTAACTAGTGAAGTGTCTGTAAGCAAGTCATTTATCCTTTCCTAACTTCCGTTTTTTCATCTGTAATATAAAAGAGTTGGACTAAATAACCTCTAAACTCCTTTTCATTTCTAAACTGTTACGATTCTATAAAATTTGCACCAGCTTACTCACATTTCCTTCTCCTTTTCCAGCCATTCATACCTGATTTGACTTTATCAGAAAGCTAAAAAAAAATGATTCCCACAGCAAATTCATTTCCAAGTTTCCCCAAAGACACAGCCTCATGAAATCCAAACAAAATGAAAAGAGAAGGGAGAGCTACAGTGTATTAGATTTGTTTTAGACCTACTACTGTCTAGCTCTCTCTGGGCCAAATGTCTGATTTCTCTTGGGAAAAGGCCATGCGGTTTGTTGCTTATCTATAGCTGAATATGGTTGAATATACATAACCAACGTTGAAAATGCTCAAGGACTATAAAGAAAAGAGTTCAGAAAAATGAAGAATTCTTATGTATTGTTTTGCTTTTCTTTAGAAAAAAAAAATTCTGTCTATGAGATTTGACATTTAAACCATAACTTCCATTAGAAACAATAACAAAATTGTCTTAACTTTTAAACTTAATTTCCCATAACAAAATTAGTAATGAAACTGCAAGAAGAGGACTATAAAAGTCATAATCTTTCTCAAGTGAATCCACAACAGATGGCTCAGCGCTGTGTCACACCCCAACTGAAAAATAAAATAGGCCGGGAAATGAGGCATCTCCAATTCAGTGAAACAGATCACTCAAATCCAAACCAACTGGACAAACTAAGAAAAAAAAAATAGATCTTAAAGCAAGCTCTCCAACTTTCTCCTCATCTTAGTCAAGAATGGAAACTGTGTCCTCCACAGGACAAAAGTAAACCTGGAAAATTTCTTTAAAGATTATGTAACTTGCCACTTCTGTCAAAAATGGAATCTAGAAGTTTTATAAGAAGATGGTCTCAAAGTAGAATTCTATTTCTCTTGCTAAACATTTCATAGATAGTACAAATAATGAGAAATCTTTTTAATATTAAGAGCATCACATTCCAAAATTAATATTACCTCTCATTAAAACTGTTTCCTTCCCCTTTCACATTCCCTCTCCCAAATATAAGAATACAAGACATATTCAAATAAAAGATGAACTCATTCATCCAGAAAACAAAACCTGGAAACGTATAATAAAGTCATTACCCACACCCTCTCCCGCCACCAAATTTATATTCTAGTAGAGACTTTCATCTCTTTTTAAAATGTCATGACCAAAGAAATGCTTAAGAAAAGTTTTTCAAATAAAGTAGTAAATAACGTAAATTTAAAAGATTATTGAATGATCTCTAAAGTCCTTTCACTGAATACTGACCATATTAGAGAAAAAAATGTGGCCATTCAACCAAATGCATTACAGCACATTTTTGCATTTGGATTCACAAAATAGAGAAAAAGATAAAGTCAAGTTATTCTTGATCATCCTCAAATACATAACTAAAAGCCATTGTTCTCCTTTTCCTTATGATTAGGTGAAACCTATTATATTTGTAATTAGTGCAAGTTTTATTTAATGTTTAAAAACTCTTAGGTAATTTTTATAATTCATCAATTTCTCATTCTCAAATCTATTTTTGTTAGCATGAACACGTAAACCTTAGTAAAAGAAAAACTTTTTAAAAGATAAACGATGCCTCTATAGAAACTTAACAAAAATTTAAGTAGTACATACATGAAATCACCTACAATTACAATTCTTAAGAAATAAATATTTAAAATCTTTCAGATTACAGAAAACTCGTACCAGGTAATGACCATTGTTAAAATGACAAATTTCAGAAAAGTTTCAATGAGAAGATATGCCAGTGGGTTAGAAGGAAAAGATTGGTGAAGCATTAAGAAACTTAAACAATGTCTCATGCACAAATAGTTCCTATCAGATATATAAATGAGTAAGAAATAATCATCAAGGTATTCATTTTGCGGCCAACATATGTAACATTTTTGCCACTGCTGAAATTTAATAACTGGAATTTTTCATTTAAAAAATTGCCACATCCCATAGATAGAATTAGGAAGTTCTATTCCAAGTAAATGGCATGAAATAATATATTAAGCAACCTCTCTCCTCCCTGCTTATGTCTGCAATATATTACCATCATTAACTTTCAAAAGTAAATTCAAGCATATATGTCATGCTAAGAAATTACAAGCAGTTGTGCATATCATGCTTTAAGGATACACCACTGACAGCTTGCACCTTGCAACTCACTTAAGTTATCAAGCAGTAGATAGTAATTTTGACAAGGTCAAACGAAATTATGTCATAAACCCACTAAAATAAACATAACTTTAAAAATATAACAATTTTGAGCTCACATAATTTCCCTTAAACATTTATGATGAAACATGTCATCACTAACAATATACTATTAAAATATAGAGACCAGATGCCTTTAACCTATTTTCTTTCCTTTTGTCAAAGCTAGTACAGCCTTTCTATTAAGTATTCTACACACTAATAATTACTTTCCCCACAATTAAAAAGGACAATTAGAAGCAGTTTAAGCTAAAGTAATTAGTTATCTTTTTAATCCAGGCAGGGGTAAGGAACCTTTTTATAGAGAACAGAGATTCTTAACCCTTTTTTGTATTGTGCACCCCACTGACAGTCAAATGATGCCTAGGATTACAAAGGAACTGAAATACAGTTAACAAAATATTTTTTAAAAATAAGTTAATGGACCCCGGTTAAAAATTACTAGCCTGGGGGAGGGTTAAGTGGAAGAGGAGATAGTGATATTGTTAAGGAAAAAAATCATGGTCAAAAGATATGAACAAAGAGTTCTCAAAAGAGAACTTATAAACTCTTAACAACTATATGAAAAAAAATGCTCCAAATCACAAATAAGAGAAATGCAGATCAAAACAACACTAAGTAAAGCAAATTGGCAAAGATGACAAAAAATGGGAATAGTTTACATGGGAGGGGTTGTGGAAAGATAGGCACTCTTGTCCACTGTTGGTGAAGCTGTCATTAGTACAATTAGTACAATCATTTTAGAAAGCACTTTGGAATTATATAAATAAAATTCCTAAAATGTCCATACCCTTTGATCCAGAGATCCCACTACCTTTAGACATAACCCAAAGAGGTCACTGATAACAAGAAAGTCCCCATATACACCAAAATATTTATAACACTTTTCATGATATCAAAGAATTGGAAACAAAGTAGATGCCCATCAACTGGGGGAATGGTTAAACAAATTGTGGCACACAAATGTAATGGAATATTTCCATAAAAATATTTCAATAAAAAGGACAATTATAAATACAGAGAAGTATGAAAAGATCTATGTGAATTGATGCAGTTAGCAGAATCAAAAAAACAATATACACATTATACAATTCACACTCTAACTGTAAAATAAATGGAAAGAATAATCACACACAAAAAAAGAAAACCAAGAGTAAATGTTGCAAAATGATAAAGAACAAGCATGGATCTACAAAAGATATATGAGAAAGTATTAGCACAGCACACACCCCACTTTACAAAAGTAGGAGATCCACTAGTGTTGTAGGCTTCACCTCTTTTCTGACTTTTTCAATGTACTATTCAACTATGATGATTTTTTTCTTCTTTTTCTTTTCTTTTTCTCTCTAGGATGGGGAGAGGGAAAGGAAAAGATACTGGGAGACAGTATGGTGATAAAAAAAAAGTTATGAAAAAAACACTTTTTAAAAGAAAAGGAAAAAATCAAAGGCTACAATAGAAGCTTTTTCAAAAAAGAAATAATTTCATAAGTTTGTCTTTTATCTCTTCTAAGATAGAGACAACCATAAGTTACATGCACATGATTTTTAAATTACTAATGGAAACAAAACTTTATTTTAAAATGCAGTAGCTATTTGAAAATATTTTAGTTACATATTATAGCCAGTTAAAGGGTTTAGGAGGGGAGAACACACTGAAGGGGAGAGAGCAGTAAACAGAAAGAGAGTGATTAACAAAAACACAAAATAATGAAGGGGGAAAAGATGGATGACAAAATGTGGGGGATGACAAAATGTGGGATACCCCAAAGATAATGGGAGTAAGAGGAGGGAGGAGCAAGAGAAAGGTTCCGCAGAATCTGAGTTGTTAAAGATTTAGCCATTCCCTGAATTACAAACATCCAACTTGTGTACACTCTAAACTATTAGATACATACACCATCTTACCCCACCAATCAAATGACAACCACTCTCTACCTTGAAACAAATGTATATTACCCTTCTTTTTACCAATACACCCATATATACATATACACACACACCAACACTACCAACAACAACCACACTGTCCTCAGTTAGCAATTCTACCTAGTGACTACAAAAGTGTATAAAAGACCTTTATTTCCTTCTCAAAATAATCACAGACATCCTGCCCTATTCTCACCCAGCTCTGTTTTTCACTTTTTACAGCTCAGCTCAGTTAGTTCTACCTCCAGCCCTTAGGTGCTCTCACATATATAAACACATGCTGTTCAGTCATTTTCAGTCATGTCTAACTCTCCATGACCCATTTGAAGTTTTTTGGCAGAAAATCACTAGAATGATTTGCCATTTCCTTCTCCAGCTCATTTTACGAATGAAAAAACTGAGGCAAACAGGGTTAAGTGATGTGCCCAGGAGGTCACACAGCTCTAAGTGTCTGAGATCAGGTTTGAATTCAAGAAGAAGATAAGTCTTCCTGACTCCAGGTCCAACACTCTATCCACTGCACCACCTAGCTGCCCATGTAAACACACAGAACCTCACTGTAACCTTCTGAAGCTAATCCAGTTTCTTCAGAAAAGTCCCCTTTCTCCTCCACTTCCCTACACTGAGCATTTGTGAGTTCAAATAGGACTCTGATAGAGGCAATATGCTGGACGTAAAATCAGGAAGAGTGGTTTAATTTTCATCTTCTGAAATTTACTATCTGCACCGTGAGCAAGTCGCTTAAACTCTCTGTGCCTCAGTTTCATCATCTGCAAAATGGGGATAATAACTCTAGTATCTCAAATAAGATAATCTATGTAAAGTGTTCTGTAAACTTTAATGCACTGTATAAGTGTCAGAAATAATAATAATTATGTCTACTTTTCCTTAAGTACCAAGAAAATTAATAAAAATTATGAAGAAATATTTTAAGTTGTTATTGAATAGTAATATTTGCTTTTATTACTGTACTAAGTTTTTAAATTTAAAACATTACCATAAAAGATTTCTTATTTAAAACAAAGGATTTCAATCACACTATAGAAAAACAATTTCACAAGTTATCTAGAAATATACACCATTTATAACATTTCTTCTCTAGGAAAACAGATTCCAGGTTCCAAACAATCAATTTACAGAATTCTGGAACATAACCAGTTTTGTAAATTGGAAACTGGAAGTCCACTTAGTCTCAATGCTTTGAAGAGTTACCCCCCCACACACACCCCCCCCCACACACACCCCCCCCCCACACACACACACACATATCACACACCCACCCACACACACACATATCACACACACACATATCACACACACACACACACACACACACACACACATCACCATCCTTTAAAAGGCTGATTAGCTCATTAACCACTCTGTGTGATGCCTCAATTGTTCTTTATCTTTAAACCTTTGGAGGATTCACTCTGAATGGGAAAGCAAAAATAGTTTCCCTGTGGAAATTATTCTCTACGTTATAGTGGCCAAGACCAGAATATCAACTGTCCTGCCAAAAGATAAATGCCAGGGGGCCATGTTCTTTTATCTCCATTCTAATTCTATGAACTGTTGGACTTGGAAAGGTTCTTAGAGGCCAGTTAACTCCCTCATTTTATAGGCAAAGGAACCAAGGACCAGAGGGACAAAATATGAAACCCATACAGTGGGATTTTAACGCAGATCATCTCATTCCAGATTCAGTGCTCTAATACATTGGGCTGCCTCTCTACTCTTTCCTATATGTCTACATCTGGTAAAGAAATTTCTGACGATAGAACAGCTAGTTCAAATGCATTCTCTTTTAATGGAGATAATCATCTATTTGGTCTCATACTAATCCAATGTGGTAAAGTCAAGGTAGGCATTTCCCAATTCACTAAAAATCTGTGACCTATTTTTTACATACTGTCTTTACAAAGAAACTGTATGACCTACTCATAATAATACAGCAATTCTGAAGTTAAAAAGAGTGCTATACAAAACTTGGTCTCCTGGTTCTTTCTTAATGGCATTCTAACTTTCTGGTAATAAAATTTTCTAAACTTAGTTAGGTGGTCCTTGGACAAAAGATATAATGTCCATCAGCAGGTTCACACTCAAAGTCTCTCCTGCTTAGGACCTGGTAGAGCGCATATATATATATATATATATGTGTGTGTGTGTGTGTGTGTGTGTGTGTGTGTGTGTGTGTGTGTGTGTGTGTGTGTGTGTGTGATATATATAATATATATTATATATATACATATTATATACATATATATATATATGCTTCACTGGAGAAGCCTTTGAAAAGCCAGTGTCACTTCCACACCATGACACAGAATGGGAATAGAACTTTAGTTCATCATTTTATATATTAGATTAAATTAGTTGATAAATCCCTTCAAAACAAGGTCTGGGTCTTATTTCATCTTTCTATCTCTAGTGCCTTGCATTTAATAAATAAAAAGTTTCTTGAATTCAAGTACATTAAAAAAAACATTTATTGCTTACTGGGTGCTAGAGAATACTGTGCCAGGGGATACTAAGTTTAAGTATGACAATAACTATTCACATTTATATTCTTTATCACAATGAGAGAGGTAAAACATATATTGATCATCATTTTACATATGAGGTAACTAAAGCTCCAAAAGCTTAAAATTTCTCTACTTAACTAGTAAGAACCAAGAGACAACCCCAGGTCTTTTGACCAGAACTCTTTCTAAATTTAATGTCCTGTCTAGGTGAAATGCTATAACATTTAAGCTACTGTCTCAAAATGAATAAACAAGTGAAACTCCTTTAAATTATTGTCTATTAAATGTTCTAATGAAAAATTATGCTACAAAAATGCAGACACCAGAGAAATCATACTGTTATAATCGTAACTAAAATATATAGCAGAGACCTGTAATCTCTGAGCACACAGCTATAAAACAATTTTTCCAACAGTGCCTAAATCCAATTTTATATGAATATTTGAAAGACCTATCACAGGCATATTCCCAGTGCACACAAAAGACACAAAAAGAACATATATTTTCATAGTCAACCATGCAGAAGAAAAGAAAGCTATCACCTAATACTAATCAATGGTCTGGGACAAGAGAAAAGAAAGTGAAGTTTGTTTCTACAGTTATTTAGTCATTTCAGTTGTGCCTGACTCTCTGGGACCCCATCTGGGGTTTTCTTGGCAAAAGATACTGGAGAGGTTTGTCACTTCTTCTCCACCACATTTTACAGATAAGGAAACTGAGGCAAACAGGAGTAAGTGGTTTACCCAGAGTCACACAGATAGTAAGTGTCTGGGGCCAGATTTGAACTCAGGGAAATGAGTCTTCCTGACTCCAGGCCCAGCACTCTATCTATGTCACCACCTCACTATCCCTGTTTCTACAGTACAGCCTAAAATATAGCTAGCACATTTTGTGTTATCACAAAGTGATGGATATCATGACAGAGCTCCGTGTCAAAAGTTCTAGCATCATCCTGTGATAAACATCACATTACATCATGACATTGTGGTTCTCTGAAATCTGATCTACTGAGAAATTGGTTCCCTTTACTTGACACAAGGTCACAAAATATAGTGCCTATTCCTACTGCAACGAACTACTTATCTGCCATTGTATAGTGTTAAAATAATTTATATGGCTAAAATATTCTCTTGTCTACATTTAGCTCCTTATACATCTGCTTTTTTGTCCTTTAAATTATTTTATTTTAAGTTTTATGGTTTCAAACTGATATAGTAACGAATTATAACAAAAACACTGGGAAAGAATTTAATTCATTGTATGAGACTCTCTTACCTCTTGGAAATGAATCATTTTCAACCTAAATCCAAAAGAAATCATATAGCAAAAACAAAATTTAACACTTGCTTTGACAATAGTTATTTAATCTTTCCACTGATGATTATACTTGCTGTAGTTACCAAAGTATAATTAAAGGCAGCTTAAGTTAACGATCTCCCTTATCAATTATGAAAAGTATCTTTGTTCATATAAACTTTCAACATTAAACAAATATAATTCCATCCCAGTACTTAATTAATAGGGTTATTTTCCTTCAAAAATACCTTATAACTTAGCTAGCAACCTTCAAGAATCCAAGAACACTTCAGACTATATATCACAGCTAAATCTATTAGGCACAACAGTAGTGGAAAGCTAGTGTAGGTAACTAAAATATACAAGTTCTAAAATATACAAGTAACTAAAATATATAAGTTCAAGGATCTCATTTTAATAAATATAGCATATTTGTTCCTATCAGACCTACTGAAAAAATAAATCCTAATCAACCTAAGTCACATTACATTTGCCTCTTCCAGTCTCATCTCTTCTGTCTGACCCTGTCAACTATGAGAGAAGTCACAACAAACAGCAAAATGAACAAAATTTAGGCAAACTAAAGGAAAATTCAGGAAAAATGATGAATCTGAAAGAGTCCACAAAGTAGAAAACTATTCACAAAACATTATAATCAAAAGCTGGCTACATAGCGATGCCTCTATAAGTGAATCTACCAGAAGTTAAATACCATTCCATTGCTCTTTCCTGGTACTCTTCCTACCAATGTAGAATAAATGATCTTCCATCTTTCCTCCAAACCATTCTTCTAGTCATTTAGATTCAAGATTCAGAGTCATTCTTGAGCCACCTGCCCCCAATCCACTCAGTTATAAGTCTTGCCAATTTTATTTCCATATTATCCCTCACATTAAAGAGGTAGAGGCATAGAAGATTAAAAAATAGTCTTAGAACCACAAAGACCTGAGTTCCAAGTTCCAGCTCTAAAATACACTGACCATGTGATTCTGGGTAAGTTATCTAACTTTTTAGGGCTCTAGACATTTCTCTATGACTATAAGTTGCAAAGATGGTGATTTGCATTGGTAGAAATTTCATAATCTGGAAGTTCACTATACTAATGAAATCACAAGTCTACTTCTAGATACGTTATCTTACACATAGTGGAAGTTTAATAAGTGAATTAAAGTCACTCAACCTTAATTTTTATCTCAAAAAAATTTTAGGGGGCAAAGTCAAGACAGCAGAATAGAAGAATGGACTGGCTTTAGTTCTACCTCCATAGCCCATAAAATACCTGTAAAAAATGACCATAAACAAATTCTAGAGCAGCAGAACTCACAAAACAACAGAGTGAAAGAGATTTCCAGCCCAAGACAGCCTGGAAGGCCCACAGGAAAAGGTCTATCACACTGGGCTCACAGTAGAGCACAGCCTAGCCTTGGCAGCGTGGCACAGACAGGACTGGAGCAGGCTTCAGGGTGTGGAATCACAGGTAGCAACTGCAGCTCCCAGATTTCTCAACCCACAAAAGCCAAAGACAGCTTCAAAGGTCAGTGAGAAAGCTCTTTTACCTGGGTGAGAAGGGAACAGAGTCTGGTCTTAGTCCCAGGCCCTGGGCAGCATCAGCAACTGTGACAGCAGCATCCATTTTTGGAGCCCTCCACCTAAAGACCCCGGGGGAATTGAGCAGCTCATCTGGGTCTCAGTCTTGAGGAGCGAACCTAGGGTGAGGAAGAGTGCTGGCATGGTAGAGCTGGTAGTGACTGTAGAGGGGGAATCCTATTCACAGATCCTGGCCAGATAAGAATACATGTGGTTGCTGACAGACCAGAGGGCAGGCCAGAAGATGAGTAAACTCCTCTCCCTTGACTGTGCAACCTTGAAGGAACTGAGAACTTACAGGTCCCTTAGAGAATAACCTCCACTTGACAAAGGACTCAAAAGTCAAGTAACAGCCTGGGAAAATGCTGAAAAAGAGGGAAAAGAAATACTATAGAAGGTTATTTCCTTGGTGAAAGGGTATTTTCTTCCATCCTTTTGAATGAGGTAGGAAAAAGCATACCATCAGAGGAAGACATAAAAGTCAAGGCTTCTGCGTGCAAAACCTACAAAAAAAAATATGGAATGGTCTCAGGCCATGGAAGAGCTCAAAAAGAATTTTGAAAATAAAGTAAGAGAGGTGTAGGAAAAATTGGGAAGAGAAATGACAGCAATGCAAGAAAACCATGAAAATGACTTAACAGCTTAGTAAAGGAGACCCAAAAAAATGCTGAAGAAAAATAACACCTTTAAAAGTAGGCAAACTCAAATGGCAAAAGAGGTTCAAAAAGCCATTGAGAAGAATGCTTTAAAAAGCAGAATTAGCCAAATGGAAAAGGAGGTTCAAAAGCTCACTGAAGAAGATAGTTCTTTAAAAATTAGAATGGAGCAGATGACTTTATGAGAAACCAAGAAATTATAACATAAAACCAAAAGAACGAAAAAATAGAAGACAATTTGAACTATCTCTTTGGAAAAACAATTGACCTGGAAAATAGATCCAGGAGAGACACTTTAAAAATTATGGGACTTCATGAAAGTCTACAATCAAGTAAAGGGCCCAGATATCATCTTTCATGAAATTATCAAGGAAAACTGCCCTGATATTTTAGAACCAGAGGGTAAAATAAATATTGAAAGAATCCACCAATCACTTCCTGAACGAGATCTGGAGGAAAGCCCCAGGGTGGTGTGAGGAAGCCATAGCTCTATTGGAGCAGCAGCCCACGGCGGGAAACCAGCAGAGCCAAGCAAGTGACAGCCACTGAGCACCAGGTATCAGCTGCAGCCACTCCTGAGACTATCAGCCCACAAATTAAACATCTGTAAGTCACGTACTTGAACTTCCAGGAGCCAAAATGTTGGAGTGATCAGTAAATGCTCTCCCCCTCCCCTTGTTGACCTTGAAAGAACCATAAAATATTTCCCCAGAAAAATCCTGGATCAGTGGGATCTGCAGAAGGGGCAAACAGTCTTGTAGCACCTGAGACTAGGAAAATCGCCGAAGAATATTCCTCTTACTGCAGTGGAGGAACAGAGACAGCCCAGACAGCCAGAGCTCCAGAGGGGTGGAGCCTCGCACTGGGACCCAGGCCTGCTTCAGCACTCCAGGGGAAACAGGAAGACAATAGAGCAGCAGGGATCACCAAGCCCTGAGCTTGCCTTTGCTCTAACTCAGCTGAGGAGATCTCCCCTGACCAGATCACCCGTCCCCCCACACTTAACAAGCTAGCCTCAGGACTAATACGGGAAACACAAACAGAATTCACCTGCCTTTGCTTTCTTATACCAGCCAGCTCAGCACCAAGTTCTTCAGTATCTATTTGAAAGAACCACAGGCCACAACACACAAAGCCTCACCATCATGAGTAAGAAGCAAAGGAGGAAGGAAAAGATCATAGAATCTCTCTATAAGGAAAAGGATCAAAACACGAATACCAAAGAGGTCAGTACTGAGACTGTACTCCCAACTGAAACTTCAGACGGGACTATGAACTGCTCACATGCACAAAGAGCTCTCCTGGAACAGCTGAAGAAGGAAACAGAAGAAAAATTGGCCAATAATTTTAAAAGTTTGAAAAAAGAATTCCACGAAGAGAACACCTCTTTAAAAAGGAAAATTGAACAAATGGAAAAGGAAGGACAAAAACTAATTGAAATAGAAATTCCTTAAAAGAAATAATTGAAGAGATGGAAAAGGAGATGCAAAAGTTAACTAAAGAAAACAATTTCATAAAAATTAGAATTGGACAAGTAGAAACTAATGACTCTATGAGACATGAAGATTCAGTCAAACAAAATCTAAAGAATAAAAAGATAGAAGAAAATGTAAAATAACTAATTGGAAAAACAACAGACCTGGAAAATAGATCCAGAAGAGAAAATTTAAGAATTATTGGCCTACTAGAAAGCCATGATGAGAAAAAGAGTTTAGACAATATGTTCCAAGAAATCATCAAGGAAAACTGCCCAGAAGTGCTAGATCCAGAAGGCAAAATAGTCATCTAAAGAATCCCCCGTTCACCTCCTGAAAGAGATCCCAAACTAAAAACAACAAGAAATATTGTTGCCAAATTCCAGAACTATCAAGTGAAGGGGAAAATTCTACAGGCAGCCAGAAAGAAACTATTCAAATATCGAGCAGCAACAGTCAGGATCACACAGGACCTTGCAGCTTCTACATTAAAAGACTGAAAGAACTGGAATATGATATTCCATAAGGCAAAGGAGCTGAGACTACAGCCAAGGATCAATTACCCAGCAAAGTGCAGCATAACATTTCAGGCAAGGAGATGGACATTCAACAAAATAAAGGATTTCCAGACAGTCCTGACAAAAAGGCCTGAACTCAACAGAAAATTCAATCTTCAAACTCAGGTCTCAAGAGAGGCATAAAAAGGTAAACAGAGGAAAATAAAAACTTGTTACTCAATTTGGGCAAACTGTTTACCTCCCTATGAGGGAAGATGATACTTTTTAATCTTGAGAATTGTACATCTATTATGAAATATAAAGCATATATACATAGATAGAGGGAACAGGTATAAAGTAAATGATGTGATGATAAAAATGTGATTTAAGCATGTGAAAGGATTGTAACAGGAGATGTGAAAAGGAGGAAGTAGAAAATGGTAAATTACATCCCAGGAAGAAGTATAAAATTATATTACAGTAGAGGGAAAGAGGGGAGGAAGATGAGCATTGTTTGAGAGGTACTCTCATCTGATTTGGTTCAAGGAGGGAACAATAAACTTAATTAACTTTATAAATCTAACTAGCTCTACAGGCAGTAGGAGGAGAAGGGGGAAGATAAGGGAGGGGAAGCTAAAAGGGAAGGAAGAAGCAGTAAGGGTAAAAGGGAGTAAAAGGGAGTGGGGCTGAAAGGAGAAAGGGAAGACTGAGAGAGGTGGTGGTCAAAAGTGAAAACTATTGAGGAGGGGAAGGGAAATAGGAGAAGTAAAAGCACAAACAGTGGGAAAGAGGATGGAGGGAAAGACACAGATTGTAATCATAACTGTGAATGTGAATGGAATGAACTCTCCCATAAAACAGAGATGAATAGCAGAATGGATTAAAAGCCACAATCTAACTATGTTGTTTACAAGAAACACATTTAAAATGGGGGGATACACACAGGGTAAAGGTAAAAGGTTGGAGCAGAATATGTGGTGATTCAGCTGATGTAAGAAAAGCAGGGATAGCAATCCTAATCTCAGATAAAGCAAAAGCAGAAATAGATCTAATCAAAAGAGATAAAGAAGGAAACTATATCCTGCTAAAAGGCACCATAGATCATGAAGCAATATCATTACTAAACATGTATGCTCCAAGTGGTACAGCATCCAAATCCTTAGAGGAGAGGTTGGGGGGAGTTGCAGGAAGAAATGGAAAGCAAACCTATACTAGTGGGAGACCTCAACCTCCCACTCTCTGACCTTGACAAATCTAACTTTAAAATAAGCAAGAAAGGTGGAGAGGAAACTCTGCCAAGATTGTGGGCACAAAAATCCCTCTCTGCACCCAGACCAGTACACACTTGATTGTGCCACCTTGGAGGAAATGAGATCTTACAGGTCCTCAAAGTATACTCTACTCTTGACAAAGGTACCCAAAATCAAGTAACTGGTGGGAAAATGCCCAAAAAAGGGGAAAAAAAATAAGACCATAGAAGGTTACTTTCTTGGTGAACAGATATCTCCTCCCATCCTTTCAGATGAGGAAAAACAATGCTTACCATCAGGGAAAGACAGAAAAGTCAAGGTTTCTGTATCCCAAGCATCCAAAATAAATATTCAATGGTCTCAGGCCATGGAAGAGCTCAAAAAAGGATTTTGAAAATCAAGTTAGAGAGGTGGAGGAAAAATTGGGAAGAGAAATGAGAGAGATGCAAGAAAAGCATGAAAAGCAGGTCAACACCTTGCTAAAGGAGACCCAAAAAACTGCTGAAGAAAATAACACCTTTAAAAATAGGCTAACCCAATTGGCAAAAGAGGTTCAAAAAGCCAATGAGGAGAAGAATGCTTTCAAAAGCAGAATTAGCCAAATGGAAAAGGAGCTTCAAAAGCTCACTGAAGAAAATAGTTCTTTCAAAATTAGAATGGAACTGATGGAGGCTAATGACTTTATGAGAAACCAAGAAATCACAAAACAAAACAAAAAAAAGGAAAAAATGGAAGATAATGTGAAATATCTCACTGGAAAAACAACTGACCCGGAAAATAGATCCAGGAGAGACAATTTAAAAATTATGGGACTACCTGAAAGCCATGATCAAAAAAAGAGGCTAGACATCATCTTTCATGAAATTATCAAGGAAAACTGCCCTGAGATTCTAGAACCAAGGGGCAAAATAAATATTGAAAGAATCCACTGATCACCTCCTGAAAGAGATCCAAAAAGAGAAACTCCTAGGAACACTGTGGCCAAATTCCAGAGTTCCCAGGTCAAGAAGAAAATGCTGCAAGCAGCTAGAAAGAAACAATTCAAGTATTGTGGAAATACAATCAGGATAATACAAGATCTAGCAGCTTCTACATTAAGGGATCAAAGGGCATGGAATATGATATTCCAGAAGTCAAAGGAACTAGGACTAAAACCAAGAATCACCTACCCAGCAAAACTGAGTATAATACTCAGGGGGGGAAAATGGTCTTTCAATGAAATAGAGAGCTTTCAAGCATTCTTGATGAAAAGACCACAGCTGAAAAGAAAATTTGACCTTCAAACACAAGAATCAAGAGAAGCATGAAAAAGTAAATAGCAAAGAGAAATCATAAGGGACTTACTAAAGTCGAACTATTTACATTCCTACATGGAAAGACAATATTTTTAACTCTTGAAACTTTTTTCAGTATCTGGGTAGTTGGTGGAATTACACAGAGAGAGAGAGAGAGAGAGAGAGACAGAGAGAGAGAGAGAGAGAGAGAGAGAGAGAGAGAGAGAGTACAGGGTGAATTGAATAGGATGGGATCATATCTTTAAAAAATGAAATTAATGGGTGAGAAATATATTGGGAGGAGAAAGCGAGAATGCAATGGAGCAAATTATCTCTCCTAGAAGAGGCAAGTAAAAGACTTTTCAGTGGAGGGAAAAAGAGAGGAGGTGAAAGAAAAAACATGAAGCTTACTCTCATCATATTCAACTAAAGGAAGGAATAAAATGCAAACTCATTTGGTATGAAAACCTGTCTTACAATACAGGAAAGTGGGGGAGAAAGGGACAAGCAGGGAGGGGGGGATGATGGAAGGGAGGGGAGTGGGAGGAGGGCGCAATTTGAAGTCAACACTCTTGAGGAGGGACAGGATCTAAAGAGAGAATAGAAGGAATGGATAGGGCAGGATAGGATGGAGGAAAATATAGTTAGTCTTGCACAACATGACTATTATGGAAGTCATTTGCAAAACTACACAGATATGGCCTATATTAAATTGCTTGCCTTCCCCATGGAGATGGGTGGGGAGAGAGGGATAAAGAGAAGCTGGAACTCAAAGTTTTAGGAACAGCTGTTGAGCATTGTTCTTGCAACTAGGAAATAGAAATACAGGTAATGGGGTATAGAAAGTTATCTTGCCCTACAGGACAAAAGACAAGATGGGGATAAGGGAAGGGAGGGATGTTAGAAGAGAGGGCAGATTGGTGATAGGGGCAATTAGAATGCTTGGTGTTTTGGGGTGGGAGTAGGGGAGAAATGGGGAGAAAATTTGGAACTCAAAATTTTATGGAAATGAATGCTGAAAAGTTAAATAAATAAATTTAATAATAAAAAATAAACAAGAAAGAAGTTAAGAGGAGAATAAAACCATGAATATGGTAGATATGATATATCTCTGGAGAAAACTGAATGGAGATACAAACTAATATACCTTTTTCTCAGTCGTACATGGCACATATACAAAAACTGACCATGTTCTATGGCAAAAAAAACCTCACAATCCAGTGCAGAAAGGCAGAGATAGTCAATGCATCCTTCTCAGATCAAAATGCAATAAAAATTATATGTAATAAAAGGCCATAGAAAGATAAACCAAAAATTAATTAGAAACTAAATAATCTAACCCTAAAGGAGTAGGTTAAACAACAAATCATGGAAACAATCAACAACTTCATCCAAGAGAATGACAATAATGAGACAACCTACCAAATCTTATGAGATACTGCAAAAGCAGTTCTTAGGGGAAGTTTTATATCTTTGAATGCCTACATGAATAAAATAAAGAAAGAGGAGATCAATGACTTGGGCATGCAGCTGAAAAAGCTAGAAAAAGAACAAACTGAAAATCCCTAAGCAAATACCAAATTAGAAATACTGAAAATCAAAGGAGAGATTAATAAAGCTGAAGTTAAGAAAACTATTGAACTAATAAATAAAAGTAATGGTTAGTTTTATGAAAAAACTAACAAAACTGATAAACCTTTGGTCAATTTGATTAAGAAAAGAAAGAAGAAAACCAAATTACCAATACCAAAAATAAAAGGTGTGAACGTACCTCTAATGAGGGGAAAATTAAAACAATAATTAGAAATTACTTTCCCCAACTTTATGCCCATAAATTCAACAATCTAAATGAGATAGATGAGTATTTTAAAAAATATAAATTGCCCAGATTAACAGAAGAGGAAGTTGAATACTTAAACAACTACATCTCACAAAAAGAAATTGAACAAGCCATCAATGAACTCCCTACGAAAAAATCTCCACAGCCAGATGGATTTACAAGTGAATTCTATCAAACATTTAAAGAACAATTAATTCCAATGCTATATAGACTATTTGGGAAAATTGGGGAAGGAGTCCTCCCAAACTCTTTTTATGATAGAAATATGGGTTTTGATACCTAAACCAGGAAAAGCCAAAACAGAGAAAGAAAATTATAGACCAATTTCTCTAATGAATATAGATGCAAAAATTTTAAATAAGATTTTAGCAAAAAGAATACAGCAACTTATCACAAGAATAATACATTTTGATCAGGTAGAATTCATACCAGAAATGCAGGGCTGGTTCAATATTAGGAAAACTATTAGTATTATCGATCATATCAACAACAAAAGTAACAGAAACTACATGATTATCTCAATAGATGCAGAAAAAGCTTTTGACAAAATACAACACCCATTCCTATTAAAAACAGTGAAGAGCATAGGAATAAAGGGAACTTTCCATAAAATAATAAGCAGTATCTACCCAAAACCTTCAGCAAGCATTATGTGCAATGGAGATAAGCTAGATGCATTTTCAATAAGATCAGGGGTGAAACAAGGATGTCCATTATCACCACTATTATTCAATATGGTACTACAAATGTTAGCTGCAGCAATTAGAGAAGACAAAGAAACTGAAGGAATTAGAATAGGCAAAGAAGAAAATAAGTTATCACTCTTTGCAGATGATATGATGATATACTTAGAGAATCCCAGCGAATCAATTAAAAAACTACCTGAAAGAATAAACAACTTTGGCAAATCTTCTGCACTTCTATATATTAGTAACAAAGACCAACAGCAAGAGATAGAAAGAGAAATCCCATTTAAAGCTAGGGTAGATACTATAAAATATTTGGGAGTTACCTGCCAAAACAAACCCAGGGACTATATGAACACAATTACAAGACACTTTTCACACAAATAAAGTCAGATCTAAGTAAGTGGGAAAACATCAGTTGCTCATGGGTAGGATGAGCCAATATAATAAAAATGACAATTCTACCTAAATTAATTTACTTATTTAGTGCCATACCAATCAAACTATCAGATAATTAGTTTCTAGAGCTGGAAAAAATAATATTAAAATTCATCTGGAAGAACAAAAGGTCCAGAATATCGAGGGGACTAATGAAAAGAAGTGCTAGGGAAGGCGGCCTAGCCCTACCAGATCTCATATTATAAAGCAGCAATTATCAAAACCACTTGGTACTGGCTAAGAAACAGAAAGGTAGACCAGTGGAATAGGCTAGGTACTCAAGACACAGTGGGCAATGAATATAGCAATCTACTGTTTGATCAACCCAAGGACCTCAGCTTCTGGGATAAGAACTCACTATTTGACAAAAATTGCTGGGAAAACAGGATAACAGTGTGGCGGAAACTGGGCATAGAACAATGCCTGACACCATACACAAGAATAAAGTCCAAATGGATACATGATCAAGGTATAAAGATAGATACTATAAACAAATTAGGGGAGCAAGGAATAGTGTGTTTGTCAGACTTATGGAGAATGGAGAAATTCTGGACCAAACAAGAGATAGAGAAGTGCAAGATGGATAATTTTGATTACATTAAACTGAAAAGTTTTTGAACAACGAAATCCAATGCAACCAAGATTTGGGGGGATGCAGAAAACTGGGAAAGAATTTTTGCAGCTAGTGCCGGTGATGAAGGCCTCATTTCTAAAATATATAGAGAACTGAGTCAAATGTACAAAAATACAGGGCAGCTAGGTGGTGCAGTGAATAGAGCACCAGTGCAGGAGTTCACCAGGACCTGAGTTCAAATCTCACCTCAGACACTTGACACTCACTAGCTGGGTGACCTTGGGCAAGTCACTTAACTCCAAATGCCTCATCCTGTGTCATCTTCAGTCACCTTGATGAATATCTGGTCACTGAATTCAGATGACTCTGGAGGAGAAGTGGGGCTGGTGACCAGCACGGACCTCTCTCACTCAAAACAAAGTCAAGTGCAAGTCATGTCATCATTTCTCTGATGACATGATCTTCTTCAGCAACGAAGTATGAACATACACACACAAAAATACAACTCATTCCCAAATTGATAAATGGTCAAAGGATATGAACAGGCAGTTTTCAGAGGAAGAAATTAAAGATATCTATAGTCCTATGAAAAAAATGCTCTAAATCACTATTGATTAGAGTGTTGCAAATCAACACAGTTCTGAGGTACAACATCACACCTATCAGACTGGCAAACATGACAGAATAGGAAGATGATAAATGTTGCAGAGGATGTGAGAGAGCTGCAACACTAATTCACTGTTGGTGGAGCTGTGAGCTGATCCAACCATTCTAGAGAGCAATTTGGAACTATGTACAAAGGGCTACAAAAATATGCATACCATTTGACCCAGCAATATCGCTTCTAGGACTGTATCCCCAAGAGATCATAAAAATGGGAAAGGGTCCCACATGTACAAAAATATTTATAACAGCACTCTTTGTGGTGGCCAAAAACTGGAAATCAAGGGGATGCCCATCAATTGGGGAATGGCTGAATAAATTATGGTACAGGAATGTAATGAAATACTATTGTGCTATAAGAAATGATGAACAGGAAGACTTCAGAGAGGCCTGGCAAGACGTATATGATCTGATGCTGAGCTAAAGGAGCAGAACCAGAAGAACTTTGTGCAAAGCAATGACCATAGTGTGTGAGAGTTTTTTTCTGGTAGGTTTGGAACTTCATTACAATGCAAGGACTTAAAAAAATTTCCAGTGGTCTTTTAAGGCAAAATGCCTTCCACATCCAGAGAAAGAACTATGGAATTCAATCGCAGAATGTAGCAGATCATTTTTTTTTTTTGTATTGCGTTTTGGTTTGTTATACGATTTCTCCCATTCATTTTAATTCTTCTACACAGCATGACTATAGTGCAAATGTATTTAATAGGAATGTATGTATAGAACCTATATAAAATCGCATGCCATCTGAAGGAGGGAGGGGGAAAAAATCTAAGTTATATGGCAGTGATTGTAGAACACTGAAAATAATTAAAATTAGTTAAAAAAAGGAAATGGATGTTGAAAACTAAAAACAAATAAACACTAAAGAAAGAAAAAGAAAAAGGAGATCCGAAAAGAAAAACTCCTAGGAATATTGTAGCCAAATTCCAGAGTTCCCAGGTAAAGGAAAAAATGTTGCAAGCAGCCAGAAAGAAACAATTCAAGTATTATGGAAATACAATCAGGATAATACAAGATCTAGCAGCTTCTACGTTACAGGATCAAAGGGCTTGGAATACAATATTCCAGAAGTCAAAGGAGCTACAATTAAAACCAAGAATCACCTATCCAGCGAAACTGAGTATAATACTTCAGGGGGGAAAAAATGGTCATTCAATGAAATAGAGGACTTTCAAGCATTCTTGATGACAAGAACAGAGCTGAATAGAAAATCTGACTTTCAAACACAAGAATTGGGAGAAGGATGAAAAGGTAAGCAGAAAAGAAAAATCAAAAGGGACTTACTAAAGTTGAACTGTTTAAATTCCTACATGGAAAGATAATATTTGTAACTTTTGAGGGTTTTCTCAGTATTTGGGTAAGATAGAGGGCACAGGGTGAGTTGAATAGGAAGGGATGATATCTAGAAAAATAAAATTAAGGGGTGAGACAGGATAACAATGGCAGGAAAAAGTGAGAAATGGAATGGGGCAAATTATCTCTCATAAAAGAAGCAAAGAAAAGCTTTTTCAATGAAGGGAAAAAGGGGGAGGTAAAAGGGAAAAAGTGAAGCTTACTCTCATCACATTTGGGTTAAGGAGGGAATAACATGCACACTCAATTTGCTATGAAAATCTATCTTACACTACAGGAAAGTAGGGGAGAAGGGGATAAGTGGGGTATAGGAAGGATGATAGAAGGGAGGGCAAAAGAGAGGGAGCAATTAGAAACAAACACTTTTGGGAGAGACAAGGACAAAAGAGAGAATAGAATAAATGGGGGGAAGACAGGATGGGGGGAAATATAGTCTTTCACAAAATGACTTTTATGGAAATCTTTTGAATAACTATACATGTATAACCTATATTGAATTGTTTGCCTTCTCAGTGGGGATGGGTGGAAAGGGAAGAAAGGAGAGAAGTTGGAACTCAAAGTTTTAAAAGGAATGTTAAAAATTGTTTTTGCATGCAACTGGGAAATAAGATATACAGTAATGGGGTACAAAAATCTATCTTGCCCTACAAGAAATTAGAGGAGAAGGGGATAAGAGAAGGGAGGGGTATGATAGAAGAGAAGGCACATTGGGGAAAGGGATAATCAGAAAGCATGGTGTCTTAGGGTAGAGGGAGGGGAGAAAATCTGAAACTCAAAATCTTGTGGAAATGAATGTTGAAAACTAAAAATAGATAGATAGCTGGATGGATGGATAGACGGATGAAAATTAACAAAAAAATTTAATGTGTGTGTATATTTTTAAGTATCATAAATCATTTGAAGCAGGACTGGCTATGTTATATGACTGGTAATACTGCTCCCACTATACTTGGGGGAAACACAGAAATAACTCTGTAAAGCTTCTCTTTGTTGTAGATAAAAAAGAATTGTGTAGTAGAAAGAATAGCAAGTAGTGTGAACCCATAAGACATAGGTTCAAAGCTCAAGTTCTGTCATCTGCTAAACTGTATGACCACGGGGAAGTCACTTTATACCTCTAACTTGGTTGCCTCTTTAGTAAAATAAATACAATAATGTTTGTAAAAAGCAGAATTGCCCTTCCTATCTCAGGGATTGCTATGAGCAAAGGACTCATAAAGGCAAGATGGAGAAAACCAGAGGAGTACAACAGGTGGAATATGAAGAGATGGCTGGCCTACATGTCCTCCTTAACTGGAGATTCTGGGAGGGGGACAGGTGCAGAGGGTACTTCCTGGGTATAAGTTTGTGAGTTCTAGGATTCAAGTGATCTTCTAGTATGAAGAGCTTTCTGGGGCATGATGGCAAAGTTCCATGGAGTACAACTTGGTAAGAAATGAAGAGATATCTGGCTTGGTGCCTTCCTTACATGGAAATTCTGGAAGAATTCTAATGCTGCTGCTGCTGCTGCTGCTGCTGCTGCTGCTGCTACTGATGATGATGATGATGATAATGATGATGATGATTATGATGGTGATATTTATATTAGGTAGTGCTTTAAGATTTGCAAAGCAATTTCCACAAGTTATTTCATTTGGTCATCACAACACTTTATATGACCTTGCACAGCCCTCCCTCACTCAAAACAAAGTCAAGTGCAAGTCATGTCATCATTTGTCTGATGGTATGATCTTCTTTGGCAACAAAGGATGAACACAACAACAACAACAACCTAAGAAGACTTGTATGAAATGATATCGAGTAAAATGAGCATAACCATGAGAATAATCTGCACCATAACAATTGTAAATATAAAAATTTTGAAGGATTTAAGAACCCTAATCAGCCATGACTCCAGAGATCAATGACAAAGAATGTTACTCAGCTCTTGACAGAGAGGTGAAGAACTAAATATGTAGAATGAAACAAAAAATTTTGGACAAGGCCAATGAGGGAATTTGTTTTGTTTGACTAAGCATTTCTACTACAAAGGTTTTGTTTCTCTTTGGGGTGGGGGTGAAGTGAAAAGGAGAAGAGAGGTAGAAAGGAGAAAGAAAATACTTGATAACTGAAAAAAAAAAATCCATGGGGCCTAATCCAGATGGAAGTTAGCACAGGAACCCTGGTGACCCAGAGAGTAGGGACAACTACCCTCACCCCAAAAGCACAGCAAAGGGTGAAGCTTGGCAAAGCCCAAGTTCAATAACTAGAGTTCGAGAGATGACTAAACCAAAGAAGAAACTTATCACTAGAAAGAATTTTTATGGAAATATATTCAAAATGGATACACAGCTGTGTATTAAAGATCATACCATAAAAACACACAAAGAGAAGCAGATAATACACCTTTCTTAATACACAAGCTGGATATGAGATTTTTCTTAAGAAAACAAAAACTAGCGGCAACTTAAAAGGTAAAATAAACAATTTTGATGAAACAAAAGTGAAAGACTTCTGTCCAACCAAAATTAAAGTATCTAGGATAAAAAGGCCAGTGGTTAAGTGTGAAAAAAAAATTCTCTAATAAGGCTTGGATATCCAAGATATATAAACAGCTAACAAAAATATATAAGACAAAAAGACATTCCCCAATAAGTAAGTGGTCACAGGATGTAAAAACGCAGTTCTCAAAAGAAGAATCACAAACCATTAATACCCATATGAAAGAATAGCCCAAATTACAAATAATAAAAGAAATGCAAATCAAAACAACCCTCAGGTTTTACCTCAGACTCAGAAAACTGGCAAAGAGAACAAACGATGGGAACAGTCAATGCTGGAAGGGTTGTGGGAAAATAGGTAAACTAGTACACTGTTGGTAAAGATGTGAATCAGTTCAGCCTTAATCCATTTTCTCCTGACTTTGCTCACTTCACTCTACATCAGTTTGCACTGCCCAGGCTTCTTGGAAATCATTTCATCATTTCTTAGAGTACAATAACATTCCATTATAATCGTACACCACAATTTGTTCAGTCAATCCCTAGTTCATGAGCACTCCTTAGATTCTAGTTCTTTTTTTTTTTATTTTAACTTTCCCTTCAAGATTAGGAAGTTTGTTTTGCAACTCCCTACCAAATATTTTTCTCTACCTTCCTTGCATTTGTTTCCTTGTTGAATTTGATGTATTTCTATACCAAACTGTTTGTGGGTATTTATTTATTCACATGTTCAACCCTCCTTAGTCTAATTCATGTAAGAGTGAGGCTTGTGTGATATACTCTTCCCACCTTCTCTTCCATGTTTGCATTCTCTTCTTCTCACCACTTATGAGGAATAGCAAGTTCCACTTCATTCTCCTTCTTTTTCTACTTCTTTTACTTTACCCTCTCTTTCCTATCTTCAAACATTCAGAATAGAACCAATTCTCACCTTCCCCTTCCTTCCCCTTTCAGATCCTTTTTTTCTCTTTTAACTGCCTTAATAAGCCTTTGAAAACAATAAGTTTGTGAAGGAATACTTATTTCTTTCTTGACCATTACAATGTTTATATATAACCATACATCCTAGCCCTTTCCAATTGCTTAAATATATTTAGCTTTCTAAGTTTCTCTGGACTTTAGTATTTGTATTCCAAAAGTTCTTACTCTGTTCTGGTTTTAGGATATGCTTGAAAGTACTCTATATTCCAATAAAGCCCCACTTTCCCCCTTATAGGATTATCAGCTTTGCAGAGTAAATTATCCTCAGCTGTAAACCCATTATCACTTGCCCTTGGGAATATTATATTCCCAAAACTCCTCTGGTTTCTTGAAGCTGCCAGATCTTGTGTGACCCTCACTGTGCTTGCTACTTGCAATGCTTCTTTGTTTTGCCTGTTGTACTTCTTTGATGTGGAAGTTCTGTATTGTGGTTGTGACATTTTTTGGACTTTTACTTTTGAAGTTTCTAGGGATGATTAGTGGATTCCCTGCTGTAACATTTTTATTGCTCTTTTTTTTTTTTTACATTATCAAAATTTTCCCCAGTATTTCTTCTCCATTTCCTCCCACAGAGCCACCTTGTATAACAAATAATATTTTTAAAGAAATAAAAAGAAAAAGAGAAAATATTAACAAAACTGAACAATGCATAGTAGAAGTGTGAAATATGTGCAATTTAACATCCAATAAACCTCCCATCTCTGCAAAGGGAAGGTGAGGATGTTATTTGCATTGTGGAAGTTATGATATATGTTGTTTTTCTAGCTCCATTTTTTTCACTCTGCATCGGTTCACATAGGTCTGAATTTATATCTTTTCTTATAATATATTCCACTCTATTATATTCATGTTTCACAATTTGTTTAGCCATTCTCCAAACTGATGGGCAAACACTGTTTCCAATTCTTTGACATAACCAAAACTTTTGCTATAAATCTTTTGGGGTATATGTCTTATTTTTATCAACATCTTCCTTAGGGTGTAAGCCTAATAGTAGGATCTCTGAATCAAAGGATATGAATTTTTTAAAATAAATTTATTGTTTATTTTTAACATTCTTTTTTTAAATTTTGAGTTCTGAATTCTTTTCCTCCTTGCAGTCCCTCCCCCATCAATTGAGAAGGAAGGTAATATTCCTTATACATGTGAAATCATGCAAAACATATTTCCATGTTAGCCATGTTGCAAAAGAAAGAACGAAAAAGAAAGTGAAAAAATATATACTTCAATCTATACTCAGAGTTCATCAGTTCTCTCTTTGGAGGTGGACAGAATTTTTTCATCATGAGTCTTTTGAAATTGTTTTGGATCAGTGTATTGATCAGAGTAGCTAGGTCATTCACAGCTGATCATCATACAATGTTTGCATACAATGATCTCCCGGCTCCGCTCGTTTCACTTTGCATCCATTTATACACCATCCTGCTCATCATTTCTTATAGCACAATATCATTCCATAACAATCATATACAACAACTTGTTTAGCCATTCTCCTACTGATGGACAGCCCCTCAATTTCTAATTCTTTGCCACCACAAAAAGAGTTAACTACAAATATTTTGTACAAATAGGTCATTTTCCTTTTTTCTTGATC
Organism: Notamacropus eugenii; assembly: GCF_028372415.1. NCBI lineage: Eukaryota > Metazoa > Chordata > Mammalia > Diprotodontia > Macropodidae > Notamacropus > Notamacropus eugenii. The sequence goes on along the minus strand of NC_092872.1, from coordinate 501,351,224 downwards.
CTTTTAGGTTATGGACCTAGTATTGCTGGGTCAAAGGGTATGCATAATTTAATAACCCTTTTGGCATAGTTCAAAATTGTTTTCCACAATGGTTGGACCAGTTTAAAACTTCACCAGCAGCATATTATTGCCCTAATTTCTCCACATTCCCTCCAGCATTTTTCATTTTCCTTTTTTATCATGTTAACTAATCTGATAGGTATGAAGTGGTACCTTAGAGTTCTTTTAATATGCATTTCTCTAATCAAAAGTGATTTAGAGTATTTTTTCATACGACTGTAGACAGCCTTGATTTCTTATTCCGAAAACTTCTTGCTCATATCCTTTGAGCATTTATCAATTGGGGAATGGCTGTTACTTTAAAAAATTTTGCTCAGGTCCCTATATATTCGATAAATGAAACCTTTACTAGGGAAATCTGCTGTAAAAAAAAAATTTCCCTATTTCCTTCTTTTCTTCTAATCTTGACTGGATCTGTTTTGTCAATGAAAAAAACTTTTTAATTTCATACAATTAAAATGATCCATTTTACTTCCTATAATCTTCTTTATCTCTTGTTTGGTCATAAATTCTTCCCTTATCCACAGATCTGATGGACAATTTTTTTCATGCTCCCTAATTTGCTTATGATCTCACCCTTTATGTCTAAATCATGTGTATTTTTTACTTTATGTTAGTATACAGTTTGAAATATTGGTCTGTATCTAAGGCATGGATATCTAAGGCACTTTATTTGCATAATTTCAAATGGTTTTATCAAAAAAAAAAAAAAAAAGCTGTACCAATTCATGGTACTACCAACCCCATTTTTAATACTCTCTCCCATCATGAAACTGTTTTGGATTAAATATCAGAAAACTGATGAGATTGTGGCACACTAATATACACTAATTCACTACTAGCACGCTAAAAATTGGAAAATATACCGCAAATCACCCTGGAAAACACTTTGGAATTATGTTAAGAATGTGACTTAAATGTCCACAAGCCTTTGACCCAAAGATTCCACTGTTAGGCATGTGCCCCAAGGAGGTTAGCAGCATTTTTTGTTGTAGTAAAGAATTTGAAACCAAGTGGTTAAGTTGTAAGGTATGTTACAATAAGAATTTCATTTGTATAAAAGTTGGAACTAGATTGTCACTAAGGTCCAGACTCAAAATCTGTGGTTCTGGAATAGATGTCTATCTACTAAGGAATAGATAAATTACAATACATTAATGAAAGAGAATGTTATTGTGCCACATAAGAAACAAATGTGAAAAAAAAAAAAGAAATCTAGGAAGACCTAAATGAAATGATGTAAAGTGAAGTAAACTGAATCAGAAAAACAGTATACAATGACTTCAATGGAATTAAGGGAAAGATAAAAGTCACGTACATGTACACACATACACACACACAACTGTATAATTATAAAGACCAACCATGGCCCCAAAGATAAGAAAATACACCTCCCTTTTTTTTGCAAAGGTGAAAGAGTAGGGGTGTTAAGCATTTCATATAGTGACAGCCAGATATCAGTTAATGGGTTGGTTAGTTTTGTTCAACTGCTCTTTTACCCTTCGAAAAATTTTTTGTAGCAGGGGCTGGCTTTTGGGTAAAGAAAAGGGAAAAGAATATCTGAAGATGAAACTTATATAAAATCAAAAATTATCAATAAAAAATTTTAGTGAAGAAGTTATTTTGTATTAGTTCATCCTTCACACAATATGTGAAAATGTTGTGTACTCCTGATAAAATGTAATCTCCTGACAGGGGATGTTTCTTTTTGTATTTGTATACTCCATACCTAGAATGGTGCCCTATATCATAGTAGGTACTTCATAAATATATGTTCAAATGAAATGAATTTACAATTAGTTTGGGCCAATCTAATAAGGAATGATATTACCTAAATTAATATACAGACAAGAGTAATAACGATCAAGGTACCAAGGTGTTACTTTATAAAATTAAGAAATAATACCAACAAAATCCAGTTGCAGGAGCAAAAGTTCTAAAATCTAAAGGGGAATATTTTTTAAAAGTAGAAAAAGGGAGGGAATAACATTACCATATGCCAAGCTACTTTATAAGATAATCATTATCAAAATTATTTGGTACTGGTGAAATGTAAAAAGTAGTTTGTGGAAGAGATTGGATAAGCAAAACACAGAAGAAATCAAACAGTATTCCAGTGTTTAATAAACCTGTGATCAAATGATAATATTTATAAAGCACTAAGCACACTACCTAGCACAGTAACCACTTAACAAATACTTAATCCCTTTCCTCCCTTCCTTCACATGAACACAAACTACTAGAGAGAGATTTCCCCCATTTTATAATAACTGCTGGGAAAACCAGGAAGCAACTTGGCAAAAAATAAGTTTTACAAGAATTATCCACTACCCACAACAAATTTCAAAAAGATATGCAACCTAAGTATAAAAGGTTACAACATTTAAAAAAAAACAGGGCAATGAAAGGTGGTACCAGTAAAAGAATGGGACTATCATTTCAACTATATAAAGTGTAAACGCTTTTGCCCCTACAAAATCATAAGGGAAACTTCTGACTGGGAAAAATCTTTACAAATAATATGTCAAAAAAAATCAAATCTGATATCTAAGATATAAAGGGAACAGATATAAACATTTAAGTCTAAGAGTCATTCTCCAACAGATAAGTGAATAATATGAACAAATAGCTTTTGAAAGATGAAATGTAAGCAATGTACAACCACATGTAAAAATGGCACAAATCATTGATAAGAGACATGCAAATTAGCCAAGGTTTCAAAGTTCTTCCTCAACATCAAATTGAAAAAGACGATAAATGACAGAAATAGTTAATGTTGGAATGGCCTGTTGGAAGCAGTGGATTTGGGTTCAAATTACACCTGTATGACACTGGGCAAATCACCCTCCTTGTACCTCAGTTTCCTTATCTGTAAATTTTCACTAAATAGTCTTTGAGGTCCCTTCCAGCTCTAGAACTATGATCCTCTGATCCTATGGGAGATGACAGCATACAAAGACATTTCTTGGTGGAGTGCTGAAATGGTTCAACCATTCTGGATAACAATTTGAAATTATGTCCAAAAAATGTTACTAAACCATTCATAACCACTTGATTCAGGGATTCCATCTTTACGCAGAAAGGACCAATAAGGAAAAACATTTTTAAAAGCACTATTTACATAGGAAAGAACTAGAAAGAAAATTGATTCCCATCCATTGAGGAACAGATGAACAAAATGTAGTATATGAATGTAATGGAAGTACGGTAAGAAATTATGAATATGAAGAACTCAGAACAAGATGAGAAAATTTGTATGAATTGATAAAGAAAGAAATAAGCAGAACCAGGAAGGCAATATACACAATGTCTACAATAACGTAATTGAAAACAATGCTAGATGGCAGTCACAGTGGTACAGTCAAGATAGTAAAGTTGTAGAAAGCAGTCCAGTTGAGCTTTTCTCCACAAAACTCCCCGAAACAAAACTAGAAATTGCAACAGATGGAATCCTGAAGAGGCTTTCCAAAAAAAGGTAGTGAGCTATTATTCAACCCAGCTTAGCCTAAAGAGACAGAGAGAGGTCTGCAGACACTCTAAATGGGGTTAGGCCAGACACATCACTCAAGAAGCACTTAAGCACCTAAACAGAGCATGTGCACCAGGGCAAGAGGAGATGCCAGAGCTATCCCATGGCACCATACTAGGGAAAGGTGCCAACTAGTATTTTTCGCTTAACCCTGGGTCATAAATCCAGGGAGGACTGAGGTGACCTGGACATGGGGGTAGCATTGCCAGGTAGGGAGGCCATGGGCTGAGTACCAAGGAGAAGTTCAAAAGCATGCTGCAGGAGAGTGGCAGACCTCCCAGGAGCCTCAATTCCAGCAACTAGTTTCAATACTAGTTCCAACATCTAGTCAAGCTTACAGAGGAATAACTAGAGCAGGAATCCTAGACCAAATGAGAGCCTGCAATTCTGTTACACTCCAAACCATCAGAGTGTTCCAGCTGGCTGAGTCCAGTAGCAAACACCAGAAAAAAGAACTTGCAGAACTCAGACAAGAGGATAACAAACAGACTTTACCCTGCAGACCACTTTGGGAGCACTGACAGTTTTCAGGTCCCCAGTCTGTCCTTGAGACACTGGAATAACACAACACTCCGTACCCCAAGAAAGTGGGAAAAGGATCAGCTCAATCCTCCCTCCAAAAGTTTGGCAAAACTCAGACCTAGCATCAAGTTTGAAGTCAGGAAGTAAGATGGAATAAGCACACACACAAAAAAATCTCACTGTAAGGAGCTATCGTGGTGGCAGAGAAGCCCAAGACACAAACCCAAAAGAAAAGAATGACTCTAAAACATCCACAAGCAAAACTGGGCAAAAATTCAACTAGAATTCCTGTAAAATACAAAGAAAGACTTTAAAAGCAGTTAAAATTGCTTACATAAATGGAATGAGAGTACTGGAGCATATATGAAAAAAATTAGAAATGAAATAATTGTGGAAGAAAAATTAGAAAGAGAACAGCTTGGCACAACAGGTACAAAATGATGCCCTGAATTCCCTGAAAATTGAAATAGAACCCAATTCCTCTAAGAGGCAACAAGTAATAAAACAAAATCAAAAGACTGAAATATAGAAGAAAATGCAAAGTATCATAGCAAAAACAAATGTCCTAAAAACATACTGAGGAAAAAAAATTAAGAATCAATGAATGATCATGACAAAAAAAAAAAAGGCTAGATATATTCCAAGAAATTTTAAAAGATGAATTTCCAGATCTCTTAAAACCAGAGGGCAAAGGAGAAACAGATTCTATTGTTCATCTCCTGAAAGATTTTCCAAATGAAGACTTTCAGGAATATCACATCCAAAATCCAGAGCTTCCAGATCAAAGAAGAAAAAAAACTACAAGCAGTCAGAAAGAAAGAATTCAAGTACCAAGGAACCTTAATCAGGATCACATACGACATAACAGTCACTATTATAAAGAAGAGAAAAACTTGAAATATAACATTCCAGAAGGCAAAGGTTACCACTTTACAGCCAAGAATAACTTACTCAGTAAAAATTAATATAATGCTACAGGGGAAAAAATAGACTTTTAATGAAATAAAGGACTTCTAAGTAACTCCTGATTAAAAAAAGGAGGGGGGGGACTCCATAGAAACTTTGATGCTATTCCCTATGAATTTTATCATCATCAGGGATCAGAGAGAGTCTAATTAGACAAGGCCTAGGAGTAGTTCCATTATGCTTTGATGATCTTAAGAATGGAAAGAGAGGAGAAGAGGAATAGGAGAAGTGAGAGAAAGGAAAGGAAGGTCAGATAAAATTATCTCACATGATCAGGTTTGCAAGTAGACCTCTATACAAATAAGAAGGGGAGGTAGAATTCTCATCTGAAAGGGTCAAAAGAAGGAAGAATACATATACAGACACAACTGGGTGCAAAAATACATTTCACTTAACAAAGAAACAGAAGGAGAAGGGAAGAAGAGGAGGAGGAATTAAGAAGGAAGGCAGATTAAAGGAGGATTAGTCTAAGCAAAACAAACTCTAAGGATGTACAAAAATATTTATAGCTTTCTTTGAGGTGGCAAAGAATGAGAAATCGGGTAAGCTTCTATAAAATGATGTAGAATGAAGTCAACAGAACCAGGAGAACAATTTATACAATGACAACAATGTGGTAAAGGTAAACACCTTTGAAAGAATCAGGAACTCTTAGCAGCAAAATGACCAACAACAATCCCAGAGGACTAATGATAAAACATGCTACCTATTTTTCAATAGAGAAGTAAAAGATTAAGTGCAGAAGGAGACACAGCCAATGGGAAAATTTGTTTTAACTCACGTTAAAACACATTTGTGATGGCTTTTATTTTACTTTTGCTTCTCAATTGGGAGAAGAGGATATGAAAAAGTGGGTTTTTGCTAATTGAAAAAAGGTTTTTTTAAGCAATCAAAATCATATTAAGTTTATGACTAGCCTTGGTTCCAGAGAGCATAAATAATAAAACACACTTCTCTGGTAGAGAAGTGAGGAGTCTATAGAAGCAGAATAAGGCATACATTCTCAGACTACTGTTTTATTCAATTTTGCTCAACTGTTTTTCTTTACATGGAAGAGTTCAATGGAGGAAAAAGTAGTATGTTAAGAAATTATTATTCTATTTTTTAAAAGGAAACAGTACAACTCTTTTTTAAAGCATGGCACAGACTTATAAAAAAATATCAAATATACTAAAGTTCAGAATGATCTTACTATGGCAAGGAAAGTTACTGAGAAAAAATGGATTTTTTTAAAGCTATAATAAAGAGAAGAGAATCATCAAATAAGAGAGAGAACTACTTTTGGTGGCGAAGATGAAGATAATGATAGATTATCAGAGGGAAGGCAGAGTTGCTCAACTCTTATCATGTCTTTGTTTTCTCTGCCAAGAGATTTATCTTTTGACTGGAAAGAAGAGAATGAAAATGATTAATACGGAGTTCATGCCCAAAATAAGTAAGGAGATAGTAAGAGAGCACAAAGTTGACCTGGATGCATTCAAGTCACCTGATTCAGATGAATTATATCCTAGAGTATTCTCTCTCTCTCTCTGTCTCACGCATGCACGCACGCACACGCACCCCTGCCAAGTGTAATTACTGAACCAATGTCAATGGTCTTTTAAAAATCATAGAAAATTGAAGATATACTATAAGATTGGAAAAGGAAAAATATCTTGTGGAAGAAAATGGAATCTGCAAGCTATAAATCAGTTTAAATTCCTAATAAAAATTCTAGAATCAATTATTGCAGGAATGTTTAGTAAGTAACTAAGCAAAAAAACTGGTAATCACAAAGAGCCAAGATGACTTTATTAAGAATAGATTAACTGTACTTCCTTTAGAGAAGTTAGTAAGTAGATTAGAGGAATATTTTAGATATGTTACCAAGATTTTGACAAAGCCTTTCACACCACTATTGGAAAAAAAGATAGAGAGTTACAGGGTAGAAGAATATGGTTAAGTAAATCAGAAGTAGCTCAATGGCTGGAACCAAGAAACATTCAATAATAGTTCAGTGTCCACTTGGAAGAAGACCTTTATTAGAGTGTATCAGGGAATCTGTGCTTGGCATGATAACATTTTTATTAACGTCTTGGACAAAGGCATAGGAAGGAAAGAGAAAATCATTTATTAAGAGCTTACTATGTGCCAGGCAATGTGCTAACTGCTTTATAAATATTATCTCATTTGATTCTCCCAACAACTCTGTGAAATAGATACTACTATTATTCCCATTTTAAGGTTGAATAACCTGAAGCAGACAAAGGATTAGTGACTTGTCAGCTAGTGTCTGAAGCTACATTTGAATTCAGGTTTTCCTGACTCCAGGCCCAGAACTTTACCTACTGTACCACACAGATGGCATGCTTATGAAACTGCATATGACACAAAGCCAGGAGGAATAGCTATTATACCTAATGACAGAATCAGGATTCTAAAAGATCTTCTTGCCAGGCTCAAATATTGTTGAGTCTAATAAAAGGAAATGTAAAAGGATTAAATGTAAAGTTTTATCATTAGGCTCAAAAAATTACAACTACAAGATTAGGGAGCAGAAGCTAGTAACAGGTAATCTGAAAAAGAGCAGGGAGTTTTAGGGGACTACAAGCTCATTAAATGTGCCACAGCAATCCCAATAATGTCTCCTATTCATACTAAATCTGGAATATAGCTTTCAATACCAGGTACCATGTTTTAGGAGGATGAGGAAAACCTGAAAAACATCCAATAAGGGATAAACAGGATGGTGAAGCATCTCAAGATTAGACCACTTGAGAATTAGTTGAAAGATACTGGAGATGGTTAGCCTGGAGGAGAAGACTTAGCAGGTTGACTGTATAGCTATAAGTATTTGAAGGGCTATCATACTGAAGTAAGGATTAAACTTATTTGACCATAAAGGGCACAAATAGGAGCAATGAGTGGAAATTACAAAGAAGCAAAATGAGATTTGATTTAAAGAAAAACTTGCTAACATTGAGACCCACCCAAAAGTGGAATGAATTCTTCCTCCATACAATGAGTTCCTTCTCACTACTCTCCATTCAAGCCAAGACAGATGAAATCTGAGTTCTTGTTCAAGTATGGATTGCTCTCTTCCAACTGTGAGATTCTGTGATTCTTCCCCATCCAAATAGAAAAACATAATAGTATCAGTCAGTTATGGCTAAGCGTAATTATATGGTAATGCGAATAAGTTTGTATCAGTATGTTAGATCAACCAAGGATTTGCTTTATATCTCTAATCATGAAATGAAAAGCATTGTCCCATTAAAAACAATTTCAAACATCAGTAAGCAGGTAAGGAAATATTTTTAATTGGACGAAGAGTCACACTGTTTATTCATAAGATACCCAGACGATCAACCTAATTTATTCCCTTTAGAGTAACTGGAGGTGGGAGGAGTAAGGAAGAAGGGAAGTATTACTCCATATCTCATATCCCCTATTCCCACATGCCACTAATTCACAAGGAAGAATAAAAGCATCTATACTTATAGGCCTATTTTTTTGTAATTAGGATGGAAAGAGTACATGCCCCACTATCAACAATGTGCTCTATCAAGGGCATCTTTCAGCAACATGAACCTTCTCTGTTTTACCACAGGCAACCTGACAGGCCTTTTCACTCCAGAAGCTTTCAGATCCTATTCTGACCTAAACATATTCACAATCCCACTATAGTCTATCACACTCCTGTCAAACTCTTCCCTTTAGCCCCAGACACAAATTGCACAACTTATGGTTTACGGAATATTTACTATTTTAACTATAATTTTGTACTGTGGACCCTTTTTTTCTGAGATTCTGAAATGTATCCCTATAGCTCTTGTGTTTTTTCTAACTCTAACAATGAAGTTTCTGACAATGCAGTGGTTAGTTAGAATATATTCTCTGCATTAGTAGGGGTTATTTTTTAACAAGACCTATAATTTAACTGGTGTAGGAAGCTCCCAGAAGGGGAACTTCCAGGAGGATCTACCAATGTGAATCAGCATTTTCTCTGAATTTTAGTCTTAAGTGAGCTGACTAAGGCAACTTCCCATAGCCAGTATGTGTCAAAAGTAGGATTTGAATCCAAATCTTCCTTACTCCAAGGCCAGCTCTTTCTTCATTATGACTCTAAAATAGCTGTATAAATAAATTTAATTTATCCTCACAATTAAACAGTAAGATGAATACAAGGTAGATGGTCTTATCCCTTAAAAAACAGAGTTAAAAACAAAAAAGACAGGGTGCTCTGCTCAAAATAACAGCACAAGTAGAAGTATAGAGACATTAGCAAAACTTGGTCTCATAACTCTTCAATCATTCCTGAAAAAATGCTTTAATTTTAAATAATATACTTCAATTTAGCAAACATTTATTAAGATGCTAGGGATAAAAAGACACAAATGAAACAGTCTCTACCTTCAAAGAGCTTACATTCCACTTCAGAAATAAAACATATACCCCAAAAAAAACATAGTAAAAGGAAAGTTCAGATGGGACAGAGGTATTAACTTCACAAAGAAGATGGGTCCTGGGTTAGAGATAAATTTTGAGAGATGAAAACAAAAGAGTGCATTTCAGGAATGCAAGGGACTTATACAGTGCTTTCAGGGATCAGAATGGCTCAAATACCAAATTTACGGTCCTGAAATTTCACCTATGTTTTCCCCTACCAGGGAAGGAGGGGGGAAATGTAAACATTTCCTCATATTTTATTTGAAAATATGTCAGAAGATCTAGGTTCACATCAGAATTCTTCCATTACTCTTTTTGGGAACTTAGAAATAAAGCTGAAAGTTCATATTTTACAACAATTAATTCCAATTTGTAATTAAAGCAACAGCCCTCTTTCTCTTAAATGAAATATTTTCTTTTCTACCATTAAGTACTGGCTATTTTAAGTTATCAGCAAGTATAGCTTAATAATAAATTCTTCACTGATAGCATGAATAATACCGTTTCAAAATACATTGCTGAAACATGGAACACTGTTGTACTTCTTTTAACATTTAGTAAAAAATGAAGCTTTTGTCTAATGATTCCTAGTCCAGCAAGTAAGCTTAAGCTAATTATTTTGAATACTTCTGAAGCTTTTGTCCCCAAATTTACTAATTTATTTGTTTTCAGTTTTCAACAATCACTTCCATAAGTTCCAAATTTTCTCCCACTCCCCAAGACAGAATGCAGTCTTATATGGGTTCTACACATGCATTCCTATTAAACACATTTTCACATCAGTCACATTGCATAGAAGAATTAAAACGAATGGGAGACACTATAGCAAAAACAAAATATAATAAGGAAGAAAATAGTCTGCTTCATTCTCTGTTCCAACTCCGTAGTTCTTTCCCTGGATATGGATGGCATTTTGCATCATGAGTCCTTTGGAAATGTTTTGGATCCTTGCATTGCTGTGAAGGGTAAGTCTATCAAAAACAGTCTTCGCACACTGTGGCTGTTACTGTGTATAATGTTCTCCTGGTTCTGCTCACTTCACTCAGCATCAGTTCATATAGGTCTTTCCAGGCCTCTCTGAAGTCCTCCTGCTCATCATTTCTTACAGCACAATAGTATTCCACTACATTCATATACCACAATTTATGCAGCCATTTCTCAACTGATGGGCATCCTCTCAATTTCCAGTTCTTGACCACCATAAAAAGAACTGCTATAAATATTTTTGTATATATGGGTCATTTTCCCACTTGTATGACTTCATTGGGATACAGCCCTAGAAGTGGTATTGTTGGGTCAAAGGGTATGCACATTTTTATAGCATTCCAAATTGCTCTCCAGAATGGCTGGATCAGCTCACAGCTCCACCAACAATGAATTAGTGTTCCAACTCTCCCATTTCTCCAACATTTATCCTTTTCCTATTTTGTCATGTTAGCCAATCTGAATGGTGTGATGTGGTGCCTCAGAGTTGTTTCGATTTGCATGTCTCTAATCAATAGTGATTTAGAGCATTTTTTCATATGACTACAGATAGCTTTAATTTCTTCCTCTTAAAATTGCCTGTTCATATCCTTTGATCATTCATCAACTGGGGAATGACTTGCACTCTTATAAATTTGATTCAGTTCTCTATATATTTTAGAAATGAGACCTTTATCAGAGACACTAGCTGTAAAAATTCCCAGTTTTCTGCTTCCCTCTTAATCTTAGTTGCATTGCTTTTGTCTGTATGAAAACTTTTCAATTTAATGTAATCAAAATTATCCATTTTGCATTTCATAATGTTATATATCTCTTGTTTGGTCAAAAATTCCTCCATTTTCCAAAATCTGAAAAATGAACTATTCCTTGCTCCCCTAGTTTATTTACAGTATCAGTCTTTATAACTAGAGATTGTGTACCCATTTGGACTTCATTCTGGTATATAGTGTCAGGCACTGGTCTATGCCCAGTTTCTACCACACTGTTTTCCAGTTTTCACCACACTGTTTTACAGTTTTCCCAGCAGTTTTTGTCAAACAGTGAGTTCTTATCCCAGAAGCTGGGGCCCTTGGGTTTATCAAAGAATAGACTGCTATAATCACTAACTACTATGTCTTGTATACCTAACCTTTTCCACTGATCTACCCTTGACTTTTGAAGCTTTTTAAAAATTTTCAAAACAAAACTTGATGGATGAAACAAGGGAAGAAATTACCCTTACTGTACTCTGCATTGGTAAGACCACAACTAGGATGTTATTCTAGTTCTGGGAATTAATTACCTTTTAAGAAAAACACTAAGTAGGAGTAAAGGATGGTGACCAGGATAGAATGTTGAGGGATCTCAAAACCATGTCATATTAAGATCACTTTCAAGAACTACGATGTTTAGACTCAAGGAGAGAGGACTCACTGTAATAAAAAAAAAAAAAAAAGACAATGCTCTCTATGCATATCTGAAGGGCTGAGAAGAGAAATATAAAATAATAAATAAGAGTTATTCATACATAAGCAGGTGAGAAAGAGAGAGAACTTAGATGAGGACAATGGATGGAAATTGCAGAGAGGCATTTAGCTCCATGTAGCTGTCAAAAGTCAAAATCAAAAGGAAGCCTAATTCAGTGGACATTCAATATTTATTTATGTTGGTGATCAAAAACAAGAAACATGAATAATCCACCCGGAGAATTTAGTTATCAACTACAACAATTAACCATATTTCATAGAAAAAATACACTTTAAACTCTTATGTAAAAGCTATATTAAAGACTTGCTCAGTGTTTAGAAAAAGACATAACTTCATTTTTATAAACATTTTATTCAGCATCATTTACCCTACAATAGACTGAAAAGAAAAACAAAAGATACTTCATGCAGCTGTCATTCCCTGCCCTATTCAATAGATTTGTTTTTAAAATAATTCTGCTGAGGGCACTGTAAGTATTTCCAATTTCTCCCTTCACAGAATCCTAAAACTTAAGACAAAAAAAAAAAAAATCAGTCCTTTAAAAACACAAGTCTTCATTACTAAAACAGTAGGAAGTAAATGTTTGCTTTTACTGACCTTTAAATATTATAGTCTAGCTATTATATTTTCTTCAAAGTATTATCTTTACTTCTACAGTCTTCAAATGGACACATTCCAGCAACATTCCTTATCATACAAACCATTAAAATTAATTGTTATTCTCACTCCCACTATATCATCTGTATGTGCTATGTAAGTACCATGAGAGTAAAAAAACAACAAACAAACAAAAAACATGAGAGCAAAGATTACCTATTTGTATCCCTCACAGTGCTTGGCACATAGTGAGCACTTAATAAATGCTTTTTCATTCATTCATTCATACTGTTTTTGGCCAGTAAATTAATATGACCTTTACTAGAAAATCTATTAAATAAGTAGATAGTGCTGTTAGAAGTAAGTTAACTGTTTTGAGAAAGTATCTTTTTTGATCTTGAAAAAACAAGTAAATAAATATTTAAATTATCAAAAAATGCTTGTAATAGCCTTAAAGAGTCCTGTTTAACTTAGATTCCCATTATGCATTAGTTTCAACAGAGACCTCCCGGATATAATAATGTCACCATCATATAGTATGCTTTAACATTAGATAACCTGGTAATAAAAAGGCAAATTCACTATCATCAATTTTTTTAAAGAGTTGCTATAATATATTTAAAGCTCTCCACTTGAAAATTGGAGAGAATTAAGTAAACAATATAAAAAGATATTAATTTTGACAGACTCAATTAAATTCAAAAAATACTTACTGAGCAAGACACTTGTACTAGACATTGCAGGAGATATGAGAGCAAAATAAAGACATCCTTCCCTCAAAAAGTTTACAAGCTAGTAGGGAAGCATAAGACAGTAACATAAATAATGCCATATAAGAGGTATAAGTAAAATGCTTCCAGGAGGCTCATAGGAAATAATGTTCACTTCTGATAAGGAAGATTAAGGTACACTTCATGAAGGAGGTATCACTTGAACTAAGCCTGGAGAGATACCCAAAAATATGAAAGGTAAAAATGTTTAAAAAAAAAAAAAAGGAGATTCCAAGAGGAAGGTAGGTTCAGCAGTAGTGAATATTATGTTCAAAGAAGTGTGAGTAGTTCAGTTTACCTAGGGCATAATCGATAGGGAAGTAGTGAGAAAAAACCTGGAAAGATAGGTTGGGATCATGTAGTGAATAGCTCTGAATGCCAGACCAAATTAGAACCTTATACTAGAAAGAATGGAGAGCCATTTGAATGTTTTTTGATTTAAAAAGTATACTTTGGAAAAATTAATTCAGCGACACTATATAGGCAGCTAGAGGGGAGGGAAAAACTAAAGGAAAGGAAATTCACAGTAACCAGTTAAGCTTATCTCAATAGTTTAGATCAGTGGTCTCTAAAGTAGCGGCCCTATTCCCTTGAAGAACATCCCCCAAAGGGTAGACAGCTGGTAGAAAAATGGGTCATCTCACACTTTCCCCACAAAAGTCAATTTTGGAGTTCATTTCCTACACAAACACCTGTCCATCCATTATCACCCAATGCTTCCCAACACACACACACATACATACACACACACACACACTCACTCACTCACTCTACTGAGAAAGCTCCAGCTTCTATCCACCTTGTACCAGAAATGGGAGCCCTAGGACATTATTAATCTAACCATGACTCAGGTACCCATGACAGAGTTGTACAGTTGCCATTGGGAAAATATCATACATGGAATACCCACTCCCTGTCATCAGCTCAGAAGTATGGGAATATGCAGTCCATGTGTGACTCTCTGGGGTGTAGCCCAAACGAGCTGAAAATGTAACTGGGAAATATTTGACAAATAAACAAAAATACAATAAAACATAGATAACATTAAAACTAAGTCAATACACAACCCACAGAAATTCCTTATGTACATTTTAGCGGCCCCCATTTTATCTGACACTACTGCTCCAGATCACCTCCTAGCTGATGCAAGTGTGACTCAAGGGATGAGATCTGTACTCTAAAGCAGTGACCAGTATGAGCCTCCCTATTATATCCCCAGCGTTCATTTTGTATGGGACAGAGTGAGCACAAGATGAACAGGAATTGAAGGCTTGCAATTTGAATCACAAATTTCATTACGTCATCTTTCCCCAAAAACAAAACCCTCTTCCAAATTTTGCTATTTCTGTAGAAAACACCATCATTCTTCCAAACACCCAAGTTTACAACTTTAATGTCATTCATCACTCATCCTCACATTGCCAGTACTGGCATTTCTTCCTCATTCACCTCCCTCCAAACCCTGCACAGACCACCAAAAGGACTGTCTGGCAGGACTGTCACCTCTAGAATGCCCCTTCTGTCTCTCCTCACAGAATCCAGCCACGCCACTAAGCAAGACTGCCAACCCTACCATAGGCCATCTAAAACCTATCTAGGCCAAAAAAAAAAAAGCCTGGCAAAGCAAATGCTACATGATACCCCTCTCCCCAATCTTCCTTCAATGCTATTTCCCATTCCCCAAGACCTCGCTTCCCTTCCTTTCTCTTGGCTGAACACAGACCCTCGTCATCCCCAATCCTACTATACTCAGACCCCCAAGCCTAAACCTCTTTTCTCAACAGCAGCGGGCAAGGTCCTATTAGACCTCCTTCTTCCCTATTAGAGCAGACATGGCTGCCTACACTCCTTGCATAAGCAAGAAATCACAACCTACAATACTTCACTGAGATAGAGGACCTCCAGGTCTTACTATTTTCCTGCTATTGCAATTCTAAGGTCCTCTTCATCTGCCCTGCTTCTATGCCCTTCAGATACCCCAATTACACACTGTCACCTAATCTGATGAAACATCCTAAAGCTTCCTGGGCTTTGCTATCCTCCCTGCTGAAGCACCGTTAGGATTTCCAGGTCTTTCTATCCAATCTGCCACTGATCTCTCTTATGCTACCCTTCCTCAATTCTTGATGGCAAGAAATTGTTGGTTTTCTATATTTTCTAATTTCCAACACTTTGGACAACACTTGGCTGATAATAATCCCTCAATAAGTACTTTTTAAATTCATTCCTTCACCCAGACAGTTACCAAATCTTCTTTCTATCTCCATATGTCTCATTTCTGTCCCCTTTTCTTTAGCCATTTAACAACCTACTTTAGACCTCATCAGATCTGGCCTAGACTACTGGAATGGTTGGTTTTCCTGATTCAAGTCTCTGCCAACTCTAATTCTTCCTATACATATCTACCAAAACGAATTGCAGGTCTAACAATGTCACCTCCCCACTCAATAAACTCCAGTGATTCCCCTAATGACTCTAGCATCAAATGTAAACTACTCTGTTTGGCATTTAAAGCATTTCACAACCTGGCCACCACAAGCTACCTTTCAAGTCTTCTTATTTCCCTTTCTGCATTCTACTGTAGAATCAAATAGGGCTGCTTCCTTTTCCTTACACCCATACAAAAATGCAAAGAATTATCCAAACATGAGTAGGAAATTAGGGTACAAAACCATTCACTAAGCAGACCCATTCTAGATTCTGTCATTACTACTTTCCTAGACTAATGACTACTCGGTCATTAGTACTTTTCTAGACCTGTCTACCGACAAGTCCTTCTTCCTTTACTCTTTCCCTCATCTTCACAAAACTTCTAGATTAATTTAATCTGCTTTATGCACAAATCGAATCTTATTCCTCTGCTCAAAATCACAGGACTGATCTGGAAGTGAGTTTAAAGATCACATACAAAGACTCCCCAAAGTCTACCCAAATGATATCTAAGATACCCAATGATATGAAGTGAGATAACATACGTATACTGCTTTGAACGCTTTAAAGCATAAGCCCAAGCTATTACTATTGTTAGTACCCAAAGAAATTCAAATACCTTGACACAATATTTAAGGCTAGCTCTAGTCTGGCACCACTCTACCTTTCCAATCTTACTTTATACTAGTCCCAACCAAATATTCTATGTTCCAGCCACTGAAACTATTAACCATCCCCTCAGATATTCCATGTTTTTTCTACCTCCATGACTTTACCTTTGCCTAAAATGTCTTCCCCTAACCATGATGGATTGAAACTTACTCATCACTAAAAGCATGCTCAAATGCCCTCTTTTCTATGAAGGCTGCTCCAATCTGCCCCAGTCCCAGACCAACATTCTCACATCACACTATGCACATATGCCCTTGTAATTCTAATAAAATATTATGCTTCATCAAGAGATTCCAGAATAAGAAAGTGATAGTTCTTCTATACTCTATTCTGATCACACTACATATGCAGTACTGCATTCAGTTCTGAAAGGCACTATTTAATTAAGAACATTAACAATACAGAAAACATCCAGAGGAAGACAACCAGGATGAAGGGCCTGTACAAATCACAGATTTAGAATGGCTGAATGGCTGGAGAACCTAGAAATATTCATGCTGGAGAAGACTCAAGGAGAAAAAAACAGTTATCTTTGACTATCTAAAGGGCTGTCATGTGGAAGACCTGAATCAATGAATCAAAACACATTTATTAAGCACTCAGGAAGAACTAAAGATATAACTATGGACAGCTAGGTGCACAGCAGATGGAGCACGAGTTCAAATCCATTCTCAGATGCTTACCAGCTGTGTGACCCTGGGCAGTCACTTCACCCTGACTGCCTCAGTTCTTCAACTGTAAAATGAGCTGGAGAGGGAAATGGCAAAGCACTCCGACATCTTTGCCAAGAAAATCCCAAAAAGGGATCACACAGAGTCGAACAAAACTGAACAATAATAAGGATAAAAATGCAAAAGAGCCAGAACATTCTAGTAGGGAGAGAAAATAGGAGACTGGTGACTAAGGAAGAAGCATTTAATCTAAGAGATCACAGGGGTGGTGAATGAATCCACAGAACAGTCAAATAAGGTGCACTTTCCAGAATTATGTTAATTTGATTACTGCTCATAGAGCAAAAGGTTAAAAGGTGAGGTTAATACTTGCTGTCACAGGGCAAGAAGATGGCCCAGGTATAGCATTATCATGGGTCTGGGGAGCCCATCAATCAGAATACATCCCACTAGTTCTTTCTGATGTCATTATAAAAAACTAGGAGTAATCAGATGCAAAGCGGTAAATATAGGTTTGATATCTAAACATTAGAGCTGCACAAAACTTAGAACAGGCTGCCTTAGAAGAATGGTTCCTGTCATTGGAGATCTTCAAATAGAGACTGGATTACCATTTGTCAGACATATTAAGAGTAGGGATTCCTTATGGCAGTATGGATAGTTAATAGATTCTAAAAATCTGTGATTCTATTATAATTACTTATGCATGCATTATATCTTTCTATTAAAGTATAAATTCCAGGATGACATCTTATAGCTCTATTCTTGACAATGAAATAATGCTTTATACACTTAATTAAGTTATTTACTGAGATTCATAAAGTTTTATCTGAAAAATACCTTAAAGGCAATATAATCCAAATTTATATATATAGATACATAGATACATAGATAGATAGATAGATAGATAGATAGATAGATAGATAGATAGATAGATAGATAGATAGATAGATGAGGACACTGAGGCCCAGAAAAGTTAACCAAGGTCACACAGGTAATAAGTTACAGAAGTGGGTTTCAAAGTCAGGTTCTCTGATACCAGAAGCAGCGCTCTTTCCATTGTAACATGTTGTCTGTTGAACTGAATTAATTAGAGTTCAGAAAACAAGGTAAGGCTTCAACTCAGGAGCAAAAGTATTCTGGTTTTATAAACCAGGAAATCTTGCATTCATTAAGATTTGTCACAGTGGCTTTTTATTCCTAACAATTACAACTGCACATCATTTTATAATATCTAAGAACTGGAGACAAAGTATATATCCACCAACTGAATGAAGACTAAACAAACTATGGAATATGGAAAACAATATACACAGTGACTAACTACATCAATGGGAATGGAAATATCAATGAGCAAAAAATTATTGAAACTGAATGTTGTGTAATTATAATGGCTGAGCTAGGCCCCACAAAGAAGATATAGGAGAAGACTTTCCTATTCCCCCAACCCTCCATCACCACCATACTTGCTTGCAAAGGCAGGAATCCAAAGGTGTGGAACATCACATATAACAGCAAATTTTTTTTCAATATATTAGTTGGTTATGTTTTGTTTTCTTCCTCTTTAAAAAAAAATATTCTATGTTATGCAGTTATAAGCTCTCTGAAAGGATAGAGGGGGATGAATAAAAGAGGAAATACAGGTGATGTGAAAGCAAAAGATATTAATTAAAAAACCTACTTTAAAACAATTAGAGCTGTGCCAAAAATAGAAATAAAGCAGTAAGTTACTCAAAAGTAGAAGGCCTTAAAGCAGAGGTCAGATGATCACCCATTCAGTGATGTTGTAGAAGGGATTCTTACCTAGGTGAAAGCTGAACTACATAACCTTTAGTTTATAGCTCTAAAACTGTCTGCTTATACAAGGTGTCTCAAAAGTCTTCATTAAGAATTTATAAGTTATGTGATCAACAAAATAAAGTACTAAACATTTTTTCTGATCCTCAGGACTTTTCAACTCTCTTGAAAATAAGTACTATGTACAAGAAAAGAAGCAATTTGGCTACCTACACGTTCAAGACTGAAAGGGAGTTAACTATTCAATGAACTAGCAGCAACCAAAGGCTAACTAATAGACTACAATGAACTCACTCAGTACTCCCTTGCTCACTGTCCACCAAGTTTCCACAACATGACTGAACAAGTCAATCAATGGGCTTGCAATAGAATTTAACTCTACAGTCCCCACTTCTCTTAGTGCCGCAGAAATTCAAAACACAAGTTTGCTTAGGCTGAGACAGGTCTATGCTGAAACAGAGCTTATCCAGAGAATCAAGCAACAGAAGGGAATTTCAGCAGAATACCTATGTATGACACCCTACTAAGCTTGAGGAAAAGAAACCAAAATCTAGATGAGGGCAGTTCTTTCCTAAACTCTGAATTGTCTAGAATGAGGGAAGGTTAAAACAACTTTGAAGTCCAGACCCCAGCACAGTCATAGGAGAAAGAGTTAGAAAGAATGAGACAGGAGATTACAATGAAAAAGAAAAACAGAAATCACCAAAGATCTCATGAATATGAAAACTCAAAGACCTTGAGCACAAGCAGAAAAAACAGCAACGTACATATTAATAAAAGAAAAAAGATATGATCTTCACATCAGGTAAAAGAGTCCAAATATCTATGAATCAATACTATAAGGCAAAGGCAAATGAATCAAGACTTAATAAGGCAGAGGATTCTGTGGATTCCCAAGGGAGCATAGAACCACAATAGGATGTTCTTGAATGGTTTTAAAAGAGAAAAATTGTGAAAGCAGAATGTATGGTCTACACAACAGAAATGACAGAGCAGAAAAACTTGAATCCATGGTTGCAAGTCTCACCAAAGAAATAAAAGAGAAAATAAATATTAGGAATACAAATACACAGAAGTGAAGAAGTCTGGAAGAAGAGAAGTAAAAAGTAAGAAAATTAAAAGAAAATATGATCTCCATACAAGCAAAACATCCTGATCTTAAAGAAAAAATGAATAAAGACAACATAAGGATTACAGGTCAAGCAGAACACAAGAAGGCAAAAAACTCTCAATGCCATAACTCAAGAAAAAAATACAAGAAAACTGTCCAAAATTTCTGGACACAAAAGAAAACAAAGAATCCAATCAAAAGAATCCATGGATCACTTCCAGGAAGAAAAAAAAAAAAACACTGTGCTGAAAACTCTAGGCAATATGGTGGTTAAATGCAACAATTCCATTGACAAATAATAAATCCTGCAAGTAAATAGAAAAAAGACTTTCAAAAGTAAAAGAAAGGAAATGAGAATAACACAAGACTATTCTGCACCCACCAGAAACTGCAGGAGGGAAAGGAATAATTTGTTCTAAAGAGCAAAGGAGCATAAAATGTAATTTAAGGTGACCTAACTTACAAACCTGAACTTAACCATTAATGAAAAAAAGACAGTGGTTCAATAAGAAGGAGGTATTCAAAGCATTCATAGAATGAAAACCAGACTGGTACAATTCATTTGCTTTCCAAACATCCCAGACAACAAACAGCAACCAAGACAACAAAGCAAAATTATGCAGGGAGAGCATTAAGAGATTTTTTCTAAAAGTACACAAGGAGACAAGGGTAAAAGTAGAAGTTAAATATAAGTAATGGTGGAGAAACAGGCCTGACTAAATCTCATAGCACTACTCTCTAAAATATAATCAACTAAACTCACAACATTACTCTCAGAGGTGAATCAATGTTTTTCATGGAACAAAATTACACAACAGAAGGACACATAAAGGGATGGAGGGAGAAGATGGGAGAGGTGATCAAGTGAAAGGCAAAGGCTAACAACAATGGGAAAATAATTCATAGTTTTTCTCAGAAATAGGAGAAACTACAAGAGAACAGGCAAAAAAAGCAAAGGGAGAGACTGAAAAAGGGGGAAAGAAAGGGAGAGAAATATTATTTCAATGGTGGGTAGGGGTTCCACTGTGAATGCTCCCATATAAGAAGAGAGATATTCTATAAAGGTAGATCAGGACCTTATAAGGAGAAGAGTCTGCAGGTATTTGGTGCTTAGAATATTTATCTTGCCTCAGCAGAGTGGAAATCAGAGTGTCAGGGGGCAAATGACACCCAGAAGAATGGGAGAGCATGGAAAAGAGTTCAAGGCAATTGGGGGAATAAATGAATACAGAGGGGTCAAAGGTTAATTATGAATTATATAATCAGGGAAGTAGGAAAACCCTACCATGGGGCAACATCCTATCACCAGCAAGAATCATTATTTCTAAGAATGATGTACAAAAGAAATAAGAGAAGACAAAAGGGGGGAAAGGGGGAGCCATGATTAATAAGGCAGAGAGTGAAACAGTCCAGAAGAAG
Organism: Notamacropus eugenii; assembly: GCF_028372415.1. Taxonomy (NCBI): domain Eukaryota; kingdom Metazoa; phylum Chordata; class Mammalia; order Diprotodontia; family Macropodidae; genus Notamacropus; species Notamacropus eugenii. The sequence continues at coordinate 501,329,801 of NC_092872.1, read as the reverse complement.
GAACCCAAAATAGGTACCTTAAAGCTTTCACTCCATAAGAAATATAAAGTCTAAAGAATTAAATAAGCATAGAGGCCATGAATCAAAGAATAAAAGTCTAGAAGAGACAGAAAAGAGAAGATAAATACTGATGAGAATAAGAAAAAGAAACCCTTTTCAAAAAAAAGGCACAGAAAATGAAATTTGAAAAATAAGTTAAAGAGGAGGATAGGAAGATTATTTGATTAACTAAAAGGAAGAATTAAATAACTATATCAAAACAAGAAAGAAACCAAAACTAGGAAAAGAGTTAACAAATGGTGCAGCTAGAGAATGAAGGGAGGAGAAACAGTGGCAATAGGGTTGCCTTAAAAAACATTAAGCTAATAACTTAAGGGAAATAGTTCTGCATTTATGAAGGAAGATGGGAAAAAAATTCTAATTTGGAAAAAACCAATATCATAGACAAATGTAAGAAAATACAAATCTAATTATATAACTTTAAATGTGAATGGATTATGCAATCCAATAAAACAAAAAAGAGTGATAATTGGATAAGAAAATAAAACCCCACAATCTGTTCCTTATAAGAAATGCACTTAAAAACAAAGACACATAGAGAAAAAAAAATTTACTAGGTGACTCCAAAAAGGTATGAGAAGTAATCATGCTATCAGATGAAGAGAAAGAAAATATTCAAAAGATTTTTTAAAAAGATAAATGAGGAAAGAAACTACATTATGCAAAATGTAATCATAGACAACAAACCAATATCAATGTTATACTTGATTTGCTCCAAAAGCCTTAGCATCTAAATTCCTTAATGCCCCCTCTCAGGTGCAGATAAGTATAATAGAAAGACAAAGCAGAAGTTAAAGAACTGAACAAACTGCTCTGGAAATTAGACCTAAAATATTTATGACACTTCTTAAAGAGTCTGCTAAAGAATATACACATTTGTTAGCACCAAATGGAACTTTTACAAAAACTGAACATGTATTAGAGCATAAAGATATTTTAAACAAATGTAAAAAAGCAGAAATAGCAAGTAAATCCTTTACAGACCATAATGCCATGAAACCAGCAAACAGTTCAGGAAGCATAAAAAAAGACAGAGATACAGACTCAAATAGAGAATCATCAATGAAATCTGAAATAATGAATGAGTCATAGAACAAATCATAGGAATAATGAATAATGTATGTGAAACAAAATGGTAATGATGAAACAACATACCAAAATTTCTGGGATGAATCTAAAGTAGTCCTCAAGGAAAAAATTATGTCCCTACAAACACATATTAACAAAATAGAAAAAGAAAGGATTAATGAACTGAATATTCATTTTAAGAAATTAGAAAGCCAACAAAAAAACATACCTAAAATTAGCATTTAAGAGGATATGATAAAAAAAATTAGGAAAGAAATAAGTTGGAAACCAAAAACACTATATAAAAGATACATAAAAGTAAAAAGCTAGTTCTTCAGAAAGGCTAATAAAACTGGCAAACATTAGCCAATCTCATTAAAAAGAGGACAGAAAATCAAGCCAACAAAATAGCAAATACAGTGAAGTCACACATAGACATACACATACACAAAGAAAAAACCCAAAGAAATAAAAATTATCAGAACTTGCACATACACATATGTGAACAAAAATGAGAACACAAAAAAGAGGAATTCCATCAAAAATTTAAAAATATACGCCCAAACTAAATGAAAGTCAACTAGAGATCTTAAGTAATTCAATATCAGAAAAGAAGCTATAAATGAAATACCAAAGAAGAAAACCCTAATCTGGATGGATTCACAGGAGAATCCTATCAAATTGACTAATAGCAACTTATCTAAGAAATCATTCATCATGGTCAAGTTAGACTTACAATTGAAATGAAAAAAAAAAGGCTCAACATTAAGAAAATAATCAACATGATTAACCACATTAAAAACAAAAACATCCAAAACAACATGATTATTTCAATAGATGTGGGGAAAAATCTTCGACCAAGTACAAAACTTGCTTATGCTAAAAATCCTATGAAGTATATGCAAGTATATGCATTTTTAATATCACAAAAAGTATTCATCTAAAACCAAAAGCAAGCATCAAATGCAATGGGAACACACTAAAAAATTTCCCAATAAATAGAGAAATAAAGCAAAGATGCTCACTTTTCCTCTTATTATTTGATATAACTCTGGAAATTCTAGCAATAACAATAAGACAAAGAAATTAAAGGCATAAAGATAAGTATTTAAGGATAAAACTTTTATTTATGAAATGTTGGTGATATGATTATATACTAAGAAAATACTAGGAAATCATCAAAAAATACTAATTGACATAATTAATAGCCTCAGCCAGTTTGTAGACCTTAAAATAAACCTCTGAAAAACAATAGTGCCTATATGGAATAATAAAATCCAAGAGCCAATATTAGAAGAGAAAATCCCACTTCAAATAATTACAAAATGCCTTAAACATGTGGGTGATCCATCTCCCAAAGCACTACAAAATCATAACAAAGTGATCTTTTAAGATAAAAAGAACAACTTAAAGAGCTGCAGGAATATTCAGTGCTCATGGCTAGGCTATGCCAACATAACAATAATGATGACGCTTACCAGGGTGAACTTAAGGTTTTATCCATCAAATTACCAATGGAATACTACACAGAATTTGTCAAACTAAAAAATTTAAGAGATTGGAGTGAGAGTCAGCATTTTTACCCAGCTCACCCCAACATACCTGCTCTACAACAACCTAAAAAATGCTCTATGCCAAATTCTGATCATGAAAGCCAAGAAAAAGTCCTCAGTGAATCATTTTTCCCGAACAGGGTAACTATGAATATAGACAAAGAAGTCTGCTGACACTGGAGTAGGGACTGGTCAGGAGTATGATACAGAAGAGGCAAAGGCAAAAGTACTGGTAACAATAGTAAGGCTCATGCTAGCACTCAGGAATGGTAAGGGGGGCTCTGACCAATCACCAGAGCTGGAAGCACCAGGACAAAAAGAGATTCCCAGACGACTGCTGAATCAGTATCTGGAATAAGAATAGGTGTCAGCTGGCAGCTCTTGTAGCCCATTACCCACTTCTGGGTCACAGTTCCAAGGTAAAGAGAAATGGTCACCGTCACAAGCAAGAAAGGCCCTAGTTATATATAAAAGAAGGAACAAGCTCTAAAAACTTAGCTGTGTGGCTCTGGGTCCAAGAACACAGGGGAGACTCAATTCTAACTTTATCACCACACATAAGCCTAAAGTTAATTCCCCTAAGGGAAATAACCAGGGCAGGAAATTAATGGGAGTGAAAGCAGTTCAACTGCTCTGAACCTACGGAGTCTCCCACCAGACTAAAAGTAATGGAGTCCAGCAGCAGTCCACTGAAATTCAACTATCCACAATCCAACAAATACAAACCTAGGTCAGGATCCTGAAAAGCTTATGCCAGGAGAGCAAAGAACAAACCACTCTGCAGATTACACCCCCTCAGAAGAACCAAAAACTTGCAGGCCCACAGAATGAAGTGACAAAAAGAAGATCATGATAGGATCAGAGCAAATAACCAAAGTTAACCAAATTCCCCCAGAAGTCAGCACAGCCCAACACTGACAAAGTCCAGTCAAGAAGTACGCTAGAAGAATGAGCAAATGAAAAAAGAATCCAACCTAGAAGATTACTATGGTAACTGGGAAGTTTAAGGCACAAACTCAGAAGAAGACCATCACCAGAAAACATCTACAAGCAAAGCCTCAAAAAAAAATTGAGGGTGGACATAAGCCCAACAAAAAATTCTTAGAAGAGTTAAACAAAGAGATAGAAAAGAGGGGGAAAATTATTTTAAAAGCAAAATAAGAGCAGAAGATGAAAAATGGGAAAAGAAATGAGTTATGCAAGAAAATTATGAAAAGAAAATTAATAGCATTGTAAAAAAGGATATAAAACATTAATGAAGAAAATGACTAAAAAGTCCACAAATAAAATACACAAAGAGTTAAAATTAGGAGCTGAAGCAGAATCTATTATGCTTTTGCTGAAGTTAAAAAAAAAAAATGGTTACAATCATGATCTCAGACAAAGCAAAGGCAAAAAACTGACAATTTAAAAAGATAAACAGAGAAACTATATTTTAATAACAAATAATAGACAATGAAATAATATCAATTCTGAACATACATGCATCAAATAGCATAGAATCCAACATTTATAGGAAAAGCTGAATGAGTTACAGGATGAGATAGACAATAAAATTATACCAGTCCAGTGAGGGAATTCACTTTGCCCCTCGCAGACCTAATAAGAAGTTAAGGAGATGAATAAGTGTTTTGAAAAATTAGTTATGATAGACCTCTGGAGAATACTGAATGGGAATAGAAAGGAGTATACCTATTCTCAGCTGCATGTAGCATTTTCAAAAAAACTTCATCAGGTATTAGGGTAGGACTTCTTAAACTTTTCCACTAGTGACCCCCTTCAGTTCTTCTTAAACTGGGGTTGCAACCCACAATTTAAGAAGCGTTATGGCATAAAAACCTTACCCAAAAAATGCAGAAAAGTAGAACTATTAAATGCACACTTTTCAGACCAAATTGCATTCAATTAAGAACCTATGAACCACAGGTTAAAAATTAACTGGAAACTAAATAACCTAATCCTAAAAAAATAAATAAGTCAAAGAACAAATCGTAGAAAAAAATTTCATTATAGATAATAACAACAATGAAACAATATGCCAAAATTTGTGGAATGCAGTCAAAGCAGTACTCAGAAGGAAATTTACATATCTAAATGCTTTACATCAATAAAAGAAAGGACAGATTAATGAACTGGGAATGCAACAAAAAAGAATTAGAAAAAGAACAAATTTTAACATTAAAACTAAATTTTTAATTTTTATATTAAAATTTAAAACCAAAGTAGAAATTTTGAAAATCAAAGGAGAGATTAACAAAATAATTCAAAGCTTTAAAAAAAACACAACTAATAAATAAAACCAGGATCTGGGTTTTTTAGGGGGGAAACAACCATTTGAAAGAATGCTCCAAATCACTAATAATAAGAGAAATACAAATCAAAACAATCCTGAGGTTTCACCTCATACCTTGCAAACTGGCAGAAATGATAAAAAAAAAATGAGTATAGTCAAGGGAGTTGTGGGAACATAAGCATAACAGTGCATTGTTGGTGCATTGTAAATCAGTACAACCATTTGGGAAAACAATGTGGAATTATACAAATAAAGTGCTTAAAATATTTAGTTCATACCCTTTTACCAAGAGATTTAATTACTGCACTTATACTCCAAGAAGGCCACAGAGAAGAAGTCATTACCACCTTCTTCATCATCATTGAAACTATGGTGCTTTAAGGTTTACAAAGAACTTTACAAGTATTATTTCACTTGATCCTCACATCAGCCCTCAGAGGTATATCTATTATTATCTAGATCTTACAGACAAGCAAACTGAGGCAGAAAAGTTAAGCACTAGCATCGCACAGCTAGTAGGTATATAAGGCCAAATTTGAACTAAAGTCTTTCCGACTCCTGGTTCAGCATTCTATCTACTGTACCACCTTGCTGTCTCATATAAACCAAAATATTTATAGTAGTGTTTTTTATAATAACCAAAAATTGAAAATGAAGTAAATTCTCATAGATTTGGGGAATGTAAAACAAATTGTGGTACATGAATGTAATGAAATGTCACAGAGAGATGATAAATGTGATAAATTTGGAGAAGCATGGACAGTTCTGCTTGAACTGATACAGAGTGAAGTAAGCAGAGGCAAGAAAATAATACGTGAAATGACTACAACAATATAAACAGAAATAACTGCACCAAAAATTAGAAAAAATCAAAAGTGAACGTTGCAAAATTATAAAGAAGGGATGGCCTATGGATCATTTTGATTACATTAAATTAAAATGGGTTTGTATTAATAAAACCAATGTAGTCAAGATCAGAAGGAAAGCACAAAATTGGAGGAGGGGAAATTTTACAGATAGTTTCTCAGGTAAATATAAAGAACTCTGTCCAATCTATAAGTATACAAATCATTTCCCAATTTATAAATGATCCAAGGATATGAACAGGCAGTTTTTAGATGAAGAAATCAAAACAACTTATAGTCACATAAAAAATGATCTAAATAATTATTCATCAGAGAAATACAAATTAAAACAACCTTGGGATATCATTTTACACTGATCAGATTGGCTAAAATGATAGAAGGAAAAAGCAACAAACGTTGGAGATGTGGGAAAACTGGGACACTAATAATCCTTGCTGGTAAAATTGTGAACCAATCTGACCATTTTGGAGAGCAATATGAAATTATGTCCAAAGTGTTACTAAATTGCCTATACTCTTTGAATACCACTATTAAGTCTGTTTTCCAAGATGAGTAGGGAAAAAGTAAAAGAACCTCTATGTTTGAAAATATTTATAGCAGCTCTCTTTGTGGTGGCAAAGAACTGAAAATTGTGGAGATGCCCATCAATTGTGCAATAGCTAAACAAGTCGTGGTATAGGATCATGATGTAATACTACTTGCTCTAAGAAATGATGAGGCTGTTGATTTTAGAAAAACATGGAAAGACTAGCATGAAATAATGAAGAGTGAAATGAGCAGATCCAAGAGAACACTGTATACAGTAACAGCAATACTGTTTTAAGAACAACTATGAAGGACTCCAAGAACCTATGCCATCTGCCTCCAAAGAAAGAACTGAGAAATGGATGGATGTACAGTGTGATTTATATATGTGAGTTTGTATATGTTTTATACACACACACACACACACACACAAACACGTGTCTAATGGAAGCCATCTCTAGGGTGGAACATAGGGGCGAAATATAAAAAGTACATAGCAGAGAATAAAAGAAAATGTAGAAGGAAGCATAGAAAGCAGAGCAGCTTCAAAAACAAGTTGTACTTATGTTGTATTTCAAAAAAAGTTAAGTGTGAAATGTATATTCATGGTTTTATAGTTAATCCTCTTTTAAGCTGTGTTTTGTATGTGAAAATGTTCTCTTTTTTTGTGTTTATGTCTTTTGAACTCAAATAGTTCAAAATGAACAAAAAAATTTTTAATTTAAAAAAAAGAATGCATGGTCTAACAGAAGAGAAATTAAAAGACTCCATCAATTTTTTTTTCAAATTGCAATAAGATTTCTAGGATATCCTATATAATACAGATTTGGGAGTCCTATAAACAAAAAGTAATCATTCAAACTGCAAAAGTATAATCTCAAAAAGGGAGTTAATGTAAAGACAGAACTTGGGGAATACTTACATTTAGGGAAGGAAAAAAGAGGAATTAGAGGCAGAAAAACAATCAAGAAAGGACATTTACTCCTCTCCAGGCTGTGCTCTATTCTCTACCATGATCTAGAAACCTCTTCATTCTAGAAGCTCCCTCCAGCCCTCAAATTCACACATTAGACGTGTCTTCCACCCTTGCAGCTTCTCCCTCTAATTAGATGGCTCCTCCCAGAATCTCTACTTCAGGAGGGCACCAGTTCAGTCAGGTCTCATTTCTCTCTCAACTGTACTCTGGACTTTCTCTACCGTGTTCCAATCTATCTTTGCCCTTCTGTTTTCAGCTTCCTTTTTTACACATTGTGTTTCAGCACTATAATGTAAGTTCCTTCAAGGCCAGGACTCTTTCTTTCCACTCATACTTGTATTCCCACTGCTTAGCACAATGCCTGGAACATAATAAGTGTTTAATAAGTGCTTATTGGCTGACTGAGTCTAATATCACAAGAAGCCAAGAAGGAAAAGAGTTTCAAGGTTCCAGGTTTTCAGTGACTAGCATGTAGCTAAATAGGTCCTCTTGAGTTGTGTAACAGGAAGGAGTAGTCAATACTAAAATTCTACAGACAGAATGACTTAGAACAGGGGTTGGCCAGCTATAATTCAAGCTGTTTTTAACTCTCAGACATACAAAAACAGATCATAGACTAGATTTGACTTATGAGCCATAATTTGTCAACCTCACTTTAAAAAGGCCAGTGAATGCGGCGAAAAGGAGAACATTAGTGTGCTTCCAGAGAGAAACTGATACAATCTACCTCCCATCTCTTCTGTGAGCTTGTCCACATAATCATTCCCCTCTCTAATATGTAGTCTTTGACCTGATTGGTCTCTTTCAAAGGTGCTGTTCAGGTGAAACAATGATGTAAGCAGAGGTCTTAGGGACCTCTTCATTAGGGGCCAACATGAACCTTATAAACACATTGCTTCATGCTTTAAGTAGAGATTAAAGATGCTTATGACCTTGTGAGTTATGAAAGGCCAAGAAAGTGAGCCACTAAAGTTCAGGAGACAGAATCTATGTTAGGATTTTCCCAGAAGCCTGACTTAAGAAGAAAGGTTTCAGGTAACTTGCTTGACTTAGTCCAGTCTTAAGCAACCATGCCGCATTTAAAAGTGAACCGACTGGGTAAATGCTATGTAAAAACTGTTAAATTGAAGCCACTACATCTAGGGACTGAATTGGTATGGGAAAGACTATGCTCCCCACCCAGGTGTTAGGGGGAAATATTTGTCACTTCTGTTCTTGCTATAGCTTAGTAGTAAGTATTCCTTTGTAAAAACATTTTTTAAAAACCTGCAGTCTCCATGCATACTGGCTCTTCCCCTGCTGCCTATAAATATGCCCAAACTTTGGCTTCAAATAACCCTACTATACCATTAATGTATCTTATATCTTTACCTATTCTCCCATTTATATCAATCTCCTAGAAAAAACGTGGCCTATGTTCCGTTTTCTTTCCACTGACTCCTCAATCCCTCTTAGTATGGTTTCCAATATCATTACTAAACTGAAAGGATTCTCTCCAAAATTAACAGCGATACCTTCATTATCAAATCAAATAGGCTTTTCTCAGGACTTTTCTCATTCTTCTTGAATGCTGCAATATTTGACAATGTTGAGCAAAGTATCCTGGATACCATCCTCTGTATTGTCATGACACACATCCATGGGGTTTCGCCTCCCTATCTAAACAATTCTACTCAGTCTCCTATGCAAGATCATCACCTATGTCTTGTCCACTATGTCCCCTTTTCTTCTCTCTTTCTACATCCTTTCTCAATGAATGATCTGATCGACTCCATGGTCTCAGTGGCCTCTATGTAGTTAACTCCCAGATCTCTACATCTCTATATCCCAGATCTCTATATCTAGATCTAGTCTTGCCCCTGAGCTCCATTTCTACATCACCAACTACTAATTGGGCATTTCCAATCAGATATCCTGCAGGCATATCACGTTTGACATACCCAAAAAATAACTTATCTTTTCCCTTAAGGCCCCTTCTAATTTCCCTTCTGTCAAGAGCACTACCATTCTTCTAGTCATCTGGATTATTCTCTCTTTCCCTTCCTTCACATCTCAAATGAGATATTTTATAAAGCACTTAGCATAATACTTGGCATATAATAGGCATTTAATAAACGTTTGACCCCTTCCTTTGATAGTCATCACTCTAGTTCAAGCCCACACAATACTTCACCTTGATTATTTTGACAATATCTTAATTGGCCTTCCTACCCCCCTCTACTCCCATGAGGCAGCTAGGTGTCACAGTGGATAGAGTACTGGGCCTGGAGTCAGTAAGATCCAAGTTCAAAACAAGCCTCAGACACTTACCAGTTGCATGTAAATGGGCAAATCACTTAACCTTGTTTGCTTCAATTTCCTCAACTGTAAAATGGGCATAATAACCTAACAGGATTGTTGTGAGGTTCAAATAAGATAATATTTGTAAAGTGTCTAGCACTGCACCTGGCACATAATGATTGCTGTCCTTCATGCTCAAAGAGAACCAAAATGACATCAATATGTTAGGGTCAAGGTACAATGTGTCTGACTGTAGCTGATCAGACCAATGTGAGCTCAAAATGTGAGCTCTACCACATATCAGGCTACAAATAGCCCATGTGAACATTTAGAGTGGAGATGTCTCTAAATTTGCACATCTCATGTTTCTTTTGAGCTACTGCAATTCTGCTTTGCTCAGAGAGCACAGCACCTTCTTTAATGTGTGCATGCCATGCTGGGTGTCCCTGTTCTAGTGTATCCCATGTCTCACAATTGATTCCAAAGTTCTTCAGAGCAACCTTGAGAGTATCCATGTATTGCTAGCCAGAACTTATCCAAAGCATTCAAAATTTCTCCATTTGCTGTAACCAATGGTTCCATATATGAATGGTTTGTTAATGGCTGGTGGAAAATCTCTGTTTTCTTCGCGATAATTATCAGGCCAAAATTAGCAAAAGCAATAGAGAATTGATCCATATTCTGCTGCATCTCAGCTTCAGAGGCTGCACTGAATGGAAAATCATCTGTGAACAAAACGTCTCACACCAACTCTCCTTCCACTTTAATCTTGGCTCGTAACTTTTTCAAATTAAATAATTTACTGTCAGTGTGGTAGCTGACCTCAATGCTGTTTTCATATTCATTGAAGATGTTTGACAACACTGCTGAAAAACCATGCTAAAAAGCATGGGAGCACGTATACAGCCCAGTTTCACTTCACTGGTGACTGGGAAAGCATAAAAGCGTTAATCATTATCCAGAAGTCATGCAAGCATCCTATCATGAAACTGGCATACAATACTAATGAACTTCTCCAGGCAATCAAATTTTGCCATGATCTTCCACAAGTCCTCACAACTAACGGTAGTCAAAGGCCCCAATCAGTTCAACAAATGTTTATAGATTTCTGTTCTGCTCCTGGCATTTCTCCTGGAGTTGTAAGGCAGCAAATACCACATTGACTGTTCAGTGACCCTTTCTGAAATCATACTAGCTCTTGGGTAGATGATCATCTTCCAGGTGAAGGAACAAGCTATTAAAGAAGACTCTAGCAATAATCTTGCTGCAGAGAATAAAAGAGACACCCCTTCCCCTGTCCCCATCGCCACCCTATAATTGTCACAGGACAACCTATTTCTTTTTTCCTTAGAAAGACAATGGAGGCATCCTTGAACTCCTGAGGGATAACCTCCTCCTGTCATATAACTCGGAAAACTGAAGTCAGTTTTTGTGTGAGTAGTATATCCCTTGCCTTTTAAATCTCAGCTGGAGCAAAATCAGCACCAGGTACTGCAGGTGAGAGGAGCTTAATGGCATTCAAAACCTCTTCTTCAGTTGTAAGTTCCACTAGAGAGGGACTGACTTCAACCTGAGGTATATGGTTAATGGCTTCAGCATTGGTTGATGAAGGTCTGTTGAGAATGCTATGAAAATGTTCAGCCCATCTCTCCAGGATGATGTCCTTATCACTAATCAACATGGCTCCATCAGAGCTAAGAAGATGAGATGTAGCATAGATCTTTTGCCTATACAAAGCCTTCAAGGCATCATAAAGGTGCTTTGGATTAAGTCAAGAATCCTGTATCTATCTCTCTAAGCTTCACTTGTACTTTACTTTTAATGGAGTTAAACACGGCCTTCTTAGAGACAGATGAACTAGATTGCTGGTAAACCCTGTGGAATTTTCATTTTTTGTTTAACAGCTTCTAAATTTCCCCATGATTTTTGTCAAACTGATCTTGATGTTTGCAAGTGTTCTAGCCCATATGATAAATGCAGTGTGGTACACTAAATCTCTGAAAGCCACCCACTCCTTTTCCACTCCACTGTTAGCCCACTATGTGTTAGTTCAGCTTTACCTTTAAGTTTGCAACCGACTCTTCACACATGGAGAAGCACTCTAATGTGTTGACATTAAGTCTTCTGGTAGTCACCATGTCTTGGAGCTGCCACTTTTTTAGCTTGGAGAGGATATGTCTATGTCTATATGTCCAGCGCTCTGCACCACACATCATCTTCAACACTCTCACATCCTGTCTCTTCTCCTTACAATTAGATATTCTATTAAACGCCAATGTTAGCTGCAAGGATGCATCCACAAAGTTTTATTGCATTTAAGTAAATGTAAGACAGTGCTGGTGATGAGAAGGTCATGAGATGTACAAGTCTTCAGCAGTAAGTGACCATTGCTGTTGCTATTTCCAACTCCATTTCTTCCAAAGACTCCAACATATCTAATGGTCTGTGTCTGCTCTAGCACTAAAATCACCCAGAATTACAAGTTTACCCTCTTTTAGCACACTGATGATGAGGGTCTCCAGGTCTTCATAAAATTTTTCTTTGACCTCATCAGGATTTGTCATGGTAGAGCATATACACTGATGAATGGTGACATGGCACTTTCCTGCAAGTGGCAATCACATTATCATGAACCTGTTGTTCATGACTTTCAGGAATTATACAAGCTTGTTGACTAGATTAGTTTTGACTGCAAAAGCTATGCTAGTTTCAAGGTGTTCTCTATCACTGTGGAAACTCCAGAAAAAAATATGTCTCCAGCTCCTACTTCAATAAGCTAGCTTTTATTTGCCAGTCTTGTTTCACTCAGGGCTATTTGGATGTGATACCTGCTAATTTCTCTGAAAACAAGAACTGTCTGTCTAGGCCCTAAGGACAATAAAACTGTATCTAATCTTAGATCCAACAATACCACTACTAGATCTTTATCCCAGAGAAAGAGGTGGGAGAGATGGGGAGAGAGAAGGACTTATTTGTACAAAATATTTATAGCAGGTCTTTTTGTGAAGACAAAGAATTGGAAATTGAGGGGATGCCCACCAATTGCAGAATGGCTGATCAAGTTGTGGCATATGATTGCAATGGAATATTACTGTGCAATAATAATGAGCAGGCTGATTTCAAGAAAATCTGGAAACACAAACTGATGCAAAGTGAAATGAGCAGAACCAGGAAAACATTGTACATAATAACAGCAATACTGTACAATGATCAACTATGAATGATTTAGCTATTCTCAGCCCAACAATAATCTAAGACAATTCCAAAGGACTTATGATGAAAAATGCTATCCACATCCAAAGACCTGATCAAGTCCAAAGAACTGATCGAATGTAGACTGAACCATACTATTTTTTATTTTCTTTATTTTCATGGTTTTTTTTTCTTTTGGCCTGTGTCTTCTTTCACAATAAGATTAATATGGAAATATATTTTACATGATTACATACGTATAAACTACATCAAACTGCTTGCTGTCTCAGGGAACAGGGAGATGATGAAGAAAGGGCAGAAATTTGGAACTCAAAAAGAATGTTTTTAATGAATATTAAACATTGTCTTTATACGTAATTGGGGGAAAAATAAAATTGTATTAAAAAAACAAACAAGAGCTGTTTGTCTTTTAGGTCTACTGGATTTTGTGTTGTCCATAAGTATGAGCATATTCCATGTACCAATGGTAAGTAGAATCATCTTCACAAAAGCTTTTGTACCTTTTTGTGTGTGTTTCAATCACAGGGTAGGATCCCTGTCTGCCACAGTAAGCAGGCCATGGTTAAGTTAGGTGAAGCCAACCATTTCTAGGGCACCTTTTCTAGCCCCTTCTTTGTGTCAAGAAATGAGCAGTACAGTTCTTTAAAAAGGCTGCTCAGACACCCAGAAGTTGCCAAATCCCACTGCTGCTTCTGTCCAGGAGAAAATAACCCTATGGCCTGGACCACCTGCATTCAGGGTTGTAACTACAATCCTCAATGTATCTGCACCTGCTGCTTCGCCATGGAACTTCAAGGTAAGTAAAAATGTTAAAAATGGTATGGGTGATGCCTTTTGACTCATGCATAAATTGGACTAAATTGAAGCAATCCTGAATGAAGTCTTCATCCTCGCTATCTTCCAAAGTCATCAGAGTCCAGGGGCAAGGCAAAAGTCAAGTTAACTAGCAATGGCCTGGGATTCAGTGGATGACCCTGATGCCTTCAATGTCTAACCAAGCTCTAAGTACTCCACAGCACCTGCTTCTGCCACCTTCATTGCCTGTTAGAACAAAATCTTCACATCCACCTATTCTGTTAGGGAAGTCTTCACATTCTTGGAATAGACACCCTGCCCCCAACTCACTGATTGGTTTGAGGCCCCTCAGTTACCATGGCACATACTAAATGCTTTTTCTCTTCCCTTTCCTTTCCCCTACCCCAAGTGTCTTCCTTGTCCAATCCATCTACTACACTACTGCAAAATTAATGTTCCTAAAGCACAGGTTTGACCAACTCACTCCCCTGTTCAGGAAGCTTCAGTGGCTTCTTCTTGCTTCTATAGAATAAAACATAAAAATTCCTCTGCTTGTCATTTTAAGTTCACCTCAGTATGGCTTTGGCGTTTGTTTCATTTATTACCTATTACTTTCATGTATTCTATAATCCAGCAAAACTGACCTTACTACTTTTTCTTTTCCATGACACACTACCTCTCGTCTCTAAAGCCTCTGCCACAGGTTGTCTCCATGCCTCTCTTTCTTCACTACCTTCTCTTATAAAAGACTCTTTCTTAAGCAATATGTCTAAAAAGACATTACCACCCAAATGTCCCCAAAGCAAATCAAACTCAACATGCCCAGGACCAATTTATTTCATCAAAAATCTGCTCTCCCTTCTCATGTTATTATTTCCATCAGCTGTGCCACCATTCACAGTCTTTCACATTCAAAAATCTTAATCTGAACCTTTATTCTTTTCCTTCC